>NC_046613.1:10108518-10841851 GCF_900324465.2 Anabas testudineus | reverse complement strand
TACATTTAGACTGAGTCATCTGCACCACCAACTCAAATCTGCAATATGTCCTGAGGTAAAAACACCTGCTCCAAGTTTAATTTAGCAACGCTCTCCAAAAATCTCAGTAAACCCTTTGTGAATCAGGCCCCACACCCCCCAAAGCTGACCAAGTGCTGCAACATAAGACGCTTTAAATAATCTGCCACTCAGTTTATCGTCTGAGGAATTGCTCCACTCAAAGACCATGAAAAAACCTGGAAAGCCTATTTATGTACCTCACAACATATTATGGCACAAACTCTTTCACTGTGAGTAATGCAACTTTACATAGTTTTTGTTCATGATGATGTATTTTTAGAGCAGACTTCACACACTATTTGATCGCACATACAAACTATTCCAAAACATGCCGCTAAAAGGGGCTCAGATGCAAAGTGTTTGTTGGTGTGGAGGTGTTTGTTTGTTTGTTTGTAACTTCAGCTCCAGACAAACATGCGGTGATCATCTGACTGCTCAGTTATCGATGACAGGCGCCGCAGTGACCTTTAAAGTCCATTCTCCTGCCGCGATAGTAGAATAAAAAAATGACACAGTCACCGCCGGCAAACACACTAAATGTATTTCACTATTAAAAAACAGCATCGCCTTACCCAAGTTTAAGATCTTATGCTGACGATGAATTGGAGATTAATCCTTTAAAGGCCGATGAACGTCAACAACTAAACATTAAAGCTGGCTGAGATTGAGCCAGCAACCCCACAGGACCATACCTCTTTTCCTTTTACCCATTCCTCAACACTTCTATAACTTAATAAACACACACATACATACACTCACTAGAGTTTTACTAAATAGTTTCACCGCTGGAGGGGGAGAGACTGACAGAGCCCCATCCCCAGGAGTGTTTACAGATACGGCCACATTTTTAAGGTGGAACTGCAGCAGCTCATGTTTACGAGCTTCTCAAAGGGGCCACTGGGTATGTAGGAAGTGAGGTGCAGGATTTCAGTGTGGACACTCATAATGAAATATATTATAATATTTATGTTGAAATAGAAGTCTGCTTTTTTTATTGACGTTAGCTTAAACTGTTTGTTCTGTTAAAGATTTGCTTTTTTTTTTTTTTACATCTGGCTTTAATATTGTCTCTCAGTTAAAAGTTATACAAAATAACTCTTTTGAGCAAATTGTAAAACTAACAAAAACAAAAAAGTCAATAAAAGATTAGGAAAAAACATTGATCGAAAACATTACTATTATTACTTAAGTGTGTAAAAGGCTATATTAAATTTTCTCATTGTAAATGTAGAGAAAACATTTTATGGCGTCATATTTAAATTTTAGAAGCCTTTATAAAATATAGTTTCTTAGATTGTGAAAACCGCAATATAAGAAAGAGGGAAGCACATTCTAGTTTGTTTTCTAGACTATGTACAAAGGAGATTAAGAGAATTTATTTTTATTAAGTTAAGAGTTGATTTAGTAGATAACAACGTCAAAACATCAAACTGAAGGGACGACAGGGTAGACCTTAAGGAGAATCGCGCGCTCCCATTGGCTGAGGGGCGCATCGCTCACGCTTGGCCCCGCCTTTGTCCCCAGGACCAAGTTCGGTTGTCGTCGGGCTGAAGAGGAGTGCGGTTGGAGTGCGAGAGGGTCGCGGCCGCGATGATCTGACAGATGAAATAGCGAAAAAAGAAAGAGCAGGCGGGCGTCCTCCCTCACAAAACAATGTTCCCCAAAGGCAAAGGCACCCCGGTGCCGTCGGACGGACAAGCGCGAGAAAAGTAAGCTCCGAACCGCTTCTTATTGTGTATTTTCTGCCTGGTAAGTTGCTCCCTCTTGCTTTCTGTTGTTCGCTGGACAGGCTAGCAGGAGGCGATTTCCTCCTACCGAGAGCTGAATTGAATGAACCGCCTTGTCTGCTCGCCATTCCTGCTCTGAGCTGTGTTTCTGCCACATTTACCTCACTGCCGTGTTTTTTTAAAATACAACAGCGACCGGTTTAGTTGGGTTTTAGTCGTGGCGGTTGTCTCGTATCGCTGCGGTTCTTCAGTCGAGAGCACAGGGAGGAGAAAACAAAAACAGCGCCGTGCAACACAGTACATTGTTTTCTCTGTTGCGCTCCCTGGATGGGCTCCGTTTTTATTCCCCTCAGTCCCATCAGTACCACCAGGATACTGTACCTGGCTGTTACACAGTGTGCTGCTGCCGTGTTTTTGTGTTTTACATCACGACGTTACATTATACTGTTACTTTACGACTTTCACTTATCATTCCCGCTTGGCTTGGCTTGCTTACACAGTCCCCATTTAATTTTTTGGCATAGACTATTTGGCAGCCATTGTTCAGAGGGCCTGTACCCGACTCTAGTCACTCATTGTGCCTGTAGAAGAAACATTTAATCTGCTTTTTGACATTTTTTCCCCCCCCATTTTGTTATTTATGTAAACCTAACATTGTTTTTTTTTTTTTTTCCTGTGACACAGGTTGGCTCTTTATGTCTATGAGTATTTGTTACACATAGGAGCACAGAAGTCTGCACAGACCTTTTTATCAGAGGTATGCACAATTTTCAGATCAGATTCAACCATAATTTAATGCCTCTCGTCACGTCTAAACACTGAATTTTATGTAACACGTGCTTTTATAAAATGACACCCATTAACATTTATTGAAATTCCCCTCTCCTAGATCCGATGGGAGAAAAACATAACACTTGGAGAACCCCCTGGATTCCTACATTCCTGGTGGTGGTAAGAGATCATTTTCTCCACTCCATGCAGACATGTCCAGGGCTTTTTTTGTGTGGTATCACTTACTTCACAGTCCGTCTTGTCCACAGTGTATTCTGGGACTTGTATTGTGCTGCACCAGAGAGGAGAGAGACGTGTGACCACTCCAGTGAAGCAAAAGCCTTCCATGATTACGTGAGTAGTGCCTACATGGAAACTGTTGCATGCATTGCTCTCTCTTCTGCTAAAGAAGACAAACACTTAGCTATGGAGGCTAAGGAGAGGGGTAATCAGATTTTTTTAAGCTCTCATAGCAAAGCACTCAAACTATGTTTGTCAATATTCAAGTGCTGACAGAACCTGCTGCATTCCCCTTCGGTGTAATATAAGTGATCTATTTCATGTTTTTATTCATCTTATTTTGAAAAATGATTATGATTCACTCTAAAGTTATACTTTTATTATGTCTTGCACACTGTTACAAGATGCTATTGCTTGTGCATTTACCACTGAACCTCTGTGGCTGTATTTAAATGCCGAATGCAGGTCTTTTATTTTTCATTAATTTACGGTGAGACATCTTGGCCTAGTGGTGGGTCAAATCATGTGCCCAACAATGAGCCTAATAGGCTTTCTGGAAATTTATGCTGATGTCAGCGTACCCTGAGTCAGACCTGTCAAGTTCTGCTCCCCTTATCTATGCCAGGCTTAAGAACCCTGACTCAGTGCTTAAGACAAAAAAACCTGCTGTTTGTTCTGCACAGCTTTGGACATTTAATGCACACAGTGATTTGACAGAGATCTCCAGCTGCTCCCCAGTGTGTTGTAGCCCAGGTATATGTCAAAAAAATATTTCAAGAATTTTTTTTTATATTGAGTTTATGAGATGTTGCTCAAGCTGATCGCCCTATTCAGCAGCACTTTACTGCTCTTGTGATACCACTTCCCTATTTGCATGCTATGGATGTTTTGCATCTTCATATTTATGCCATTTTGGATATGTGCTGTATTGTTTCTGGCTTTGAGTCATCTTTCGAAAAAGAAAATCAAAAGACATGGTGATCAAAGACAGTGAAATGCATGCTTGTCGTTGGCTTTTGCTGTCCCCAACCTTGTTTCTCTAAGGTCAGAGACGTGAATCTTGTAGTTTAGAAAATAAGGAAAATACTGTTCAGGTTTCAGAACAGCCTAGAAAATATATTAAAGGTTTAGCATGACTGACATGCAACACAGTTTGTTGGAGCACTTGTAATGTATCAGACAGGAAACGGTTAAAATGGAGATGTTGGTCCTGCTCTTGGCAGATAGTGTTGTCAGGGTAACAGGCCTCCTGATCTGGCAGGTGACCTGGGAGCCAGGAGAGAGGCTACAGCACAGCTCTGCCCTTTAAATAACCACATTCCTTATTATTTTAGCTTTTACAGACAAAGGAGAAGACGCAATTTGTTTGAACCCAGCTTTAATTCATCGGATCGGCTTTATGGTGGTTGATGGTGCATTGTCTTTAAATCTGGTTGCTTCTTTAGGTAGGATGTTTTTTTCTTTGCGATCGATGGATTTTACAATACCTATTTTTCTTTGGAAAAAAAATGCATTTCCAGCTAAAGATTGTGTTCAAATTTCTGATTCACATCTCGTGTGTTAGGTAAAGGTGTAAGAACTTCTTGTAATTTTAATTGCATTAAAATGAAGAAGTACTGTCAGTTCAGTTTTGAAAGAATAAGCAACGCAAAATAAGTGGTTAGATTGCAACCTAATGATTTTCATGACATGGAAAACATTAAGCAAATGAGGAAACTGTAGAGCGTCAGTTCAGGCAGTGTGCTGCTGTGACGAGGAGCTTTGAGAGTTTCTGTGCTGTCGGCTCTCCCTGACATCTTCTGCTTGCTCTTTGCTTTGACGTTGGTTCCACTTGTGTTCATTTGTGAATATTGGGGGTAAGTGGGTGTGTGCATGGACAGTACTAGTCCTTGGACCCCAGCTTTTGTCTAAATGTGGGGGAAGTGAGTGCTGCTCTGTTAGCTGGCAGTGCTCGTAAAGCCCTGCTGTATTCACACTGGGCCTGACGAACGCTCCCCAAGGGGCCTTGTCTCCATGGCGTCAGCGGGTGATTGATGGCTGTCACGGAGCTGAGGGGCAGATTGGAAAAAGGAAAGGGGAGTGGCACTGTGGCATATGCCCAGTATCCACCACCACAGAGGAGCTGAGGGAATATAAAGAGGAGGGGGGGTTGGGGAGGAATAGAGGAGGGAGATGAAAAGTGGAAGGGACCTGCTAGAAGTAACTAGAGAGGAAGCGAGAGCGCATCCAGCCAGTGGGTTTTATGATGTTGATTGATGGTTAAACATTTACAAGCTAAACATAGGCGCTGGTTCCTTTTGAGTGTTGGTTCCAGTGGAAGAAGTGAGGCTGTTAAGAGCACGCCAGGTCAGGAGGTGGTGGCTGGGTGGTCTGTGCTGCAGCCCAACCCCCTTCTTCATTTTTCCTTCATCCACTTTTAAATCGTAATTTTTTTTCTAGTTACTCTTTGCATCTTCTTATACTTTACAGTTACCTCATTGAACTTCTTGGTCACCCCCACCCCCTCCAGCCCTACCCACCATGTGTCCCTCTCTCCCTCTCGCTCT
Source organism: Anabas testudineus (assembly GCF_900324465.2). Taxonomy (NCBI): domain Eukaryota; kingdom Metazoa; phylum Chordata; class Actinopteri; order Anabantiformes; family Anabantidae; genus Anabas; species Anabas testudineus. The sequence goes on along the minus strand of NC_046613.1, from coordinate 10,836,507 downwards.
TTGTTGTTATAAAGGCAGCAAAAGCAAATCTGCCGCCACGCTGGCCTTTTGTAACCTCCTTCACTGATTCAGAGACAAAAATGCTTGGCTGGGATTGCTTGTATGCTCTTAAGCACACACATGTACATGCTGAATCATTAAGGGCTGGGGGCGTGGAAGGGGGAGTGTTGGGGTAGTCGATCTTAAAGGAGGTCCCATGGGAAGTTTAAGCAAGGCCCCAGACGAAAGCCTCATAGCCTGGGGCAGGGCTGAGGCATCTGTCCCTTTCCTGTACCAGAGATGAGGCTCAATCAGACCAGAGCATCAGTCTGTTTGGGACAGTCCAGCAAGCACAGCTGTGTGCTTTAGAAGGACATGATAAGGATCTAACATAACATGTCTGGGAAGCCTCTATGCACGCTGCTTCTCAGTCAAGCAAACAGTGTTAGATTGCTGTTGTTTTATGACTTTGTGGTACTTTTTTTTTTTAAACAGCTTTTTTTTTACTTCATTATTTGTTTGTAGACCTCATTCCAGGAAAGAGCTACTTAAGGGTAGAGGAAGACGGCTAGCTTTGCAGTCTGTTTCACTACGAAGGGGCCAGACAGTGTGAATGTGTGAGCGTATACCACTCTGATATGAAACTAGCCATAAACTGTTCATCAGACTTTATCTCCACTAAGATAACAAACAGCTTAACATCTGCTTATGATTACTTTGCACCTATATTTACAAAACAAATTTAGTAGGTCAATCAATTAAATATTGTTTTTGTGGAGAACTTTAATACCTGCAGCAGTGGCAGTTGATTGACTGTTGAATGATGAATATTATTATGAGATTTTGTGACTTTTGATGGTAACAACATCAGCTTTACAAAACTCGTAAAATAATACATACACGCGTTAAGTCTGACACACAGCTTCATTGCTGCACATCTGACGTATTTGTGGTTAACATGGAGCTCTATTACAGGAAGCTTACAACAGACCAAACTAGTTGTTGCTATGATTAAAAAATAATTTTATATATTTTTTTATATACAGATTGCAAGTTGTAGGAACTGAAATGTACTGCTGTAATATATATAAACAGGTTATAGTTGGGGTGCGTAAAAGGTATTAAAAAAATAACAGCTGTAGTGGGTACATGTCCAGGAGCTAGGGCCTTAAACAAGTAATGGCAGACAAAAAAAATCCTCTATGTGCTTCTGTGATGTGAAAATGTTAACTTCAAAAAGTGTTGAATCCTGTGACTGTGACACATCACATGATTTAAAAAAATTATCATATTAAATTACAATTACATTTTTGAAATGTATACACAAGTCATATCTCTAAAAGAAAGCCTAATAATAAGACATAGGGAACTAATCACAGAACTTGCATCTAAGTTTGCTCGTTACACACACAGAGTAAAACAGTAAAATAGTAGTCACAACACGCTTCAGCTAACTGTAATGTGAGGTGCATTTGATGTATGGGTTGGAATAACTTTTACATGTAAAAGTATGACTTAAAAATAAGAAACAATGGAATGGTGATTTAACAGTATATGACAGTGTTTTCTTTTTTACCTGTGTGTGGACTTTCATATAGGCTTGTGGTTTATTCTGCTGTCAGCACTACTGTTTTCAAAGAGATATTTCTCAAACGTTCTATGTCAAAAGTAAGAATGCTTATGCACAACATACCATCCTATAAGATATTAAGATGACAGTTGATCAGTCACAGTGTCCATGGTTCTCCATTTAACAAATATAATGTTCCAAATTTTAACTTCCTCTCCTTCAGAGCAAGTTACAGGTTCTACTATAGCACTGTCCTGTAGCAGCCCTTAAAGCTAGTCAAACGAAGGACTGGCTGGATGACTCCTTTTAAATCGGTAATTGTTTTAAGCAGGGTGCGATCTCAACATCATTCTTGTTTAACTTGCAAAATTACTTGTCTGGGCAATTTAATTCTTGCAGAACAAGTTGTTTAATGTATGCAGATGATGTTGTTGTATTTTCTACGTGCAATACTGGTATTTGGTTGATGTTTAGCATACACTACATGCCAAAGATAGATTTAATAAATATTGTGTACAAATGCATGCATAATTTTTTTTTTTTGGTAGTATGTTGATTCTCAATCTCTGTATACGTGAGATTGACATGGTTTAATACAGTAACACACATTGTTGTGTTGGCTGTGGACACATGAGATGAGACAAAGTGTTTTTTTTAGTGACTATGCACTGTGTACACACAATTTATGGTTTTTAGGTATTTGTTTTGAAAGCATGTGCACACCTGGCTGTACATTTAAGTGGCTTAATGCAGATTATTTATATATTATAGTGTTTGTATGTATTCTGCAACATTTAAACAGTGACACTAGTCAGGATGCACGGTGAAATATGTGTAGTACAGCTAGTTTTACTTAAAACAACATATATTAACAGTGGATTGTTTCTGGAAAAAACACAGATGGGAAGCATGTTTAAGATTCCTGTGCCCTTGGATGTACTACTACACCTCTTTCTATAACAGAATAAGACTTTACTGTCTGTGCCACTGGGGCCTGACAAGACGTGACTTCTGCCTGTGGCCTCACTTCTCTCCTTGCTGAGGTATTTCACAATGGCCCCACAGTGGCAGCCTGAGCAGATATAATTAGGGAAGGTGCAGTCAATACCAGGGAGTGTGCTGGCTATTGACCAGTGCTGTCTGCGGAGCTGTAGGGCTTGGGACAGAGACAAGGAGTGTTTGTGCAGGTACATTTATCCTTATAGTAGCTTGCTTGCGTACGTACATCTTCACTGCATTCCTTTTGGAGGTCGGTCCAGTTGCCATGACTCAACTTCCAGATTCCTTTTGTAGCTATTCTTTGGAAGCTAAACCCCACTGCACTGAAGACATTAGCTCATCTCAGATTGCTTCAGCTACGGGGAAGAAAAACTCAGTCAATTAGGACTGTGTGACCAAAGCAAATGGCACATTAGTGAATTAGGGCTGCGGTTTGAGCAGGAAATCAGCCCAGTGAGCCCCTACTGTGCAGCAGCACTTTGGAGCCACTGACTCAGTGAATCCCTCTGATACTTATCTGATCCACTAGATCCTGGATCAGCAGGGCTCAGAAGCCTCAATGGACCCCATTAGTACCCCTTTCATACTGGAGTCCTACATATGATGCCAGTTAAATGATGTGAAGCCTGGTCACATAATGCATGTCCAAATGCATTTTTACTGTCTTGTTGAAGTTTGTTGTTTTTACTGATATTGCTATTGGTATTGTGAAAAACTAACTTATATTGTGTAGCACAATGAGTGAGAGTTTGTAATAATGCTGTTGGGTATGTTTCTTTTTTGTTCTTAAGAGTGCGGCAGCAGCACCCAGTCCTGTGATGGGAGGGATGCCCCCTGGTGAGGGCATGCCAGGAGGACCCATGCCACCCGGCTTTTTCCAGGTCAGTCAGTGACTCCATTGATACTATCTACTAGGAATAATTACTTACATTTACTGTTTTCACTGCAATCACTGCAACAGTTAATTGGTAATGGTGCACTTGTGCAGACTTAAACTCGATATGTTGAAAAGGTACAAATGATGGAGCTGTGGGTCTAGACATAGGCATCTGCACTGTTTTGTGTCTCTTGTTTTGCTCCACTCTGCTCAGTGAACTTAGTAAACATCATAGACGTTCTGTCTGCCTGTGCCCCTCCTGTGCTGTAAACAGGCAGGCGTGGCCTGGCCATTTTCCCTAATGGAGAAATCGAAAGGTGCAGCACCTACTGTAAATCAATATCTCTTGAGGATAAACTCTTGGCAGGCAACTCTGTGGAACTGCCTCAGAGAGGTGACATAAAATTGCAGTGTTTCACTGCCTCCACTAGGCTAAACTATTCCCTTTTAAACTCACCAGATATTTATGAACAAGATGGCACAAATACATGGGTTGTTATGTGATCATATTAATATCAGCAAATTGGACATTGATATGTGAATGTACACATAGTCATACTTTCCATACCAGAATCAAGAAGGAGGCTCAATTAGACCCCTCACGCTCACGTCAGTTCAGCAACATTAGTGACACAGTGAAAGTGTTAGTGTTGTTATAAAGCTAATTGCACAGAGCTTAATTGATGCTGTTAATTCCGGGAAATTAGCTCTGATAACATGCTGCATGCAGCAGGCTTCTTAATGTCTTGACTGACAGGCAAAAGAGCACACATCCTCTCCATCTCTGTTTTCTCTCATTCAAGGCTAAGTCATTTGCTTTGCTCCTCTTCTCTCTCTCTCTCTCTCTGACTACCTCACTCCCCCTCTCTCTCTCTCCCTCTTACTGTGTTTGGCACATACAAATGAGCATCTTATTTTTATACATGTTTACATTTTTTGCAGCATTCTTTGGTTCTTGCACTCAAACTGTGTTCAGCCCTGCAATAACCCTGCTCATCTCTTTGCCCTTCTTTTTTATCGCTTCTGTTTCTTGCTCCCTATTTCTCTCTTTGCCTCATCCCCCCCTCCTCTATCTTACTCCTTGCCTTTTCATTTTGTGCGATGCCACAGGGTCCTCCTGGTCCTCAGGGCTCTCCTCACCCTCAGCCTCCTCCCCCTAACAGTATGATGGGACCTCACAGTCAGGTAACGCTCCCTCTCCCTCTTTCTCTCTGTTTTTGCTATCTGCAGTCATTTGGGAATGGTTCTCAGTGCTGATGCCTCATGCTTTGGCATTTGTCCCAGCTCAATGCTTGATGCTGCTGTCAATATTCACACAAACATGCTGTTAAGAAATAAAGAATCACGCTACATTTGGAGAGATTTAAATCATTTTATTTATGTCTCATGAAGAAATTCCTTCTCTTACAGGCATTCATGTCACCTCGCTTTGCTGGAGGTCCAAGAGGTCCCCCTATCAGGATGGCCAACCAGGTAGAGCTTATACACACGACAAGGATTAAAAACAAATACCACATATTTAATATATTGAAAACGTAAGTTTTATTGGATCTTTGTTTTATCCTGTTTAGCCACCAGGCGGAGGACCAGGTCCTCATCCCATGCTGCCTAACATGGACCCCACACGACCGCAAGGTGTGAATCAGTGTTGTATTAATTTTAATTAGTTAGTACATCTGCAGTAGAGACATTATTTTCTGCATTCTCTGTTTGTAAAAAATATTTTGTCAATTTATTTCTCCAGGGCATCCCAACCTTGCGTCAATGCAGAGAATGAGCGGCCCTCGAGGCATGGGACCTATGGGGCCTGGCCCTCAGGTAGGCTAGTCTGCTCACATAGGATTTGAATGAATGTTCAAATGATATTTGTCCTGGTGATGGTTTTTAATATGTTGGTTGAAGTGGGCATGTAGCCTTATTTGATCTTAAATTTTGTTCTAAACAAACCAAAGCTACTTACTGAAAATCATCTTGAGTGGATTTGTCTCTTGTTACTAGTTTGAATCCTTAAAATAAATTTTCATAGACAATGTTATGACTCTTTTATTTGTTGTCTTCTCAGAACTTTGGTGGTGGGATGAGGCCTCCACACAACACCATGGGTCCTGGTATGCCAGGAGTAAACATGTGAGCTCCTTTTTAAGTTTGTAAGAATGTACTTCAATTACAAAGTAATTGAACCTATATACAGTGTCTAACTACAGCTTCTTTTGCTCTAGGGGCCCGGGGACTGGTCGGCCATGGCCCAATCCTAACAATGCCAACTCTGTGAGTACTAATGCACACACCCCGGGAAATTCTGGTTCAGATTGCAGCCAGACCTCTTCTTAGAGCGAACGAGGTCTAATGTGTTCCAAGGTTCTAGTCTGGGATGTAATTGTAGTATTATGTGTCACGGTTTCCACAGACAGTTGGACAGACAGCCATAATGGGGTTAGGATGATCAGATGATTGAATGATGACATTTTGAGGTGTAGAAAATGGTTTGCACTCCCATTTCTGGTGTGTAATGTTTGTGTTTTTGGTTTCAGATGCCTTACTCATCACCCTCTCCTGGCGCATATGGGGTGAGAACACATCCTAACTTGTCAGCTCTTTCATACTACACACATTTTAGCATAGGAAACAGTCTTTTAAATTGTTTTCTATATGTGCATTTCTCATAAGTCGTTATTTTTCTCCAAAGGGAGCATCTGGAGGAGGAGGACCTCCGGGAACTCCCATCATGCCCAGCCCTGCAGGTTAGTGCCCCCAATGACTTATGCTGTCAATCACTGACCTTTTCATGCATTTCCCAGTATCAATCATATGTATGGATGTTTTTTTCCAGACTCAAACAACTCTGGTGACAATTTGTACACCATGATCAACACTGGACCTGGCAACCGAAATAGCGTAAGTTCCCTTTTCACTGTCCTTAGTGTCCATCCGTGGAGATATTGTGATTGCCAAGTTATGCAGCTTCTAATAGAAAATGCTTTTGTTGCTCATTAAATAGCCTGCATCTCCCTTTGCACATAACCCACAAGCCCATTTTGTTGTCCTGTGTACGTTTTAATACCACATTTAAATATCAGGGTCAGTCTTGTTAATACAGCAGAGGGGACAAAGGGCAACAGTTAAGTGACTGGGACATGCAGTATGTTGTGTGCTCAGAGGTCATTAAGAAAAGCTTCTATTTTTAACCTAACACCTAATCTCTGTCTGTCAATACCATCCTAATACAGAACCTTTGTGCGACATCTTGGTATAGCTGCTGGAAAAATTAGGACTTCCATTCATACAGTCATATTGCTGGACAAACACATTTTTAGAAAATATTTAATTGTCATTGCTGTGAAGTGCATAGATCTTCTATTGGTTGTGCTGTCAGTCACAAATTTGCACAGTGTTAACTGGTCAAGCAGAGAATACTGAATCGTTTTGGTGCAGAAAATGTTTATTTATGGGATTTCACTTCCTTGTGCATAGATAGAGCTGACCAACATGAAAAACAAGTTTACCAAACATTGGTATGCTTCCCTTCCCACAACACACTTTCACTCCTAAGGTTGCTGTATTCACTCGATACAAAAGAGATTTTTCACGGATGCAAATGCACTTCTTATACTGCTTCCTTTTTTGTGTTTTTTAAAATACTGTTTTACTGTTTTATGGAGCTGAAATAACCAGTGCCATTTTTTCCAATTGTAAGAAGGTCGTGTATTCACAACAGTAGAAATAAGAAAGGTTTACTGGGGGTCTGGGGTCCTGTGTTGTTTTGGTCACTTGCTATTTAGACCTTTTCAGTTATGTATGTGAGCTGTGATAAATGAGTACATGCCCTCTTCTTTCTCTACCAGTTCCCTTTGGGACCTGGCTCTGAAGGACCCCTGGGAGCCATGGCTGGGATGGAACCACATCACATGAATGGGTCACTAGGTAACACCACCCACTACACTGCACCTAATAACACAAAATGGATGTATTTGGATTGCATTCTTATGCATTTGTTAGGTATCCTGTTGTCATGGATGAGATTTCTGGGGTAAAAAAAGTTTCTTATGGTCACAGAATACAAACTCTATGTCATGTTTTCTTCATATTGCTTCATTTTTAGGCTCTGGTGATATGGATGGGATGAACAAGGTAGATATCGTTACAGTTGATTCTATTTAATGCTTATTTCTGGATAAAGTGAAATGTAACACTAACACTGTGCACTCTTTGTTTCCAGAATTCCCCAAACAATTTAAGTGGCATTAGCAATCCTCCTGGGACCCCAAGGGATGACGGGGAGCTGAGTGGAAACTTCCTTCACTCTTTTCAGAGCGAGAACGTAAGTCTCCCTTCTTGCCAGTTCCTCTTCTCAGCTAACAGTACCGTGTCGTTGTCGCAGTACTTTGACGAAGCCTGTGGTAGAGCGCCATCGACCGCACAGTAAAGCCACAGCCACAGTCACAGGGTATTCGTATCACTGACTACACTGCCAAGCTGGGTGCTTGGCCAGTGTTGGTATGGGAAAGTGTGTGTTTTAATCTTCTCTTTTCTGTGCCTCTATAGTACTCTCCAACCATGACGATGAGTGTGTGACCTCCCTCCACCCCACCCATAATTATTTGCCATCTTTCCAAGGATCTGAACTCACTATAGGACACGGCCAAACACATCAGCACCGTATCAGGGACAGGCGCCATTTTGGTTCCACACTAACGCCAGAATGCTGATCTGAGAAAAATCAAAATGGCTGGCAACTACTGCTCCTTGCTCAAAATGAAGGACAATTTCTCCATTTTTCACAACCCCAAGTGTGACAAAACCAGCTACTGAAATGCATCTGACATATTTTATGTTCTTTGCAGAGCCTCTGTATCCCTTTCAGTCTCCTCAAACCCCTCAGCCCTAGAGCGAAGAGAAAAAAATGGTTGAAGTTTACCTCTTGTACTTTTTAATTATTGCTTTGTGGTGCAAGATGTGCAGGAAATGTCTCCGCTTTTGTCACTTAAAACACTGGAGAGTGTGCATATGTATTGTGAGCTTGGAAAGTCTTTGTCTTGTCATTTTACTTGGCGCCATGCATACTGTGTCACAAAAGTCAGGTGACATAGGACTCAGAATTTGCCTTTTACTCTATGGCCACCTTTATGAGTATGTACAGTTCTTCCCAATGCCCACTCTTCTATTTAAAGAGGTTTTTAAGGGGAAAAGATGTGAAAGAATACAGCTTTCATTGTGGTGACCTTTCACAGTATGTAAGTGCTCAGATGGTTCTGACAATGTCAAATTGATCCCGTTTGATCGATTTCAGTCTCTTACTGTTGACGGCAATGCTACTCTGCGCTCTTTGCTGTTCGAGTCAAACAGGCAGCTGTTGCGTTCTGTCACGGGAAACCAGACTTCGGCATAAGAAGCGAGTGCATGAATGCTGAGAATCTGTGTACAACATACTACCTAGTGCTGCTCTTCTCTACGTGGACACCTGCTTTAAAATGTGGTGTATATCTCTTTACCTGCCTGTGCTTAACACTCTGTGCTCTTCATCGTCGTAGCCTTCTGTGTTATTTCCAGTTTGGTTGATTCTGAAATGGCTATGAATGAACTGCCCATTTTAATCTCTCATACATATTGGTTGTTCATACTTCCCTCTTGTATCATTGGTCTCCCCCTTGGCCCTGCACCTCCCTTCTCTTGCTGACCCACACATTTTTTATATTTTGATACAATCTTTGACTACATATATTGCCCCAGTTATTCAGAGTTAGTCAAAGCTTTCTTAACTGATTCTAGTAGGCATCATTATAAACTTAGCAGCAGTCTTGTAAATGTGATGAGAATTTGTTTCATTTTTTTTCCTGTGAACATTACGCATTATACACATCTGTCCTATGTTGCCTTTATTTGCTGATATTTTTTTATTTCAAATTGAGGAAAGATTGCCTGTTAATATAATTTTACAATAACTTATCTGACTGTGTGGGTTGTTTTATTTCCACTGTTACACTGATTTGGAGCACATTATATTGACATGATATTAACACAATACAAATCGCTCAAATCACGAATGAAGAAAATGCCATACAGAATGTTTTGTAATGTCAAAAAAGATCTGTCTTTAGTTTGCTCTCAGTCGTAGCTTCTTCTTCTTTTCCATTTGCCTCTTCTCTCACACCAACTAACTTCGTGTCCTCTTTCACTACATCCATAAATCTTCTCTTTGGTCTTTGTCTAGACCTCCTGCCTGACGGCTCCTACCTCAGCACCTGTTTACCGATATGGTCCCAATCTCTTCTCTGAACTTGTCCAAACCACCTCAGTCTGACCTCTCTGACTTTATCTCCAAAACATCAGACATAGGCTGTCCCTCTGATGAACACATTCCTGATCCTGTTCATCCTCGTCACTCCCAAAGAGAACCTCAACATCTTAAGCTCTGCTACCTCTAGTTCTGCCTCCTGTCTTTTAGGTTGTTCTCAGTCACAGTCAGCAGCTAAAATCAAGTCACGTCTCACTTTTGGCTGTTTTTGCCCCAACAGACTGTAGTTTGCAGCTTCAACAGATCACCCTCCTCTTGGTAATCCCCTCAGGCGAGCCAGAGGGTGCTGTACTTCACAGCTGTCAGGCCAATAAGAGGAAATCCTGGGCCATGAGGGGGGCCTTCGTGGAACAGGAAATGTTCTTCAGGTTCAGCTGAACATGATGAGATAAAGTGGTTTCGACCTGGGCCTCAGGACCACTCTGGTCAGAAACTAGTTAAGTCTGAGAAGTTTTGAGTTTTTTTGGTCATAGTGGGTTTTCCCTCACAGAGACTACATTATTCAGTAAAGCATAGGGGAACTCTTTATAATCACTAGACAATAACACCCGTGGAGAGCGACTACATTACTTTGTGCACTGTTGTCTTTTTACATCCAATTTTCCCTTACCATAAAGATGGGAGGGATCATTTGTAGTACCTGCCCCCCCATACTGTGACTCTGACTCAAAATAAGAAATGTCTATTGCTCTCTCCTTTTGTAGCATAAATAACTTCACATTGCCCTCTGGTGGGCTTTAGTAGAATTTGCTGCTTTGCAGAGAACTCAGGTTGAGACAAGATATCTGTACCCCCTAACAGCAACTGCACATGCTGTACGTCTTTAAAATTTAGGCACGAGCCTTTAACAAAACTGCATGGTTTGTGTGGATCTGACCATGTTCTGGTTCCTGTCTAACAATAGGAAACGAGGCTGAGCTGCTGTTGGCTGGTCTCTACAGGATGTGGCCTAGCTGGGCAGGAGCCAAACCTCCTCTCCAACTTCAGAGCCACACAGTTAATGTTATGAAAGCTGTAGCAACACAAACCTGCTTTGTTCACTACCATGTCCTAGTGGTAGACTTGTAATTGTGAATTATGATCCTGTGGTTTTTATGTTTGATACGTTGCTTGTTTGGTTTCCGTCACAGGATCATTTTTGTGCTTTTAAATGAATCAGTTCTATGTAAATTGCCAAAGTTAAAGCCTATATTAGAAGACCTGCTGCTCTTTTATTGCTTGAGTTACTGACACTCTTACAGCAGAACACATTAAAATGTTCCCAAACACATGAGCAGGTTATTAATTCAATGTTATTGCAGAAAAGAAGCAACAAAGATTAGATGAAAGCCAATTAAACAGATTATAAAAATACTAACAGTTGGAAGTCTTACTATTCTTATCTTTAGGGAAATTAAAATTGTTAAACGCGTGTGCAATATTTTCCATTATCGTAACAGCTATGAGCCATTTGTGGCTTACTTACATAAACTACTCATCGATAAAACATGACAACTGACAGCTGGTTGAATTGATATTAACTGTATAGAAGAATAAAAACGGTTTCGTTAGTTGCGTGTTCTCCAAACATCTTATGTAATCTAAACCAAGATCAGATCAGATGTGCAAAGGTAAAGCAGTTAGGTATTAACTCACATCGGAGTCTGAATGCCACACTGAACAACTCGCACGCGTGTGTGCGCGGTGGATTTGTCGAACTTGCTTAACTGAAATACAGCACAGTTTGTTTACCGTTCATCACATCCGGACCAGACAGCAAACAACAGTCAAGAGTAGTCAACTTGCTGCTGCATTGGCCTGGCAGCCCTGCGACCATTTTCTTCTGATACAACCATGATGCAAAAATGAATTCCTCTGTATGAGTCACGGTGACTCAGAGCGGAGACAATACAAATCTGTCAAACAATGGCTTACACATATTGCTGGTGCTTCTCATTTTAATTATTCGCTGTGAGAGCAATAACTTGAATCAATCTTTTAACTGAACTGTTATATAGCTGCAGTGTTTTTTTTTCTTCATGCCTACTCAGTTACACTGGCTTAAAGTAGAAGGACAGTAAAAAATGCTGATAATGATTAAACAAATGCTAAACACTTTAGGTAGCGTGTATCATTTTGACTTGCTGCAGGTTTGTTTTTTTTTTTTTTTTTCTATATTATGATGCAGGTGCTCCTTAGTTAAACTACAATAAAAAGCACATAGGTTTTAAAGGTTGTTTTACAGAATGCAATTCGTAGATTAAGTAGTTAAGTCATAAATGCTCCTACATAATTCAGAGAAGGTCGACTTTTAAGTCATCTTTTATCAGATTACAGTTATTAGAGGTTTGCACTGTAATCATCATACAAAAATCAACCTCCTGTAGTACTACCTCAGAGCATTCACAGACCACGTTAAACAGTTCAAATTAATACAAAAACAACAACAATACATAACCACAACATCTCCTGTACATTCAATGACACCTCAGGCACGAACTCTGAGTGCAGCATCTCTCTGCGTTTCGCTTCATCTGGCTACAGAGGCCATAAGGTTTAATCTGTAGCAATCAATAAGAAACACGGAGAGGTGTGTCAGCATCAGAGGCGGCTCGTTTTTTGGTGTACAGAAGAGCCTGGAGGCAATATTAGTGCAAGTTTGGAGGAGCTGCAATGATTCTACTCACACAATGCAGGAGATGCCCCAAGAGCAGCTATTGAATTTCATGTGGTGGTATATTACCTGTATTGATGTCTGAATTTAAAAAAACATATCTGAGTATGTGGTACTGTGTTAAATCATTAAAATACTGTATGTTTGTTAAAATGTTAACACCTGCATCCTCTACTGAACACAGAGATCCCCCTCCACATCAGACTGATCACATGGCAAATACAAGCCCCGACTTGGGTGAACGATCTTATTTCATCTTCTCCAGGAAAGAGCGCACCTCTTGTAGATTGTAGCCCCAAGGCCCCGGCCCCCCCTAGGGAACACAGAGTGAGGAACATTAATGGACATGGAACAATTAACATTTTCATTCAGACGCCACTGTAATTCCCAACAAATGACACCAGTGGCGTGTCTCTGCCAAGTAACATGCAGTTCCACATTTCTGGCAGGGCCAACATGGGCCTGGCCCCGTGCCAAGAATTCTAGTTTTGTGTCAGTTTCTCTTTACTGCTCGTCTCCACGCGATATATCGTGAGTAGAGACGGTGTACAGACAGCGTGGAGACACTGAGACGCACTGCTTCTGAACATGCAATTGCATGACAGGAGTGAAAGAATTTTCCCTTTGCCTGAAAACATGTCCATCAGTACCAGATGAACTAAAAGCCCAGCCTTTGTTTGTGTTCTGTTTCAGGGTGCGCAGATCTCACCTTGTAGACAACTTTCCCAGCCCGCAGCACGTAAAGTCTTTCAGGCAGAGCACCGTACTTTATGGCAGTGACATCATCCATTTCATCCACAACCACCGGACACAGGGGCTCCTTCTGAACCAGGATCTGTGCTGCACAGCGCCTGTCCTCCAGGCTCCGGTGCTGGTTAATGTCGTAGTTGTTATTAAAGGCCCAGCCATCTGAGACAGGGGGAAAATAATGTCATTTCACTGGAATGACACGAACTGCAGCAGAGGAGTGGAGTTAAAGTTAAGGAGCTTGTTGCATAAGAGAAATACAGCATCAAGCAAGCGTAACAGCTTAAGTGTAGAGACACAACCCATTGTGTTAAAGGACATTTTTATAGTGAATTTCAACTTTTTGCTTTTTAGTGAATGAACAACAAACTTTTTTTAAAGTTAAAAGTCAATAAAATATAATAGTTTTGACTCGTGGGTGATGAATCATGCTAAAGAAATTCTCCACTGCAGGGTTTTGATGGTGTGAAGTGCTCAAATGATACATGTCAATTACACTGTACAGTAAGGGCGAAGCAGACTTTCAAAACTATCGAGTGTATTTTTGTATGATGTACACTGTACAAATATTTCCCTAAAAGTCTAATACAACACTTTTGCTTTGACTTCCACTGTATAGATTTTGTGGTTACCCTTACATTTCACCTTGATCATGTCTTCATCATGTCTTCACCATGTCTTCACCATGTCTTCACCTGTCACCTTCACTCACCTGTTGAATGAGCCTCTGCGATGTAGACCACGAGAAAGTCGGACTCATCGCTGAAGTCCTTGACGAGTTGCTTGAACTCGTCAAGTTTGTACATGAACGGGGGTCAGGTGCAACTTCCAAAACTCAGCACCAGCGGCCTGTTGCCTGCAGAGAAAAAACCCAGCTTAATCTTTTACCACCAAGTCATGCAACTGGACCAGATCCCCGAGACGTGACTCACCATGACGCACCTTTCATGTATTTGCATATACTTGTTTTCCTTCCGTCCATGGTGACCACAGGTGAGTCTGGAGCGTCTCTTCCCACAAACGCCTCTTGTCCGAGAGCCAGCCACATATGCTTGGACGCGAATTTGACAAACACGAAAGACTTAAATGTCGGACCCCAGTCCTCATATTTAAATCTGGGATTCTGGGTCATGGTGATATTTTCACCCATTCTGAGGATGTGCTTCTTGCTGAGGCTTGGAGAAATAAAATGCATCATCTTTATGACGACGTTGAAGCCTATCAAGTAGCAAAACCTGCACACTGTCGAAAAATAGACCATCAGTTTTTGCAGAAACATGCTTGCTCCTTGGTGCTGAGGCGCTGTCTTCACGGCGCCTCCTGCAGAACTGCCATATGATCGTCGGACGAGTCGGTCGCCGCCCACCCCGCTAATGTTTGATAACAGCTGCCTTCAAGGGCCTCTCTGTGAGCTCGTATTTTCCACATCACCAGCTGAAGATTAAACACGTAGCCACATATCACACAATGCACACACAGAAAGGGTTAGGGTTCCAGTAGAATAAAACAATTAAGTTATTATCTATTTTCATAAAAATAAATCTGGGATATAAAATATTAGTTTGGGATTTTTGTAAAAATGTTATGATACATTTACAAACCTCCACACAAGCTGTTATACCATACATAGGCTACATTTACAGATTACAACAAGACTTAGCAATTTGCAAAATTATCACTAAACAAGAATAAATAAATAACTTTAAAAAAAAATCAGATGTAACTGTGTGGTAAGAGAAAGTAATAAACTAATGTACCTCAGGGATCATTTGGGAATGTTATATCATTTGAACTTAATGTTAAAATAATTTTTTTCATCATCATCATTTGTATTTAAATTTTGAAAAAGACCACAATATAGTAATTATAGGGGAAATATGTGTGGGGAAATATAACAACACTTATTTTCTATTATTCTGCTTTTACATGGGAACTGGATATAAAACGTGTTTTATTATAAAAACACAACTGGTTAGTGTTAAGAAACATATCTACGGGGAAACTGACTCCACATCACGTGTGACCTTTAGCCTCATTTCATGACGCTGTGATGCTAGCTAGCTTAAGCGTTAGCAAACGACAGTTTTCTAAATAATTAAAGTTAACAAACACGGTGCGACATGGGCATCCTACTACAGTCTTATCTGCCATTTACTAAACGTAAGTCTGTTAATTTAACCTTCAGGGTTTTTTTTTCTACCACCACTTTGAACATGTTTAACATAACATCGTGTGTTGGCTGATAGCATTAGCTAGCCGGTGTTAGCCCGGCTAGCTGATGCTAGCTGCTTTGCTGTTGCTACTTATTTTATTATCGTGTCTATTTTGGAGCAGGAAGGAAAACAGTGCACTTTGGGGCTGGGAATTTGGAGACATGCTGTGTGTTTTGTCGGATTGCCACTTGTTATGTAATGAACACAGTCTAACAATCACATGTCCTGTAACATGCTGTCATTGACCTCCCTCACTCCTTTTCAGTTTGTCAACAAGTCACATTTTGACTCAGTAATTTGTAATTTGTTCATATGTGCTACTAGAAAAAAAGAAACAACATGTTTATTTTTAATTGTTCGCTATGTATGAAAAATACACAAAACACGCATTTGTTTCTTAACACAACCCAGTTGCATATAATAGTGTGTTATGGATGATATTTCAAACAGAAGATTCACAAGATGAATGAAGGAGTAAAGGAGGAAGTGCAAATTATTTCTACAATCGTGTATTTAAAAAGAAAAACAGTTGGGGAATGACCACTACTCAAACAATAGCATACATTATTCACTGCTTTATCCTCTTTAAGAAATACATTAAGTCTCTCTCTCTCTCTCTCTCATTAATATTTTACAATACAGTATTATACAGTATTTCCAAATAACACTTTACTAAAATATTCAAACAACAGTAAAAAGAAAATAAAGTAGAAGCAGCTCAGTCTGATTCCCTCATGTTATTGTAAGTAGTGACAAATTGTCCTGCAGGGACACAACATTTCCTACATCCCCCCCGTGTCTATGACCAGGCTGTGTGAACCTCGTCGGTACTTTGTTGACATGTCTCAGTCACATTGCTCAGGTTGCGAGTGTACTGTCCCTTAAGAGAAAGATAACATTTTGCTTTTAGTGAGTGATCTTATGTTTCAGTAATTTATTTGGAGTGTCATAATTTGGTTGACTCTGAATGTTTTGTACTGAGACTGACCCCGTGTCAGAGCACTGTTTGGACTGGTTTGTGAGCGGAGTGTCAGGACAAGCTGTGTGTGGTGACTCTTTTATTTGCTTATCTCTTGGCACTGCAGGACCGTGTAATGGTGGGAGTGAGCCGACGCCAATTTTAGATTGATTGTTTATGGATTTAGTTAGTTGTTTTCCCGTGCACTTGCTGGATGTAGTTAAGACGTTTTCTTACATCAGATTAAAGGCTTTAAGATGAATCATCTTGTTTTTTGAGTTTTGACTTGTTGCAAAGTCAAAAATTCACTGTGCGCATTTTCAGTTGGATGTTGTTTTTCCCACTGGGCAAAAGTTAGATGTGAGCAGATGGTGGGTTTCTCTGCTTGAGCAGCTTTCTTTCATTCTTGTTGACCTGTGGGCAGAATGATGATGAGGAGAGTTAGTGATGCTTTGGTTTGTTACTGTTGTCTGAGTTTGGGTCAGACACCGAGGTCTCCACAGATTAGCACTGTTGCCTAGGCCTGATATTTGCAGACCTGACTCGGGAGAAACTATTTAATTTAATAGTGAGAGTCACAGAGGGGAATATACTGGATGTAGCACAAATATACAAATAAATCTGTGTGTGTTTTTGTATTTTGAAGCAAATATGGGGAAACTCTTATTTTCATTACCATAATAAATTGGGACAGTGCTCATTTGTACCACATTTTTATTGCTCTATACGCTCCATCTTTTTCTCTTTAAAGGTGCTGTAGATGGGGCAGATGTCCAACTGCACGTAAATGCAGCATCAGATATTGAGATATTGCAGTCCCGCATTTGCATTTTTGTACAGACGACAGGAGGAAAACAAGCAGGAGAAAAACACTCACCACAACACTTACATATTATTATTATTATTATTATTATTAATTATTAACAGTTCCGTCCGGCGTATACTTGCATAATAACACCGAAGGTTAGTGTCTCCGTGTCCCATGTGACACAGTACAGTCTCCCCCTCCACACAATAACCGACAGATGGCGCTGCAGAGTCGCATTTCCAAACTAAAAGACTTCTCTTAGTCTTCGGCTGCTCAACATCGTGGAGGTGAATCATGTTAAGACTAATACTAAGTCTGATAAACTCATTTTTCTTTCTTCAGGGAGTCCAGTGATAAGATCCGTTACTAAGACATTGTCTTTGTCTTCACAACCATCGCAAGATTTCTATGTGATCACTTTGATCAGTTGGTCTAAAGTCAGTACATTATAAATAATTAACCAAGATGGCAGCAATAAATGTCCTATTAAATGTAGTTCAAGGATAAGACTAAGAGACTGATGGATTGTACTTTGAACTTTTTACTGTTCATCTGATGACAGATATTAAAATGTGATATAAATTAGGCCCATCCTCTCAGCTGTATGATAATTCAGCTTTTAAATCAGCCTCGGTGTCTCAGTCCTCCGTCGTCCTCCGTGTACATTGAACATGCTTAATGTGTGTTTTGAGTGTGGGCCACAAACCAAATGATAAAATCTGATAAACCACAGACACCTGCAACATCACTGAGCGCACAGACTGCGACTCCTCGCTTTAAATATATGCAGAATAAAAGACAGGACGTGTGCACTCTTTATGTAAAAATGTCAGATTGATCAGGCTCAGTTTCAAACCTTGCTAAATGACCTGCTTTACATTTTTTACACTGATCTTTTGCAGTGATTGGTGCACCACAGCCAGCCGGCACTGAGCTGCACTGTGTGCCTTCAGATCATAGACGCACTTGCAGGATCTCGCAGACTTTACATTTGCCGACCTACAAGCTCAAAATCCCTTCAGCACAGCCTTGGTGGCTCAGCTCTTGTCCTCCCACAGAAACACGGACACGGTCTTCATTGGCTCTCTTGAGTCCTGCAGAGCAGTGGAGCTATTGGGTGTCAATGTTGGAGGGGGATAGAGGGAGGAGGAGAGAGAGAGAGAGAGAGAGAGAGAGAGAGAGAGAGAGAGACGCATGGGATGCTGATGACTGATCCTCACTGAGAGGATGCTATCGATCCGGCTCACAGACGCGTTTCCTCACAGTTTGATAAACATGCTAATGTGCGCCATTAGACGTGTTCTGCTCCTTGTAGGTTGATTGGAACAGGTAGGCGTTACCAAACCCCCGAAGTTTAACCGCTTTGTCCAGTGCGTCTATTCCTCCTGTTCCCATCAAATGTGTGTTTCCAAAAAAATCTGACGCACGGACTTTAAGCTCCAACACAAACCAGTGTCCACACAGCTCGCTGTGATTTGTGCATTTGTTTGGTTTCCTGTGCGCAGGTAATGTGAGCAGCGGCAGCACACTGCATGGGAAAGCCGAGTCATCAATGCAGAACTCCACAGCGCTGTTCGGGATGGTCAGCCACTGTCCCACACCGACTTTCACGGACTTCGCCGGCTTGACGCTCTCCGTGTACGGCAGCAAGGCGGACATCTGTGCACGGCGAGCCGGGAATGGTGGTTTTGGATCTCAGATTTGCCGGAGCCCCCATGACACCCCGACTCACATGGACAGCCCGAAGCGACTCGGCGCGCTCGAGGAAAAGGCGCATCTGTCAGCCAAAGCTCCGCGCTCTTGCTTCTCTCTCCCTCCGATGCAAGGTAGGCCCCATACGTCCAAGTACTGATTTGATTGGTCTTTAATTGATGCATCTCAGGTGAATGGAGGTTGACGGATAACTGTAAAGACATTTAGAGGGTAATTGTAAAACAAACACTAACAAACGGAGTCAAACTGCAGCTGTGTGAATGCAGCAATTAGCAGTTGTTGGTGATTTCAGATTGATAAACGCCATCATCTCAAATAAAGCTGCCTTCTTATTGCTTGTCTAGAGCATCGTTTGATGCAGCTGTTCTGTGTATTTATGTTAAGATGCCTGTTTGCAGTTGTGGATTAGGCTTGTTAATTAAACCCAGAGCTCACTTGGATCTTTGGCCAATTTATAAACAGCACCAGAATCAAAGTCTGTTGCACAAAACGGCGATGTGAAGTATGTGGAATAACTGCTGAGCATGTTAACATGGCTTGGCAACATTTCCTTCTTTGAGGCGATTAGTGTGCTGTTGACTTTAGATACATGTGGAAAACTGCAACTTCAGGCTTTTCACAGTTTAAAATAATATTTTAATGAATTATTACATGTATTACATTGTTTTTTTTTTATTTTGCTCCTAAATTCAAATAAAATCTTTTAAATTTTAAGTGTTGTTTATTACAATTTTTAAATCTGAACTGTAGCTTTTCAAAACTATAATTGGCCATGGGTTCTTCAGTGAAAGCAAAAACTTAAACAACAATTACATAGATGAAATGAGCACTGTGATATAGATAACATCCAGAGTGGAAACTGGGCTTTGACTTTCTGTGGATGCCTCCTCCATCCTGTTTAGACAGTGTTGTTGTGAGAGGGCGGAGGTAATTACAGCCCCCTCCTAAATTATGATTAGACGGAACAGACTTTTATATTAGCAATCATCCTTGCAGCAAGAAGAGGATCAACGGATTTGATTATTGTTTCTTCTTGCTAAACACAAACCATATGTCTGCTGGATGTGTCTCAGCATTTATGAGTTCTCTTGGAGCACAGTTGTGCCCTCAGCCCTCCATCCCCAGCATCCCCAACCAGAATGAATCGTCTCATTGTCTTTGCAACGCTTTTGAACTCTCTTCCCGTAAATTGTGGGAAATGCAAGATGTGTTATGTGTTTGTGGATTATGTTGTGCAGATTAACATGGCAGCAGATAGCTGTTTGTTTCATTCTGTCTCTGTGAGTGATAATTTCATAATTAATAAAATATTGTGGGGTTAATGTATTCAAATTGTTTTTATGGAGAGCAGAAACATAATCAAACAACTATTTTCTTAATCACATACTGTTTGAGCTCATTGTGTTTCATGATTTACATTTTCACATGTAGTTATATTTCACTAATAAGAAGTTTCATTTGGTTTAACTTGCACTAGTTGCTGTCTCTGTCCTGGATGAATATGTGCTGTGTTCCAGGCACTTTTATGTTTTTTTTATAGTCTCTTTTGGTGCGCGTGGAGTATGAAAATGATCTCAGTACTCATCAGTCTTTTGTATCATGCCTCATTTCAGGCTGATCATATTACATACTCCCATTTGGGGACAGAGCTGGAGTTTAAACTGCATTCTCAACCCTTACTTTAGATTTATACTGAAAGGAATCTCTGAACAAACACAATTTGTAAAATTTATCCTGGTGGAAGTGAGACAGTGGAGGAAGAATTTACCTCAGACGGGGTATTTTGGACCTTTATTGTGTGATTAAAAAATGTGAACGATTGCTCAGTGACAAGTGATCAGTGACGTTTCATCTAAACATCAGCCCAGGATTTATTTGAGGGAAGCTGTAGAGAACCAGCCATTTCACGTTTGTGTTTGTGTGTTTAGTAAATGAATTAGAAAATGAAAAAGATATCATATTAATGAATTTGTGATTTACATAGTAAGACTTGAAGTGCTGTCATGTGATGAAGCTTTCCATCTAGATACAGACTTTTAGATGAGGTATCCTAAACGGGAAAATTCAACATTGGTTTAGTCTTTTGGCTGTTTTAATGCGACCACCTTATTGCCGTGCCATTGTATTTTGAAAACTATTCACAGCGTAAATTTAGGGAAACATTTTGCATTAAATTGAATTAAGCACTTCATACAGTCAAGCACAGGGACTTACTGCATGTCACACCTAGTGCTTAGGTTTGAAAACCATTTCTACTGCTTTTGCCCAGTGGCTGATAATCCTAACACTGCAAGTCCACTGTTCCATAAATATTAGTGCAGGCTAGCAAAAAAAATATTTAGTTTGCAAAAAATAAACAAAAAACACTTGACCTATCTTGAAGAGGGTTAGAATGAAGTGTGTACTCTAGCTTCATTCGATACCTTACTAAAGTTTCCTCTGTCCAAGACTATGCTGCCAAGTCTGTGAGCTTATTTGAGGAATAAGTTTGAGTTAGAGGAGAGTCCCACGCTCCCTCTCTCAAAAAAAGCAGAGACCTGTCAGTTGATTCAGTCTAGAACGAAATGAATAATGAATTCTTTAATTGTCTGAACTCATCTGAAGAACATTTATGTGGCTGTTCCCTGTCACATTTTTTGTCAACACACATCATCATGTGACATGCAACTTTACTATATGTTTATGTTTAATCAATCAATCAATCAATCAATGAATAGCCACTTTATTGTCCCCGATGAGCAACACAGTAGCACATGACACAGGGAAAACAGAACGGTCAACATAAAGATAAAGGAAGGAGGTTGTGGGGGGGGGCACACTTTCATCACTGTATTCTCTCTGAGTTCACCATACTGATGGCCGAGGGTAGAAAAGAGTGTTTATATCTGTTGGTTCTGGCTCGTGGCTGTTAAAGAGAGAACCAGAAAGCGGCACATGGAGAACGGGTTAGAGGATAGGAGCTGTCGGACAGGATCGACTGTACCTTGTTCAGCAGCTGCTTCCTATGGAGGTACAACAGGCTGCTTAATGGAGTTCCAGTGATTTTACTACAAACTTTAACCCATTTAATGAACATTACTGTTTAACATTGAGCGAACTAAACCAACAGATACGAGAAAATGTAAGGACACTTTCAATGAAAGTGTAAATCAATGTCATCTGTTCTGTCAACCTGACACTACTGTATATGTGTTATTTTGGGCTGCATGTACACCTGTATGCACTGAAACCCACCAGCATTAGTTTCTAATACATGCATCAACGTGCAAGCATATGCCTAACACACTATTTACACACATGCCCCACAGTGACCTACTCACACACTTTTTGTAGTGAAGTGGCATTGATACCACTGTTGAATTCCCTAAAACAGATCTTTTCCTTTTGACCAGCAGCATTTGTAGACATCAGCCCATAGGCCGATAATCGGACTGTTATGAGAAACAACCACCTATTACAGCCCACCTCCAGCTAACCTCTGCTTTGTCAAATGCTTAATGACAGTTTCCCAGTAGCTTGTGAATGTTTTGGTTGTGAGCGCACGAAGAAACGAAACACATTAAGGGCTGGTAAAGCAATTAGTGCGATTTATTTATTATACTTCATCGATTATACATCATCAGAGTCAGCAGAAAATAAGGTGCTCAAACAAACCTACAAAGAAACTATGTGTTCCCGTGCCCCTTTGTCCAGAGGCTTTCCTCTAAGTAAATCTTCACATAAAATGTTTATATAACTCTGATTCTGTTTGAGTGGGTTTTGAATTTCTTGAATTGCCTGGGTCTTGAGGCTTATAATTGCTTTAAGTTTGGCTTCGATGTATGCATGTCATGTTATTTATTCATCTTGGACCTCAGTAGATTTTGAGGAGCTTTGACTTATAAGCCAAAAAATCAAGCAAAACTGGTGGACTCTAATCATGCATAATATTAATAATAATAGGTTTTAGATATAATGTGATCATTTTTCACATTTAGAAAGTATGAGTTAAGTTGTAATATGCCAGTGCTGCCTGCACATACTGGAAACAGAAAAACAGTGAGAGGCAGAGAGACAAATATGACCATTAGCATGGCAAATTATGTTTTAAGGTTTGACGTTGACAATTTAAATGACGTAAACTAGTCTCTAATCTCAAGTGCTCAGAAAGTTTGCTCCACAGAAAGGGGGCATAGTAACTGAAAGCTGACTTTAGGCGGCTGTGGCTCAGGAGGTAGAGCAGGTTGTTTAATCCCCAGCTCGTCCAGCACAAATGATGAAGGACCCTTGCGCAAGACACTGAACCCCAAGTTGTTTCTGCTGTGCACCCTCACTTGTATGTTGCTTTGGCTAAAAGTGTCTGCCAAATGAGTAAATGTAAAAGCTGCTTCATTGGATTTTAGCAAAATCCTTTAAGACGGGCAGTACTCTAGGATCTAGTTACAGTACAAACAATGAATAAGTCCGTTAAATATTCTGGTGGTATGTCATTGAATGCTTTGTGGACAATCCAAATATTTAGTGCTGAACTCTGACTTTCTGCTTTGTGGAGAGCCAGTGGAGCCATTTCAGTGTGGAAGTAAAATGTAGATTTTTTTTGTGAGTACTCTGCTGCGGTGTGGTATAAGTTATAGTAAGCAATTTAAAAAGTGTTTTGTCATCCCAAAAAAATCTGATGCAGTCTTCTTGTGATGAAACCCGAAATGTATTTGTATTACAGTATATAATGTACAAGCCTCCACTAAAGATGTATTTAATTTAATGCATTAAAACGGGATTAATCAATTTTTGTACTTTATCCAGTTGTGAAATTAAATTGGCTTAAAGTTGTTTTTGTAACAATTCTTATGTCTCTAAACATTTACCTAAAATATCCTTTGTGTGATATATTTTTATGTGTATGTACTGTGTGTAGTACAGTATTGTATTGTTATTGTTACAGTGGAAGTGCATTTGTAACAAGCAGTAGGCTGTGTGAGAAAGTGTGTGTGTGTGTGTGTGTGTGTGTGTGTGTGTGTGTGTGTGTGTGTGTGTGTGTGTGTGTGTGTGTGTGTGTGTGTGTGTGTTTGTGTCCGCGTGCATGTGCATGAACAGCAGAAACTTTTTACATTGACCTCAAATCTTTTCTCCTGTCTTCAAAATTTGAATGATTGTATTTTCAATGATTAGGGATCATGGCCAAATCCTCAGTTACTCAAGCTATTAAAAAGTTGCTTTGTTGCCACTTATTACTCCCCCAAAAAACTAAAATGGATCATAGAAGTATGGTAATTTCTTTCTTCTTCCAAAACAAATTTTTGTAACTCACTTATCATCAGGACATTTAATCCTTGCCAGCTCTGCAGATCTCGCTGTGGTCAACCTGAGCATCAAAATATCCATTTATTAAGTTGAATATGATACTCAATGATACTAAAGGTTGTAGCTGTGAGACCAGGTTATATCAGCTCTCCCACCCAGATGTTGTGAAAGACTGATCAACCTTCACAGAAAACATTTTGCTTTTACTGCTTTTAGGAGATTTGACCTTTTATTGAACTTGTGGTTAATGTAGTTTGACTAACAGCAGTTTCTGGTATTACTAGTTAATTTGCAAAGAGCCTCTCTTTCTGCATTTTGCCTCTAATTTGGATGTAACCTGTTTTTTTTGCATATCAAAACAGTACAAGCGATAGTAGCATTCTTTTCACAAGATTTCTCACCAGTCAGTACATTCCCACAAGCCAACGAAGGAGCCTCAGCCCACGTTTTTTGCCTCTCGTATGAGCTCAGCAGTGAGCTATGGGCAAATGCGAGGGTGCTGCCTGTGAAGGGTGTTGTAATGTTTGCAGCATGTTCCACTGATTCATAAAGCTGAGGCCCGTGATGATTCTGCAGCGGTATTCCCGTAAACCTTTGTCTGGCTGAGAAGATGAGGAGGGAATGCTGGGTAATGGAATGAGAGTGCTTCCTGAGTCACAGCCACTAGAGAGGGAGAGTGAGAGAACACCCCTGGTCTGGCATCTGCTTGGCTGAATCACCTCAGTCAAACTTGGCTGGGAATACACATGACGTTTGTGGAAACAGGAGATAAGTGGCAGAGAGAGTGTTGGGACAAGCGCTGCATCGAGATGACTGAGGCTGGATTCAAAGAGAGAGAAAGAAAATTTATGGGAGGTTGTGGCTGCGCTTGAGTATCTTCAGAAGTAGTCCTCTGAAGTTGCAAAATGAACATCTGAGTTTTAGCACTGCAGTCTCTTTGCTGTTCTTGTGCTTCCCCAGAGTTGTGTCAGTCGGGTCAGATGTTCTCATTCTTATGTGACCAGTGTGGTATGACTATGGCATTTCGCTGTAACCAAAGGCATTCTGACTTTCGTGCTGCCAATGAATCCAAACAGTCACACAGCAAAAATATGATCTGGTTTGAGTAAGTGTCGAAATATCTCTGTAATACCAGAAGAAATGCTCTCTGGGCCTCAGTTTAATCAAGAGAAAGCTGCAGAGTTGGCTCAGATGTGTCATCATAAAAATGTATTTTTAGCCTTTAACCTTGAGAACTACTCAGTTTAATGCAGTTCAGTTTTTCTGTTGATGAGATTAAACTGCCAGGTCTTTCAATTTAGCCCAAATTATTTTACCTTCTAACTATTTGTAGCAAAGATAAAGAGGCTTTTCTTTTTCTGTCTGATTCTTTTTGCCTGTACAGGAATGTCACAGCTGACCACATGTCTATAGAGTCTGTATTACTCATGCATTTTCAGACAGCAAAGACTCCTCTCGCAGACTTCTCTGTGTATGACTTAGCACACGGGTGGGTTTTTGATTTACATCTCGGCTGTGCCACTTGCTGTTCTTGGCTCGACGATGCTGTGTTTCATCAAAGAAAAATCCGCTCCGCTCTGTCTGTGGCAGTTAGGGCGCTGCTCTTTGCTGCCGCTGCTAAAGCAGGGCAGAGAGATGACTGGGCCCTCACAACTGTCAGCTGGGGAGAAAGAGACAGATGGCAGGAGAGAGTTGTGGCCATAGGGATTGGAGCTTCACTCACCTCCACAAACAAGCAGCGAGAACACAGATTGTGACAGTATGAAAGGGCAGTTTTTGCTATGTGAGTCACAAAGAGGCTGCTGTTTCATCTTTTTTACATCTTTGAGTGTGCAGTTGTCAGCACGTCACGTCATTTTAAGAGAGATCGTGATGTAAATAACATCCACCACACACAATTTACTAAGTCTGCATTACAGCTTTGTAACCAGATCATCATTAAAAACCGTGACAGCTACTGTTTCAGACACTCAAATGTACAGAATTAAGTTGTTTAGGTAGTGTCTGAAATGGCCCTTTTTACAAGGCTGGTCATGTCGGAGATGAATCAGCCAGCCAATCAAGCACAAGCTAGTGGGCCAACATGATGCGAGCTGAAGCTGTTTTAATGCCTTCATTAGAGCCGAGGAGAAAGCAGCCAAAAAGCTTGAGTTTTATCCTCTCTCTTGTTTTCTCTCCATCTCTGCCAGGAAGCTGCCACGGGGCAGTGCCCAGTCGGCTCATTGCACTATTGGCTGGCTCTGCCCCAGAGGACTATGAAAGACATTATAAAAGTCTAATAGTGCAGTATATATACTTTATTAGTCCTCATTAATAGAAGTCCAGCATTCTGGAAGAATTACTTATTCTCTAGTCATGTACAATGCAATCCAGCCCCTGTGCTGCATTAACATGCTTTCCAGGACTAATAATTGCACAAAGGAATGATGCTTGCAGTTGAAGTATTTTTTAGGAAAATGCACTTTACTCTCGCTTGTCTGTTAATGTTGTGGGTCGACATCAATCACAAACCCTAAGCGTGACATCTTGCACTTCTATATATTCATATGTGCATTATGTCTTGGCAGATGCAGGTCTGTATGCATCATTGTGCTAGATAGAGAGCCAGGTTTCATCACACAGTCTGTCCATTGAATTATCCTTTTAGGGATTTATTTTAAAGCACTGGCAAACCAACATTAGAGTCACAATTTATTATGGTGTATGTATTGTTTAAAGGCAGGACCTCTAAGGTTTCATCAGAATGATATCATCCTGTTCATTCAGTGTCAGCACACAGGCAGCATTGAAGCACTGGTGGACTGGTGTTGGGTCTAAATGTTTCTTTTTTAGTTGCAAATCTGGAAAGCACAGGCTGCATGATTGGAGGAAGGGGAGGATTTTGGAAAAGTGATGTTGCTGCAGGGAGCTGGGAGCTTTGGCTGGCTGATACTGGATGTTAATGAATTTTAGGAGCTCCATGCCAGCACCGTGATTTGTAATTGTTTAGAACATGGAAAAAAAGATTTTTACAGATAATTTTATTTGAAAGGGAAGACTGTTTTCAATGGGTTAATATCAGAGCAAGGATGTTGTATTAGGATGTCTGAAGATGGTGTATGCGATAACAAGATGCAATTTCCCATGATATGATGCTGTGGAGGGCATAGATCTTTTCGTTGCGTGGGAATATTTATGAGACAATAATTACAAGTTGTATTTGTTCGTTAAAGTTGTTTAAAAATGAATGTTTTTCCCAAGAATGTTCTGATTCAAGATGGCCACACACTCTAACACCTGGTACTTAACTAACTACAACCATACACAGATTGGTGCCTAAAGGGTGCTGCACATTAATGGGGAAAATTAGAACTACTGAGCCAAGAATTGTCTATTTATACTTCTCCTTGTGTCTGTCACATGTCCACGTCTTTGTTTTAATGGTCTTTGAGAGACTGGTTGCCAAACAGTGAGTTGAAGGCATCTAAGATGTTTTTGGCTTGTTGCTTCTGTGCTAATGTTCCTGTCTGAGATGTCGACTTGATTTCACCCTCTGGAGTAAAAAAAAAAAAAAAACGCATGTCACAGATGAGCTGGTTGCTCTGCCCAGAGGTTCCCACTGCAAACAGTGGAGACATCTGTTATCTTCTGGCTCCTGTAGTATCTGTCTGCTTTACATTCACTACATCAAATAGCATTTGAAAGACAGCTGTGCAGTTTTCATTCTGTTGGCAGTGTTTCCTGTAATCCTAGATGAGAAAACATTTCTGCTGGAAACGGTTTTGTTGAAGACAATCAATTTTGTTACTCTTTGATTTACTGTTGCCAAGATTAAATGGAGTACCCCCTTTTTTTATTTGAACTCACGACTAATATGGTCTGTGCAATAAGTGTGTTAAATGGATCCATATTACACTGACTAATAGCCTCAGTATGTACTCTTCATTAACATGCTTAACATTCCCCACAAGACCCAGAAGTCGGCTTCTATAATACACTGCTTAACACAAACATCATGTTGGACACTTTAGATCTCCTATGGGGCTTGTTGTTGGCGTTATTAGCAGTGAGCTGATTTGGACAGTGTTTGTGTGTGTGTGTGTTTGCGTACAATCTGTGTGTTAACGTTTGGGTCAAAGTGGAGGGCCGGGATGGACAAGACTTAAAAAAAGAATTTTTCACGCTAATGAGAGCAAAGGTACAATAAAAAAAAAATCTAGTGGAGAAATTATAAATATATTGCAGTGCATATTGTTTTTTGTTATGTTTTATTTTCCCTCAACTCTCCTGGCTTAAAGATGAAATCTGTTGCAACACCGTTTAGCTACTTGCATGATTCCAAAATGGGATTTGCAACTTTGTTATTGAGCCACTGACACTGTTCAACGATTGTTATCAATCACCAAAAAGATATTAAGTTTATTTAATGCTTTTGGACATTTGAGGACACTCTCAATATCTTTAAGTGTCTGTGCTTCGGCACATTTGAACACAGTGTATGTGCTGAACTGTGTGTGTGTGTGTGTGTGTTTGGGGGTTTAAGTGTGATGTTTGCCTTGGAACATCACCTGCTGAACCTGCCAAATCTTGATGTCTTTCATATTTAATAAAGATTAAAGATTCCATAAAGATGGAAGTTGTGTCTAATAGGAACCAGCGAAAAGCTGCTGTCCTAGCTGGTTTGGCATTTACTGACATTTCCCACAAGTCAGCATTTAGATTTCATGACTAGGCCAAAACCCATCAGGAGGAGCTTCAGTCACCTTAAAACCAATGCTGAGATTCTCAGAATCACACAGATGGGACAATAGGGTCACATGATTTTAATAACCAATAAATAATGAACTTTTCCTTAGCAGGAAAAGTCTCTTATATATCACCACGTGGTTTTGACAAGAATATTTAGGATGAGTCCTCAGTGAAGGCCAGTAATGGATTCAGTGGACGGATGGAGGCAGGGAGTAAAGGAGAGGAGAGCTGCATTTCTCCCTGCTCTCGTTTTTGTTTATGTAGCCTTTGCCCTTAAATCCCAGCTCACAGCGCATGTTGACTAATACCGATAAAAACCCTAATCAGGCACTTTCAGCTTGTATCGACAGTGATCTAATAGGCATGTGTTTGAAAGTTGAAATGAATTAGGCTGCGTCAGAGCCATGACAGCCAGGTGGTGAGCACTTGGCCCAGCATACTGGAGCCCCAGCCAATTGGAAAATGCTTTGCAGAATTTATCTTCACCCTTCTCCCTTGACAAATTATTTTATTGTTCCCGCACAGTTGGTTTTCATTTAGTCTTTTGGCTAATGATAGGCTGAGAGCATGTGGGCTATTGTTATTCCTTTACTCAGCATAGATACTCTGACTTTGAGGTGTACATATGACAGCACACTCCCATACAATAGAAACTAACCAAAACATCACACACAGCAGAAGATATACAAATGTGCACTGAGGTTGGACTAGAGAACTTTAGAGTATGAAGGATGATTTTGATGTGCTTAGTACTTTGTGTGTTGTGTAAATGCCTCTGTGTCATGACCTTAGTGGCTGTCTGTCAAACTGGGTAATGCCACATCCTGAAAGAACAACCTCTGTACAGTCTCCCTTGGGAGAACTCCCAGCCCCACTCCAAAACCTTTAATTACATTATCTCATGTGTCTCATGTACCCTGTCTAGCAGATATGCTGTGTCCGAGCCCTGCACTTTGCCTGACCTAAGCTCAGTGCATCAGGACTAGGCCGCTAATCTTTTACAAATGCTGGGAGTCTCCATGACCGGGCCCTTGCTGAGATGGCTTAGTCAAAACAGCCCTGCTGCTCCTGAACACAACCTTACCCTCTAGCTGAATTCAAACACTGATTAACTAACACATACCTGCTGCTTGTTCCACAGCAGTACACAGCCAGATACATTCTGCAGTGCTCCATGAAGCTGTGTTTGCTATTCTGTAGAGAAGCACACAGGCCTTTGTTGGTAAAATGATACAGGATATTTGAAGGTGCAAATGCATATAAATGTTGTACTGCATGAAGGTACTTTATTGTCTAATCTTTCATCTCCGTTTACAGGAGAAATGATCTACAAAATAAACAAACATTTAGCAATGTTACTGTGCTGCATTGCGAAAACTTTTAGTTTAGTTTTAGCCCATAATGGGATACAAACAAAATAAGAAGATTTTTTTCCCCTCTAAGCATTTGCAATACTGACTGTGATTTACAATTACAATTCAAAATCCACAAGTAACAATTTACACTGACAGCTTGCTAGCTTAAATTTAATTATTTTATGAAAAAGACAAAGACTGATTTAGTAGCAAAGATTTTTCTTTTCAACTGAATTAATGGGTAAAAGCAAAACAAATATTTTCAACTTATAATGCAGGTAGAAAAGATGAAACGTGTCAGCATCAGATGTCATTTGTGTGCCATTCTTAATCACCCCCAACCTGTCTCAATACTTGTGTTTTCAAATGAACCCTCTGGCTTTACTTCTCTGCCTTGTTTTCTCCTATACTCTCACGGTTTACCCAGCCACATTTTCTGACCACTTTAAGCTTCAAAGAAACATAATGTAGTTCAGCTCAGGCATCGACTCGGACTGTGTACATGAACCAGTTGGCGTGCCTGACATGTTGAATCACACATCAGTACTTGTACTGTAACACGTCACCTTTGAGAAATGTCTGAATGCTCCAAGTATGTATTTAAAGTATTTAAAATGACATTGATTCAGAATATCTTGTGAAGTTTACCAGAATATGTATGGTTTTGGCGGTTTCTCTAAGTGATGAGTTATTCGAGTTTATTTTTAGTCAAATAAATGCATCTGTGGTGCTTTGATTGTCATGGCATGTGTATTTGTTTGCACAGAAATGGCAATGTAGTAGTAGTGGCCAGCATAAACTACTAGCACGTTTTTTTATATGTGAATTTTTGAGAATGATTTCATGCACTGGGAATAATAAATCTTCCACAATTTTTGCAATAACACAGTCATTATTGTTCTAAAGAATGCTTCTTTTTATTCCAACTAGAAAAACATTGGAAGTTCAACAGTGACTATAAAATAAATAGAATGAATTTTAAGAAACGATGCTTAGTAACTTTGTACTTTAATTTGAGGCCCTGAAAAGGCTGCAGGTAAAACGTTAGCCCCAAAACCGCAATTCAACAAAAGTCAACAGGACTTCGTAGCCATGTTTTTGATAGCTTTAGCTGTAAATGTAAATGCACAGTTTACCACAGCACCCATTTTTACAGGGCCAGACCTGTCATTTGACACGAATATATGACCAATCTAGGCCACTGTAAAGTTGCCAGTCTTCTACAAGCCTCAAGAGCTCTGAGCCATGAAGGAGTCCAGCGAGAGAGGCAAAGCATCAGTATATGTACACTGCAGCCTGCCAAAGTACACTAATTTAACAGCACAAAAAGACTTGCACTGAGAACCTGCATGTTTATGTTAGGGATGATGTAAAATGGCTAGAATTCATATTTCACATCAGATTTCTCTTTAAGATGGCTTCTCTCAATTTTTACATGCAAGGAAACAAACATTTGCATTTCAAAGTTCTTCAAATAAAAATAAATGAAAAGCAAACCCTTTTATGGGTTTGGAGACTATGTTGGAAAACAGGTCAGGGGCGAAATGAATATTTTTTTATGGTTCGTAAAAGAGCTTCACAATGAATGCCAGGTTATGTGAAAGGCTTGACACATGGCACAGGCCAGAGCTCTTCGAGATTCGTCTTTACACCCTCTGGTCAAGAGGAGCCAAACAACACACATGGCAGAGTCCAAGGTCTAAATGAAGAATGATTTCTTTATTTCTGCTTGTTATCGTCTGATTAGGCTTCTCACCAGACTGTCAGCTAATAAACTTTACCTTTTCTTGTTAACAACACTCAAGTTGGTCTATTGTATAATCAACACTGTGCGTAGACACATTCTCCTGGTATTTGCAATATTTTTATTTATAACATTTGAGGGGAGATGATTTTGGAATCATATGCAACAGTGGGCTCTGGGCAGAGTCAAACTGGGGCTTTGCAATAAAATCATGCTACTGTTTAACTGCATATCTAATAATATCCATTTATGCTACATGTCTTTGTCCCTCAAGAGTCACTGTTGCACTGAGGACCATATTAATCTCTGTATGTATTTTATTTAGTTATTGTGCTACTGTGACTCAAGATATTTGAGCTGAGTCAAAAAGAGAGACAGGCTCCAACTCCTAAATAGTTTCACTACTGAGACAAAACTGATGTCTCACTTTGGCTATAACCGTTGGTTGACACATGTGGTGAAGGAACGCAGCAAGAGCAGAAATCATAATAAAGGGAATCTTATTACAGACATTAAACAAGTGAAGAGAAAACACAGGAGGAGTCTAAAGCCTGGACATCAAAAATGCTTACACAGTGTGAATATATTTGCTCATAAAAGCTCTTTGATGGTGGCCCTGTCCATTCCAACCGAGTTCCTGTCTGTGGAAATTGCTGTGTATTGACCTCCCACTGCACAAGATTAAATGTGTTTCCATAGGTGTCATTTGGTACCATTTTGGGTTTATGCAGGCCCCACTGCGTCCTAGTCCCTCTAACCATAGGGGCTCAGAAGTCATGCCGTCATTGCTCAAGCAGTGGCCAACAGTGGACTCTTCCTTAGGTTTTAGAGAGATGGGTTGACAATGAGCTGCCGCCCCCTCCTCCTCGCAGCATTAGAGAACCCTCTTTGATGTCAATTGATATATAGAGTCTGGTGGACTGTCCATCTCAAGTTACCGAGAGAGCATGTTTTGTGTGTGTTTGTGAGGGGTGAGGGTCCTCAGTGCCAGAGCCCTCCATGAATGCGGACTCCCCACACAATAAAAGACTGGTATTGCTGACTTCCTTCGGTATGTGTGGTTTGAAACTCAACGCAGGTTTGCTCAGTGGAAAACCAGGGGCCCTCTCTTATTTATTCTGTATATTTATGAAAACTCCAATACTGTGGTGCCCTCTGAGTCAAGCAGGAGGTACCTCTCCACCCTGAGTTATGGTCATTTCTTAGCTGTGTTAATGTTCTTTGGTGGCAGATGCTGACTGTTGTGCAAAAGAAGATTTAAGCACGGTTCTTCTGTTTCTGCAAATCAGTTAAACAAAATTAATTAATTATTTTATTTTAAATTAATTAAAAGTGTCAGACTAACAATAAGCTATGTTGTCAGTAAATGAAGTCATCTCACATCATCACAGTGCACCATCAGATAATTACTCTGCCACAGTTGGGTTGTCTTGCACAGCCGGGCATTGTTGTACTGTACTGTTGTTGTGTCATAAGATCTGTTTTTAGGCAGCATTTGTTTTGAGGATACACAGAAGGGTTTTGTCCATAATATTTGAGCAGATCAGTTTGCTTTGTAAGCTGAAATATAAGGGTTTACAAACCAGTGACATAAAACAACACCAATAATCAAATCAAAATAAAAGCTTCCCCTCTGAACCTACACTGACAAAACAACTCGTGGGCTTTTGAAAAACAAATTTTCCTCAGAGAGCTGCATTTTTGGGGCTGATTTAACCCCTAATCAGCCTGACAAGCTAATATTTACTGTGGACACTGTGGAGAAGCACTGGCCTCAAATTTAACCGGAAACTTCAAAAGCCAAAACAATTACTATGCATGCTTTGAACATATCCCTTTCAAAAAGTAACGTTTCATTATTGTTTCTGCACTAAAACAATAACTAACAAAGAAGTAGGAAGTGAAATTGGATTCCTCCTGTTAGTTCCCAAAAACATCTGGTTTGGCCCTGGTTTTAAACAACTAGCATCTCCTCTGAGAATAACAGAAGGGTATGTGCACTGTGTGTAGGTAACAAAATAATCATTTTCAAATGTTGCTCTGTTCAAATGTGATCTAATTACCAACACTTAAATTCAACCTCTCAGTTGGACCACCGACCATCAAGGGAATTTTCCTCCAGACGTTTTCCTAACTACTCATTTATTTCTCCCCCACTGCTCCCTCAAATCCATTAAAAATATACAGTAATTGCTGCAAATTGATCACTTGTTTTACAGAAGTCATATAAATCTCCATCCCTGTCAAACTGCAATCGATGGAGGAAGCCGATGCTGGGGAAGAAGAAGAGGGACTATCTTTAAGATGGGCCTCGATACTTCTGCTATATGGAGATACTCATGTTCTGTGGTTGCGTTTGGCCACTGTCATTTCCGAGGAATTTCCTGCCATCTGTGTTCAATCGAATTCTCTCACAGATTTAGACTTGCTTGTAAATATTGGGTACTGGCTGAAGAGGACTGAATCAGTTCTGTGAGTTTTGTACCAACAACCTCTTGAGCCAATGTGAACAGGCCACTCGCCCAGAGATGAGTAAGACTGACAAAGTCAAAGCCTGCTTGTGTATGAGGAAATCTTGTGACTCTCTTACTCAGTGCTGAGGAGGATTTTTTTTTCCTGCCTGCTATAGGGACACCAGTATCATTTAGAAATGTCAGTGTCAGTTCACCACTAGTGCTGAAACTGTAATATCTAATAATCATATATAACAACTGCCATAAAATCTGCTAACCCACCATGAGGTTGATATTTTGGGTGATACACCTCCATACCATCACAGATGCTGGCTTTTGCACCTTCTGCAGTTAACAGTCTGGATGATCTTTAACATCTTTAACACAGAGAACCTCATATCCAGTTTTTCCCAAAATGTTGAAACATGGAATCATACATTTTACATGAGACCAGGCCAGAACTGAGCGCTGTCTCGGCACAGAATTGACATATGGCTTCCCCCTTGCGTAATAAACTTCCAGGTTGCATTTCTGGATACAGTGGCAGGCTGTTAAGTGACAACTGTTGTTCAAAATACAAAGCCTATAGGCTTGGGAGTACTTAGGCTATATTCATCATGGTAGCATGACAGTGTCTGATGCACTCTTGCCTCAGGGCTTGAAGGCTAAGCACATTCAACAGTGGATCTGACTTTTATCCGTTTCTTCATTGATTTACCCTCAATATTTTCACAATATTATTTACTCCAAATGGTGAAGTCCTAAATTCTTTGCACTTAGAATCTCCATTTATACCCAATGAAAATACTTGCAAATGTTTTCTTGTACTTTTGACGGATAAAGGTTCAAGTGAATAGGCAAATTACAATTTTTATTGCATTTATTTCTTTTACAAAAAGTCCCAACTTTAGTGGGAAAGCTTTTTTGCATTTACAGTCATAAGTTTAGTATTTCTAGACAATGTTGGCTTTTACAGTGTGGTTTTTAATCGCTTCCAAATATTTAAGTTAATTTAAAAACAGATTTTTAAAGTTATCATGATAAGATGCAACAAAGACTGAATCACTGACCATTATTTTTCATCTCTCAGGAAAAACTAAGAAAAATATAATCTTAATCTCATAAGTCTGTCTTTTATTGCTATGTTACATGAAATAAAATTAAACATGAGAATAAAATCATTAAAAATTACCTTGTTTTTTGATCAGTTCAGTTGCATATGGCATATGGACAAATGTCTTTTGTTTCTGTGTTCAAGTTTCTGTTGTTCTGTGTTATTTTTTACAGCAGATTTATATTTAATGGTTATTTTTTTCAGAGGCAGTCAAATAAGTATTTGCACAAATATTTATATAATAAAACCTTTCAAATATACACTGATTTACAAAAGAAAGTGCTTAGAACAGTATTTCTGTTTCTGCAGGAAGTTACTCTCTAACAAGAAGTGTACCATTCTCACCTTTAAAGGTTTTTCTAAGGGTGTAGTGTGCTGACTTGTCAGTTCAAAAACTCAGGACTGGCTACATCACTCTCAGTATTTACTGCTGATTCCTCAAACAGAGCAGCCTCTTGTCTGACTTTGAAGCACCTCCTGATCCCATGCCGAGGTTTCAGTGGTCTTGGCCTGGCTGCGGAGCCGTGTTGTTCACCACCCCTTTAAAGGTGTCTGTCACTAGAGCAGACATCCCCGACACGTCTGCCAGCAAAGTGCATCACATGTTGTCAGTCTGCCAGTTAGTCAATTCACACAGCGGGCCTGACTGATGCACTGTTTGGTCTTTACAATTATGTGGCTTTTCTGTCAAATTGTAGGATGTGGTTTGGCTGAAGATGGCTTGTAAAACTTTGTGATTGTCTGTGATTAATTTTGGCAGTGTGTAGATTTGTGGGCAAAATCTTGTTATGATAGTGATTGTCAGAATAGATTTGTGGCTCGTAGAAGCTTTAAAGTGGTTTGTTGACTGGGCACATTTTTGTCATATTAACAAATGTTGTAAATGAGTTTGACTTGAACATAGAATATGTGCTTATATTTGTGCTAATCGGTCATTGCTGTGGTGTTTTTTACTGGTCTTCCCATAGGTCAGTATGCAAACATGAACTTTGAGTACCAAGAGGCATTCCCTTTGAACTTGTTTCTGTAGGCAGATGTCATAATTTATAATGTAGGCACAGCACTTACCCAAGCATGAGATAATTATTAAAGATAAAGTCTGCATATATTGTGATTTATTATCATACAACGTAAAAACTTTCATAAACTGGGGGATTGCTGTAGTTCAGTCTTCATGCCAGCTGGAAACATTTATTTGTATGGAAATGTGCACATTGTAATAAATCCCTTTACAACTGAGAGTATTATATACATTTCACTTTAACGACAAAAGGTCTAGAATAGTCTCCTGAATTTAAAAGTGTAAACTAAAAGTGTTTCTGCTGAATACGTCATTATAGCGTGGTCAGAAACCTTTTGAATGAACACAGAAAATGACGTTATCAGTTGTTGCACAAATAACTCTGTAAGTGAAATCATGTGTGTAGTCCAAGGAATTACCTCCTTAACAATAATAATTATGAGTTGTATTTATAGTAATTGTAATTGAAACTCTGTACAGTAACTTGTGTCTAACTAATCTAAGCTTGGACTAACTGCAGGTCATCCTCTGAGACCACACCAAAGTCTTTTTGCCAGTGATGTGGAGGATCACCTGTTGATACTGACAAGGTGCTACCACAAGGTGGGGACATGCACAAGTGTAAAGTTTTAATTATGTTAATCAGGGTGGACAGCAGAGAAGAT
This sequence comes from Anabas testudineus, assembly GCF_900324465.2. Classification (NCBI taxonomy): domain Eukaryota; kingdom Metazoa; phylum Chordata; class Actinopteri; order Anabantiformes; family Anabantidae; genus Anabas; species Anabas testudineus. Next base: position 10,799,338 of record NC_046613.1, on the reverse strand, counting down.
GATTGGCTGTGGCAGTTGTTAGGAGTTTGTGGCATCTAATCAAGAATGGCCATGGCCATTCAGTGGAGCTTCCTTTGAGTATGTGCAGGCGCTTGGTGGTTGTCTATGTAAAAAAGAGACTCTGGGACTTGTGACTGTGTGTGTTTGCATGTTTGTGTGTGTCACAAAACATTATCTCCTGTGTTAAGGTTTTGACAACACCCCTCTTGTAGCGATGTGGTAAAGTGGTTGGTCTTTGAGACTTGAGCGGACACAGAGCCAGGCACTCGAATGGGGTTGGTGGGGCTGGGGCTCTGAGGGTTGTTGGCTGCCAACTATTTGTTTGTGTTCATGACTGTGGTTAGCTCTGCTCCATTTGAAGAGCCTGGTATTATGAGGACGCTCTCTTCCCACAACATGTGCCCTCTTCTCTAAAATGCAGGAAAGCTGATCATTTACCGACCGCTCTATTCATCAGTACGGCTTAAAACTGTGTAGCCACTTGTAAGAACAACCACTCTTTTCCACAAAGAGGTTTGTTTGGACTGCTATTTCTCAGTTGTTGTATATACTGTACAAATCCTTTCTTTAATGTTATTACCCGTTTGGAGCTGAAGTTGTATTTTTTCTGTGTTCAGAAATATTTGAGGCTGGCAGCCTCAGTTGGAGCCATATAGTCCTTTTTCTTTTTATTCTCTCTGAGGTTTATTCTTTGACTTTCTAAAAACTAATCTGAGGTTATTGTGTGACCAAGCTGACCATGAGAAAACAGGGAGGAACAAAGATACCTGACTGAGAGTGGATAAAATCAGCCAGAACAAATTGATTTTTATCCTCATGAAAGTTCTCATGTCTGCTGGTACTGGTAATCCTGCTACAAAAACACTGACGTTTCTGTGCTCCAACAGTAATTTAATAGAGTTTTTCTTCTTCCCTTGCTCCGCACCTGCTTTACGAGGAGCTTTTTCCCTAGACATTGTTATTTTTCATTTACTTGTGCCCCCAGGTTTTTCAATCATACATCTATTACTAAGCAAACAAATAAGTTCCGGGCCTATGCCGCAGACACAAATATAGACATGAGTTATGAGATTCAGAGAAGCCGGGAAAGGCTTTGGACCTTAATACACAACATCTGCACCGGACAAGACACACTACAAGAGCATCCTTCTACAGAGTCTCGCAGCCCGCTGTCGCCCCCCTTGTGTCTGTTGAACTGTCTCATGTTTGAGGAGCGGGAGCGAATCATGGCAGGTGGGAGCGCTGGGGCATACGAGAATAAAATGATCATTATTAACTGTTAAAGTGCTGAATGCTATGATTTATGAAGCCAAAGTGGGGCCAGTTGAGGTGTCACATTGGATTTCCAGAGGCATCTGTCTTGCGGTTTTGGCAGTTTGTTGTACCTTGGGTTCAGATGTTTGCATCACACTCCTGACATCCCATTTCCCTCTCAAACACCCCCCTGCTTAACAGCCTCCTCGTTCTTTAAGTACAATACACCTCTGAACGCTCCTCTTTCCCCTCCTTACACCATCTATCCATCTGCACATCTGCTTTTCATTGAGGTCTGCATGTCTCCGAAGACTTGAACGCATTAAACGCTGGCACAAGCATGGTCTCACTCTGGCACTTAACACAACGGTTAGGTGACTTAAAAGGGAGAGGCGAGAATTATAGAAAATGAAGTGTCACCGAAATAAAAAATCGCCCCAGATTACCACCAATTACAGTTAATAATGCTGTCCAGACCATCTGCTGATCAGATGGAGGATGTTGTCTGTAGAGAAATAATGATACCAGAGAGGGTGAGAAGGGGAGAGATTCATTGAGGGAGACAGCGACATCGACTTTCAACTACGTGATGATGTGGTTTGATCTTTTCAATACTGTATAGACTGGAATGCTTTGTATGGTAATACAGTCCAAACTGCTTATCATGGGATAATAGCCATGTTGTTTCAGAGGGTTAAGTTCTGCCAGATTGAAGACATGTGTCTGCTCTGCTTTATTAGTCATTTATTAGTCACTGAGGTCAGGAGAGCGTTTTTAGCCAAGGCACAACACTGCTGAACTTGAACATGACTCTGATCATCAGCCCCTGCGGCAGCCTGAATAGGTGTACGATTACAGTGCACCCTAACTGGCCACGATTTCCAATGTGAAATTCATCCAGTATGTGTAGCATGTTTAACAATCAGTGTAATCATCGTCACAATGACTGCAACCTTCCAATAGGGTGAATCAAGCACTATAAGAATGATCGAGTCTACGTTTGTTCATTGTTTCTGTCTATAGTCTTATTTTTCAGCCTCCATGGTCACAGTGTCTGCATTAATCATTGGGAAAAGGATTAGACAGCACTTTCCACTCATGATCAAGATGCATTTGAGTTTTACGGCTGGGTGCGCTGCATTCCCAAAGGACTTTGACAAGAAGGAGGCATGACATCAGAGCAGACGTATTGCAGAGTGATTGGAACCTCGTTTCTAGCCTCAACCTCAGCCAAAAAAATAATCATACTTGTCCCAGAACAAGTTCTCGAATAACTATGTTTATCCCTTTATAATTAGGCTCTTGTCTGAAGCATTAGTTTATGTACTCATGTGAAACAGCGCATACAAGCAAGCACACTGCTGTTTAAATCTCATTTCTCTGATACATCTCAGTAAGCACCTCAGTTTACCGTCATCCTGCAGTGAAGCTGACTGAAAGGAACGTGCTACTTTAATTATACAGGAGAGGAGAGGAGCCAGAGAGAGTAATAGATACCATGTGATGACATTTATGGAACGGAAGATACCACTTTAGATGTTACAGAGTACTATTAGACACCATGTTATCAACATGACTGTTTTCTTTCATACAGTCCTTGTTCCAAAAGTGTTTTTTTAAGGGTGATGTTTTAAGAGGTGGATAACAATAGACTTCTTATTGTGCCTGCATCTCTAGTTGGTGATGCTGACATCAGTGGCTTTTTGTGAGGATGAGCCAGCACATCTGTACATGGTCTCTGTACCGAATACTTGCCCCTGGTGATTCTGGCACTGTCCTGCCTCTTTCTTTCCCCATTTTTTCCTCTGCCCTAACCCCTGTGTCCCTTATTTCTTGCCCTTAATGCATCACTCCTTAATGGGCCTGAATGCTTGCAACAGTTTATATCACAGCAGCATCCCACCCTGTTCGTTTAAAGGTGCTTAGAAGAACTGGGCAGAACACTGAACTCACTTTACAGAGATACAAACTGAAGTTATCTTTACGTTCAGGATTTTCTTACCAAAGCACATTGAGCATTTTTTTCCTCATAAAAAATTGCAGGGGTCGTTTTTTAAAATGTTTCAGAAGCTGTATTGCTCACATCTGTCTTCACATGCTAGTCGACTTATTCTTTCCTGTCTCTGTGGGCACACTGCTATGCTGAACATGTTACTGTTGTCAGGGGAATAGCATGAAACTGGCAGTAGGAATGTTTATCACGTTGCATAAAGTATGCGTAATACAAATATATTAGGGACCTACTTGTAAAAAACCTTGCTCCATAGTGCTAATAGAAAAACTACACAGGGTACACAGGTCTGTTATTTATATCAGAGAATTACCAGAGAAATATGTAAACAAGTAAACTGTAATTTTCTAGGAACAATTACACCAAGATTGCCACCAAATGGTCAGCAGAATAGGTTTACCTCTAAAGTCCTCGATTCAACTTTTTATGGAAAGGTGAAGAAAGCCGATGAAGAAAGCAAGTAGTCTTCTTGCAGATAGGTTCCACCGTCTATTCAGCCAGTCTGAGCACTTGCACTCCAGGACGTGTTGCAGAATCCCTAAGCCAGATAAACCTTTATTCAAGAGGCCATTTATGTCAGGTGCCATCAACATGTTTAACTATGCAAAGTGATTGAGATTTATTCTACAGATATTAACTCTTTTAATGTGTAATGTAACCTTGTTTCTGTTTGTTAGTCCTGACGGCTTCATTATTTTTGTTTTGTACGAATCACGTGTAATGCATCTTTATATTTTCTGGTGAGCCAAAAGAAATTTCCCTTCCTGGAAGACAATATGTATACTGTTATACATTCTCAAGTTTTCCCCAGAACATAACATGGAAAATATTCAAATCCAGAGCCAAAGGAATCTAAAGTATGATGAACACACAACTGCCTTGCTCAACAGACCACCCATGAACTCTGCAAAATCAAAAGAACAGTGATCAGATCCCTCACAGTCGCTCACTCATTCATTCACACATGCACACTTTCTCCTCTTGCCATTTCTGCTGAATGTTTTACACTTCACCTCAGTCCCTGATGCCCTCTGATCAAGCTATACCCTAACACACAATGAAATGTTCAACAATGAATTGCCATAGCACATTCAGAATAAACCAAATTTGCTGTTGGGTCTCATCCAAGCCACCATATGTTGAGCTTGTTTCCCCGACCAGAGCATGACTGATTCTGTTAATGTAGGAAAGCTCTAAATCACCAGAGCGCTAACTTTCTGCAGCAGGGATCAAAACCTCTAACACTCATTTAACACTAGGACTTTAATATCCTGCAGACACTCTGAAGGTGTCTCTGATGGAGACGCTTGAGCTTTTGTAACACAATGCAAAACTAATCATGAATGTTAGACACAGGCATGCAGTCATGTTAGCCCTTTTTTGTCATTTTGGGAATACTGCTACCTGTTTGTATTGGAACAAATAAATTGAAGCCATGCAGTGAGGGTTTCAGTGACTATCATTGTATCTCTCCAGACTGGTGGATGATTCTGCTACAAATTGTCACGCAAACCCATAGATGCAATTAAAACACATATGAAAGTCAGATGCTCACAGGAAGTTAAACTCCAGATGTATTTGTAAGTTTGCATGAAAGAACAAAAGAAAAAGAAACCGATCATACTAACTAAGGGAATTTTAAAGTAGCTGTAGGTTGTTTTGCACAATTACTCCAAATAACAACAAGAGCTATTTTAAAAATGTAGAACCACTTTGTGACAAACTGGTTGAGTTAATCAGCTGGTGTGGGTTTATGTTAAAGTCTCACAAGATGTCTCTCCTAAATAAAGAGTTTGACAAGTTACTAACCCATATTTTAACATTTTCACTCAGAGCATCGTCTATGTGAGGACCGTGGTGGTGGGTATTATTCAAAAATGTTCTATACTAGTGCAAATCTGATAACTGGTGTTTATCTAAACTGTATTTGAGAAATGTAAAGGTTTTTTTCCAAATAAAAATATATAATAAAATAATAATATTACAAATATTTTAATCGTTTTTTCGATAACTATATAAATGACTATATACTAATCAACAATATGGCAATAAGTCACAGCAGAAGGATCCTCAGATGCATTGTGCTCGCTCCATTTTCTGCCATGATTGTTCTGTTTAAAGGCACGTGTAAGATGCCCACATTACAGCACAATATCACAGTATGACATTCATGTTTTATCACGGAATACAATAGAGCTTAGAGTCCATAGTGCCAATGATTTGATTGCTAGCAGTAATACCAGTTGTGTTTTTCAAGTGACATGTAAAACTAAGGTCAGTGCCACCAAAATGTAAGTAATTTGAAGTGAAGACAAAAACAGTCATCAAAAGCAGTGGTCTTGTTATCAGCCTGTTTAAGTAAAACAGGTAATCTGCGCTCTGGGATCTTAGTGTTCAACTCATCTCCATGATGGACGTTTCCTGGCAAACATCTATTGCGTATTGTAGAACAGAGCAATAGGCTTCAAAAGAGCAGTGTCTCATAAGTGGGGTTACATTTACCGGGCTGCCTGGTGTGGGTCTGTGTTTTATATGGTAGTGATGATGATGATGTGTGTGAGAAAGAGCATGTGCATTCAGTCAAGGCCTCATTGACCGACTGCCAGTCCATCGAGTGCTTTATTATGATGGTGTTTTTATTTGCTTGTTTGTGTTCTTGTGTGCATGCACATGGATAGTCAAGCCCTAATTAGGAGATCTGTGTTGATGTTAGTCATCTCCATTGTGATTCATGTCACTTCTGGCCATCCTCATTGAATTACTCCTGACTTGAGGCAGGGAAACACTTGGCTTTACATCAGTGGGTGTTCATACTTGCTTGGCAAGTGGTGGAAAAAAAAGAATAAAAAAAAATAATTTGATAAACAAAATGATTTGTATTGCTTGAAAACAGACCAGAGTTGAAAGACATCTTCACTTCTGTTAACAGCTTTGAGTGAAACCAGCACTGTTTTTGGTTCTCCTGGCAATACTGAACTGTTTACATTTCCCTCTTAGCCTTTTCTCTGCCTCTTTGTGTTTCTGCCGTGACCCGCGACAAGCAAAATGCAGAGAAGACTGCATCCACTGTAGGAGGGCTATGTGACTAGATTCCCAAAACTGAGAATAATATGGCTCACAAAAGTCTCTGATCTCAACCATTTTTACTCCTTATATCTTTTAATTCCTCTCTAGTACCTTTCTGTGTTCTCTTAAACAAACATGATGTTTGAATGATTTTATTAATTATAGTTCATGGTGTGAGGTAACATTGTCAATAACTTTGTTAGGAGAAAATTGAATTTGAAAAATTGAGTTAGGAAAGTTGCAATGGGGGACGCATAGCTGCCTACACGAGTGTGTGGGGGTATCGGCTTTCCCTTTACAAATAATTCCTCATACACCCAGCCCTCCCTTTGGTGTACTTAATCTCCCTCTTTACTATTTTTATGATAATTTTGAGTCTATTTTTATCAGATGTTAAGGTTCAAATATTGGTTGTTTTTAAAAATAAAAATCTTGATATTGATAATTTGTACTGTATGCGTCAAAATGTCAGGAATGCCATGTGAATGAACGTTCAAGAATCTAAAAAAAGCCCAATTTCACTCCTTCTCCACTTCATTGAGTACTAAAACCACACATTAATTGTTTTTTTTAATTAGTAGTTCAATCATCAAAGATGTAAAATAACATATGAATTAAGGATGTTGATGTTCTCAAAGGATTGATTGCATTAGAAACACTGATGGCGAATTTAGCATGTCATTTAAATTCTGACCTTTGAATTAGTTTATTCTTCCAAAATGGACACATTACCATTTGGAATATAGATCCTTAATTACTCCAGCAATAATATTTGGAAATAAATCTCTCCGGCATCATTTCTCTTGTCATCATTTGGACTTTGCCAAAGAGCTCCCTATATATCACTGTATACGACAGTTGTGGAAGCCAACAACTATTCCTCAAGAGAATATTTATAATCTAATAAGATTTCATCATGTCAGTGATGGCATGGATCCCTCTATAAACTAATAATCCTTTCAGGGCAGTCAATAGATCACTGAGTGCAATTTGCTTAGCCAGCCTTTAGTCTGAGAGTGACTCCAGTTTACAGCTCTGCCAGCTAAAACAGTGCTCTAATATTAACACCAATATACTTCCTTTTCCCTGTTCCAGTAAATGTTGCCTACTGTTCAGAGAAGGACATAGAGGCTGAGCTGGGTGACACTGAGGGCACCCTGATGCGATGTGGGCAGAGCTTACCACTATCTGTAGGGGGGCCTTCAGGGGGGCTTTACCCCCAGAGCCTCCAGTGCGACAGATCTACACCTGACCTCCTTCTGCAGGACGGCCATCACCAAGACACCAGGTAAACCGTTCCCATTATTCCTGTTTTACAATAAATCTGTTCATGTGCCAGTTTTCTTTTGTTTTCCTTTTTGGTGTAGTATTACCAGCAATATGCAGGTACAATATGTTTTTCATTATTCTTGCTATTGTGAATCAGATACACACATTGTAGTTGGAAAGCTTTACCCAGACTCATAAAACACACTGAAGGGGTCTAAAGTACAACATTTATTTTACGCTAATGCAATTCTGCTGTTGTGCAACCTTTGACTACTGTTGGTAAAGTCAGAGAGATTTCCAGTGATTTTCTTGGTTGTGGAATTTGTCCACCTTATTTTCTCCCTCTCTTTTTTTCCTCTCTATCCTATGTCATCTAGCTGAAAATGCTCTTGGACAGACGATTCTCATATAGTCTCACAATAATACAGCCAAACAGGAAATGGTGTTTATGAATAGAAAGAGAGAGCGGGGTTAAGTATTTATTAACAGCGATGACAAAGTCAGCCACTGGCTTTCTCCAATCCAAGCTAGCCTTAGCTCCATTTTTTTCCCCCCAGCATGCCCAGGGGAAAGGACAAAGACAATTCCTTCATGACACAACCTGCAGAAAAGAGAGCTCTTCTCACATCACTCAGGGGCTTTGGACGAAATCCATAATGAGCCAACTGACAGCAATGATTATGGAGGAGATCACAGCAATGCATAGAGAAATCTGACCTGGGTTCCCCATTCAGCAGGGCAAAGATTCCCACCATAATACACAGTATTGTAAACGGTGACCTTTTATAGGCTGCAATTATACCACCAAAACAGGTGACTCCCTATTTATCCCCAACATTGGGTTGGGTTTAACCCCCTTGTGTCATCAAAGCCTGTCACAGAGACACAGTAGCCAGTGGTCTCTCTGTCTCGGTAGCCCTCCCCTCTCTCTATTCTTAATCATAAAGCCCATTCATATCCTCTCACTACCAGAAGATCCTGTTTCATTTATTCATAAAAACACAGCAGTGGATGGTACCTGGTCTTCAACGTCACCTTATGTCACTGAATGATTTTTATGGCCTACACACTGGTATTGGTACTGGTACAGCTGGTAATGTTTGTTCCCAAAGGTCCCTATGATTAACTTTTTTAGGTCAATGGAACCCATTTAGAATGACTTGATTTTCATTTAAACTGAGAGAAATATTAGGGCAGGAGGTGAAAATAGGAGGTAAAATGTACCAGTCTGCATCTGTTGTCAGCCTGTGATCTAACAGCGCTCACATCCTGCTTTGTCTGTTTTCCTTCCTACAGATCATCCTCTGCCTTCCAGAGGACCGTGCCAGGATCCTCACCTGGCCTGAACTGCAGCAGTGCCAATGGGGCTTGCTCCTCTCTCTCTTACCTAATCAAACAAGAGAAGTCAATGGGCTACAAGCTGTCCAGCACAGGCTCGGGGGTCCATAGTGCATCTCAGACTGGGTATCAGAACTGTAGGGCAAGCCAAGTTTTGGAGATGCCACGGGACGAAATAGTTGGAGCTCTGCACGTGAGCAATAATGGTAGTGGCGTATGCACACCAAGCGATATAGGTAGTGCTGTTTCAGGCGACGCAGTGCAACCGTTTAATAATGAAGATAACTCCTCCCCACTGGCTTTGTCCCCAGCTGGCTCCCATCATTCAGCGCGACTGCTCAGTGCTAGCAGTTTGAAGAGACGCTGCCTGTCCTCGCAGTCCACTGTCGCTACCAGCGTTGCTGTCACAAGTTCCCCATCAGTTGCTGGTGGTGCTTCTGAGGACGTCAGTGTCACCGCCATCATCTGTTCCTCCTCCCAGTCGATGTCGATGGTTGCCTGTGTCAACGGGTTCCGTACTAACCTCTCGCCCAGCCACACAAGCCGTGCCAGCTTCTCCTCCTCTTCCTCCTCCTCTTCTACGTCCCCGCCTTCTAACTCCTGCTCACGGGAAGCCCCCCAGAGGCCCCCACCTCACAGCAGCCCCCAGCAGGCCTCGCTACACGAGAGCTGTCAGCTGTCCTCACCTGCCACCTGCCTGCTGTCCCATTCCTCCTCCTCCTCGTCTTCCTCTTCAGTGTCATCATTGGAGCCGGAGCAGGGCCAGGGACAGAGCCAGGGACTGTGTGAGGAGCGGAGCTCCATGCTGCAGGGGCGTGGGGCTGGAGGAACAGCTGCGGGAGGCAGTGGTACGGACGGGTTGGGGCTATTGATGAGTGGGGCCCTGATGTCTGGGATGCTGCAGTTTGGGCCTGAAGCTGGGGGTCTCCTGGACGGAGGCCAGAGATCAGCAGCTACTCTTAAACAGGAGCCGCTTGATGACTTCTCTCCCAGTGAAGATGAACTCTTTCAGCACCACTATCACCCTCATTTGAGTGGTCGTAGTGGGAACCTTCGTCATCCACACCACACCCCTCGACCTGCCATGCCTCCACCCTACCACCTCCACCAGTGTGTGGGGGCCAGCCCTGGGGGCCAGGTGCTCCACCAGAGCCAGCAAACATCACCGGCCTCTTCGCTGGGACTCAAGCCGACCTCTAGAGGCCCCCCTGGGTCCCACACAGCTCCAGAGCGAGAAGAAGTTGGAGGAGGAGCACTGGCTGATAAGCAGGTGTGTCGCTGGATTGACTGCAGTGCTGGGTATGAGCAGCAGGAGGAGCTTGTGAGGCACATTGAAAAGGTCCACATTGACCAGCGCAAAGGTGAGGACTTCACCTGTTTCTGGGCTGGCTGCATTCGCCGCTACAAGCCCTTCAACGCTCGCTACAAGCTGCTCATTCACATGAGGGTCCACTCTGGAGAGAAGCCTAACAAGTGTATGGTGAGTCATCATAAACCACTAAAATGATCCTCCAACCACACTCAAATAACACCCCCCCCCCAGTAGTCAGTTGCCTTACTTTTACTCATTTCAAAGTATTAGGTTTTGTTTATTAATAATAAATACAACCTTAATATCAGTCTAGTTTGTCCCATAATTGTAGCCATCTGTTAAAGAAATATATTTTGTTTGAATTAAACACATATTTCACAAAGTAATACAGATCCCCTAGATGATTTTTTTTCACAACATGTCCAATGAGTCCAAAAACAAGACTGGACTTGCTTCACTGCTGATTACGTTTCAACAGACACTTTTATTTTGTTTTGGTTGAGAAACAGTTATGATTATAATTCCTGTATTTTTAGTGGAACATGAAAAAAATATTTTTTTTTCCATTTAGGAGATGAGCTGCTTGTAAGAGTAGCAATACGCTGTCAGTATAAATAGATATGTGGTTGTATTCTTTACAGGTAAGTCTCCAATTCCACAAGCCAACACACTAATCAATGTCAAGCTGTCATTCCCCTACGTCCCTTAGCAAATGGAAAAAGCCCTCCAACCTTAAGAATGATTCAGTCCAAATACACAATTAGTCCACAATTTGTGTAGAGCAAAGTCATGTTTATTTTCATGAGCACTCTGTTTTTTGAGAAGGGATTCAGATCATGAAAAGCCAACACATATGGTTAACATAACCAAACAATGCCTACACTTGATCCTTTTAAATGGGAGCTTTTAAATGTTTAGCTGTCCCACAAGTATTAAGTGAATTGGCTTCATATCCAAGCTAAACATGAGGGGAAATGTAGTAGTCTGGAGAAGGGAGCCACAGAGGGAGAGTGGGTAACATTTACTAGTCTTGCTCATTTGATGGCTTCACCCAGAGCTCCTGTCAGAAGCGGTCCTCTTTGAGCAGTGGAACTCATCCAAAGTCTAATTATTAAAAAGCGGAGTCTGCAGTATTGGTACAACACCTGTTTTAAGACCTTTTTTCAAGACCTTTTTTCAAGACCTTTTTTCAAGACCTTTTTTCAAGACCTTTATCATAAAAGAAGAAAAACTAGGTCTTGTTTATTTTTCTAAGTAACTTGTGTAACAGTGACTTGTAAAATTAGCTGAGGCAAGAATGTTTTAATAGGACATTGTATTTTATAGCACTTTTCGGTGCTGGTGTTGGATAAGAAACTCATGTTGTTTGTGACTGAGTCTGATACTTGCTAATGCACATCTGAGTTGACCGCTGAATGAAGCCAGAAATCCACAGAATCAGCTGCTTTGCGTCACTCCAGAGCATTAGTGTTCTTGCTTTCTTGGCACAACGTGAAGTAAAAATTTGGAAGTGATTTGCCGCATTGTACGTGCCCCAACTGTTAATTCTGCTGTGTTGTGTTGAAAACTCGCACTTGCCTTTTTGGAGCAATGCACTGGTGTGTCTTAACTCCAGTGAGGAGGGAGAAGTAACATTAGGGGTGACACAGGGCAAATAGACACTGTGTGATTGTTTGTATATATATATATGGAATAGGTATGCGTAAACGTGTCACTGCGAAGGTGTGTGTGTTTATGTGTGTTTTTGGAGATGTTTACCATATGTGTGCACTAGAACAATTAAGCTCAGTGTCTACGTGCCACTGGATTCTGTCTTTGGACATGAGGCACTGTGAAACTTTTATACACACCCTAACCTCCTGATCACCCTTATTTTCAGGCACATGCACACGGGAACACCTATATTCACAGCCATGCAGCAATATGAAAATGGGGATATTGTTTCCACTGACTCTCACAATAGGAAGTATTGATTCCGTGTACAGTACACTGGGTTGTAACACTCCTGCTTTTCCGACAGAACGTAAACAAAAATGTGAAATGTTTTCAAGCTTAAATCAACACATCTAATCAGCAGGGATTGAATGTATGTTGATTTGGGAATTCAGCAGATAAACTTGGAGAGCCAGAGAAAATAAACATGTTCTCTGTATGTATTTGTAACAGTGTGTTTGTATATAGTCTGTATGGATTTAAGTAAGTACTGTGTGCTGTGTAGAAAACCTAGTGTGTCAGTGTTCATCTTAAAGACCATGCATGCCCACGTATTTCAGTTGTGTCCACCCCAAGTGCTTCTTATTTTTTTGTCTAAGCTTGTGCACTTTAGACACTAGGACTGTGTTTGTCATGTTCATGCAATAGACAAAAGCATTGAAGAATTCAAGCAATTCGAATAGAGGAAACAGATGAGACATTCTGTTTTAGGATCAAATGCTCTAGAAAAACCGAGACTAATCCCTTTATTATCTTTCCAGTGGCAGATTCCAGCCGGCGCTTATGAAAAAAGCCTCTCCTCATATCCAAACATAACACAACTATCTCTTCCTTCTCTCTTGTTCTCTCTATCTCTCGCCCTCTCTCCCTTCCCCCTCAGTCTCCTCTCTCTTTCCTTATGTATAGTATATGTATAGGCATGTGTACAGTATCTCATTTTCTTCATACATCTGCACAGCATTTGCTTCATGTTGCGCCTTGGCAGGAAAAAGTCATTATCACAACACACAAGTCATACCCCGACCTCTGCATGAGCCTGTCACAGCCTGTACCTGGCTAATATTTTAATACATTTTGCCTTTAGAAAAAGCAAAAAGGCAAGTTCCCTCCATATGTAGATAGTTGAGTTAGTGGCTCTTAAAAGTTCTGCGACCTTTTAGGAAAATATGTTTAGTTCACTCTCCCCAGAATTAAAGCGGGCCCTAGGCTGTTGTTTAGGGCGCTGAGGGACACATACGCGAAAAGGAAACAACATAATCTCTTTGCAATATCCTGTTGTGTTTCATGCCTAATTCACTTGTTGGTTTAGTTTATTACATTTTTTCCTGTGTCTGCATAAATATTAAAAATATATCCAGCCAGTATGCCCGACATGGTCGCAGACTTTGATATTGTTCTGCTCTGTCAGAGCCGAGCCCAGTGGATTTGTGTCTGAAGGCTGAACTGTGAGCTATGAAAGTCAGAAAATATTCTCCTAAACCATGAAGGCTCTCTGTGTGCAAATGATATGATGCGTTTACACGGCAGAGTGACTTCAGGCAGGAGTAGAGCATTGTGTACTTTGTGTACTTTGGTTTGTTTGGCTTAGCAGTTTTGGTCAGATGTCAGACAAAAACCTACTCATAAAACAAGTATATAATCTTGTGCTTTAAATGTTATTAGAACAGATTATGTTGTTGTGAGATGATGGTTGCGCAGTCAGTGGTCAGAGGCATGAAACTCGATTCTGTGCTTCTGGTATGTTAGTATATTTATTTGCAAAATTAAGATATACGATTTTTTTGGAAAGATGCAGTATTTTAAGAAATTCCAGTTTGAATGTGTTATATGCTGTAAATGGCAAAGATAATGTTTTATAAGGACAGTTTAGGTTCAGATCCAGGCTTCCTTTAAAACTGCAATTTTGTTCCTACCTTAAAAGACAGATGATTTAAGGAATGCTCAATAACTTTTATGTAAGTAAAGTTAGATGATGTTATTGGTGATTTTGATGTCATTAAATAAGCAGATGAAAGTTTTCTCATTATGCTGGATGCCAGTGGATGAATTTATTAGTTTGTTAGTTTTTTTGCAATACTACATTTTTTTATTTTTTGTTTTCCCTATGTTCCTGTTTTTTCCTTCCAGGGCTCATGCCATTAGATGCAATTGAGAGAATTGTGAAATTTTCTATTTTCTTTTACTCAGTAAACACACGTTTAGGTTTGCTAGACAGATTTTTAGAAGAGTGTGTTGGTTTGGCTGCAGACTTTGAGACATAAAGTGAAAGCTGGTGCCAAGGTGGTGTGTTTTCAGGAGTTAATGTAATCTTTTGTGAACAATCAGCTCAGACGCTCGGATGAAACAGGGAGTGCCATTAGCTAATTAAAACTTAGGTTCAGCACATGACCCGACTTTTCCTCTGAATGCCGGCTGAAATTGGAGCTCTGTGGGCACTCTGTGCGGGCAACGAGTGACATTGATATTAATACATGTGTATCTGTATGAGCCTCTGACATTTAGGTCTGTCTGGGCAATTTAGAGATAGTTTAGATAGTTTGGACCACTGGGGCCCAAACTATGTAGATGCTCATAAAGAGCATTTAGAGAGGCTTAGACATACATTTTGCAAATTTCTGCAAAATGTTGACTTTTCAGGTATTAAGAAAACAAAATATACATGTTTTTTTATTCTAGTAGCCTGTTATTTTTCAGTTAAAATAAAAACATTAAAAACCTTCAAAGTCTTTCAATTGCACCCAGCAGCAACAACATACAGACATTTATATTGACCCAGTGAACTCAGGCATGCTTGAAAACCAAATTACATCTGCAAAATATTGTGAATAGGCAAGGCCAACTGGTTCCTCAGGCTGTAGTCACACACATTCACCCCAATATTCTGGGAGAGCAGAGATCTGTATATGGCTCATTTAAAGTAATCAGGGTCAATAGGCGATAAAGGGCATTGATTCAGCATGTCAGGAATAACTGCACTCGTAGGAAACAGAGCTCCTGAAGTCTGCAAATTTGGCACAAATGCAAAGACATAATCAAGCCCAAATATAGACCTGGCAGAGATCGCCTTATAACACTATACCTGAAGGTCCCATGCCTCTGCAAACCATTAAATTATTTTCTGAATTAGCTTTGTCAATCATTGGCTAGGCAAATGAGTTCATCAGGTAGCTAGATAGTTCAATTTCTTTTTAAAAACCCATAATTCCTCCCTGTGGTTATTCTGTCTTCCTGTCAGATCTGCTTTGCTGCTTGGCAGTCACGTCGTCATACTAATAGTAACACAGCTCTGTCCATATGTGATATTGGTATGATGAAACCGCTGGCAGCTGCTGGGCCTCTGCGACTGATGTTTTGGCATACGAATGAAAGCCCTGGATAGATGGATCTTGCTTGTTTTTCTTGTTGAGTGGGCTAGGCCAACTTTTTGTCAGGTTAAAAAAGTTTTCCAGTCAATCTTTTTTAGTAATGTAGTCCAGTACTCAACCCCCCAACACCTCCCCAACTTTATTCTCTTTTTTCCCTCCCACTATCTATTATTTAGAGCTGAATAGCTATAGTAGGGCTGCTTTGACTTAAGGCTTAATGCAGATATACAACCACAACATATGCCCCCTCTGGATCTATCAGTTTAGTTAGACAGTGTAACACTTTATTTTAAGCCATTAGTCTCTTGTTTGGCAGTACATATAAAATCTTGGCACAATTATGATCAATTATGCTACTTGTAGAACATATTATTTAATATACATGATGACATTTGAATAAATAATAAATGTGGTCCACGTTCTACCCAAAAGTCTTGCCAAGATGTGAAGAGAAGTACTGCAAAAATCAGTTCTGCATTTTAAAAAAATTATTGTCTTTTGCTGACAATAATATACATGTCTTGTTAACATTTGAAAGTGTGGCATTGTCTGAAAAGCAAAATAAAAGGGAAAATTGATATTGAATTGATATTCAGCATTTTCATGCTCATTGTTAATATACACTGCCGGTCCCCAAAAAAAGTAACACACTCTGATATTTCTTTGGACTGCCTTTAGCTTTGATTGCATACCACAGTCGCTGTGGCATAATTTCGATAAACTTCTGCAATGTCACATTCATTTATTCCCGTCCAGAGTTGCATTCATTTTTCGCCAAGATCTTGTGATCATGCTCCCTGAACCTCTCCTTCAAAAAATCAATAGATTGAATAATCTGGTCATTCAGTATATTCAGGTAGTCAGATGACCTCATTCTTTGGACACATAACATTACTGAACCTAGACCTGACCAACTGCAGCAACCCCAGATCATAGCACTGCCCCCACAGGCTTGTACAGTAGACAATATGATGCATGATGGGTGCATCACTTCACCTGCCTCTCTTCTTACACTGACGCGCCCATCACTCTGGAACAGGGTAAATCTGGACTCATCAGACCACATGACCTTCTTCTATTAGAAAGTTCTAAACCCAGTTTTAGTAGTTTCATCAATCTCCTTACATGTTTTCTTTACTTAATGCCAATAATTTGGTCCTTTTGAAACAGATTTACATATTTTCCACAACTTGGATGTATCTTCCAACATGGTCGTTTAAGAAATGAGAAGCTACTCACTGCATCAGTTATAACTTGTTACCAGCTGAAAAATAATCATCCATGCAGTAATTATCCAATGGGAGGCTCTTACCAATTTGCTTAGTTAAATCTACGTGCTGATTTTTTTGGACAGGCAGTGTATATATATTTGAATTTATTTAATATTTTTATTATATGCTTTTATGTTATTTAAAAGCGCTAACAACCTCACCTCACATATTTTTACTATATAAACTGTTGGTTTCATTTGCTCGCCCCATGATGCACGTCAGCCTGTCATCAACAGAAATGAAGGAACTGCTCACAGCTGGGTCGAGTATTAAGTGTTTGGAGCTAAATTTTTGTCAGGTTTCCAAAGTAGGAACCACCAGTGGCGTTCCAAAGAGATTGATCCCCAGTGGCACACACCTTGCATCATTTCCTGTTAGTACAAAATGGTATTTTCATTTCTTGTGTAATAACATCTTGCTTAAGATGTGAAACTTGTGCCAAAAGGTATCATTAGTTCTCCAACACTGCAGGAACTGGATTCCAATCATAAATAGCATGGTAACTTTTTGCCCAGTAGATTTAGCCTGGATCAAATCACTGTGTAACAAATGATGTCAATCTTGAGCCAAAGAAAGACACCAATGAAACTTTCTGAGAAATGTTTTCATTGAAATGTTTTCTGTCCCGTTTGGATTCCTTGTCCATGGTTTCAAATATTTATGACTAGATGGACCTGCGTGTCATAGTATATGAGGTAGTTGAACTAATTCGAGTTCTCACTGAACTAGTCATTGAAGAGCTAACACCTAACAACCTGTATTGGTATAACACATAACACTAATGCACAATATAATCAGCGGAGCACTTCTTGAAAATGTTATGCACATGCTACAAGAGGTCAAGCTACCTTACTTTCAACCTTAAAACCAGGTATCAAAGCATGCAGGATTTACAACATGTGATACACTCTAATTGCATTTGTCTGGAATGTGATATTTTGAGTTTCCCCATTTCCTCAACATTTAATCACGCTCTAGTATCAGAAACCTGAAGACCCAGAACTGCGGCTAGTTATACATTGCACAGAGATTGTGTCACAATAATGTCCAATCTAATCAGTTTAACCTCTCTTCTGAACCAGATCAATTTACTTGGAGAGAGATGAGGCTGGGGTGTGTGTGTGGGGGCTCAGTAATGTTCAGGGAGTTCTTGCAGGGATGCAAGAGAGGGAAGGCTGACAGAGGCGAGCCTTCTGGACCCTTAAAAGCTTTGCTACCATGGATCATGTGCATAGCGGGAGCGTACTTAACCATTTCTTTGCTAAATTCAAACAGATAGTTATAGCCATATACAGTAATCTGTGGCCTTTTACGGACCAGGAACATAACAGGTCTTCTGTTCTGAGGCACTCATTCTCTCCCACACCTCATGTTTACACACTGGCCTTGTTTTGTGCCACAGCAGCCACTTCACCAACCCATGCACCAAAAACATGGGTGGTGTGTGTGCTCTGTGTGTGTGTTGAACAGAGGTAAATCTTTCTTTTTGTTTGTCTTGTTGTTGATTTGACAGTGTGGCAGTGAGCACTGAATAGAAAAGACCAACAGAGCAACATCTACCCCCTGCCACCTTCACATCACCCACCAAACAAATAAACAAGAAGGACATTTATACAAATTTAGACCACATCTGCCTCTGGGTCACACCACAAACCCAGGATGACAGTATCCCTCCACCCAACCAGATCCATACTCCACCCCACCAGACTACGCTAGACCTGCAGTTAATATATATATGAGAAACTGAGTTGCTACCGTGCAAAATAAACACTAAGAGAAGTATGGATAAATTACGTACCGAAAGACATGTTTACATTTAGGGTGTCAAGTTTAAATTATGCACTGCAGTGTTCTGTGGTTAGTGTGCCGTGTTTAATTTGAATGTTTGAGTAAAGAAGTGAAGGCTGAAAGAAACTGAGCCAGACAGGCAATTCACTTCCACTGATGTCACCCCAAAGATGACATTTATGCCCAGAATTAATCACAAGGTATTATGCATGACAAGTGATTTGGTATGCGCTGAATGCAGACTTCAGAACATTTTTAAAACATTAGCAGAGTTTGTTACAGGTCTTCCAAGCTTTCCAAGCTCAGGCTTGTGTGTTTTCAAATGCCCACTAGAGTAAGAGAGTGAAGAAAGATTCATATGTAGAGGTCCAAGTGTAGTACTAGGGTGTGGATTGTGGCGGTAAATGGCACATATATCAAAAAGGGCTTTACCAAAACCACATCTACTGTAATGATTGATAATGGGGGAGAGATGGGAAATTACTGAGAGAAAAACAATGCACCCAGAGAAAGGCAAAGGTCTTTTTAATGGACATATAAGGACACAGAGTGATCTAATTTCTTCTTATTTTTTTATGTGTGAACCAGCAGAACTGGCACTACAGATATTTAAGCTTGGATTTACCCTTCTCCGCTTTAGAGTTTTACACCCCAGTGATCGCCGTCTCCAGAAAGAAACCCTTTATCTTTCTGTTGACTTCTAAAAACATATGTTTCACATTCAGCCTCTTCAGCGTTTGAATTATTTTAACATTGTTGAAAAACTTTTATCTGTGGTTTAGAACCAGATTGGTTTGGTTATTCAGACAGAATAACAGTAGAAGTAAGACACCTTTAAGTCAGAGCATATCCCTTTGTTTTTTCTCATAATGTCCATCTTTCATTCTGTGTCATGTAGTATCTGCCATTGAGATTGCACTGCACTGTTGTCAGAGGCAAAACAAAATCAACTAAACATCAGCTTAACCGATATTCCAGTTTCATGTAGAAATGAACAAAACCAAGACACTAAGATTAGGCCATGCACAATTAAGAGTTCAGCCAGACAATAAATGATATGGGAAAAATGTTGTATTGTAACTCCTTGCACTCCAGCTGGCAAATTGTGACATATAACATGACACACATAAACTTACAAATATGAACCACTATAGAAAGTGGAAAACGTTTGGACTTTTGCCATTGGCAGGTTGCTCAAGTCCATCGCACTGGAATGTGGATTGTTTTTACACTCAAATAAATGTGTTTTCCTACAGGACTGTGCACACTGAATTACTGAATATGAATAGAGAATGCATAGTGAAATGTGGTAAATTGATTTATTGGAATGTGAATGAATGGTGATGTGCTTGCTGAGAACGCCTGTGACTTGATTGGACTTGACACATTGAATGTCTAGAACAGTCTGATATATTGAAACCAGCCATATGCTCATAACTGGAAACTGGACCCTGAAACCCACAGAGAGCAGAAAAGAACACAACCTTGGCACGCCGAGAAGTGAACAAATCTAGGGGCATCATGGCATACTCTATTGCACCACATTTCTTGGGCAGCTGCTTTTTTACCCACTTTGAGACCTTGAGGTCTGGTCCCCCTCCAGAGGGTTGCATAAATGCACTTTCTTCCCCTTCACCCTGCTCAAGTCCTTGGGCTGGTGTTGATCACAATGCCATGTTGACCTATTGTTCAATTTTGCTGGCATGTTTTCTGTCTGAATACTGTAGTGTTTCTGGCATCAAGGTATTTGGATTGGCAACTCACCGGTGTTCTGCAGTGTTTATTTGTTTTCACGTCAGAGTTATAGAGTCGCCAGCATGTGCTACAGTAGGCGTCAGCCTTTAGACAGCTGTGTCACTCCTTGTGTGGACAGCGGATGGCTTGCCAAAAAGGGAGAAGGAGGCCTAACAAGTCTCTACAATACAGAAACACTGTGACTGAAGTTAAGTTAAGTTACTATAGAATATGACACTAGGAAACATTTTATAATATAAATATCTTATCAGCTAAAATCAAAAAGTTGGAGAATGAAATATTCCTTGACCACAAGCAACAATTCTTGCTTTTTAAAAAAATACATTGTTAGAAAACAGCTAAGTACTGGCTGGCAAAGTACCTAGGTTTTCTGGATTGAGTCTGGTTTGGTGGTCACTTTTTTCTGTTTAGTACATTAATGGTTTATTTTAAGAATTGTTGTCAGAACCGAGGTGTCCTTTGAGACCTGTGGCAATAACCAAAGATGCCAATTTCTCCATTACCAGCAGCCTCAGTAGACCAAAATGAAATGCCGTCACAAAACATGTTGCATTTCGAGTTTTCACTTTGGAAAACTAAGGGGATTATAAGTAGACAGTTGACAAGAAAGGGTAAAGTAAAAAAAGACCAAAAGTAATAGAGAAGAAGATTTTCCATTCTTAAGTACTGGAGTTGCCAACATGCAAAGGTGCCAAGTGCAGCTCAAGCATATTAGACTTTTGGACCATGTAAAAGAACAATATCTGTGGAGAGGAATGTCAAACAAATTCCTAAAATACAAAATGTTCTGCAGAAGCTCTCGGCGGAGAAGTCACAGAGGAGGGGGAAAATAAGGGATGCTGGTGTTGATCCAGTAAAAAGATCATTGCAAAGCACAGGCCAATCATCACATTGGATTGTATTGTTTGTCTTACGTCTAACAAAAGAGCAATAAAGCGCATCAATTAAATATAATGTTATTGTCATCACTGGCTGTTGCTGAATCGGTGTCTGTCATCCCATTTTACCAGCAGTATAAAATGGAGTCACTGAGTTTGTTGAGCTATATAGCACCCTGTTGCAGGGCAAGAGGAGCTTATTGGCAGAAGGGGGTAGAAGAGAGAAAAGAGAGTGTGAGTGAAAGGTGCTGGACAGATTGAAGCCCGGGTGTCAGAGGACACCGTAGTTCAAGGGCCCATCAAACAGGATCCTGAATTGGCTGCCAGTAACATCAGTCCAGGCGCCGGCTCGGTACACAGATCATGTTTAGGATTTTCATTGCGTAACCCCCAGTCTGTCTTTTTCATGGCGGGTTTGGATTTCATGAATGGGTTTATAATTAATGCCTTGATGGTTACTAATGGCTGTGGCACTGGAGGCTTTGTATCACACTCTAATTAGCCATTATAAATGGTTAGGATTGTTGGTGAGAATAAACACGCTGTCACAAAACAAAAAGTGGGGTGGCTCTTATAACGTCTTTGACTGAATGAGAGGTCACAGGATCATGTCTCCATCTCTAAAGGGAAGCCGGTGCTTTTCATAATGGTTATTGAGCTCATATACAAACCCTAGTCTACAATAAATCTTTCTCATCTTTCACTCTCACTGTTTTAAAAACAAAGCAAAGTAATTTCCATTGGAACTTAAAAAGCCACTTTTGGATGCTCATTTAATAGTGTAAATACTGTACGATGACAATTTATGTGACAGCTTCATGTCAAACCTGCTAACATTACGCAACATTTACAACCACAAGTCTTAATTGCATATCGTCATATTCACGTAAATGCTGCAAAAGCACAAGATTAAATTTAAAGAGAGATAATAAATGTGTCTTGTTCTGCCTTGTTAGGACTGCAATAAAAAATTTATTTAATAATACTTTCCAGTGCAGAAGGAAATAAAATAAGATCATGAAGTGTGGCAGTAAGCCAGTTTTAAGCTGTAAGAGTGAGAGTTTTCCCCTTCACAGCGCAGGTCTGTAGGGGAAAAGAAACCTCACCAAATTCACATTCCTGATAATATTTTAGCTATATTTCATACAAACTACCTACAGCATGAATATTCAAAGCAATTGGTAACAGTAGTGTATACAGTATGTGATGTGAACAGATGGAAAATAGGTTTTTGTGAATTATATAATAATAAAAGTGATCTGTGAACTGAAATGTGTGAATTTTTCACAGAAATCTCAGGGCAGCTAGAAAAATTAAATCATTATACAATCTTTGATAATAGTTGTGGTTTTGTCGATATGGTATGGTATTTGTTGATATGAATTGATATGGATGTGATAAATAACATGAACCGGTGTTTGTTATAAGAGTCTGTACAACTAAGCTGTGCTACATACAGTCGAGTTTAAATTATGTTTGTATGAAACACAAAAATTAATATGGTAAGGCAACAAAAGAGTTAGCTTGAAGTCAGTTTGGTTCTCTGATAACACAAGACATATCTTTTTCCCCGTCAGCTGCCACATCTCTTTGAGAACGTGACCCTGTTGTCCTTTTTCCCTCAACCTGGTGAACTGATAAACCCCAGGCTGCCCGGTTTAAGAGGAAATCACATCTTAGCTCCCTAATCTGATGCAGAGCTGGTAGACATTTGAACAAAGGTCTCTGAATCACAGCAGGTTAAGTGCTTCCATGAAGCCTCACCATGTTGTTGTGCAGCCAGGCTTGCACTGTGCCAGGCCTCCACCGCAGGAGCAGGGGTTCAGATCCATCACTGCACTTCCTCAATCTCTTGCAAACAGTCTGTGAGAGGTACAAAATAGCTGGGCTGGCTCATTATGTGAGCAGCCTCATTTACTCATCATAGAAATGCTTCCTGTTGTGCCATCCACATAGTTTTTAATCTGGCCCCCAAACTACTCAGGCATGAGTGCAAAATGGCTGTTAAGAACAATTTCTTTAGTCATTTACATGACTACTTCCTCCCACCAATTTATCGGCTGAGCTCTCACTCTGCCCGCTTGTTCATTCGCATCTGGACAACACTCACTTGCTTTTAGTCCTTAGTGCTGTTTCTATTCATATCTCACCATTCTTAAATCAAGGTTTTGTTTTTTTTTTACAACAGAAGAGAGGTGATGCTTCAGGAAAAACAAAGCAAGTGTGTTTGAATTTATTGTTCTCATGTTTTTAAAAAAAGAAAAAGAAAAGAAAGAGAGGTCCAGTATTATATTTGATTCATATTAAACCCTATTCACAACAGATGAGGCTGGCTGCTAAAAAGGTCCCGCTTCACAGTGGAAATGATATGTGTAAACTATATAATGCAAATGTTTTAGTGAAGCTGTGTTTAATTTTGTATCCTGACGAAGTGCATGAGAAACCTGCCTCTCCTTAGCTGTCTCGTTGAATCATATGGATATAATTTCATCCATTTACGTTTTTCTGCTCTTTGCTGTGGTTGCCACAGGGCATTTGGAAGCAGCCAGATTAAATTCACATGTTCCTCCCATCTGCAGCCAGGGCACTCTGCTCCACAGCCACCACTCTGAACAGATCCTGAAGTGTTGGTGGTTTTCCTCATTGGTCAAGTCACAGAAAGACACCTTGTGATAACCCGACTCATGCCAGCAAATGTTTTTTTAAATACATATAAACTCGTATAGGCTGCTTTTGAGCATTGTCACTTTATAACATGTTTTATTTGGCAGTGTTTCTTTTGCCACCATAACTCTTGTTCTTCTTATCTGTCAGACTTATCATTAGAGGAGCCTGGATGTATTATGTCAAACTAATCACAGCAAAAAAACAGTGGAGTCTGGAGGGGGCTTTTTTTGGGGGGGGATGTAGATGAATAATAATGAATAATGGTGAATTTAATGCTAGTTTGCAGCCAAGCAGTTGAATTCCATCTCCCCATCATTAGTCAGAGGCCTGATTTACAATTACTGCCCCTGAGCCAGAGAGATATATTGGTGCTTAAGGAGAATGAAAGGATTCCCTCACATCTGTAGCAACCCTAGACAAGCTGTCAGGAAAGAAAGTCCTGGAGCTTATTCATGGGGAAAAGTGACTCCTGTAGTTGATGACCTTGGCTACAAGGACTAGTTATTTTTTAAGGGAAGAACCTCTACTTTACCTCTGATTCTGTCCTCTCTCCATGTCTCTTCTTACGTCATTCATTGCAGCTTTTAATCAGATTTCTCTCCTACACGTCGGCAGCCATATTTTCCCTCAGTGCTCCTCCATAACGGTTGGTTTGTTCGCATCATCTGCAGCTCCTGCTGGTTGCTAATGAGCCACCGCTTGTGAGGAGCGCTGTACACTGCTGCCTTTTAGCCCGGACACTGGCCTATTCCCTGCCAGTCAGAAGTCATTTCCCATGAAGGCCTCAGGCAGGCCTGCACCTCAACATGCCTGCATGCTGGGCCCATAATCTGTCTGTTGTGATCAGCTGCCTGTCCATCCTCTCAACCCGCTCTCGCCCCCTTCAGCCATATCAAGACCCTGCTGTCATCCCCAATGTTTACTAAACTACTGAACCTTCCCAATCTGGAGTGAGAGGGTGTCAAACTGGGCTCAAATCCCTCCACGCTTCCAGTGTCTCTGCCCTCCATAACGGCTGATCTGCTGGTTTACTTTAGGCGGAGGCTTTTAGAGAGGAAAACTAAACATGTTTAAAGTAATTAATGTGATTAGCGCCATGTAAACTGTTTTCATAGTTAATATCAAAGGTAAAATCAATCCTGTCTCAGAAGCCTCAACCACCACAACTCTCTGTTTATACTGCCTTAATCCATGTTTTCATTACTTTCTAAACTGTTTATATTTTAGGCAGCTCCTTGAGGATGGTAAAAAGGACTGACTGTCTTCCTTTTCAACATTTTTTAGAGGTTTTTAATATAATTGTATTTTTTATTTTAGTCACAAAACAGGGCGACAAACTGCCCTCATCGACAGTGTTAAAACATTGTTACGCCCTTCAGTATTAGTAGTAGTGCATTTCATTTTACCCGCACCTCAGTCCACATTTATCTAAAATGAAGTTGACAGTCACTCAACTGAGAGATTGGCCGTGCTAAAATATCTTATTCTAGCAGAAAATTTTTCATGCAGGGTTTCTGGGTAATGCCTAGAGGTGGCATTGCTTATTGGTTTCCCAGCATGCAGGAAAACCTCATCCTCCACCGTCTCCTTGCTAGTCCGGCTCCCAGAGTAATAATATGCTCTACACGATTAACACGGTTTCCTCTATGGACTCCTAACTATAATTTAGCCTCAAATTTGTATTGCGGAAAAGAAAGCAATGAAAGACTGATTATTCCCTTATACATAAATACACACTTTTGGCACGTCAATAATAGCTGTGTTTGTTTTCCAAACTTAAATGCTCGGCGCCGTGTTTCAGCAGTCAGCATGGACCGTGTCTGTCATGACTGGTGTGGCAGTGTAGATGTTCCTCTGCACTGAGATTTTTAATAAGCTTCCCACCCTGAGTGCCTCTCTCAATTCCAGCTGAAACATTTGATTGGCATGACTTTAGACTAACATGTTTATGCTGCACAGTATTATGCGATAATAACTCTGGAAGATGTTTTCCATGGTTGTACTGTGTGCTGAAGCCAGGATAGTATTCGTGTCTATGTAGCTTTGAGTCCAGGGTGGTTTTGTATTGAAGCAAACTTAATTACTGTTGGTTTTGAGAAGTTTGGCTTGTTTTGTTTGTAAGAAAAAAATCCTGTACATGTATATTTTGGTAGATTTATAGTCAACAGTTAAAGTCAACTTCACCAGCTGCCTAAATTGTTGAAAAAAATCTGACCATTAGAAAAAATGAGCATTTGATCACGGTGAAAGGAAGCTATTGTTTCTTAACTCATCAGCTCAAAGGTCTTTCAAACTTCATGAGGAGCTGTGTGTTGTGTGGCTATAATCAGGGAGATTAAGACTCTTACTGAGCCGCACAGACACATTCACGCACACCCGCAGATCAGCTTGGTCACCTAACACGGCTCTACCATGACAGGCTTAGGTTTCGCCTATATTAAATGGAGCCTCAGTGAATAGAAGGCCCTGCCTGTGCCGTATGAGTGAATGAAGGAAGCCATGGATGAGCATTGAGCCCAGATGAAGCTGAAGGCCCATTAGCAGAATGGTGACACTCTCTCCTTAGCTGTAACCTGACCTGCTGTCAGCAGGCTTCACTAAAGGTCAGGGTACAATGGACAGTAGAGACCGCAGGTCTTCAGCAACAGTTTGTGAACTGAGGTCAGTTTAGAATTTGTTTTAGGAAAGACTAGAAAGACGGAAAGACTCATCTTTATTTATTAAGAGTAAATGAAGACAGCGATCATCTTCTTGTTCTATGCAATTCACCTTTTTGCATTATGCTGAATACATAAATAAATACATACATAAAAATAAAAAGTGTGAATGTGAATATAACTATTTTGCAGATTCAGTATAGTATTGATTTGTGCACTATTTCCAAATCGTATATATATAGTTTGTTTCCACTGCAGAAACTTTTTCATAGGACCCAGAACCTTTTGAGGTTAATCTGTGTTTTGACTGGAGAGACCAGAACAAACTTTGTTACTGTACAGTTGTTTTTAAAAAAATATGGAGGTCTGGGTATATTGTTGTCATGGGGCTCCCTAATACCATAATGAGATTAAAATGAGGTTATTGAGAGTAACACTGAACTATGCTTCCTCTACTACCTCTTCACTTAGTGACTCTTTACAGGGCAGCCTCTACAGGGGGTCTTGAGATGGACCGTCTCATTAGGCAGTCCCCTATATTTTAAGCTTAGGAGCAGGAGTGGATACACGAGAAGCCTCATCAATCATGCACATGTTAACAAATCTGTGGTGTTCATTGGCCAAGTGGATCAAATGGGCCAAGCTGGGTCGGATATGAGCTTGTTTACAGTCACTGTCACTTGTCAGTCTAATGTACTATATACACAACAGAACACTTATCTCATGCTATGCATTACAGGCCATTAACCCGCCGCTGCTCGGGACACTCCAGTTTCTCCTGTAATTTAGATGCAGTGGCAGCCTTAGGCAGGTGTACTGTCACACATGCAGATGTCTTTCAAGTGGACAAGGGGTCCTTGGATAGGCTGTGTAATTTTAGAGCCATGGAAAAAATGTTTGCAATTATACCACCCATGTTCTTAAGCATCTCTCACTTTTCCATAGCTGGTGAGTCTGTGGTGTAGAGGAGTAACACTCCTCCAGCTGCATGAGTGATCAAGGGACTAAGGGAAAGAGTGGGACAGCGTCTTTCTGAGTCACAGATGTACACGTATACAGAGCCCACATTGAACGAGAATTTGTGAACTTTACACTGTTTAATTTCTTTTCTCCATGTGTGTGTGCTTCTCCATGTATATGTATGTGTGCATGCATGTGGGTGTTTGTTGATTTCCCTTGTGTGGTCCTTTGCATACGTGCATGAGTGTGGTTGTCTTTGTGTGTAATCTCTGTATAATCTGTGTGTGTGTGTGTGTGTGTGTTGTCTACCTTCCTCCACAGTTCGAGGGTTGTAACAAAGCATTTTCGCGTCTGGAGAACCTGAAGATTCACCTTAGGAGTCACACAGGAGAGAAGCCGTACCTGTGCCAGCATCCTGGCTGCCAGAAAGCTTTCAGCAACTCCAGCGACCGCGCCAAACATCAGCGCACTCACCTGGACACGGTTAGAAACAAAGTCTCTGTTCTGTCTCACCTCCCAGTGTTTCGTCAGAGTAGATTAGCGTTTAAAGTGTAGTCTGGATAAAATGGTCTGGATGATCAAAGTGATGCAAAAACAATGACTGCATGAACGTACAGACTAGAGAGTGTGTTTTACGAATACAGGTTGCAATTAGTTTCAATAAAATCCACTCAGGGATTAGATTATATGGAGATTTCTAAAATTTGGTGTTGAATAACTTGCAGTAAATCCTCTTAGCATGTGTGGGTGTATGCACCTGAATAAAGCTTATACTTTGCTCCTAGTGTACCACTCCTTCACTTTTACACCAGCATTAAAAACAGCAGTACGGTCCAAGCCTCAATGCCTATTTCCACATCTTGACAGTTTTAGACTTTAATTTACTGTCACTCAGTGAGCAGTGTGGCATTCTCACTCTCTCTACACTGGCAGGGACATGCCACAGATCATTAAATGATCAGTTCCATTAGGCAGAGACTCAGCTCGGGCCATAATGGACTTGGATTGGAGCTGTGGGCTCAGACAGAGCTTTGCCTGTTTCTCTGACCTGTGGAAAGGGAAGGAAAAGTTGAGTCAGCCATCACTGCCACTCGTCATGTCTCAGCAACTCCACCAATACCTCACTTTATCACCATTCGCACGCCAGCAGAGCTATGAAGTAAATAAGTTGTTTTGCTCAAATTAAGTCCTTAAGCACAGTTGAGGTATTTGTTTGCTCTTTCGTTTCAAGGATCTTTTCACTTCTTTGCATTTTAATTTTAAAATAGTTTCTACTTTTTACCCTCCTGTTTCTATTTAAACAAACAAAACAGTGGCTATAGATGTTTAAAGGAGTCTTTTTTCAGTCCCTAAATTAATTGAGTTAGTGAAATTCTGGAAAAAAGATAGTATGCATAAGATGCTCTAGTTACAAAATTATAATTGAAAAATAAATTATTTTAAGCAGTATTTTTTTTGTATAATATTTGTAATACTAGAATATTACCCTCTTGGTTCCTTTACTTGCTGACCACAAATACCTTCTGCTCTGCGTAATAGTAAATCTTTCAGAAATGTTACCTAAGTAGAAATATAAATGTGTTTTTTTTTTATCAGTTAGGGATTTTCTTCCACCACCCACTCTTTCTACAGTAGGACAAATGATACAGCTAATCTGGGACTCCAATGCTTATGGCTCTACATTAACACCCCACTAAGGCGTTCGCTGTGCCTGCCCAACTGTCTGCCCTGCCAAAAACACTTTGGGGAAAAACCATTTTCAGGCTTTAATGATATTTATTCTGCACAGAAGTTATGCTTGATTTTAACTCAGGGTTCTCTGCTGTATTGAGTGCGTTTCTTGACAAAATAAACATGGTGGACATGAGTGGCACTATAACTGCCTTGGAATAACAAAGGCTTATTTACAGACAAAGCTGAGGTATGGAGGCAGAGGTAATAAAGACATGTATCCTCTTACATTTTAATGGGCAACTTATATTCCTGAGGATGAAAAACAAATTGCAGCGAGGGGAAAAATCCCCAATCAGCGAGCTACAAGCTATATTTGACTGCTTAATGACAGGAATGTGAAATGATGAGGAAACACCATGGCAGAAGACTCATTTTACAGATGTAATTTCTGTTAAACTGTTCTGCCTACATCTCCATCTTTACAGCCAGTCTGTGCCAGCACATACACTTGTAAACAAACTTAACTTTTCACTAGTCAGAAAGTCATTGTAGACACACTCGACTGTTCTATTGTTGGGATTTTGTGCAAAAACCTTTTGAGTGAAACACAGACATGTCGTCATTTGTTTTTATAATTGATTTTTGTAGGTATATCAATCAGTTTTTATGGTATTAATCCTGTAGTAGTAGTAATCACAGAGGTGGGGTTTTATTACTACAGTGAGATAAGATAAGAGCTGGGGCTACTGAGTACAGTATTTACTGGGAGATAATTGGGTGTTATAATATTTTACAACTGATTATTTGTCTTTTCTTTTCATCCTTTGCCTGTTCTTCCTTTTACTTCCAATGTGTGCTTTCTCAGCTCAAAAGGTAGGACTCTTTTCCTAGCTTTACTTCAACACATTGCAAACTTGCTGTGTATCAATTGTTATTGAACTTTTCCTCCTTAATTCCTTGTATAGCTTCATTAATAGGTGCCCTACTCTTTCTTCTCCTTAGATTTTCTTTCGTCAAGATGAATTTAAATGTAATTGTATTTCACACTTTGAAATGTTTTCTTTCTTCTCATAGAAACCATATGCATGTCAGATCCCTGGCTGTACTAAGCGATACACTGATCCCAGCTCTCTACGCAAACATGTTAAGATCCACTCGGCTAAAGAACAACAGGTGCGTAGAAAGGTAAGGTACTTTGTGCAAAAGTAGAAGGAAAAAGTATGATTTTTTTTTCCCCAAAAAGTGAACCAAAATATTTCCCATGATAATTGTCCTTTCCTTATTTAGGAACATTGAATAAAAACAAATGAAAGTTGTTTAAGTCAGTACAGTACACTGCTGCAGGTTTTACAGAGTACTTTATTTAATATGTTCTGTTCTAATCTAGATTAACCACAGAGCCATCTGGCTGGTTTAATTGAGGGGTTGGGAGGCAGAGGGTGGGCTAAAAGCTTTTTTTGTATTTTTTATTTCAGAATAATTTCCTCAACAATAGATCAAATTTTACCACATCTCATTGTGTTCATGGTCAAAAGCCCATTCTTTCCCTGACTGCAAATGAGTAAATAACAGAGAGAATGGGCTCATTGTTGTGGAAGGGGCTGGATGATGTGTAAAGGGAAACACGTGTGCTTGTAGCATTGTTAATAAGCTGTAGTGTGGAATACCCCAGTGACCAGATGTTATGGACAAATGTCAAACAAATGCTCTTAGTCCACTCTTGGAGCAGGCCAGGAGAAAAGCTGTTGGGAGTGTTACTGTGGGGAAAACAGAGCCCCAATTACAAGTGATGAATGTTTTGCTGGGCACTCATAAGAATCTCCTGGGAGGACACACACATACACATTTGCTGACATACAGTATCTAAGAGTGAAATAATAACGTGGACGATGCCAGCAGTTTGAGAAGTGCAATCATTTGTGATTTCAATGGCCAAGAAGGCAGAAGGACTGTCCATTTGATTGATTGTCGTGATAATACTGCAGAGGTTTTCCAACCACTGAATCAGAATGTGGAATTGATTTTCATGGAATAATGAAGGATAGATCTGTAGATGGATGGACAGGCAGGCAGATGCAGGGAGTTGAAGACTGACTAAAAGACTTGGACTGATAATGTAGAAACAGGTTTGGTGGACAACATTAATCTTTGTCATCACTAACTGGATCACTTTTATTTAAATAAACTCTGGATTTATTCTGCCATAAATAAATAAATAAATAATAAATGACTCATAACAACACTGCTAGGTTTTAATACCTATTAGCGTTATGAAGTTATTGCTTCTTACTAGTACATACTACATTGTTACAGCATGATGACAAAAATAAACTTGATTTGCAGTTAGTTTATGTTTTGATTTGATTTATGATTAACTGAACCCATATATGACAGTCACACCAGCTGTTCAAACTTCATACTTTTATAATGTGAAATGTATTCGACCACCTCCCGATTACTTCTCTTTTTGTTTGTATCTCATACTAGCCAGTCCTCTAAGTCTAACATAAAGCAAAGCTTGAGCAAACACAAAATAAAGGTTTTAAATGATAATTGCATTTTTTTAAGCAAAATAGTGATATAATACCCAAAATTACTTGCCTCATAAGTTACTATCAAACTGCATTGATCAGTATGAGAAGATTGCACCGCTGGTTTTAAGACTCTGGGACTGCAAATCTGCGAATGGAGAAGACTTGGAACAATAGTGATAATCTTCCCATAAGTATCTGACCTTCAAACATTAGTTCAAGAACATGGTAGTGACTCATACAGGAAGTCACGAAAGATGTACGGAAAACATCCAAGGAAGTGCAGGCCTCTGTCACCTCAATAAAAGTCACACAGTATCATGACTCCACTTTCCCATAGACGCTGGGTAGAAATGGCATCCAGTGGAGGGTGGCGAGGTGAAAGTGACTGAAAACCAAGAAGTCTTATCTGAATTCTGCCACAACACAGCCAAATGATTATCAAACCTTTAAAAGGACACAACGGGGTTAGGCAGCAGCAATCCTGAGTCTGGCAACCTCTGAATGTTTCAAATGGAATAAAGTGGCCTAGTCAGTCCAGACCTGAAATAGCTAGTTCAGAGGTGATTACATTTTCACATCTGTGATTTAGACAATATGAGATACACACTAAAAAGGAAGAAATCATGTCTTTTCACATCTCTGTAAATGTTAACTAATCAGAGATTTACATTTAGCAATTAAATAAAAGGAAACACATGTTCTTTTGTGAATAAAGCATCAAATAAATATTTAAATAAAGCTGTATTGCCTGAACTGGTTGTACGGGACAAATTACAAAATAACGTTTGGTAGGTTGTGACTTCATATTTGTTCATGATAATGAACAAACATGTCACCCTGTTTTATTAGTTTGTAAACAACAATAGCACAGAAAAATGAACAGTATCATTAATTTGCTACTGCAGTTGTAGGTATGAACAATCCATTGTTGGTTTTTGTCTTGGCTTCATGGGATTTGTTTACAATAATAAATTGGACTTTGTAGAGTCTAATTTGTTGTGCTGAGCAGATGAGGTCCGCTGTTGTTGTTTGTCCATAAATACTCATCTAAATCTGGGGCCTAAGCAGATGCCATTGAGACCTTTGGTTGATTCCCCTTTTCTCCACTCAGTGTCTTAATTCTGGCTGGACACGTTGTGTTACACACTATTGGTTTAAAGTTACTTTTCTTTCTCTCTACTCGACAGCACCATCCCAACCACTGTGTTGACTTTTCAGGGTCTTTAAAGGTAAAACTCATGGGGAAAGAAAAAGATGTGATTGTTAGTACAGTCCTGCTGTACCTCAGCAACTGTAATGTTTTATTACAGTGAAAGTCACTGATATATACAGCAGAGGTCAGCTGTTCCACTGATCCATAAGGCAGATGTTCTAATTTCTCCAACTGACACAAGTTTCCTGAGGGTTAGGTTTCTTATGCATGGCATGCGATCAACTCTTCAGTACAAATGTGTCTTTAGTTGCCCGTGTTACTGTTACTGCAGCAAGAGAAACAGAACAAATCTTACATTGGTGCAGTGATCATTTGCCCACAAAGTCTAAGGCCAATGCATGACTACAAAAGGAGAGTATGATCTTTCCTCTGGTTCCCCCTGGCTGACAGTGTATTCTCATTTGTTCTTACTGTTTCAGATTAAAATTACACATTATTGTCACATTATTGCAAAAAGGGAAAACACACACACACACACAAGAAAAAAACATCCCACATAGGGTCCAGCCTACAAATAGACAAACTGAAGCTGGGCTTTGTTTTTAGGTTGTGTAATCTTGAAGACCAGATGGAGTTCTCTAAATGACTCATCATAAGTTCCTATAAACATGTTATTCTGTCCTTTGTGTTTGACAGCTTCGGCCCTGCCCTCACCTGGAGCAGGATGTTCTGAGCGACTGTCTGTCCATGCAGCACGTTCAGAGCTCCTCCACCTCACAGCACCTCTACAATGGCAAAGATGGGCGTTCTCCTGGCCTGGGACAAGACATCTTCACAGGTGCTCACAAGATGCTGCCCTGTCACCCATCACCCTGATAATGTCAAATTAAGGAGGCATTAAATAATGTAGTACTGCTACTAGTCTCTCCTACGCAGTGCACCATCCATGTATGAACAGTTCACACATCATGTCACTATGTGTTGATTATTGTATAGACTTAATAGACATTTTAACAAGCAATAGCTATTTATCATTTGCTCTTCCAACATGTCATGTGACACCAGTAGTAGCACCGTCCTCTGTGGTTGAGCAATTCCAAATGTGAGTGCAAGATACTGGCTGAGTCTCAAAATATCGATGGCCAGGGAGTATTCGTTCCAAAACAGAAGAACAGCCAGCAACTGAGGCCAGACCGCCAGAAATCCCAACACCTGGCAAAGCAATCACAGAGTCATTGGTGGTAATCAACAGCCATGTCAACATTCCTGCAGATGTATTATGGTAATTTTGTGCTTTCTGGCAGAAAAAAATCAAACTCTGTCAAACATAAACAAATTACACCACTATAATTACTTTTTAATTGCTTAGACACATTTTATATAAACAATTTTAGCTGTTGGACTGAATTTGAGTTATTTTATTTTAGGAGGAAATGTTACAACTTTGCACATTTGTTTGCTTGGTTTGTATTTCATAATCATATAATGTTAACCATATCATCTTGCCATGCAAAAACAGCAAAAACCATTAGCAGCAGCTACAAACGGAAACTTTTATTCATCACATGTAAACTTCCATTTATTTGATAAATGAAGTTGACTGTCACCAAACGTCAACAGAAGAAAAAAAAAGATTTTAACAATTTTAAAGACAAGAACAATGTCCTGCTGCGTCCTTGCTTTATGGACACATCTGTCCTGGTGCCTGCCGGTAACTGGTCCAAGCTCCCCGTTGCTTTCTGTTATTGTTGCTGGAACTGAGCACACCGCTGATGACTGTGAACGCTCGACTTGTCTTTGAATGTCGAACCGGGCCTCTGAGCCTTGGCTTTTTACCCTTGGCCTCTCTCTGTTTCTGAGTGGATGTCGCTCGCTGTCTTATTTGAAATGGTTTAAAGCCCTGAGGAGCACACTTGCAAGCTGATGCTTAAGCTTTCAAGGATGCAGTGTCACTCAAGGCCAGCAAAGATATCGCAGGTTGGCATTCAGGATGTCCATTTACATGAGTTTCGCTTTGTTCTAGGGCCAATAGGATGCATGGAAGAGGTGGGGCAAAGTGGGCAGCCATCCCATCATTAACACTTGTGGTGCAGAAAATGACTCATGCTTCCAGTCAGAGCTGAAGTTGTTTTCCTGTTTGCTGGTTATAGGTCTGCTCTTATTCACATGGCTGGAGTGAGACTTACGAGAAGCCCCTCTCTGTTTTATAGAGCATAATTAGTGTTCCCTGATTAACCAGAGGAAGGACTCATCATAGTTTTAGAGCAGAGGTTTACATGCTCCTGCTATTATGCAGAGTAGCTGATCTACTTCTCCATCTTCTTCTCCTCACACAGAGCACTCTTCCTGAACTTGACCAGAAACTTTTCAGAGCCAATCCACAGTATCTTTAGAACATAATCCTCCACTAACGCTTCAAGAGCACCATCAGATCCTCTGATCCTCTGTCTCTCTCTGCAAGGAACTAGCAATGAAATTGAGGCAATCACAACCATTATTTGTCGACTGTTGTGTCGGTCTGGTAGCAGATGTTGGGGCTAAAGGGGAAAACATTTAAGGTCTGTGATTGATGATTTGGGTGTAATGAATCAAGCTTGTAACCATTTCAGAGTGCTGTCAGATCAGACCTCTGCATGCTTCCACTTGAGAACAGCTGGGCCTGGAAACAGCAAAAACAGGAGCACCGATCTTTTCTCTTCCTTTCATCTCCTCCTGTCTTCTTTTCCTGTTGCTGCTCCAGACGCACGGCTTTCCTTGTGTATGCTGGGAAAGAAATAAGGCGATAAACAGAGCAAAACATGATGCAGTAGACATACTGATGGTTTATCAGTTTATCCTAATAAGACTTGGTGTCCATAGAGTCTAGTTTTTAATTGAACTAGAGCAACATATTTGAATGCTGATGAATTTAAACAGCTGGGAAATCTTAACGTTCATAATAATAGCAAATAAGACATATCCACACACTGCAATTAACAGGAATGACAAATATTAATGGATTCTAACATCTCAGATGTTAGTATATCCTAGTAAAATGCAGGCATGGGCTCTGTTGGTCAAAAGAAGCAATTTTAAGATGTTGCCTTTGCTTTGGATGGACATTTTTACAAACAAATAAAAAGTAAAATACAATCAGTACATCATTAGGTTCAGTGCTTGTTTCTGGATAAGAACAGTGAAAGTCTTGAATCATGGTTTGCAGCTTAGAAAATGTTGAACAATGCTGCACTGTTTTCAAATATAAATAAAAAAAACTCTGAAACACATGTTGGACTTTTTGGAAAAGAGTTAAGAAAAATGTTGTTTTCTGCTCAGTGTATAAGAAATTTAAAATAATCACACAGATATATGATGACAGTAAACACACAAAACAGAGACCATTCAGAAACCTTATCCCCCTTTTAAATTCTCTGCTGTTCAAACGTGACATTTTAGATTATTATTGTGTAATAAGAGAAAGCAGCTGAAATGACAAACAAGGCTAATCCCTGTGGCAGCACAAACAATGTACCCTAAATTACAAACAGTGCAAACTGAAATTTTATTTTACAAAGCCCTTTGATTGGATGAAGGTTGTCAAAACAAAATCCTGTTGCCATGAAATGGGTTTTAATTTGCTCAAAGGAAGGATGGAGCGCAGAACCCACCAGTTTATTCGGCACATTTACTGAATTAGTTTTGTTTGTCTTTCAGGCCTATACATTGGCTCCAGCACCCCCCAACACAGTGCCTCAGTGGAGCTACTCTCCCCTCACCCCACCCCCGCCTCCACTGCTGACATCCCATCCCGACAACATCGACTGGACAGGGACCTCTGCAGTCCTCATCACCTATCCCCATTAGCTGCCATGGATGGCTCGCGAGACGGGTGAGTCCTACATTGAAATGCAACATGTTGATGCGACACACTGGCTCAGTAAATTGAGATATATTGAGACAAAGCTGTGTACCATCACACTCACTGGATGAATCAGCATAAACTCTCTCACAATTCGCAGCATAAATCCGTCTTTTCATGCATCTACCCACACAAATTTAGTAAGACAGTGACTTCCTTACTCTATTAGGCATCATCCTCATCCTCATCCTTGTCATCACACATCGCACCGTGTGTTTCCATTATTTTCCACCTGTT
The DNA here is from genome assembly GCF_900324465.2 of Anabas testudineus. Classification (NCBI taxonomy): domain Eukaryota; kingdom Metazoa; phylum Chordata; class Actinopteri; order Anabantiformes; family Anabantidae; genus Anabas; species Anabas testudineus. The sequence continues at coordinate 10,762,538 of NC_046613.1, read as the reverse complement.
TATCATCCTGAATCCAGGCTGTACAACAGGGCGAACCCACTTAGATCATGTTAGGTTAAGCCTCTCAGTGCTGCTGACAAAACCATTTGGCTGTCTTTACTGGAAACAAACTCAACTCCACAACCCCTAAGATGTGCCTCATGGGAAGAGGGGCTGTGCTGGTCACCGCAGGGTCAATGTGACACATCACCAGCTCTATTTCTGGCACTCAAGTCAGTGTTCATAAGGTCCCCAATCTCTAGATTTAACAGCATCAGCGCGATGACCAAATTGTTTGGCTGGACTTGAGTCACTTTTTAATGAGAGTAATGTGTCAAAGCAGCATTATAGTGTCACTTTCTGGTGGTTATGTTGCAAGTTGTTTTACCTACCGACGATCGTTTCTGAAAACACTATCACACTACTTTGACAGAAACAAGTGATTATATTGTACAAATCAACAGTAGGCATTTGTGTTTTATAGACCTTATGGATACTGCATTGGTCACTTGATTTGTTGATAGGTCACATAGTATTAAATGATCTCAACAGTTAAACCCTCTTCTAGGTAACTGTGACAACATGTACATCTGGGGCTACTTTTAAAATAGAAAGCAGTACAACTGAAGACAATTTGGTAATATTTACTGTCGTAAGTGTGCCAGTATTGCTACATCTTTGGAGAAGAAACCCACTGCAACATGAATAAATTAATTAACTATCCTGAAACACATTTCTACAGAGCTCCCTCTTACATTAGATATCAACAGTTCAAAAGAGTGCAAGAGTTTTCCGTGTGTGTGTGTGTGTGTGTGTGTGTTTTTGTGTCACAGCATGTTTCCTATTAGTGCTGATGATTTCCCCAGAGAGCCAGCAGAGCAGAGTTACAGAGCCTGAGTGTCGTCAGGAGGCACAGTGTGTACTATACTAAACAATGTGCAGAAGACCAGGGAGGTAGAGAAGGAAAACAGTCTTTTACAGTTTAATAACATTGAGAAAGAGCGGATGGAATCAAGCATCATAACCCATGTGTTTCAAAAGTGACCGTGTTACGTAAACATGCTTTCTTTTAACTTCGTGGTCTGCTCTTTAGGTGTCTGTGTGTGTGTGTGTATAGAAACTTTTGATGGGGATATATACATCATAGCTGTATGACACAATGACTGCGCTTACATGCAGATAGTTTTGAGTTTTTACCTGCTTTTGATCATATTCAGCATATGCTGTTTACATGGAACATGAGAAATGTCCACGCTTCATGATTGTAACAGTATCCAGGTTTCTTATGGTCTTGGCTGCAGACGTGTCCGCCCCTATCACAAACTCTATATTGCTATGAATGTTCAGAAACCTGAGTAATGTATTTTGTGCCATCACATCCTGGTTTTGATTGGAGCACTCCAGACAGGTGTCTGAAATCAGGATATGACGTTAACGTATGCAATACATAACAGGGATACTGCATCAGATACTAGTGCACATGTCACTGTTCAATGGATTTCTTGACTCGTCAGAACTCCGCGTTCTCGTACTGTGAAGTCGTCTGAATGCAAACGTCCAAGACCCGCTTGGAGATGACAGGTCAGCCTGGAAGCATCTGAAAGGTCTGATGTGTTGTTTTAAGCCTTGAGAGCAGGAGAACACTGTTTATATGACCTTGTGGTTTCTGTGCCTCGTTCTCGGCAGCATGCACAATTACCAGCATGAGGAAGGGAATGGAAAGTGAAAAGAACCTGAGTAGGGGATGCTGTAACGGCAGTTACACAGGCAGGGTGACATATTGGATGTGAGACATCGGTCTGTTCATTCGAGTGTGTGATGAGGGACACCTGAACTTTGTGTGTATGTGTGGGTGCAGTGTGGTCATAATCCCTTTTTTCCTTCGATTTGTAATTTAAGTGCCCAGTAAGCCCTTTAAATAATCTTGTGTTCATCTATGTCTTTGCTTCTCTACCTTAAGCTCCCACATACTTGTGATGACAACAAGGCATTAAAGTTAAAGGCAGTTTCCACATTTACACATTTCATCAAATCAAGATGTTTGACCCAAAAATGTTCATGAATGCAAACACTCCCACACACACATACTGTTGTGTAATGTGTTCATCGCACTATGTGGACAGAGGGTGGGTTGAAGAGTCAAAAAGTGAGTTGTGGCAGGATCTACAACTCGCTAGGCATGAGACGTCTACTTACATTTGCCTGAAGATGGAGCATTTGATTTACATGTTTAAAGCCTTGAGTATACAGGCTGCTGCCAAAGTCAATATGAGCGCCGCACTTGTTTTTCCCAAACGGTTTAGCAGGACATTAAACATTTTGACAAAATTATCAAACTAACCTGCCTCTAGTGTGGCAGCCTCTGACCTCATAGCTAAATGTGTTTACTCTGGCTCAAATAGGCCATTTAGACTTATTTTACTTTGTAAATACCAGTGTCATTTTTCTGAAGCTAATATTAAAATATGCCAGTTAAAATACATTTGCCGATCGCCGTAGCACAAGTGAGTGCGGGTGTGTGTAGTGCCTCTCGCATAGAGATGGCAGTTCAACCATGGCGGCCTGTGCTCACAGAGAGATGGGTGGTAAATGTTGTCATTCACTGCTTCAGCCATATGTGGTTATATAATTGCTGAAGGGAGACTCTGCTGCCTTTACCTGGGTATTGATATTAGAGCCCCTCTGCAAATATTAGCCTGAGGTGGTTTGATACCTCTGCAGTGATTGACACAGGCTAATTGAATTAGAGTGGCTGCAGAGACGGCACAGAGCTACATTAAGAGTTCCTGCTCTGAAGGGAACGTTCATAACTTGTAATTTTACACTGTCTGTCTTCCAGCCATTATCATTCTCCAATGATCCAGAAAATTAGTGTCAATCTCACAACCCAAACAAAATTACTTTTAAGGTGGCCGCTCATGGCTCCATGTGGTGGTGAGTCATGTCAGAGTGTTGTGTTAATAATGTGTTTCGTCTACAAAAGCAGTTAAACTTAAATAAAAGATTAAAATGATTTACTGTCATAATTTGTCCAAGAAGAACAATGTTTAAAGATGGATCCTTTCTGTTTAGAGCAGTTGTCTTTCTGGGACTAACGAAGAGCTTTCATGGTCCAAAATATCCTGAGCACCGGCTGTGCTCTTCTCACTGGGGCCTGCGGGGCTGGCTTAGCTTTAACTTAGCTTTAGCCAGCATGCTGTACTCCGTCTCTCAAGCACAGTTTTAGCTCTCTAACCAGAACCAGAAGCGTTCCCACCGATCTGTGCCAAAGAACCCTGTCATCCATCAGCAGGGCTTAATGGTCGGCTGCAGAGAGGGGAGATGAGAGGGCAGGCAGAGGGTGTTTGTGGAGAACTTAGGATCTGCAGAGGACATGGTCTGATCCCTGCTCCCTAGTGGGACAGTGAGCTGCAGGTGAAGGAAGACGAACGAGGAGCAGAGCAGGACTGCTCATGAATCTTCAGGTTATTTTCCATCCCATTTTTCGTCCGTACAGAGAGCCAAGACTGCAGGGCCATTCACAATAAGCTGTAAACATTTCAGACCATAGTTCAGTCCAGTTGTGAAGACATTCATGCACACATACCTGACAACACTTTGTCTGGACTCGAGTGGCTTCGGGGCAGCTTCGGACAGCTCAGGTTGGAACGTCCTTTTGATTTAGTCATGAACTTCAGCGCTGAACCTAATCTTATTCCCAGAATGACATCAGCTTTCCCATATTACTCAGTGAAAAGTTCGCTGAGCAGACTGAGTCGAACTCACTGAGCTAGTGTCCACTATAGTGAGCAAAGGGTGAAGTTTATGTCAGTCTGCACACAAGAGTATTTTACATCTCTCCACATTCTCCCTAACCTCTTGACCTTCTGTGTATTTATAAAATGCAGTACATCATCTGAGAGCCTAACCTTAAAATCTTCTCTTAATTCTGCCTTCAGGAATCACCAGGTCAGAGGTCAAATCGCTCTCTCATTTCAACGAGACTGGAGTGGGTGGGCTGGCTGGAAACGGTAGAGTAGAGCAGGATGTTCGAGATGAATATTGAGGGAGAGATTAATGTGGCATATGAAAGATTCCCCTCATACCTCAAGCTTGAGCAGTTAGCAAGCTAGAGACTAGCGAGAGTAAGGCTGGGGGCAGCTGGCAGTGATTAGCTTATGATTCACTTTAGCTCCACATAGAGGCAGCTTGTAAAAATATGAACAGTATAACTGTTTCCTGAGTTTGTGCTGACAGCAGCTCCTGGGGGAATGCTGCTCTCTGCAGGAACACATGGCCATGCACTGGGCCTGTGCCAACCTATGGATTAGCCACGCTCGCCAACGTCTAGCTTCTCTTACACAAGGTGTCACACAAGCTTCCTCAGTTTTCCGATTGAGGTCAAGTGTAGTCCACTCACAGTTAAGCACTTAAATTTAACCACTTTTCACAATGATGAGTTTAACAACAAAAACTCCAGTGTAGCAATTCTCCAGTGTGCTCTTACATCCTAAGACATCAGTCATATGATCAAAGTTTTAGGTTGCTTTGATTTGCTAATCCTGCCAAATTCTGGATTTGGAAAGTCCCTCTCTTTGTTTGTTTCAAAGTGAGAGGAAGGAGAAGAAGGTTTTAAGATCTTTAAAAAAAAGTAAAAAAAAATCACAAAATATATTTAAAGATACTCTATTATTATTTAGCAGTACAGGAGCTGTTTTGTATTACTGGATAATTATTGCTGTATAAACAACACACAGTGCTGGAGCTTATCCCAGCTGTCATTGGGTGAGAGGCAGTGTGCACTCTGGACAGGTTGCATGTCTTTGGAGGGAGGAAGCCTGAGTACCTGGAGAGATCCCACGCAGACATGAAATGCAAGAAGGCATAAGCTAATAGAAAATAGTACAATGTAATATAAGTTTAGCATTTATAGGAAAGGTTTTGCAGTTTTTTTCCACTTTCTATTTTAACAATATTTACCATCTTCCTTCATAGGCCACTCTCTGCCAAATGCCCTGCACGAAGCCACTGCCAGCTACTGAGTGCTGGGTGGGGCGTCCGTCACGCGTGGAGCAGTAGGTCATATAGCACACTCGAGCCACACCAGCAATGAGCAGTCATCTGAGGGCTCGGCTGCCTCGAGCAACACTCTGTCATCACGTTCATATAGCGCTTAGTGCAAACCATATGCTTCCACGTAGTTACACAGCAGCAGTTTATGTATTGGCATTCCTGATATGCAGCCATGAGAGGGTACTAAGTAGCTGCTGAATATTTGGGGTGGTGATTGGCAAGCACTGTTTAAAGGCAGGCCTATCAGTCTGGATTTGGACTAGATTGCTGTTTCGTTAAATTAATGTCAAGAGTACAACCTTAAGTTGTTAAAGTGGTGGTCATTTTGAATTTCTTGTTAACAGTTAACATTTAAGTGTGAATTAATACTAGACATGGTTCTCACTGCTTCTGGATACATTTACTACTGTGATCTATTGAAGACAGAACAAAGTGAGCACTAACTATACCTTGTGTGTTAAACTGTGAGCTGCTGATGTGTTTCATCAGCAGCTCGTTGGACATTTTGGTGAAAATGTTTACTCATTCTCTTGCTGGAAACTTGATGAGAACACGACGTACTTACTGTGGAGACTGCAAATAGGGATACAACTAGCCTGGCACTGAACACACTGTATCGTTGTACAGTTTCAATTTTGGTTTTCATATTATTAAACAGACGAGACATAACACAGTAATTATTGAACATTGAGGTTGCTTGTACGCATTTTTTTAACCTTTGATCAGCTAAGCTAATTGTCTACTAGCTCTAACATTGGGATTTATTTTTACGTGACTTTGGCGCTTATTTAAATGTGAGACAAATCTAAAATTGCCATCAGTCGTTCTTTATTTAATAATTATTTATTTCACACAAGGCTTGTTTTTTAAGAGGTTCTACATTTCTGCAGTTTCTACAACTTTGAGTTTGAAGTGGAATTCCCCCAAAAATGGAAACTCACCACACAGCTGTGCAAATCAAAAAAGAAATAGCCATAATCACAGCAGCATTTTCCTGTCAGATGAAATGATATTATGCAGAACTTGTTCTCAGATGCTGCTGAAAAGCTTCTGCACAAGCTCCCTGAAGCATGCTGTACTGTAATTTCATTTGCAGATTTTTGAGAGGGAACCAGTTTAACTAAGATGCTGAATGGCAGAATAACAATTTGCTGGTGTAATTGTTATATTTCACCTTTTGCTTTAATGAATTTTATCTTAAAATTGTGGTTTCTCAAGTGTCCATTGTAACTGTTATTATAAATTAAGTTCAGACTGAAGAAACATCAACAGTATACTTTTTAAAATATTACTCTGAGCAGGTAAGTGGATGATTATGTTCCTTAATGATATCACACTGCAGTTTCTTATTACAAACATATCTGGCAACATGGAATAGATTTCTATATAAAAGATCAATATCCAGGAAAATAATCCAACCTCAGTTGTCTTCCAGGCTGTTAGAGTCCACAGAATCACAAACATGTCATCTTTATATTTCTTCTCTCAAAAATCATGAATGTAAACACTATGGTGCTTTTTTCTGTCCAGGCCACAAAGCCTAAGATTACTGCAATGGTGTATGTGTTTTTTGTGGGGAGGGGGGTGGACTTCACTTGAATGCACTGCTGTTTGTTGACTTAAGATCATAATATGTGGTAGGAGGATGATTACATGCGGGGAGCCCAACTTTCCACACGCCTTGACTGTTTCTTCTTCTGGGTGTTTAGGATCAGTAACTGCTTCACTGCGTTTGTTAAATCTTGTGGTTAGCGAGGCCGCCATGGAGCTCGGGCTGAGATTTTCACAATACGTGAAGCATTTTATTGTGAAATTATTTAGACTGTCAAGAATGGATTATTATAAATTGAGAGCTTTAAATGTATATCTCAACCACCTTCTCTGTGTCCTCTCCAGGGTGTCGGGTCCCCTCTTGTCTCCTGGGATGAAGGGAACAGGGACACCTCCTCCTCATCCGCTGGAGAAACAGCATGTCCACCCTCATCACAAGCCCTACTCTCAGTATCATCACCATCAGTCAACTAATGATGGTACGACTGACCCAGAGACAACTGAATGAATGTAACTTAACCTGTTTCAGGGAGTTGTGTAATTCAGTAATATGTGGCTTGTCGATTACTCTTGCCTACTGTATTACTATGAGAGGAGTTACATCAAGTGTTAGATCCTTGTGTAAATTCTTCCCATCTGAACACCCTTTTCCAAGCACTTCACTGCACCACCAGATCCACATAAAAGCTCTCAAAAAGAGGAAGTTGTCTCGTAGAGTAGCAATACAGCCCTGCGGCACTGTCAGAGCATTTTTAGGACAGAGAGAGATTAGAGTCATGGAGACAGAGTGGAGAAAACCACATGCCGGAAGCCTTTTCCCTGCTCTGAATTAGCCAACAAAATGCTGGCTCATGTATTCAGCTGTCTCTCAGCACTCTAACATGGCAGGGTTAGAGTCTTTTTCCTAGTGCCTTAAACACCGTTTTCACTGTAAAGATCTACACATGGACGTCTCTCTAACCACGCTGTGGTCAGGGAGTTGCGTAAAGGCGCTCCAGGAAAGGCTGCTTTCCCATTATCGTGACTCCTGCGGTCGATTCGGAATACAAACTCAGACGTTGGGGACAGATGCTACATACTATGGGGCTGGCACAGTTAGCATGTGCACAAATATAGCATTGTCATAATTTGAGATCCACATTAAGTTTCAGCAGGATGGAGTGGACATTCACTGAACTTGGAAACAATTGCCTATAGTTGCTGGTGGCAGTTGATCAAGTCTGGCTTCTATTTTTCTCTTCATTCTCTCCTCCCTGTCCTTCAACATCCTCCCTCATTTCCTAGAATACCAAGGCAGCTTTCAGAGCTGCTTCCATTTCGGTGACTCCTACAGGATGGAGCCGACAGTTGGTGGTGTCCACATCCCTGGAGATTCTCATGTCTATACTTCCCATCAGCACAATGGTTTCCACATGTCGACGGCCAACACTGGCTCTGCAGGTAGAAGATTTTACCTATAGTTAGTCTGCTCAGATTATAATCCAAACTAGTCGCCTATAAAATATTTAACTGCACTTTTCTTTTCTGATCCAGGCTTCAGCTTAACCCAGGAGCTCCAAGGAAACGCAGGGTGCCAGTTCTCTTCAAGCCCAGAGGAGAGCATTTACTTCCAGGTGGGCAGCTTTGACCGCAGCCTGAGCCACGTGTCCTCCATCTACACAGAGACATAGAGCAACACTGGAGCAGGACACATTTCACCACTCCTCCTTTACCACTCCACAGTCTCAGAGTTTCCTTCCACATACATCTTCTCTAGTTCCTGCTTTTTTTTTTTTTTTTTTCATACAAAATATGGGTCACATAGTGAATCAAAATAGGTCTGCTGAGTCTCACCTTCATAGGTGCCAGATGCAAACCAGCAAGATAAAGCCAAAAAAATTGTATTTAGTATGCACCACTGAGTAAAGACTTACCTGCCACTAGCTGAATGGTCAAGATGCAGATTACACCTGACTGTTACTTAGAACCCACTTGTTAGCTTTGTTACCATGGTTCTCTCTCCACCTGGAACTATTTATAGGTACGGGAAATTACCTCCTGAGATTAGGTGCATGGATATTCTTTAAGACATGCAGGTGTGTGCACACTAAACATCTGATCTCCACAACTCTGTTTGTGTTTGCTTGTGTGGGAAATGCTATTTTTTTGTCGGCAGTCGTACTAGCGCTGACCCTGTAGCTCCGACACCTCTCTCGCCAGCTCGAGGCTGACCCCAGCAACCCTGGGTTGATGTCGGCTCAGGACTGACCTGGTGCTCTGGGGCATCAACGGCCCTCCCTCGTGCATCCTTTGGGTCCCACCGGTGGAGCCCAGGGAGCAGGCATGGATGGAGCTGGGGGCGAGCCCTAGGGTGGTTACCACCATGGCTCAAGGGTACCGCCTCCAGTTCCAGCGGCAGCCTCCAGTGAGCTCCCTGTTGCTTACAACTGTGACCAACCCCCAGCACCCTGCCATCCTGATCCTCCTGCAGAAGGGCACTGTGAGGGAGGTATCGGTGGAGGACGCCCCCTCAGGCTTCTTCTCCAGGTACTTCTTGGTCCCCAAGTGGGATGGCAGTCTCTGCCCTATCCTAGACTTCCAGGACAGGGCACCTGCCTACATACCCTGTCTTGCCTACTGGCGGTTTCTGAGGTTTGCCTTCGACGGTTAGGTTTATAAGTTCTGGGTCCTGCCATTTGATAGCCACCTGGCACCTTGGATGTTCACATGCTGTATGAATTTTGTCATGGTGCCCTTCAGGGTGCAGGGCCTGCAGGTCCTCAATTATCTGGATGACTGGCTCATCTGTGCTGCCTCGGAGCTCACTGGTCCCGGTCACCTACCGCCAGCTAGGCCCCAACGGACGGTCCTGGATGGCTGCAGCATCTGCGGCTCCTCGGATCACCTCTGGGGGTCCCAGCACATCTTCCCAGCTGTGGGCCATGGTTCTGGCACTAAACCGCCGCGTGGCGGTGCTTTAGCAATTGTCTCACGTACACTTTGACTCCCTTAAGGCAGTCCACCTGCCGATGCTTCTGAACACGGCAGCAGACATGCCGTCCCACTGTGGACACAAATCGGGGAGTGGAGGCTCCATCCTAGGTGGTAGAGCAGATCCGGCTATCCACATAGTCGCTTTCCACTTCCAATTCAACAGAGTTGTGGAGATCAGATGATTAGTGTGCACACACCGGCGTGTCTTAAAGAATATCCACGCACCTGACCTTGGGAGGTCATTTCCCGTAGTTCCGGGTAGAGAGATGGTCTCTTTATGACAAAGAACAGTAGTTTCAGCCTTTCAGCCTGAGCCAGATTAAACAAACAACATGAAATTTGTGAGCAAACTGGTAGAATATTATCTTTGAACTGAGCCAGACTACATTGACTCTGAATTGTCAGTTAATAAGCTTAATAAGCTTCATAACAGATTTGAGAGCACTATTGATCTTGTCATCTTTGACTGGGTACGCAAAGGTATTTCCCATTTTTTTACCCAGGCTGCACAGGTCTACCTTTCAAGACCAGTTTAACCAAAGATTTTTTTTTTCATTGTATTATACAAATACATTTTAAATGTAATCCTCTAGAACCAACCACCAAAATTTGCAGCTTGTCTGGTAACAAACAGTGGCACGTTTCTCTCTTTTGACTAAATATGACATAAAACACAAGTCCTAAAAATATATATAAGGAACTTAAATGAGGCAAAATGTATTTGTAAGAGTAGCTAAACAATTTTAGTTACTGTTTATCAGCCCTGCATATTAGCCTGTAGAGATTTTTACTAAGGTTCCTCCTTACGGCATAAACCACTTTCTGTTGAGCTGGAGTTCACAGATGGACACCTCCGCATTTTCCTGTAGAATTTGTTTGTACAACTCAAGAATGGCAAAACGTCTAAATCCAGACGCAGCAAAGCAGCCTTGAATCATGACACCGCCATCGTTGAGGTTCACATATGAGACAAGGTTCTTTCCCTGGAATTCGTTGTTTGGTCATCGCCAAACATAACACTTCTTATTAAAGCCTAAATGTTTTGGTATCTTGTGTCCAGTGAACATCCTCCCAGTTTTCTGGTTTATCCTCATGATCTTAACCAAACTAGAGGGGCAGTAATGTTGGAGAGTATCTGTAATTCACTCCATTGTTGGTCAGTGTTGCTCTGATGTTGGACTCCTGAACACTAATGTTAGCTTAGAGTGCTCTTCTTTTAAATGAGGCAGTGTCTCTCAGATTCACACGACTGTCACTGTTCCAAACACCAGACTCTAATTTGCAGAGGTTCACACACATTTGCAACACACAAATATCCAAGATTGGATAAATTTTCACAATAAATAAATGACTGAGTGGATTTTCTTTTTTTCTTTTTTTTCCCATCACCTAGTTTTAAACCTTGTTTTAAAATCTGATCATATTTTAGGTCAGATATGCAGAAAAAGAGAAACCTTCAAATCCATCACTCAGCTTTTCTAACCAGATTTTAAATATTTGAGAAGAAAGAAAGGAACAAGCTGAATACAGATGACTTCTAAAAATATCTTCCTTTTGGTCATTTAATAATCTTTCTTAGATTCAGTATCTCATTTGAGACTAATGGTACAGTCAGACTGAAGTTACAAATGCAGTGTTTTCAGCTTACGTATGTAAAGACCACAAACCTCCTGAATGGATTTTAAATAATTTATCCTCTCCCTCCTCTCATCTTTTTTTCTCTCCCATCTACATCTTTCAATCTATTTTAGGCTGACGTGTCGAAAAGAATATATCACTTTGCCGTGTTGTTTTAGAAGTGGAAAAAAAAAAGTTTGCATTTCTCTATTTTGTGTTGTTAAGTGCTTTTTGCTTTTGGGTTTATTTCCTGAGGAGGGTTTGGACTCTTTACTTCTGCAATAATGCAGAGACACCAACCTACTTAAATATTGTATGTATAAAATGTACAGTTTGTTTACAACAGTCATTTGAATGTCATTTCTCAGTTTAAGAAATAAATATTTGATCACACAGTGTAATGTTTGTTTGTTCACTATAATAAAAAATAATAAAGAGAACTTCAGTGGCTCATGTTAAACTGGAGAACTGAGAAAAACCTTCAGACTGTGGTCATGATGTGCCACCTAGTGGGCTGTAGTGAGTACTGCAGACAAATAAAACTTCATTTAAGATGTAGACGGCGACAAATTAAAGGAAAAAATCAAACTTGTACCATGCATTGCACCTGTGTGGAAGCATCTGCATTGTACATGTGTCTCCACTCATTTTTATTATTCGATGTTCGATTGTGCGTGTCGATCTTATTTCTGCTTCTTCGTGTTCAGGTAGCTCTGATAATAGAAGTTACTGAAGAGGATGATGAGGGTGATGCAGTAACTAAACACCAACATGTTCATGCTGTCGGGGAAGTCGCACTCTGCAAACAGGTTGTAGCCTGTGTGCAGGAGAAACAGCAGAAACTGCACCTGGAGAAGCAGCAGACGAAGTTCAGACCCCTTCAAGTTACTTCTCAAACGTACTGTGAGCAAATGTAATTCACGAGCCACTCACCAGCTGCAGAGACGTTAGGTATCGTTTCCACCACAGGTACTTCTGCATGTGGGGCCCGATGGCAGCCAGGCCGTAGTAAGAGTACATCACAACGTGGACGAAGGTGTTGACGAGGCCGATGAAGAACGCTGCAGAAAACGTACAAACATTACTGCTGTGTGGTTTAATCTAATACAAAACAATGTGACTTTATTCTCATCATAATCAGCTGTCACATTTACTCTGATGTTGCATCCATTAGCATATGTCCTGTTGGGTTATTTTCACATAGTCTTTAACAACATCAGACTTTAGAGTGCTCAGACACCTCTCAGCATCTTTAAAACCCAAATCCAAAAATCCTGTTTCGGAATCAAAATAGTTTAAAGTACAATAAATACCAGCACAAATGATAAACTCTTTCAATAAATTAATATAATAATTATATTAAATTCAAGTTTAATGTCTTGCTGAACAGCATTTTCATATTCAATATACTATATGTTTTATTGTCTATCAAAGCCCATTAAAGTATAAAAACAACATACAGTATGTATTAGTTTGTTTCTATCATGTAAAACTGTCAAAATATTAAGTTCCATGATCTAAAAAGGTTAAATAGTCCATTCAGCTTTTAGCAAATGTTACTCCAACTGAAGGAAACAGTGCATTTGTTGGGGAACTTCTTTTCAGTGTGTGTCAACACAACCGGTCGCTCTAGTTTACTGCAGCAGGATGGTGTCTTCATCAGCTCGACGTCAGTTCTGTCCTTTTATGACACAGTTGGTACTTACATTGTCCTCCAGCCACATACTTGATCCCCAACCACCAGTTGAAGATCATGGGGCCGTGATGGTAGATGTGAAGGAACGTCAGCTGATTGTTCTTCTTCCTCAGGATAAAGAACAGCTGTTCGTACAGAGAGAGAGAGAGAGATGAGTTACAGCACGTGCAGCATCCCACTCTGTTATGGGAACAGTTTTCTATTTGTTCGTACCGTGTCGCTGAGCTCTATGACCTTGGAGAAGAAAAACCACCAGCAGACTGCGGCCATCTGAGGAAATCACATGACATAAAGAGAGTTTTACACATTATAATAATGCAAAAGACAATAACTTGAGCTTGTGATCGGCCAATCAGGACACTCACCCTCATCGCCAGGGGGCTGGAGCTGTAGTCTACAGGCTGGCAGAGGTAGCTGTACTTTGAGAGCCAGGATGTGACCAGGAACTGGAAGAAATCAGCACCGTTAGAGCCGGGCGGGTCAGGTTAAAGGTCAACGTGTTATTTATTTGGGTTTTCGTGCTAAAACTGCACAAGAAGCAGACCTCGTAGAACATGTAGGCGGACAGGCCGACCATGGAGAAGTTGTAAACGATGAGAACGGCTTTCAGGTCCACTGGCTGCCTGTGCTTCATCAGACGAGGTCCAGCCCAGACCACAGCCAGGTAAACCAGGAAGATGAGGGCCACTGGGACGGGCGAGTGGACCAGCAGCCAGGGGTCAGTCCTCTTGTCTGGAAGAGGATGAAGCTCAAACTTCATATCAAACGACTAGTTGTAGTTGTTCATGTACACAGCTTGTGTTGCTCTGTGGAGCTGAACACATGACACAGACAAAGGGCTCTCCCTCCCACTCCCATATGTCCACATCAGAGACTGTAGCAAGTTAATATCATGATAAAGCAGCAGGATGGAGATGTGGAGATGCACGAACCAAGTGCAGAAGAGCTGCAGCTCATTAAATATTAAATATTAAATATTAAATATCACAGTCATACCTCCGAGCTCCACTATCTTCTGATGCACAGATTGGACCCTTTGCCATAGAGAAGCCATCTGGAAACAGAACTCAGCCGAAAAAATATTTTTAAAAAAATAAAATAAAAAAAAGAAAGAAAAGAGGTCTTAAATCCGAAGCATTCAAAGAAATAAATACATTTATAAAAAAGCTGCCTTGCAAACGGGACGAGGAGCAGGAAGCAGCAGAGTCGACGGGGCTCGACCTTTGGACGCAGGCTGGTAAAACAATCACCGACAGAGTTCAACCCCAGGACAAGCTGGAAAAAAAAAAACCACACTGAAGTAACTAAAGATCACCTTCAGAGCTCGACCCGTGTTTGTTTGAGTTTGTTCTGAACCAGGTGGAGAAGTCAGCGAGGAGCCGTCGGATCACTTCCTGGTTCTTCCGGCTGTGGGACTGTTCGTCGCCGCAGCGCAGCAGAGGAAACAGTTTGAGGAACCACGAAACCGACTGTTTCACTGCGATCTCAACTTTTTAGTGAACACATTTGTCGCTGCCATTCGTGCACATGACTCCCTGCACTTGCACAACAGGTTTGATGTGAAGCACAAAGCGCTGGCGAAGCTTCTTTTCTGCTCTGTGACATGAACCAGCTCCACTTGTTCTAATGAACTGTGTGTTATTTCCAAACGAGCTCCACTTAAATTGACTTTAATTTTATTTTCAACATGTAGCATATGGACATAAACATGTTATTACCTACTGCTTATGACACAACAGTCATAAGTCTGTGATGTAGTGGTAAAAATGATTTATTAACTAACAGACTACAGAAATACAGTATTGTTTAAAAAGGTGAATTTGTAGTTTGGTGTTCAACAGCCGTCCCATCAGAACACTTTTTAATGGCATCTTGTATTTAATTAGCTCAGATGAGTCCTTCCTACTTTAATTGTACTGTACAGTACTGGTGCCGGACCTCCACTAAGAAGACGATTCCTCCTTCACTGTCTTGAAGAAGGAGCTGAGCGACAGCTGCCTGCTGCTTTTTGCTCCACTCAGTTTGATCTTCTTTGACTTCTGCGCTGTCTGGTCATTTTTTATTCTGGTGTTTTTTTGCTTCTTTCCATCCTGTGTTCAAAGAACAGAAACAGGCGACACATGTCATACTGGATTAGTATGGAGTTGTTCAATAAAGCACGTTTTTGTAATGGACACATGCACAAAGTACACACCTTAGATGTTTGCTCTTCTTTATTCTCCATAGAATCATAAAGCTTTAAAATCTGTGGAAGAGTCGACATGTTGAGCTCATCAACACAAACTCCATTACAAATGCTCAGTTCATTATATTTTTATTTATCTGTGTACAGTTACTACTTCAGCTTCAGATGTGGATCAGCTGCAACTTGCAGTGTGATATCAGACAAAACTGAACTTAAAATCCCCGATGCCGTGCAGAGTCCTACTTGTGCTAACAGCCATCCACACGCTGCATGTGGACGATACACAAACCTTTTTCACTCCTGTGGATACGGCAGCTTCCTGCAGGGCGGATCTGGTGAGCCACTGCGCGTTGCCCGTCTGCGTTTGTGTGTCACTGTCCTTCAAACACACGCTGTGAACCACATAAGTCTGGTGGATGTGGGAGAAGATGTGAACCACCTGCAAAGTGAGTCAGCGAGAGCGGTTGCACAAAAAGAGATGACGTGAGAGGCGTGAAGTGTTGAAGTGCGTTAACGTTGCTGCTTACCTCTCCCACATACTGGAACAGGCTCTCAGTCAAATGGGTTCCCAGTATCGTCCTGAGCTCAGCGCAGAGTGCCCTCTTCTGTTGGACCTCGGAGTTCTCACCCTCTACCAGAAGACCTGGAAACTCCCACAAACCTGCCAACAAACCTTTTCAACAGGTTATATTTAAATGAGTTATATTGTTAATAGATCTCATTTTAAATTTGAAATCATTGCTCAAATATTACATTTATCCAACTGAACTATTTCTCTAATCTAAACTCACTCGCATCTCTATGTTGAGCATTCATGATGCTCAGCGCCTCAAACGGACCATCAGGATACTGACCTTTGTTTGGTCTCTGTCTGAGCAGGTACTCCTCCTCTCCCTGCTGTCCAGGTCTCGCCACCACACAGGTCAGAGTTCGCTCCACACGGGGTGGCTTCTTCGCCGGCTTGCTGGGGAAGTTCTGAACACCCAACTCGTCGACCCAGGGCTCGGAGGGGCACAGCTGACATGTTTCACTGCTCACTGAGTAATTTAAAGTAATTTAATATCACGACACGTGTCTGAAGGAGAGAAATGAGGAGGAACACTTACTGCAGTCTTCTATATCAGGCAGGGCTGAAGCTTTCCTACTCAGCTTCCCCAAGAGTTTCTTGGAGTTTTGCTCTTGTTTGACGTGAACCTGCACAGACACATCACGTAAGAGCGCGCCCACTTTAATCCAAGACATAAATAATGTTACTGTAGCTCTGACTAAACTGAAGCAGTACCTACTTTGCGGAAAGCGTGGCAGTGAGGCTGAACAGGACACTGGCTGCAGAGCGGCCCTTTAGGTGTACAGACTCGGGCTCCCAGCTCCATCATGGCCTGGTTGAAGTCTCCCGGTCTCTCTGGATCCACCAGTGTGTTGGCCAGACCCCTGAAACGAAACATTTAAAAACAAACATTAAATCATTGCGCTAACGTTACATTTGCTCAATTTACTCCAGTATAAATTACTGGGAACTAGTTCGGAGATGATCTCACCAAAGTGCTTCTGTCACTGCAGCACTTGTGCTGTCAGCGCCGATGGCCCTCAGACGACACAAAACCCGAATCACATTGCCATCCACAGCTCCCGTAACCTAGGCAACAGGCATCATTTCCATCGTCAGTGAAAACACTGAGACACTGTGGTTATGAAGCTCTGGTGCAGGTGTGCGAGTCCAATGACCAACCTGTCCCAGTGCAATCGAGCCTACAGCTGCAGCAGTGTAGCGTCCCACTCCGGGCAGCTGTTTCAGCAGGCTGTCGACTGTCTGAGGCATCTGTCCCCTCAGCTCTGTCACCACCTTAGAGAACAGGAACACAATCAATTGTGTGCAACACAACATGTCATTGTCTGTTGGTCTGAGCTGCACAACTCCTCACACCACACAGTGAGACACCAATTAGTTATAACTACACACTATTTCAAGAGGTGGATCACTTCATCAGATCTTTGTAAATTAAATCCTGAGTAATTTAAGAAGGCTTCAGTTAAAACTACAAACTTTTAATGTCATGCTGTGAAATACAACCTTCAGAGCTCCTTCATGGAGTCTTTTTCCACGGGAGTAGTAGCCAAGGCCAGCCCACATCTGGTTCACTTCCTACTTACAGACGAGATTCAAATGAGAAATGAACATTTAAAAACGTCACTTTATAATCACCATAATTGCTGCTTGTAGTTCTCACCTCTAGTGTGGCATCTGCAAGATCCTGCACCGTGGGCCACCGCTGGAACACAACAAAGTAAGAGGTTCAGTTTTATCTGATCACATTTAACATGATGTCCAGGAAAGTTGGGACTGTTTCTAAAACAGACAAACTATTTTAAACATACTTCTTTCCCAACTCTGAATGTGCAGGTATCAAATTCTGAATTTACTTATATTTACAAAATAAAAGTGAGTTGCATTTTAGAGAAGGTCCCAACCTGTCTGGAAATTGGTTTGTAGAACACAAACATGCAACGTCTACCTTCATCCATCTGTTGTAGTAATCTCTGACTGTGGCAACCTGAGTCTGTTGCAGCATGATTTCTGAAACCCACACTGGAAAAGAGAGGAAACTGTCTCGTAACACGTGTGAGCAGTAGTTAAGAAATATTTTAATTTGTCAAGAAAATGCTTTGTCACCTGCATATGTCCTGATGTTGACGTCTGGTTCCGTTTCAGCCTGTCAGACAGTTTTATTAATTTTCTCATGAACAATCACCACAATATTTTACAGAGTCCTCAGTGTCTGTGTTAATTTAGTTTATAAGATTTTATGTCTATTAAGATTTAAAATACCAATAAAAATGGTGGGAAAAGTTATTTGTGTATCCTGGAGTTAAGATATGACTGAACAAACCTACTAAAAGTTTCATATCCATGTTAAAAAAAATAATTCTGATTGTGGTGTGTTTGTCTCCAGACTTTCTGACACCAAGGTGTCTTCTCAGAACCAGTAAAATAAAATGTGTGTGTGTGTTTTATTTTACCACAGTCCTCCATGGCAGCTCTCTCTTCTCCTTATCATACCAGTTCAGGAGCTGAGAACGCAGCAGCACAACATGAGCCGGATCAGAGAAAGTGTGGTAAGTGCAGGGTGAGGCAGCACTAGAGGTTTTCTCTGGAAGATAGACAAACAAACAAACAAAGAAGTAATCAAATATTCTACCTAACGCCCTAGGAAGACTCAGATTTCTGTTGTTATATACTCATAGTAAGACTTTTAATGTTGTTGCCTTCTGTACAATGTAAGTTTATCTGTGACATGAACTAGCACACAGGTAAATACACCACCTGACAAAGATGTGTGACTTGTACATAACTCCTCGATAACATCAACCTGTCTCTACCTTCTTTCACAGATGTCGTTGACCTCTTTCGCTTCCGTTTCGCGGTTTCTGACATTTCCAGTCCGACTCCTTTTCCTTTGTTCATCACTGAACGTAACCTGCTCACAGTTAAAAACCTGTCTCCGCAGCACGATCAGCTTTGTTTACCTCATGGAGTCTTTTTGACTCCCGCCACGTTCGGCGTCACGACGCATCCAATCAGGTACCGGGAATCAACGTGCGTAATACGACGTCATATCCGCTGGGCGGGTCACGTCGACGCCAGTGTTTGGCGGCAGCTTCAACATGTGGAGAATAAAACATCCAGATTAGTTTTTATCCTCTGTTAACAAATGTATTCAACTGATAAATAACAGGGATTGTGATTTTATATGGAGGACACGGAAATGTTTACAGGAAATGTGCCAAACAATAAGACATTCATGTTTAACTAGTCTGGAGACATGAAGACCTCTTGCTAAGGTGGGATTTTCATGTTCTTAATTATTGCTAGCTGTTGAATAAATATCACTTTAGTCCACATACATATCTTTACATCAGCTTTCAACTCAGACAGAAAACAACAACCAGAAAAAGATCCACACCAACACAAATACAAAATAACATCAATACAAAAAAAAACTGAATATGTAAGTTGGATGAAAATAGGTCAATAATAATGGTCCACAGAGGAATGACAGCAAATACATAACATAAATAATGATTCCTTCATGTTGCTGCCCCAGCAGACTACAGCATAGAGGACAACACTGGCCACCACAGATTCATAGATCATCTGCAGCATGGTGCTGTATACCTGAAGTCTGAGGTATACAGGGTGAAGAGGAAGGGAGACAGAACTGTGCCCTGTGGTGCACCTGTGCTATAGACACACAGTTCTGCAGGCCGGCGTAATGTGGGCGGTTGGTGAGGTGATCCATGATCCATTGAATAAGGGTGAAATAAGAGTGTCAACCTGCATGTTTTTTAATTTCACTCCCAGCAGTGCAGGCCGGGTGGTGTTAAATGCACTGGAGAAATTAAAGAACATAAGGCCCCTGGTTTGTCCAGGTGGGTGTAGGTGTGATGGAGCAGATGTACGATGGCATCATTCACTCCAAAATGGAGTTGATGTAAAGCCGTTGTACACCATGTACAGTTTAATTTGGACTATTATTGACTATCATTGTCATTACTTGACTTTTTATTTAAAATAACCCAAATTCAAAAACCTCCCACATGTAATAGCAGATAAGAAATTAAGGCAGCAAATGTAACAAGTACAATTCCTTTTATTGACATATTACATAGTTTAGAAAAAGCTTTCTTCTCCTGTCAGCTTTCAGAGTTTTGAAGAGTTCCACCTAAAACTGAAAAACAAAGAGTGGCAAGAAAAACAATTCTTACACAGCAGAGTGAACTGAGAAAAAGACAATTGTTGCCTTTAAAAAGATCAATCATTACCTTCAGTTATGGTGACCTTATTAGATAACAGGATTTCTGCTTGGGATTCATCCATGTTCATGTACAAGGTCTCAGGTTTTTGCTGTAGACAAAGCGTGATTCGATTTGTTAGACTGACTTCTAGACGATTTCACATTGACCTTTTAGCCAATGTTATCATAGTATTTAGTAAATGAATCAAGCCTACCATAAAGGCTGTAAACAGTGTACTGCCCATGACTCTCTGCACATGTTTCTCAATTGCTGGTAAAGAGCGGACAAAGTCCTAGAGAGAGACGAAAGCAGATGTTAAGTGTTGAATGTGCAGTAAATGTCTTTCTGTTCATTACCTTTTGGACTGCATTCATGTTGTGTTCGGTCTTTGCTTATGCTCAGTTTTATGTTTTCTTGTTCCTGTGGGTTATTTTATGTAAAAACAAAACAATAAGGATAAATGGAGCTCAAATTAGTGAGCTGTATTTAAGTATAGCAAATCTTAACTTTAGTTTATCTACAAACTGGATTTTATTAATCTCTCAACTACAGAAGTGTAGCTAAGTGGCAAAGTGGACTGTCTTTGGAAAGCAGTCATGATTGTGTGTGAGCGCGAGTATGTGGAAACTACATGCATCCATACAAAAACATGTGTACCTCCAAGGCCAGACTGGCTTGTACTTGTGCATCAATATGCTCTCTGTTGCCCATGGCATACAGAAGGTTTTGGATCACTCCAAGAGAAAGAAGCTCACGAGAAAGCTCTTGATCATCGTCAGCCAGCAACCTTCAACACATTTAACATAAAAATAATTAATAAATGTAAATCTTTAACGTTTTTCTTTTATTTTATAATAACTTTTAAAAATTGAATTAAAGGTTTTGTCAGTATATTTATTATGTAACAAACCAACAAAATGTGTGTAGATATTATAGATATAGGGTGCATTTACAACATAGAAGCTACACCTAATGACCGGACCGTAAAGCTTTAGCTGCAGCAGCTTGTTGCACAAACACAGGCAACGAACCAGTCATCTTGATCATCTCAGCCTCTGAAATAAAACACATAATACTATAATGTTAATGTGACAAATTAGGGATGCTTTTGTAGTGACTCCATCATCACTACTCTTTTAGTAATAGTTTACCCATTACTCTATATTTTGAGTAAATTCATTCTAATTTTATATCATCATTATCAAAGTGTCACCTGTGCTCTGGTGCTGCTGTACTTCTTCTTTAGTAGGCCTCAGCAGAGCCACCAGGCCACTGAGCAATACTGGTCTCACATCGTAATGCTTCAGGTCTAAGATCAGATTAATAGCTGCCCAACACATAAATTGAAATACACATTATAACACAATGGTCAATCGATCCATTTCAGAGCCAATCCGTACACAACATTGCCAACACACAAATTATATTAAGTGAAAGCAAAGGTTCCCCCAGTGTGGGTTTAGTGTTCTCTGTTTACCTTCATCCTGGACATCCAGGTGCTGGGACCTGAGCACATTCAACAGAGGTTCTACAATGCTGTGATGTGCTGTCTTCAACTTGGACTGAGAATAACAACATTATTCTTAAATTGTACATGTCATAATTTGCTAGGATGTCAGTAAAAATTAAAATTGTTGGTAATAAAAGGTAAAAAAAACTTGTGTTCTGACAATAAATGCTTGTAGTAATATTTGTAATTGTTTGCACCATTAAGGTTTCTGAATTTACCTGCACAGTGCGTAAAGTGTGCAGGACCAGCTGCTGGGCCCTAGGAGAAGTACAGGTCATGAGGGCAATCAGAACTTTGTAGATCTGGTTTTGGTATCCAGGATTTCCATGGGACAGGGAATCCAGCAGGGTCCATGCTGTCTCTTGGGTTTCCTCATTGTTTGACTTGGCCAGACACTCTGCTATGACTCTAACGCCTGCAAGAATGCAAACAAAAAATCAGGGCGAGCTGACATGATGATTCCTACAGTGTTGTACAAGTTCATTTGGTTGGTTCATGTTGATATAGAACCTCTATTTTTTATAAAACCAAAACAACAATCAAACAAAGCTACCGCATACTCTAGGTATATTTCACTGTGTACAATAGGGATACTGTACTGTATGATACAATAAATATTCTTTATTATGGAATTTACCATGACTTTCACAAATAATCTCTTTGTATTTGCGACCAGCATTTGAGACAGTGAGCAGAAGACGCAGAGCTTCTGCCTTGTCCTGCTCTTTGCTCTGAGTGTGGCTCAGGATGTCCAGGAGAGTGAGAACACCTCCATCCTCCAGGAACTCCATCAGATACTGATCACTGAAGAATATTAGAAAGATAGACCACTGAAAAAATACTGAACAGGCCACAGACACAGCATTTTACAGATTATGATACAGTATTTTATTTCACTCACTGGTTTGATGTAGCAAGAAAAATCCATATTGCTTTCAGCTGGAGTCCCAAGTATGTCCCAAACATGTATCTGAATATTGTGTGAAGGACTGAGTCTCAGCTGCATTTAGGTATAAATGTGTCTAAATATGGTGAGAGTATCATCTAAGTTACAATATTAAAAAATGAAAAATGATTATAGTTATTTAAACAAAAACATAAATAATTACATTGTTTTATTCATACATGACAGCATTCAACAATGAACAATGAACAATGACAGGAGAATGGTGATGTGGGTTAAAGCTACTTCAACTTGTGAAAATACTCATTCACTCAAACATTTAGCTATTCATTCATTTTAGCCTTAAATACTCAGACTACAACTTGACTTCACAACTGACAATTTTCAAGGATAGTTGCTGTACGTGGATGTGGATTATCCACCCACATACCAAGAGAGGTGGTCTGGATGTCATTAAAGCAGATATTTAATATTTCTTTTTGTTTGTGGCAAGGTCGCGGGTAGCTAGTGGAATCGATCATTTTTGGCAAACGTACTTGTCTTGGCCTACAGATAATCAAAGGTATGGTGGTTTTCCTGTATGAAAAGACTGAAAGGTGAAAATGGTTAGAAAGTAGATTATTGTAGATTATGGAATCAAATCTATAGTATGTTCAATACTTAATTCAAACCATGGTGCATGGTTCATATGCGTTGCAGGACACCAGCTCTCCTAAAATAAATATGTTTAGTTTAAGCACCTGAAGCTTGTGAGATCTGCTGAAGAGCACTGACACGGTGCTTTGTGGACTGATGTAACTAAGACTGAGCTGTTCAGGGAGATTATAACAACATGTATAGTAAAAATGTATTGTACAGCATGAAAACATCATCCAAACAACAAAGTGTGGTGGATCACTTACTTCAACCAGCACTGTGAATGTTTTATAGGTGTGTTTAAGGGTAATTTACCTTTTCTATTTTATCAAGCCTAAGTTTTTTAAGCAACAGCCTGAGTCCAAGGCCCAGTTGAAGCTACTATCTGTACAAACCACGGCGCAGAGAAGGATACGTGAGTCTCATCCATGTGGTGAGTCGAGCCAGAAAGAGACTGGCAACCTGTGCAAACTGCAGCTCCAGCTCATAAAACGTCTTCCCGGTGTTTTGAGTGACAAAGGTGTTCAACATGCGGCTGCGGACTCCACTGTCACCACGGTCCCAGTCTCGAAGAAAGCCCAGGACCTTTCCGATGTTAGCTTGTTCCTCCTGCGCTGACATGGTGTTTGGACCTCTGCTGTAGTTAACGTTACAACGTTAGCGAACGATTTCATTCATTAATAACGAAGATGAAGTGTTTTCTCTCCAAACGTTGAGCAAAAACATTATAACTCAGGTTTGATAACCTCAACTTGATGTTTAGCGATGTTCAACTAACAGAGAGTTAGCTAGACGTTGCTTAGCAACGCCCCCACAATAACTTGACAACCAGGAAGAAAAAAAGAGGAATAAATAAAAAAAAGGAATAAAAGAAAAAAAAGGAATAAATAAAAAAGAATAATAATAAAAAAAGAATAAAAGAAAAAAAGGAATAAAAGAAAAAAAGGAATAAATAAAAAAAAAGAATAAATAAAAAAAAGGAATAAAAGAAAAAAAAGGAATAAAAGAAAAAAAAGGAATAAATAAAAAAGAATAATAATAAAAAAAGAATAAAAGAAAAAAAGAAAAAAAAAAAAAAGGATAAAAAAAAAGAATAAAAAAAAAAAGAATAAAGAAAAAAAGAATAAAAAAAAGAAAATAAACTAAGAAAAAAGAAAAAAATAAGAAACAGAATAATAAAAAAAGAAATAAAAAAAAGGAATAAAAGAAAAAGGAAAAATAAAAAAGAATAAAAGAAAAAGAATAAATAAAAAAAAAGAAAGAAAAATAAAAAAAGAATAAAAAAAAAGAATAAAAAAAAAAAAGAATAATAATAAAAAAGAATAAAAGAAAAAAAAGGAATAAAAGAAAAAAAGAATAAAAAAAAAAAGGAATAAAAGAAAAAAAAGGAATAAAAGAAAAAAATGAATAAATAAAAAAGAAAGAAAGAAAAAAAAAAGAAAAAAAAAAAAGAAAAAAAAAAAAAAAAAAAAAAAAAAAGAAAAAAAAAAAAAAAAAAAAAAAAAAAAAAAAAGAATAATAATAAAAAGAATAATAAAAAAGAATAATAATAAAAAAGAATAAAAGAAAAAAAAGAATAAAAGAAAAAAAAGGAATAAATAAAAAAGAAAGAAAGAAAAAATAAGAAAAAAAGAATAATAATAAAAAAGAATAATAATAAAAAAAGGAATAAAAGAAAAAAAGGAATAAAAGAAAAAAAGAATAAAAAAAAAGGAATAAATAAAAAAGAAAGAAAGAAAAAAAAAAAGAATATAATAAAAGATAAAAAAAGAATATAATAAAAAGAATAAGAAAAAAAGAATAAAGAAAAAAAGAATAAAAAAATAAAAAAAAATAAGAAAAAGAATAATAATAAAAAAGAATAATAATAAAAGAATAAAAGAAAAAAAAGGAATAAAAGAAAAAAAAGGAAATAAAAAAAAAAGAAAGAAAAAATAAGAAAAAAAGAATAATAATAAAAAAGAATAATAATAAAAAGAATAAAAGAAAAAAAAGGAATAAATAAAAAAGAAAGAAAGAAAAAATAAGAAAAAAGAATAATAATAAAAAAGAATAATAATAAAAAAGAAAAAATAATAAAAAAGAATAATAATAAAAAAGAATAAAAGAAAAAAAAGGAATAAATAAAAAAGAAAGAAAGAAAAAATAAGAAAAAAAGAATAAGAATAAAAAAGACAAAAAATAAGAAAAGGAGAAAAAAAGAATAATAATAAAAAAGAATAAAAGAAAAAAAAGGAATAAATAAAAAAGAAAGAAAGAAACAATAAAAAAAAGAATAAAAATAAAAAAGAATAAAATAAAAAAAGAGACAAAAAATAAGAAAAAGAGAAAAAAGAGGAATAAAAGAAAAAAAGGAATAAATAAAAAAGAAAGAAAGAAAAAAAAGAAAAAGAAAAAAGAGGAATAAAAGAAAAAAGGAATAAATAAAAAAGAAAGAAATAAAAAATAAGAAAAAGAAAAAAGAAAGAAATAAGAAAGAAAGAAAGAAAGAAACAAGAAAAGAAAGAGAAACGGAGAAAGAAGAAGAAATAGAAAGAAAGAGAGAGAAAAAGAAAGAAAAAGGAAAAAGAGAAAGTAAAAGAGAAAGAAAGAAAAAGAAAGAAAAAGAAAGAAAGAACGAACGAAAACCAGGCTCATGGTGTGCGGCCATCTGACTTGACCAGTTTCCATTTACAGATGATGGTGCTCACTGAGACTTTCAATGCTGCAGAAATGTTCTGTGCCTTCATACAATCCTGTCTCAGATGTCAACAGACATTTCCTTGGACTTCATGTCTTGGTTTGTGCTCTGACATGCACTGTTAACTGTGGGAATATAAACAGACAGGTGTGTGCTTTTACAAATCATATTCAATCAACTGAGTGTACCACAGGTGGACTCCAATCAAATGTAGACCAGAGCTCAATTTTGAGAGTCATGGCAAAGACTGTCACTACTTATGTGCATGTGTTTTTTTATCTCTTAATAAATTTAATTTCATTGTTGCCATTAGGAGGCATTGTTTGCAGAATTTTTAATATTTTCAGGATGCACTGTATAAATTGTCCACATGGTTATACACATGTAAAAACGATTATCATGCAAACAAAACGTGGTATCGTATTTCATCCTTTTTTTTTTTTTTGTTCTTCTGGGAAACACCCCTTTATTGGGTGTGGTAACTCAATGAAGATAACTGTGTCCAGCTTCTGTACACATTTCTGCCTCACTGAGGGGACTTTCTTTAATTCACTTTACTTTCAGGTAAGGCAGGCTCATGCAGCCTTTTAACAATAACAATATTTATGATATTGCACATTAGATGACGAGATAATTTTGGTCACACCACACTCTAGCTACTGTATTTGTATATTTTCTAATATATGTTGTATGTATGTGTGTGTGTGTGTGTGCCAGTAAATCTACAGTGTCTCTTGAAAAACGTGTTACTTGTGTCTGTCATAGCTGATTTTGTATAATTGTTTATTCCTTGTTTCCCCCAGTGTACTTCAGTCAAAATGAAAGAAAATAACTTGCTGTTCTGCATTTTCTTGCTGAGCATCAGCGTGTCTGCTGGTGAGTACACTGTTAATGAAGGTGTAAGAAAACATTTCATTAAAATAAAAACTTCACACCAATTTTAATAATTGTCTGTTGTTACAATGTAACCTTATTTTGTAAATGATAAAAGGCAGAAAACATGATTACTCACACATACTCATACATTTATAATCAGAACATGAATGTGTTAAATCCTATTTCTAAGCTAAAGATATTGAAGATTTTAATGGGATAATATGACTTGTCTTCTGTGTATGTTTGCACCAGTGTGCTGTAAAGGCAAATCACAACCTCATGTGTCCAACTCGTGTCAATACAATGAATTGGGTTGTTTATTAACTTTAATTTGAATTGACTTTGTTCAAACTTCAGGACAAGAGGAAGGTTTTATCCGACTGGCTGGAGGACAAGATTCCTCAGAGGGCCGTGTGGAGATTTTTTATAAAGGTGCTTGGGGAACTGTGTGTGACGACAGCTGGGACATGAATGACGCTCAAGTTGTGTGCCGGCAGCTCCGTTTTCCTGGTGCAAGAGAAGCTTTGCAGTCGGCTGCATTTGGCAGCGGTAAGGTAGCTCTGCAAGTATGTTCACTGGCCATTCTGTCACCTGTCAATATTCACTGATACAGTAGTTGCTTCAGGTAAAGCTATTATCCAACTACTTTCTATTTTATTTGTATAATTGTTGTTGTGTTAGGGGAAGGTAACATCTGGATGGATGATTTAGAATGTAGTGGGACAGAGGTGCAGCTGCTCCATTGCTCGTTCCCTGGATTTGGGGTACATAATTGTGGTCATGGTGAAGATGCTGGCGTTAGATGTGAAAATGGTAAGAGAACTAAAGTTAAATGCTGATGGAGATGATATAACACAGTGAACTCACATCACTCCATGTTCCCCAACCGTTTTCAGGACCAGAGCCAAACAACAGGGATCTCAGACAGGAGTATGATTTGGACCACAATGCCAGCATCTCTGATCAGCTGGGGGAGCTTTTTGACAGTGGACATGACTGCGACTTGAACATTGCTGTGGTGGAGGACAACAGCAACACAGTTGAGACAATCTGTGCTCACAGTCTGATCCTTTCTCTGGACTCTAACCTTAAAACTTCACAGCCAAACTTCAGCCGCCTCAGCATTGATGTCACACCTGGCTGCAGTCAACATGCCACCACTTTTGTCAGGTAACAACACACTGCAGTATTTAAATGTAAGCCCACAGCACTCTACTCTAAGTCTCCTGCTGTCTAATTGTATGCACTGAGACAGAAATCACTGACACTGTTTGACTTTCAGATATTTCTACACCAGAAAGATGAAAATCACACTATCCTCCTCCTGCTGCATTCTCAACATGGCGTCCAACTGGGGTGTGAAAGAAATTCAAAATGAAGCACAACATCTCTTCAGGCTGTTTCTCACAGAGGACGCCATGTTCCAGAACCAGAACTTTTTCTATGAGTATGTAGTCCGTACCGGTGATGAGGCACTGCAGGAAGTCTGTCTTCGTTTTTTGGCATGGAACTGTGAGGCTCTGATCCGCTCCCCAGTGTGGACAAATCTTCCATTTAATCTGGTCAAAGCTCTTCTGTCTCGTTCTGACCTTGTGGTGCGTAATGAAACAGTGATCCTGAGGGGACTGGAAAGGTGGGCAGCAGCGCAAGAAAACACAACTGTTCCTGAGGCCCTTCTGAAACTTATCCGTTTCCCAATGATATCAGTTGAGGACTTATACACACTCGATGGCTCACAGTACCATGGCAGCAAGCTGCAGGGGTTTCAGTTCAATGCCCTGCCCTTCAGGACGCTGCTCAGTGACCTGACGGAAAACCCACATTTCTACACATCCAGGATTTACACTGGTAGCCCGTGGAGCTTCACTTTCAGCTCTCAGGATATCACATCTTACAAGACTTCTGGGCTCTACCGTCTTCAAGGCCAAAACACCAATAGTCTGACATCTAA
Organism: Anabas testudineus; assembly: GCF_900324465.2. Lineage (NCBI taxonomy): Eukaryota > Metazoa > Chordata > Actinopteri > Anabantiformes > Anabantidae > Anabas > Anabas testudineus. The sequence continues at coordinate 10,734,134 of NC_046613.1, read as the reverse complement.
ATTCCAAACACCTGTTCACAACAGCGCTTATTTTGCTTTTCACAGCATGAGCTGGAAAGCAAGGGTGTACATCAGTGATCAAGACTGCTCATCTGAAAGTGTCTCTTGTTCTTCTTTGCCAGCTGTCAGTTTGAAGATTCAAGAAAAGAACAACGCTTTACCCAGTGAGACCGAGGGACATATTCGATACAGCAATAGGCTCGTTGTCATGTGTGAAGGGAGGTATGTGTTCCATGTTGGAGAATTCAATGGTGTCGATGGTGAAAGTCTTCTGTTTGTTCCAGGCAGCGCAGAGCAAGTCTATCCATGCCACTCAAACCTGTTCTCCTACCAAGTGGTGGTACGCCCTCAGTACTCCACAGGTTAGTTTCCCTGTTCCTGTGGGAGAGACAACATGGAGGAGAATGGATGAGGCCATTACATATTTATCTGATATTCATAATGTGATATTTCACCTTATGGATATCTGTGAAGCTTAACATCAGCTCAAAGAGACGACGTTGGAAGAATAAAAGTTATTGTGTAGGTGCATGTGTCTTTTATAAGGCATGTGTTTTTACCTCCAATACGGGCAAGTCTGTCCATGCTTCTCAAACCTGTTCTACCAACTGGTGGTCCATTATGAGATTTACATTTTCCCACAAACATAAAGAAGGTGGAGACTGAATGCATTATATTAGACATGCCACTACCTGTACACTGTATTTTTACAGTGTGTCAGAAAAATCCATTCAAGTGCAGCCAAGGCACTAAACTGTGTAAACTAACTGTAATCTATGTTACAGATTGACACATGCATTATACTGGTAATCTAAGCTAAACTGAGCTAAAAGTAAAAAAAAAAACTTAGATAAAATATTATAAAAAGAATTAAATATAATAAATAGTGGTTGTAAGATAACTATTTGAACAAGGCTGTGTCAATACACAGTTCACATAATTTGTGTTGTTTATTATCAATGAACATTTCTGTACAACAGTAATTTTGATCATTGTGTCTTTTGCTAAATAAAGTTTTTTGTTGAAGTGCTTTGGTTATTTGAAAAAACACTGTTCTAGTAGCATGGTATACATGGTACAACAAAAAGTCCTTCAAATACCAAACAATGAACATGATTATTTATGAAAAGATCAAGCGTTAAATTCTTCTCTAATTTCGATCTCCAGTGTACATGTATGTGGCAAACGGGACATGTACAAATGAAGTGGATAGTAATGCTTATGTTTGTGGTCTAAATGTGTAGCAGTCATGATTTTAATCTGGAAAAGAGGAAACTGAAACAGAACAGGAAGATCAGGGTTGGCTTCTTGATTATTCACACATACTCATACCTGACTGTAACTCAAGTTAACGTTTTCACTTCGACCTTCTCTTGGAAAAACTCATTTGGTGTATGATGCTCCAAAAAGTGCTGTCTTCCTTATTTCAGGTGAACTTAACATCTAATAAATGCTGAAATATAATATAATAATAATATAACACATTAGCCTTGATCTTCCAATACTTTTGGAGGGGACTGTATATATAATATTGAAGCTAGTATTTCATGTGAAATGTTATTTAACGCCTGTAAACATGTGAGATCAGATCAACACAGTGGTCTCACCAGCAGGGGGCAGTAGTAAGACCTGGACCCGGTGGAAACAGGCCGCCGGAGGTTTGCTGCCCTCCGCAGGCTGCTTCCCGGTAAATGTGGTTGTTGTCGGAGATTTAAAAACAAAATAAAAAGGATCATCCTAATAAAAACCCCAGGATACTGTAGCTTTGGGGTCGAACTCGTGTTGTAAGACTAGACAAAGCCCTGGTCCGAGCTGCTCTCCGGCGGTCGCTGGATAAAGCCCCCGCGGTCTCTAACCTGCCTCCAGCTGCACACGCTCGGAGCGACTGTGTCTGATCTATTTCCAGCTTTATCAACCTTCAGGAGACTTTTCTACGACCAACATGGCGTTAATGACCGTGTAGACTCTCACAGCTAATGGCTGTGTGTGTGTGTAATGGAGGCTAGACCGGGCCCGGCACGGCACGGCACGGCACGGCACCTCCGTCAGCCCCGCTCATAAGAACACAGGGAGAGTGACAGGGACGGGGAGAGGGAGAAAGAAAGAAAGGGGAGGGGAGCTGACATTAAAGCAACACAACAAGGAAACTACAGCGCCGAGCTGCAGACGCCTTCATTTTCTCTTTTTCAATAATAACCGGAGCCAGAGTGTGTGTGTGTGTGTGTGTGAGAGAGAGTGTGTGAAACCTGCACGGAGCTCCGAGCCGCAGCTTTCTGTCCGAGGCGTCCAGAGAAATGGGTGAGAAAAAGGAAAGAGGGCTTTTAGATAGTAATTTAAAGAGAGAGAGGGGGGGGGAGCAGGCCTGCTCCTGCGGAGGGAGCCACGCACTAATGGGAGGCGGAAACAAAGGCCGACCGCACCGCACCGCACCGCACAGCTTAGCCCCGATGAATGAAACGCGTGTTTCTAAGATCATTTCGCTCTTTGGTTTGTTTCCCCGTCAAAAGCAGAGATGCAGTTTTAGCTGAGCAGCTCTGAATGATGCTGGCTGTGGAGCTTTCATCGTCAAGTGTCCGGACACTGACATTGGCCGAGTTCCTGGTGTAACTTTAATTCACCGGCAGTCAGGTGCTCTGGCTAATGTAGCCTCAGGAAAACAAGTGGTTCAGAAAAGGTGTCGGTGGAGGTAGACATCGAGTTCAGCTCTCTTAGTTATGGCTTTGTTTTCTTCATGAACACCGTACCCACATGAATCCAGCAGACCTCATCTGTGTCTCCTCAGGCTCAGAGCCACCCTGCTCTCCACAGGTGGTGGAGGATGGAGGAGAGGAGGATGAGGAGGAGCTGAGTGGAGGAGAGGAGGCAGACCTGAGGTCCTCTTCTGGCCGGGGCTCCCTGCTGACCCGGAGAGGCATCACCCTGAGGGTGCTGCTCAAGGACGGCCTGGTGGAGCCGGGGGACGGTGTGCTAACCATCCACTACCTGGTAATAACAAACGTCACAGTTGCTTACAGTAATCATTTAAAACTATTATGTCAGGTTGCAAATCTTCCTGTGGTACTCTAACAAACATTCTCACTTCTCTGCTGTTTCAGGGTAAGAACTTTGTGGGGGACCTGCTGAATGACGGAAAGATCAGATGGGTGGAGACGGGTCAGATCTTTAATTCCCCCAGTGCCTGGGCGACTCACTGTAAACGTCTGGTCAACCCGGCCAAGAAGTCAGGCTGTGGCTGGGCGTCTGTACGCTACCGGGGACAGAAGCTGGTCCAGTACAAAACCACCTGGCTGCACAAGTACCAGCCCAGCGCAGACATGGTGAGAGGAGATCAATACATTTTTAACTAAGAAAAAGTAATTTCATATACATGAAAAGAATTTCATGCTTTTCTGCATTAATTTGTCAAATAAAATGTGATCTGATCTTCATCTAAGTCAAGAGTATTAACAAATATAATGTGCCAAAAATAACAGCGATAAAAAACTGCAAGTGAAAAAGTATGTTAACCCTTAAAATAATGACCTCCAAAAAGCTAATTGGAAGAAAAAGATAATAAGAAAATTACAGGATAATGTGAGAATGTCTGTACGTCAGATGAAACTCTACAGGACAATGAACCAAAACACAACAGAATGGCTTCAGAAAAACAAAATCCATCTTTTAGAGTGACCAGGTCAGAGCTCAGACCTCAACCCAAAAAAGATGCAATGGACCGACTTAAAAAAAGTCACACACTTGAGACACCTAAAGAATATGACAGAGCTAAAACTGTTCTGCAGGAAGAATGGGCTAAAAGTCCTCCTGATCCACAGCTACAACGAGGGACCAGTCAGTTATTAATTCTAAGTGTTCATGTAGGCGTTTATGGTTGTTTAATAAAGACATGAAACATCAGAATGTTTTATTATATTTGTTAATACTCTTGACTTAGATGATCAGATCATATTTTGACCACAAATGAATGCAGAAAACCATCCAAAAGGTTCACATACTTTTTCTTGCCACTGCATGCCATGTTGTATAATGTGTTGTTTATGCCAGAGTCTGGTGAGTGAGGAGGATGAAGATGAGGATGAAGAGGAAGGGAAGACAGCTGTGCAAGCAGACGAGAAAAACAAGAACACCAAACCGGGACTTGGTATGTTTCTCTTCTCTTCTCTTCTCTTCTCTTCTCTTTTATTCTCTTCTCTTCTCTTCTCTTCTCTTCTCTTCAACTAAATGTAAAAAACAAATCTTCTTTACTGTTACAGACGTGATGGTTTCACGAAGAACTGACCGAGAGAGAATTCCCGTCCGATACTGCACTTTGGGCACTAGGGATGCTGCCAGGTACTGTCTACTAATTGTAGTGACAACTGTGATTTTATGTGAGCACTGTATTCTCTGTGAAGTCAATCACTGACACTTGTTTTCATCCTCAGAGATCCACACACACTTGTGGAGCTGTCAGCCTTCTCAGCCATCAACAGGTTCCAGCCTTTTAATGTAGCCGTGTCCAGTAACGTACTGCTGCTAATGGTGAGGAATAATTAGTTTTAATATTTAATATTGATCAACAGGTGATAGACTAATTTACCTGCATTCTGCTCTAATCAGGACTTCCATTGTCACCTGACCACCAGTGAGGTGGTGGGATACCTCGGAGGACGATGGGATACTAATACACAATGTGAGTGTGACTTTATCCCCAAAATGTAAAACTACAAAATGATAGATATCAGCGGAGATCAGGATCAGAATAAAGACATAACATAAAAACTCAAACATGTTTCTCTCTCTGGTTGCTGTTTTCCAGTGCTGACAGTCTTAAGGGCTTTCCCCTGTCGGACCAGGCTGGCAGACAGAGACTCTGCCTCTGCTGTTGAGGAGGAGGTAACACCGATTGTTTTAACTCTTAAAATGAATGGCAGTGAATGGTAGGACACGGAAAAATGTGATAGTCAACCTGTATTATTTCTACATTAACTTAGAGCTACTTCTGGGAACATATTTTTACTTTTACTCGGGTGAAACAAAATCTAGAGAAGATAAGCATGTTTAGCACTTTTATTTTAAATCTGTATTTTGTCATGTTCAATCCCCTCCAGATCTGTCAGAACCTGTTTTTGCGTGGGCTGTCGCTGGTCGGCTGGTACCACAGTCACCCGCGAGGTCCGGCTCTGCCATCGCTGCAGGACATTGACTCCCAGATGGACCATCAGCTGAGGCTACAGGGTTCAAACAACGGCTTCCAGCCCTGTCTGGGCATCATCTGTGGTAACTGCTTGCCTTTGTACACACTGTAGGGACGATACTGATGTGATATATGTTTAAAAGGGATATTTATGTGCAGCCTTTACATGAGCAATAGCTTGGTTTTCAGATATTAGCACTTTCACATTCATCCCTATCAGGAATATCATTGACTACTAAAAACCAGGGCTCTCTCTCTCTCACCAGGCAGATTTTAATGTTTGTTTTCTCCCCTTCAGGACCATATTATCATGGCAATCAAGGTGTGGCCTCCACAATAACCCCATTCTGGGTCGTACCACCACCTGAGGTGAAGACATGGTTATCAAACAGCTTATTTTTCAGCTTTGTTACTTTAATTATCTCTGACTCTCTTGATTTAGACATTTGAGCTCATGTCTTGTTTCCTTCCTTTTCTTTTGTTTCTTCAGCAACGGCCTAATGACTACGGCATCCCAGTAGCTGTGGAGGTCACTTATGTACAGGACAACTTTCTCACCAGTGATGTCCTTAATGAGATGGTACTGATACCTCAGAGAAATCAAAATGTGTTTTGTTTTTTATGACTGTTCAGAGTCAATATAAAACTATTTTGCCCTGCTCATTTTCTTCACAGATGCTCCTGGTTGACTACTACAGGTCAGCTCCTGACCTTGTCCAGTTCAACCAGTACTGGTGTCCTGATACGACCATGATGGACAAGATCAAGGTAGGGCGTTTTATAGACGATCTGATATTACAGTGAAGAGAATGCATCTTGCATTCTCTGTTTTTGGGACCTTCAGGTGAGCCAGCTGGCCTAACTTCATCTTCTTCCTCAGGGCTCCCTGAGTTGTCATGCTCCCAAAGACCAGGCCTACTCTCAAATCTTGGAGCATGTCTACAGTCAGCTGAGCAGCATGCAGTGACTGGATCTACTCTGCATGGTTGCATGTGGCTGCTCTCCATCTTAAGTCAATACATTTCATAAACGTTTGAGTAGAGCACAAGGCTGCGGCAGAGGACAGGTGTGATGGCTTCAAAAACATGTAGATGCCTTGTATTCGCTCATACTTGAGTGATACTTCATACTGAAATTATTGTGAATTACAACACACAGACACAATGACTCTGACCACACCAAACCTGTTATACTAATCACTCCAGTGGCTGGTATGGCTGACTGCCCTCTTACCTTTTACAAACGGACCTATGTGCCTATCTGTGCCAGTATGCTGTGGTTTTTGCAGATGTGGCCAGATATGTACAATGTAAACTTGTAAAGTGTTGATATTGCCTTTATAGACTAAACTAATGGGGCAGTGTTTGGATAAAAATTTGAACAAGTAGTGCAAAATATACTACATTAGAAACGTAAGCACGTCTTAGTTTGACCTACAACTGTACTCTAAAATAGGTTTTTGTGTTGTCAAGTTGGATGGTTGCAAGTGAATCCATTGTGCCAAGCGACTTTTTAATGATCCTGTGTGTGTGTGCTGTGTTGTGAATGTGCCCCTCTACTGTCTCCCTGTCAGGTTCTTTACTGGTACTGTATTTATTACTAACTTTGGATTGTGTGTACATGTCTGATGACCTATGCCTTAAGCCTGCTGATTAATGATCTACGAAGCATTAAAATATACGCACTGGAACTATTTAAAACGTGTTTTTTTTGTTCAATTTATTCTAAAAAAAGTAATAAAATAAAAAATTAAAGATATAAATGTAATGACCTCACTGTTGATCAAACAGAACAAGAACACATTTTTACTTTATTTATTATAAGAAGGGGGAAGGGGAGGGAAAAGAAGAAGCACATACAAATACTTTGATAATAAAAGACAAAATATTGTGGTTAAATTCAGTACTCATACCAAAAGTAAAAGGCAACTTAAATCTAAGACATAAAATTACAAGATGTATGATAAGACTACATGCAAAGATTAATTTAAAACGTTTTAGGGTTTGTATATAAAAAATAATACTATACTACAGAGAGCCAGGGTGATTTAATTCTGTTCAAAAGAGCATTTAAGATTGATTAAAACAATACATAGACCTTAGAAAAAGAAATGAATGGGAGCTTTTTTCCCCCACAAACATATTCAAATCTATTTAAAAAAAAAAAAAAACTGTTTCCACTGGTGCTAATGAACCTCACATCTGTTCAGGAAACTGCCTGTAGTGTCAGAAATGTGCATACATGCTTTTCATCCTTACATAGCCGAAGGGCCAATGGCTAGAAATAAAACCAAAGGCAGAAATCTTTAAGTAGCTAGGTTAGATTTTGGTTTCTGTATGTTTGTGCTATGTTCCCTCCTTTCTTTTCCGAAGGCACTAAAACAAAGCTACCAAGAACCTTTTTCAATAAGCGTGATCTGAGGCAGCACCTCCTATAGTCCTTTCACTTTGTTCTAAAACTGATACAATCGCTAAAATGTAGGAAGATCAGGGATGTAAACTGACAAGGACCAAACATAGGAGCAGGAGAAGTGCTGGACAACATGGAGTGATGGATAAACGGATTACAGAGGGGAAACCGAGAAGAAACAAAGAGCACATGTGCCATCCATGATTAAAACCTTTTCCACAGAAAGTTTAACATCATCTAAACTAAACATTTGGCAATGGTTAACATTTGGTAGCAAAGGTCCTCCAAATTATTAAAAATGGACAACAGCTTACAATTATTTCTCCCTTTCACTCCAGGTTTTTCCCTCAAACTGTACAGCGTATGTTGGGCTTGACTCAATCTTCAGGCGCGTGCACTGTCTAAATCCAAAACAAGAAACCAGCCTTGTCTACATCAGCTCGTTATACTAACAAATAAACTCAATCCAAGCTGTTCTCAGTGATCACAATCACGGGGTCAGACTAAACGTCAGAGTACAGATGAGTTTCACATTCTCAGAGAAGCAGGGGGGGGGGGGCAAAAAGTCATAGAGGGCAGCTGTGAATGTGAAAAACTGAACCGCTGCCAGCAGCGTAATGTAGTGAGGCACTGTATGGAGTTAGCAGGCACCTAAAACTCGTCAAAGACTGGAAAAAGAAGAAGCATTGACACGCAAAGACAAGCAGGTCCAAAACAAAATGAATATATGGCTGTGTTACAGAATAATTAGCAGTTTAAGAAATGTGAGCACTAAGTGATATGTTGCAACTGCATTTCATAAAGACTTTTTTGGCTCTGTCTCCTCTATTGAACAGACTAGATAAGACAAGACAACCACTACATTTCTAGATGATCAACACCTGCCTGCATTTAACTTTGGGTTTGTGTGTAATGGTTGAGTAAGTCTGTCACACGTCTCTCTCTCTCTCTCTCACACACACACACACACACACACACACACACACACACACACACACACACACACACACACACACACACACACACACACACACACACACACACACACAATCTCATTTGAGGACCAAGGTGCAATTATGTCTTCTCACATATTCAGTAAGCAGTTCTTTTTTTAAAAACTAGTGTACTAGGATTAAACTAACATAAATGAAAATACTGAAATTACATAACGGACCGACTGTGTCAGGCCTGTTGTTCTGTGAAGGCCTCATCATGACTGAACTGGTTACACATAGATCTGTAAAATGTTAACAAACAGGCCAAAACCTGAAAACGGTCTAAATTACAACATTGAGACAAATTCTGGCTCATGTTTTTCATTAAAAACGTGAAGCAGTATTTACTTATTTGTTTAGATGCAATTATTAAAACTGGATTTCTATAAGTGTGTAGCTCCATTTTATTTTAGGTAAAAGTAGATTTCAGTCACACCAGCAGGTGGCATCAAGAGATGATGTCCAATCCAGGGCACAACATTGTATAATATTCAGTCAGGCCACTTAATGTCTACTGTGAAGTTTGAGTTGGCTTCTCCAGTCTGAAAACTGATTGTTTAATTGGTGACTGACCTGAGATTTAAAAACAGACTGCAGTCACACAGGATGATTTAAGTGTGTCACCCCAGTCATCATAATCACCAGATTTAATACAAATTCTCTTTACTGTATCAGTATTGTGTGGTTAAAGAAAAATTCAACTTTAAAATGTTTCATCAGTTAGTCCTTAAGAGTTGTTTCTGACGGTCAGGTAATGATATTTGGTGTCCATCTCAGTCTGAATCCCTTTACCTTTGGGTGAACAGGTTGATATTCTGGTAGGATTTCTCCTCCAGGACTAACGGATGACAGCAAGTAGTCGTCTGTGATGATAACATTGGAGCTGACTGTGACAAAAGATCTTCTGCGGCCCATCCCTTGGCTTCACTTTCTTTCCTCTCTCCTAATTCTTCTTCTTCTCTCCTCCTCTCCATCAGTTTCCACTCTGCTCTTTGTTCTCTTTATATTAGTGGGGCAACGGAACAAGGACCTCAACGTAGTTCAGAGGGAAGAATCCAGATTGGCCATTCACAATGCCTTCATACCAGTTCTCGTCGATCTGATTGGTCAGGGTGATGATATCTCCCTCGCGGAAGCCCAGCTCTCCCTCGTTTTCCGGTTCAAAGTCATACAGTGCCTTACAGCTCGGCTGCTCTGGGGCTGAGAAAACACAGGGGGGGGAATGAAAATATGAAAAAGATGGAAAAGGAAATGGAGGAAAGCTCAACTTGCAATAATTTAAAATACTTGTAGACAAAGCAAAAGGTCACAGCAGTAACAGTTTCAGTAACAAGTTGTCACACAGCACGCTGGATGCATGTAGTCCAATGTATACTGTGGTTCATACTTGCATGTTAGTACAAGTACATTAATATGTAGTCAGATCAACTGCAAACAAGTTCAAGAGAGCTGACAAGATCAGAAACCACCATATCCTTTGACATCAGGTTTCTATATAACGTCTCCCTCCCTATCTGTTGTTTCCTTTATGCATCCATTTCTCTGTGACCTCACATAGCTCAGCAGAGCAGAGTGGAGCTCCACGCACAGACAAACTGGTCTTTTTTGTCACCAGACAATTTTCTCATTGTATCTGGCTCACCCAACAGACTGCTGGGCAAGCTAGAGACGGGGAAAGCTTTGGTCCCTCATTCTCTGTGCTTTACTTCACACTGTATCAATTTACAGAGGCAGAAAAAATAATGTAAACACTTTTTCCTATTCAGAAACAAACACTAAGTTGTGCTGCCTGCTGACAATTTTTAGACTGAAACACTTTTTGTCGTGTGTGTTCTTCCCTCTTTGCACATGAAGTAAACTGATTTGTTTAACCTAAGACAAACCTCAGCTTTCTTATAGATATAGATGTTAATTTTGATGTTGGCTAAAAGCACTTGATGCTATCATGCAAAACTATAGATTTAAGAGAGCAAACCCCTTAACAATTCTTTGAGGATACATCAGAGTAAATGTATCTCAGTGTAAATCCAGGTTACCAGGCAAACAGATTCTTATTTTACCTTTGATTTTATATTTTACCACTTTCAGGCATAAGGGAACCGCTGAACTAATGAACTTCCATGAGACGTGGGCCTTTGTGTGAAAATGGCTTCTGTCTTATAGACAAAACGCACACAGTCAGAGTTAGCAGTTAGAAACAGTAGTAATATGAAACTAACATAAATGAAAAACCTGAAACAAAGAAAAAAAAAAAAGAGAAAGAAAACAAACGTTCAGCAAGCAGCAGATCTACTTTGTATTGTTCCCAATACAGTGGGCCAAACTAATAGGGTCCACTTCAAACAGTACACAGAAAAAACACAGATAACAGATGATGTTCCGTATACACAATATTGTATGAGTACTAACTGTAGAAAAAGCCAAAATGCTGTCTGAACAATTATAGTAGTTTGTAATAAAAGTTAGGTGATAAAACAAATCAACTTTATTCTAGGGCGTTTTGATGCAGGAACGCAGTGAACCAAAACTAAACTGTACATATCAACAACCGCAGGTTGTTCTAAGATCTGTTGTAATTTCAATAAAGCAAACACAGGCCACCTACATGAAAGACATAACAATGCGGGGACGTAAGTTCTAACCCTTCAAAGAAAAACAATAGTGTCAACTGTCAATTGCTCCTTGAACTAAGATAATCCAGATTTCTAAGAGGTGTTAAATAACTGTGCGTTTAAATCAAATATGGCACAGGCTGTTAATACTTTTAAAAAGTCAGGTTGCAGTATCTAAAGAAGAGGATGTGGATTTCAAACAAAACCAAGCACATGCTTTTAATCTAAACATGCAACCTAAACCGCTAGTTATGACTTGTACCTGTGAGAAGCAACTCAAACCTCAGTACCTGCACTTCACACCAGAAGCTGCACAAACCCAGTGGACCATTTCAAGACCACAACTAAAAGGGTGACAATGAAAAATGGCCCCCACACTCACTGTGACTCACACAATCTGGGTTTCCTAAAGCGCAATCTGTCAGAGTGAAAAGACGCCGCTGATGATGTCACAGGAAAAACAAAGAGGAACAAGGTCAGTTGGAGAAAAGCCGGCCAGATGACAGGTCGGGGCACACAAACTCAACCTTCCCTCTCACACAGAAACACACAATCATTTTCTCATGGTTCACATCAGAGTGCATTCCTGAAACAAATGTTCAGTATATGCCACTAAAAAAAAGCCTCAAGCAGACTGGAGAGTAAGCATGTTGAATGTTTTTCACATATTTCTGCTCAGTCGTAAATGTGCTACAGGCCTTGAGCAATCATGTTGGCAGTGGGGGCAGATTTTTCTCAGTCTTGTTTCTAGTCAGATTTCCAAGAATGTAGGCACACTACTTGTGGATTAGCCCATTGCCGTGTGTATAGAACCAGCTGGAAGTTGTTGTTATTGGAACTATTTTCCATAATCTTATTCTGGTTTATTCTGATATAAAAGACTGATAACATAACATATGACAATAAATACAAAATAACATCCGACCTAACCCTAACCATCCGTCCTATGGGGTCTCTCACAGAGAAATATTCGGATATTTTGAAACCCTTTACCAATACACTTACCTGAATTGCGTGAAGGTGGAGGGGCCATTGAGCTTGAGTATCCACCATTTGAATGGTTGTTGTCTCCGAAGTCAAAGATAGGTTTAGGTTTGGGAGTGTATTCACGTCTTGGTCGAGTCTGAGCGTCATTCATCCTGTTTAAAATGATTTGAATTAATTTGAGTTTTGAAGTCCTAAAACTCCACAATAAGCACATACTTCCTTCCTATGTATTCCTATGACTGGACATAGCTGGGGAAGCTCCCAGCTGAAAGCTGTGCAGAAAGTTGGTATTTGTGTGTGTGTGTGTTTAAGGTTTCATTACCGCACCTGTCTCTGAGTTTGTCAGAAAGCTCTTCGAGCACCTGCACAGCCTGTCTGTGGTACTGCAGCTGGGACTCCACCAGAGATGAGAGCTGGCTCACCTGCTCTATCTACACACATGCACACACACACACGCGATAATCAATGTTACTGTTCTAAAGTTAATGTATCAGCCATTCCAAATAATGAAAACTTCCATATTCAAAATAATGAAAAGAAAAAACAAACAAACAAAAAAACATAAAGGCCCCAGTGACAGCACGTGGGATTATATAGCACCTTGGTGATATATGTATATGAAGTTATGTGTTATAGATCGTTTATATTTTTTATACTTTATGTATTTAACAAAATCACAACTCATTTTCTTCTTTTCCAGGAGCTTTCAACTTCTTTAAGATATGAAATAAATTGTCTAAAACTATATTTGAAGCCCAAATTTAGTGACCATTAATAAAATGTTTTAATAATTTTGGAGGATGTAGTTTGTAGCTTTTGAATTGTACTGCATTAAACTGGACCTAGGATCCTAAACTTAGAGGCTCAGTGTATGCTCCAAGCCATTTTATACTCCTGTGCTTCCTCATCTGCAGGTGTGTTCCCCTGCAGTTATGTGCAGAGTAAACACATGCTCTAACCCTTAAACCCAAATAAATATTATAACTGTTCAATTACAGCTGGAAGACATGCTTATCTGAAGTGCCAGGGTGTGTCATTAATCTTTACAGGTGTAACTAGAGGGTGTTTTTCCTCTATGTGTGTACTAGACAGACATCTATGAGCTATGGTAGAATAGTGGTGGCAATTTTTAACCACAAGAAAGCCTATCCACATTGAGCTTGGGGAAACATTTTATATTATACTATATAATACTTCTATTTATATAACTGTATGGTCTGCAGAATCTGTATTTTAGCCTGTAAATCGAGGCATGTAAATGTTCTTTTTGTTCGTTATCTTTGAAGTGAGTGAATGCGACAAACACTGGAATGTAAGGTATGACGGACTATCAGCCACCAAATTCCATCTTTACAGCAGAGGAAATGAATAATGGGGATATCAGAGGAACCTGAAATACTGCAGCCACAAATCTGTAAGTTAGATGCACAAGTACTGGGATTTGGTTATGCTTCAGAAGACATGCACTATCATCAAACACTGAACAGTAATAGCGGAGGCCTCACATCTGTCTCCAGCAGGTTGTACATGCTGGTCTCGGCCACTTCCTTTGACTCATGAAATTTCTCCAGGGCCTGTCGAACCTCCTCATCTGGAATTTTGCCCTGACGCTTTTTCTTGTAATCATAGTCCAGGCGACGACCTTCCATCTTCTTCAGGTGGTGCTGAGGAGATAAGAGTCATAGTTTAACAAACGGATGTATAGTTGATTTCCCTGTCATAAAATTGCATCTCAGTGTGTCAGATACCTGTATCTCTCTGAGGTCCTTGTCGCAGAGCCCTTGCAATGGATCAATGAAGTTCTGTTTGACATCAATGTCTAGAGAATCTTTGACTTCTGCCAATCTCTTCATGGCCTCTCCTACATCAACTAGAGCTCCCCCTGGACCACAGAGAAACATTAATAGCTCAGTGACTTCAGCACATGTATTGTGCGGTATGATGTTACATCAATGCCGAAACTAGAAGGTGCTAAAACACGTGGTGGTGAAAAAGGTGAAATAACATAACACACAGGTTTTAACATGTTGCATGCATAAATATCCCACTCGAGAGCACTAATGTGACAAAAAGAGTTGCATATACATTTATAATAATACTCAGCTCTTATTGTCAGAGAGAAGAATAAGACAATTTGAGCATAATATTATGATAAATGCATCACAAGTGGGATATTTATTCATGCAACATGTTACAACCTCCAGTACACCACAGTGTAGTACCACTAAATATTATATATATACTGAATCCCAAGTTGCCCCCGGTGAGTCAGGTCAGCTGCATAGCAACTCTGCCATCGGTGTGTGAATGTGTGTGCTTGTGTGTGTGAATGGGTGAATGAGAAACAGTGTAAAGTGCTTTGAGTACCAGCTAGGTAGAAAAGCGCTATATAAGTGCAGACCATTTACCATTTAAATATTAACACCATCAGAGAAGAAATACATGTAGTATACTAACAAAACAACATGCTGTAAACATGTATGTTGCAATCAGATGGTTAGCATTTTATTGCACAATAATACACACATCAACCCTCATAATTACCACACATAGGCACTTGCATCTTACCAAAGTTAGTGTCCTCTCCCAGTTCCCGTCCATACTTGGACATGCACTCTCCTAACAGTCCCTCAGCTTGAGGATAACCTGGGTTCTTCACCTGACCACGAATCTTGGACATGGTGTTCAACATGGACAGTTTGGCCCGTGATGCTACAGATGGAAATTGAAACTAAACTTAATCAAAGAGCTGAAAATTTTTTATTATATGCATGAAAACAGGTCTTTCTTCTCACCTGGGTTGGGCTGAAGGTACTCTGATGTTTTGGAGATTACATCCACTACTGCTTTACTGGTCACATCTACTTTCTACAAAGCACAGCAAGCACACATACATCAGTGCAAACCAGAACTATTGTAGGCACAAAGACCACAAAGACTAAATACTGAGTTAAAAGAGGTATTGGTATGGATTTTTCCAAGCTTTGATTGTATATTAAATATATATATAATATATATTTTTGTTTAAACTGTCAAACTGCAGCTCAATTCAGAAGTTGCTAAAGGTGAATTTTTGTGCACATCATTAATATTTTTGGAACCCATAACAATATATTTTACATTAATGATGGATTTTACAGTGCCAAAAAGAGGCATTTACTCTTTTTTCACACTGAGGTCAATTAGATTAACTGTCTACCAGTGTCTGACTAATCACAATACAGCTTGCAGCAATTTACGTATTAACTATTAAGTAGTGTTCACAATTTATTATGCATGTGACACTTGGCCAAGCTCAGCTCTAGATCAACTGGCTTTCTTTAAATTGGTGCTCTGCTTAAACACAGCCAATAACTCCCCAAACTGAAGTAGGTCAGAAAGTGAATATGGTACAGATTCAACTCCTGTACCAAGAGGTGAATCTCTCTGTGTTGTCTACTTTTTGTCAGTATGGGATGCAACCAAAATGGTTGTTTAATTCTTTGACTCAATAGAATAAGCACCAGCTCATCATCGCATCAACTTTTTAGAGCTTGTACATGTATGATGTGAATATTTGCAGTGCATTTAATTTGCTTTTCCATATTATTTATTCACATTGCTCCTGATGTTTAAAGACCCTTAACCTTGGAAAAATGCAATGGGCTTTATTTCTTGTTTTCTGATCATGAAAATCATTGGTGGTTGTAGCCTTAATGTCTTCACCATAACATTATCATGTAAGAGAGTGGAACAGGTAAATGTTGCATCTTTCTGCAATAACTGACTGTTATTTCCAATGTTATTTCTAACCTCCCATTGTTCAGCTCAACTATAACCTATCATTTTGGCTATAAGGTAAACTTTCCAAGAATTTATTGACAACACATTTTCTAAGTCATCCACCCAGTTTTGAAAGATTTTCAGAAACAATTACATCAGATTTGTTTCTGCAACAGAGGATGATTGAAAAAAGGTGTAAACATTGAGAACTGAAGTCTAATAAAAATAGCAACATGTTTGTGCACTGGTTAAAAAGGAAAAGAAAATCAAACAGATTAACAGACTAAATTTGACGAAAACTCAATCTCTTACCCGTTCCAAGTCCCTGAAGTCATCATCTAGTTTAGTTCCTTCAGCACCTCCTACTTTTTCACTTACCATCTGCACAGGGAGATAGACAGAAGGAGACAGAATAGAAAGGGGGAAGAACAATGGGGTAATGACTGAATTCTGCTGATATGTTTTTAGTCTGATCATGAAACAACACTGAGCTCATCTCGGATTCACATGCCTCTGAACAAAGAACGCACAACACAAACTTAAGCAGTCATTTGATTAACACAAAATAGTAACAAAATCACACAAACAACAACAACATGCACTACATTGAGGACTCTTTTCTACACTTTGCAGGATGAAAACATTTTGGACCAGCTTAGGCCATTATTTGTTTCAATAAAGACAATACGGCACAACTTAAGCATACCAAGACATGTTGATTGAAAACATATGCACTTTCAAGTGAAATCCCTCAGCATGCTTTTGCACCACTCTGTGAAGTGGAAAACAGACAGTTTTCTTTTCGTGCATAGTATTTAAGTATTTTTGTACATCTATTTCTAATTCTCTAAATTCTGAGCAAAGTTTGTGCTTATTGAGAAACAACTGTAAATTGTTGTAATCAGTCTGTAATGCTATGATGTCATGATAATTAAAACCTTTATTGCTGTTTACATGGTTTGATATCCGAGTTTCTCCAAATGGAACGGGCAGAAAAACAACTCCCTTCACCACTAGTAAGATAATAAAATGGCAGGCAACAACAACCTTGGTTGGGGAGTAACCTGTAAAACTTCTGCATGACAAAAGTGAACCTCAATGACTCATTTGTGTTTTCATGGTTATGCCACAATTCTAGAGAAATTGTTCACAGCACTTCTGTAGTGATAAAACTTTTGAGCTACCAAGAAAAAACATAATTACTCATTCTTTCTCTTTTAGCATTGAAGTTTTGAGCGAAGCTGCAACAAACCTGATGTTAATGTTGAATAGTTCATATGACAATATTAAGAGATTCAAACTGGACAGTTAATGAAACACAGCTAGATAATTTGCATGTGGAAGAGTTGAACTGTTGACAGTTTGAACTAGTTCTATTAGCATGAGTATATTTGTAGGGTCTGGTCTACGTTATAGTCCTGTATAATTCTGTAGAATAGAAACACCTCTGTCCATATGTAGACTTTTTTCACGTGGTTTCTCACTGTGAAATGGTTTATTGGATCTCTTAATAAAAACAGTTATATACATTTCCTTTTCTATCTTAGACAAATGTATGCAACAGTGATAGAGCAGCAGCAGTCTGAGTCATTTCCTATGTGGTTCAAAAAGCCGTAAAGGACCTTTTTTGTGATTACTGGAATTACCAAGACCTTCTGGGTCTATGTGAAATCCTTTTCTAAAGAATCCTGTGAGGAGTGAATGAACAGTAGAGTTTGAAATGCTGTCTATCAATCAAAATCTCTGGCATCTCAGCAGCAGTTGACCAACTTTAGCTTAACAGTCTTCAGTATCGGTGTCTTCATATAGCGTTATTCTGCTGAATCTGTGCACACAGCACATGACAAGAGGCCTTGGGGGATTCAGGTCACAAGTAAAGATACAGCCTCAACTCTACACAGCATTTGATTCCCTGCCTCTGAGGAAAGATATAAACACAGCTGTACATTTTTTGACCCTCTACCCTGGCTTACAAAACTTCTGTGAAGGATTATGAATTTCATCTCACTATTTCTGCAAAAAGCTACGAAACTTTTGTAACTTCTCTGTTCTCAGGAGATTTTGATCTCAATAAGATTTCCTGTTTAAATAAAGCCTAACTTACTTACTTAGCTTGAGATTATGTTTTTTTATGATTGTGTTAAGTAGAAATATTAATTGTTGGAATAATCTGTTGAAGTGTTGTTAGGAAGCATTTTTTAACTTAATGAACACATCAAGCTCTCATTCGACTAAAACATCTTACTTACATGCACACAGGCTTAAAGAAACAGAGGCAAAGAACATCCACAAAAGGTTATCATCAGGAAGTTTTGGTATAAACAAAGCATAGAGCTACAGAGAAGGATCAGTGTATACCAAGTATCCTTTTCATCATAATGACAGGGTATTTGTTAAGCTGTAGTGCACTATCACAAAGCACGTTTATCATTTGGCTTAAGATTACTTGAAGACTGAAGGCCCAGAAAGTTGCCATACAGAGATAGAGTCCTAAGCTTTCATGTTGTGAATTCTGCATTTGAAAATTAGCTGCTAAAGATTATTTATAGACAAGTATTTTTGTCAGACAACCATATTGCATCATTTTAGCATAAGCAATGGAGTTTTTAAAGCCATTATATAGCCAAGACAACGTGAACACAGAGATGTAAACTAGGTCAATGTGGTTAGAGATCAAAGCTATATTTAAAAAGAGAGCTCTGCCACCACAGTATGTGACCAAAGCACATTTCAAGAGGAATTATGATGAACGGAGCAGGCTCTCCTTTTATTCTTACTTCACTAAAACCTACTACACTTTTTCCACACCACCTTGCATTCATATTCAAACTAACTTCCTCCTGGTTAATTCCCGTAAATCAGCAAGCCAAGACCATTTCACCCTTTACACACAAAGGTCCCTCACTAATCATCAAAGGAGTTTGAGCTATATGGGTGAAATTCAATGTGATAGTTTATGTAAAATATAAGACTTGATGAGGTATAAGTTCCATGACTGTTGTCGTTGTTGCATAGGTCAAAGTTTATATAAACAAGTTTATATAATCTCAAAGGAAACAAATAGCAGCAGCTGTACTATGCAGTCGGCAGCTATAGCCATGATCCACTCACCTGCACCGGTATTATGGCTCAGTCTAGATTAAGAGTAATAATTTTCTAAATGGGGATTATATCACAGGCTGATTATCATTCCTTCAATCTGGCCTGATCCCAGATTAAGTCTGCACTAAACTTTAATCTTATTTTAATCAACATATCACTACACTAATCTCTCCTGATTAATCTCAGTTTTAACATTAGGCTGGAATAAATAAAACGTGATATGTGCAGATATTGAAGAGGCTTGTGCAGTGTTGCAAAACTTCTGCTTAGGTCCAACAGAATTTGTTAAAATTAGTAACAGTTTAAGAACACAAATAAAAATACCCACTAGATATCACAATTTATATTATTTATATTATGTCGTTCTTGTTTCTGGTTGGCTGGTGTTCATTATTTTCTAGTAACCCATAAGTCCAGCGGCACATGTTTGACATTAGGTATTTGTTTGCTGTTAGTGTGAGTCTTCAACTCAGCATTAGGAGCAGAAACTGTTAGGCTTTACCTGTAGGACTTGGAGCTTGTGTTATTTGTGTAACCAATAACACAACAAGAAAACATAAATATGCTTTAAAATGCTTTTGAATTTTGCTTTGGGCAGCATGGTGGTTTGGTGATCACTGTTGTCTCGAAGCTAGAACAACCTGGTATAAATTTGGCCGGGTGCCTTTCTGTCTGGAGCTTCTCCCTCAGTCTGCATAGGATTCCTCTTGGTACTCCAGACTCCAAATATATGTGTTTAACCAGTAACTAAATTGCCCATAGATGTGAACGTGAATGTCTTTGGTTGTCTCTATATGTCGTCCCTGTGATAAAGCAGCAACCTGTCCAGCGTGTAACCTGCTTCTCACCCAGCCGGGGATTAGCTCCAGCAACCCTTAGCAGGAAAAGCAGTAATGACAGTAGATGGATGGATGGACATTTGCTTTGCGTCAGCTGATCCTCTGCGTTTGCGTCATGCACTACATTTAACATGAAACAGACAAACTGCCAGCTACTATTCCTTACCTGACCTTTTGATTCTAAAAAAAACCTCTATGTCAGCAGCATAACTGTATTTATTCTGTCGTACACTAAAGCATTACAGAACCATAGAGGAAAACATTAGGAACTGGGAGCTACAAGGCAGAGATATCATTTCCACAGTCCTCTTCCTGCAAGACTCCAGTGCAGAAAATCTGAGCTATGTCGAGTGTTATTGACTCTCATGGAGTTTTGGCAAGAAAAGCAGCTGCACTGCAGTCAAATTAAGGGAAGGCACAGTCTTCCCACCTCCGTCTGCACCATTACTTGGGCCACTTACCTATGCACTAATCCCTTCACCTCTCTCTATCACCTTTACTATTCATGTTAACTACAATCAGTACCAACAGGCTAAACACAACAGTTAGTGAATCATGTTATTTTCCTCACATCCAAACCAACAGGGATTCGAGGCTGTTCCTGACAGGAAGTTGGGCAGAAACCAAATGTCTTTCCTGCTTAGATCAGCAGGAGTAAAAGGAGACTGAAAAATAGTTTTTAACCGCCCACACCCATGGCTGAGAGAGCTGGCCAAAATGAAAAACCTTCATACCAATGTAACAGACTAAGGTGAGCAGGATGCAGTGGGGTTATAGACTCTCTCCTTATATATCAATCTGTTCGCTAGAACAAAAGACGAACACTAAACACAGCTGGAAACAGGTCACTGGGTCTTTCACCGTAAAGACAAATTACCAGTTAACTAAGTGGTTACACCGCGTTTCACTGCACCACAGATGGAAACGAGGGTCTTCCCATACACATATTGCACATATATCCACTTTAACAGTGATTTAATTTATGATGCGTTCCTATCTGTGCATTGTTTTTCTCTGACTCACCCGGAGAGTCCCTCGGGCAAACAGAGCTAACGTTAATGTTTACCACTGGATGTGCACTTAATGAATCTGATGCACTGCCGTTTATGGTAACATTAAAGCACAAAATAAGACGTGCCTGTAAGTGTTTACTGTTACAAGGGAGTTAATAACAACGTTACTCGGCGGTAGTTCGCTGAAGTTGGTTAACGCCAGTTCAACTAGCTAAACTAGCGAAGATGCTGAACTTCAGCGCTAAGTTAGCTCCACAAAAACACAGCCTGACAATAAAAAATAGCATAAACATTTTACACACTAACACATGTTCAGTATCGTTAGCCTCTAGTTGTCACCAGCCACTAACATCCACAGTTAACATTTGGTAACTACAAACCGTTAGCTAACTACTAATGCTAAGTGAGGCTAGCTGCTAACATGACAGTTGCTAGCTTGAAGAAAGTTTTACAAACCTGGCTCGCTTTATAAAACTGCTTCTTTAAGCCCGCTACAGACATCTTGATCCCCGGCTTTCTTCAGGTCCCGACGACGGTGTAAATAGGTCAAGATAAAAACTAAAGTTATCGCTATATTTTGTTAGGAAAGGGGCCAGTGGAGAAGTGTTTAGGAGGAATCATAGGACTTCACCGCCGTCACTCCAAGTGGGGACACGCCAACTGACCACGTCCACGTCGAAGGTGATTCTCCCACTGTCACTGCAGACAACGGAGACAACTGTGCAAAGTACACCTAAACCAACGATAGTACTGCATTAACTGCAAACGCAAACTATGCAGGACACACCGCCACGTTATATTAAGTATCAAATCTGAACCAGTCACTTTAGAGAAAGCAGTTTACCGAGTTTATAGCGTAATGGGAATAAGTTGGCGCAGACTGCCCCCTGCCGGATGTAGGAGGTACGCGTGTCAGCTGCAGCACAGATGTACACACTAAGACAGAAAGTTGATGAGTAGGCATGAATAGCGAAGGTGCACGGAGTTAGATTGCTAAATGCATGGAACAGCGTGATTAACCTGCTAGATAAAGTCATAAATGACTAATGAACCCTATCTAAACTTTCATGCTCACACTATCCACACAGTGCCAGCAGGCTTTCTACACTGGAAGCTACATGGTCCTAGATTTGCACATAAAAGTTAAATTGTATTAAAATTTTACTTTGGCACAGTTCTCTTAAAGACAGGACACTGAAATAAGAATAATCCAGGGCCAACTGTCATTTGTTAATTTATGTTGTGGGTCATGGTACATATCCATCCATTCATCCATTTCCTTAACTGCTTGTCCACTCAAGGGTCACTGGAGTCTGTCCCAGCTGTCATCAGGCGACAGGCGGCGTACACCCTAGACAGGTCATCAGTCCAGTGCAGGGCCGACATACGGAGACAGACAACCCTTCACTGTGTTCAATGTGAATGCTCACAATGCAGGGCATCTTCTTAACCTACATTATCACTACAATTCAAACATTTGGGGTTGGTGAGACGTCATTTATAACACTAATAATATCTACACTGTATTTCTGATCAACCTTTTCTTTTAATTGTAAAATCAATTGTTCTTATATTTTCTTTTTTAAGTGACCCCAGTCCTTTGAACGATACTGTATATTGCCTCAAATGACAAAAACACGGGCTATCAGAAAGGCTGAGTGACAAAGTGCAGAAGGCAAACCTAGATAGACTCCATTTTGATATATGGAACAGCAGTGCAAAAATGAAACTGACATCAGCCTTCAGTAGTAATTAGTACAGTTAGATTTTACAGTGTGAATGCATGTTGTTATAAATGTTATAAAAATTAATTAAAAGTCGATATCTACAGTATGAAACAGCTAAAAGATGTTTATTATTTACTGATACCTAGTATGCCATTTAAATTACCACAGTTAGACAGAGTTAGAGAGAAAGGTTAGCTAAAACAACAAAGTTTATTTAATGATGTAATAAATGTTTTATCTGAGTATTGTATAAAATCAACATTATTGGTTTGTTTGTGTAGATACTGGGTGCAAAAAGGTAAAGACACAGAATCCTTAAATTGTAAAAAGACTTTTATTACATTCTTAAATCCACATATTGTATCACCATTGTGCAATAACACTTGACTGTGTTAAAACCTCTTTTTACATCCATGACATATCATAAATTATTTCTTATTAAAATCTATATTTATTTGATAATAATAATAATAATTGTAAAATAGAGTGAAGATATAAACAGAAGGATCATGACAAAAGAGAAACCTTTAGGGAGACATCTTTAAAAATGCTCTTTAAAAAAAATAGAATTAACATCTCTGCAAGACAAAAAGGACACTAAGCTGATGAGAAAAAAACAGTACGTGTGAGGATAAAAATTAAGAAACAAAAAGATCACAACAAAACAAACACAAGATTCAGAGATAATGATCCATTTTTTAATATATTTTTTACTATATTTACTTTTTCCAAAATGTCCTATTTCAACTACGACTCAAACTCAATAGTCTTGCAATAATCATATTAGACAGGGGTAAAATCTTTGATACTTCTATAATCAAACATTCACAAGAACATGTACTGTACACAGTGATCAAGGTTTTAAGGTCTTCTATGTTGGTGCAAGGTGTCTTGCCAGCTAGACTAACTGCAGACACTGTAGGACAGAGAGCCCAGCTATCTCCCTGAGTAACTCTATATGGAAATGTAAGTGCAGATAGTCAGTACTGTCCCCTGGACAGATTTTAGGCCTACAAAAACTGTAAAAGTACTCTGTACTGAATCCTTTGAACTAGGCATGTCTGACATTCTTGAACACAAAGTATTGCACTTTATTACAATCTGCAAGTGTCGTCAGACCACGTCAGCTGTTAGCTAACCTAGGTAGTAGTTGGCTGTGTGTTTGGTATGTTATATTCTAAATAACATTGTTTTGTTGTGCTGTTAACTGTGCTGGAGTGCTTATGACATTATTTACTGTAATACAAGGCCCAACGCACTGAGAACAAAGACAGTATTGCACAAGCACACCATGCTACATTTGTACGTACCCAAAGAAAGATTACATCCTTTATACTCTGTGAGATGACATTATTAATGGTGAAGAGCACTGTCCCTGCAGTGCAAAGTAGACCTGACTAAAATACTAATTAAACATCCAACATATGTCATGTGATTGTCTTAAAATGATAGTAATAGCAGACAATTTTAAAAAACACAACAGTGTTTTCTTATAATAAAACCATTCTTTTCTGGTAGTTTCTCAAAGAAAATGTATCTCTTATAATATGATCCTCTACTTTGTAGATAAAGGTTTCATCTGGTCACACCCTCATGCGTCTCCAGAGACTCAGATAGATCTGTATCTATGTAGGACGGCCTGGACCTAGGGGCCTGAACTGTTCTCAAATGACAGAAAAGCATTCAGAGAGGACGTCCTCAGTTTACATAGATCTAGCATTTCAGCTCGCTTTTACTTCTGTCCAGTTTGAGAGCGAAATAACATATTTTAATACAGCTTCGTTATAACTGGCCTTTAAATTTCACCAATTGCAATATTTATAAAAACGCTCTCTCTAGTACAGAAATACTAACTCAGGGGGGTAGCTGGCTCTGTCAACCCTTTGTTGTGCCATGTAGTGTTTGGAGAGGGTGAGGTAGTAAGGGAGTGGGGAAAAGGAACAGAGGATTTAATTCTCCAATCAGAACATCTTTGCTGCCCGTGAACAACAAAGTGTCCAAAACTAAGTATTGAGAGTTAGTGCAGTCAGTGAATCCCCTCTCAGTCATGGCAGTCTCTCTGCTTTGCTCCTCATCCATGGCTCATGGATGGAAATGCAGCCACAGTTCACAACTTTTTTTATTTACTCCCAAAGTCTTTTGACTGTTCTGGTAGAGACAATGTGAGACGTTATAGTGATAGCACTCTTCTGCAGAGGGGAACTAAGGTGTGACAGTTCCAGATGTTCCTCCAATGATAACCCCACAGTGATCGACTACCCAACCTTGTTCATGTGGCTTATCTGCAACTAGAGAGGGGCTTCTAACCTTTCTGACTGGTTTAATAATATTCACAGATGGCACTTTGAGTTCAAACCCGTAAAATCTTGTGCCAAGAGTTGTGACAAGGACTCTTAAGTATTAATATACTACTAAAGTATCTTTTCAGGCCCAAATATTTGAGCAGGCAGTATCTGTTTGCGAAACCTGAGCATAAGCACATTACCCTCTGAATGAATTCACTACTTAATCTTGGTGCTTAATGCTACTGTATATACAGTATAAGTTTACAATACCTCTGTAACTCTCTTACTCTCTGTCTCTAAGTGGCATTTATAAAGGGAAAAGGTATTAGGACTGAGGTCACTGATTGTACTAAAAAAATAAAGAGCTCACCTACATCTGTGTTTGAGGGTGTGCTAGTAAGAATACCTATAAAGATCAGTGTAAGTGCTATATTTTTTGCTCTGTGTGCAAGAGTTTGTAGGTGCACGGTTGCCCATGTTTCACACAGTTTTGAAAGAAAAAAAAAACAAAACAAATCTGTCTGAGTTTGATCATGGTCCCTTTAAACAGTTTGTTCTTATGTTTCAGAACTTCAAAATAAGAGTGCCACCAAAAACAACAAACTGTTACTGGACTGACAACAGGCATCATTACTGCCAGGCTCCACAATGTGAGTGAGGATTTTAAGTA
The DNA here is from genome assembly GCF_900324465.2 of Anabas testudineus. Classification (NCBI taxonomy): domain Eukaryota; kingdom Metazoa; phylum Chordata; class Actinopteri; order Anabantiformes; family Anabantidae; genus Anabas; species Anabas testudineus. The sequence continues at coordinate 10,708,560 of NC_046613.1, read as the reverse complement.
GGTACATTCTATATCAAGCCTAGGGCTGTGCTGAACGGTTAAGGGAAAGGGGGTACATTCAACAATAGCTTACAGGAACTGGGTAAAATTCAAATTTATATTAGAAAGGAATTCAACCTGATGAGAGGTTCAAAGTCTTCTTATAGAAGAAATATTAATATAAATTATATAAGCTCTTAAACTATTTCTTAAACTCCCTAAAAAAGAGGTAACATGCACTATAACCCAGCAACAGTTCCTGTAGTGTTACGCTGAAGCTGAAAGGACTGGCTTGCAGGGCAGTGTTAGCCACTCCACATGGGTGGGAGTTCAGAGGTGAGAGGATTGGTTCCTAACCCTAAAGTGTAGCATGTAGGATTGTCATTGAGCTGCTGGTTGGTATGCCCCAGCTGGTTGCCACATTTCTATCTCAGCCTCCCTACACCTCAAAGTTTCTATTTGAATCATGCTATTTAACTAGACAGTGCTAGCCCTCTGTTGAATCTGGGAAGGTGATTTCACTGCCAAAAATCTCCCTATAGAGAGGAGGAAACGTATACGCTGTCTCAGGATGAACCAGACGGAAAAACTCCAGTTTGTCAATGTGAAGGTTGCAAATTGACTTCATAACTGGAAGCTTAGACACCATCTAGATTGGACATGCAAAAAGGGGTAAAGAATGTAATTAATACAGTACTTTACACAATAATAATACAATAAATAACTGTTAAACTTGCACATGAGTGCAGCAGACTTGGTACCTTAGCTAGTTTCTCTTCTGGTGCTCCTTCTTTTTGTAGACAGCGCTGCAGAGACACATAGACTTTCTCTTGCAACTTCTGTATCTTCTGGACATCTGTGAGCCAGGGTCGGTCTGAGGGAAAGCATAGAAATGAGATGGTGTCGTTAATGTTGTCATTTTGGAAATTTTAAACTGTACTCAGGGAGATTCGTAATGTACCAATTTCTAGAGTAAAACAACTGTGAAAGTTGAGCTGTATACTATGATGAGTCAGCCACTGGCTATACAGTGCATACACATAAAACTTAACTAAAGATAAGTATTTTAGTCATAGTAGAGTTATATTATTATTGCAGTTTGATTTTGAAACTCTAGCATTCAAGAAGGGATGCTGCCAAAAATTGTGTGTCAAATTGTGTTAGCTCATTTTCTTATTCTGCTGTAAAGAACTGTGACCACTAACTGTGGAAAATTTGAAAAAACAAAAAGACTGAATAAAATTCATCGTCATGTCTTGTTTACGCCAGTACTATACTGAACTATGTATGTATGTGTGTTGTGAATATTGTACTGATATTAAGCAAATTTTAAGCACATAAAACTTGTCAAACAAACAAATTTCTTCTGCTTTATTACATAGGAACAAAAACAAGAAACAGGCAGAGTTGGTAAACATTGGCTCTGCATTATGCTAATTGCATAAAACAATCTGAATAATGGGAGCTGCTCAGAACAGATAACTAATAAAAAATCATATTCTACAAAATAAGTTACCAGAAAGATTGGTTTTAATTGGTTAAAGTTGTCTACTGAAATATTAAATAAAAAATTATATCACATGCATAACTACATACATTTATTTTAATGAAACTATTTGAAAGTCTGGAGGAATGGTGTTGGGTAATTTACCTGAGGTTACAGGTTTGTGACGTATATTCTGTTGCTAGTAAACAAACAACTCATAACATATATAATAAACAAATACAGTATAATTATATATAATTATCCCCATTTTTCTGGTGCACTGGCGCCAGATGAACTTATTCAGCTGCTGAGCGTCAAATTTATTCTGCAAACTTTGGCCATACTAATAAATATTTCTCATGGCCTTCATTTCCTTTGAGACACTTTAGTAAACTTTTTAAGTTATGGAGCTTGTAATACAGTAAATGTGTGAAATGTACTGGCATATAAAGCTTTATTTCGTCAATTTAATTTCAGTTTGAATAACAGTAAATTTGCAGGTCTGATGCAGAACTCCATATATAAACCTCCCCCATAAAGAAGTATTTATGTAGAGAAACTTTATCTTACCTGGAGAGAGTAGCACAGCAGCAGCAAAGAGAGCCATCTCCTCTTCAGACATCTGTATACGACTCAGGCTTTTAGCCAAGTCAAACACTGCGTTCACAAGGTCATCACAGCCTAGAAAGGAGGAGAAAAATTGTTGTCATCAAAACAGAAACTTTCTGGCTATTATCATTTACAAAGATGATATAATATAAAGATAAAACGTTGCAAAATAAGTGCTAAATCTTTTTCATGATGCGTATGAAAGGGAGAGAGAGACTATGTTGACTCACCAAGAGCTTTGAAAAGTTGATTAGTGGCAAACTTTCCATCAAAGAGAAAAGTATTATTAATGGGGTTGTAGGCCCGACACATACGGATCAGAAGAACATCCATACAGCCTGTAAACACACACATACACAACATCTTAGAAGCAAGTTTACAATGAAACAACTGTTGGTCTCAGAATTTAAGACAAAAAAAATCTCCTCAGGTTCCTCTACTTACAGATGCGGAAGAAAATACCTTGGCTGCCCCTCAAAACCATAAATCTAATCTTCCAACTGTTATATTGTTATGGAGAAGTACATGTTACATAGAGCTTGATGATTCATAGGTCAAAGACTTTTACTGTATGACAATCAGAGAAGCTGCGTGATTAAAACAATGCTACCCATTATTCAGAAACAGAACCACTATGTAGCTTTTCAAGTAACTCTGACTGCACAGGTTATTTGAAAACTGATGTGATCTATACAATTTAGATCTCAGATGACAACAGCTGTCTGTGGTAGTGATATATGCTTAAAGGAAAATTATGAACATACACATTGTAACCTAGCTTTTTTGCTGGAGGCACAGTATATGCACTGTGTCATGCACTGACCTGCTTTGAGGAGGATAATCTGATCGTTCTGACAGAGGTCCATGAAGCCTGAGATGCGCTTGGCAAACTCTACCACATACTGGATTGCATTGGTGATGTGAATGGCACATTGCTGCCACATCACTTCGGCTGACTGGAAGACAAAGTAACACATAGAAAGGCTTTTATGAGGACTCTGACCTCTGAGAGGCATTAAACATGTCATATTCAATTATTCTCCAGTGACTAGTGCTGTGTATTGGTGAGATACTGTGATTATATTTTAGGAAACACTATTAGTCAAGGGTCTAAACGCAACACAAAATGCTCATACTCCTACTAGTGACTTGTGATTGTCTGGTTATGTGATTGGATTTCTGCAAAAGATGTTATGTCCTGCAGGATGTTTGATTATATTTTCTCTATCTCTATTAGAACTGTGCCCTCCAATCTTTATCCTTGGCTTGTGCAAGAGAAAACAGACAAGGAAATGTATGTGTGATAAAAATGTTTGGATTTACAAACTTAACTGTAAAAATGAACCTGTCTCTTTGTTTTAGGAAATTTCTCTTATTTTATTGTTGATATATATGGAATATTTAACATTGAAAATATTCCTCTCTGAACCTTGTATAAGAAAACAACAGAACATCACAGATATATGTTTTTACTGTGTGATTGCTCTAGTCATTTGTTCATATAGCTAACCTCTAAATAATACATATTAGTCAAATACATTTCAAACATCCATGCAGATAATGGGGATTTTCTGGGTCTCAGTTTTTGTAATGTGAATATATGAGGTTCTACTATCATGTGCCAGTGGAAATGAAATGTCTCACATACCTTAGTCTGGTATGAGCGTGTCTCCTCTGGGCTATACAAGGTCCACGCCATTCTCTTCAGCTCCTCTGTGCTGTGCTGGCTCGTCTCAATATGGGACTTCACCACACTCTGAGTTATATGTTCTAAACAAAGGCAAACATTGGTCAATTTTCTCAAAAAATCACCTTCGATCACCATTTTCATTTATAACAATCACACTAAATGGGATGTATGCAGTATATTTTGGAAGTCATCGTTTGATATGTTGTTGTAAGGGCTTTGTTAAATTCAAACTGATTTCAGCATTTTCTATACTTATTCTGACCTATCTCAAGAAGGGAGCAGCCTTCAGGTAGCGGGTTGAGGATAGCATGTGAGAAGAGTCCAGATTTGTGCATAAGCTGGTACTCGTGCTTGATGCTGTGGTTGCCTTCTACAAAGTCCAAGTTGGTCTGTTCTGGTGAACTCTGAGAGGAGGAGCTGCTGCCTGCGCTGCCTCCCAGCACATCCAGATTACAGTACTCTCCACCATCCTCTGGTGTCAACGGCAGGTCAAAAAAAAGGCCTTCTGGCAGCATGGTAATATCGTCTAGATCACTGAGCGTGGTGCTGGAGCCTCTTCTGTAGGTGCGGCCGTGGTCCACTATGTCGCTATTCTCCTCGCGGGCACCGGCCCCCACACACTCGTGGGACTGCTGATGTTTCTGGACCTCTGCATACAGGCTGTCACGCTGCTTTTTGGACATTCGACCAAACTTTACCGCTGTAACAGAAGCGTAGTGAGGACAAAAATTAAACATTCAAGAAGGTACAGCCTAAGTGAGAGGTGGAAAGTAAGTTAATTAAAAATAAATTGAGTAGCTGGTCTCACCATCACGGCTCATGCCAAGAGCGAGACACTTTTGCAGCCTGCAGTGCTGACAGCGGTTACGGTTGGTTCGGTCAATTAGACAGTTTCTCTGTCGTGAGCAGGAGTACATGGCATTGTTCTGCTGGCTTCGCCGAAAGAAACCCTGCAGACAAAGACACACAAAATATAAATTAGTGAAAAAGAAGCAGCAATTAAATGTTTGTTGCACACCATTGCACCACCTTCTATCAATTTGACTATCTAATGAAGATGGATATGGTTTAATAGCTCACCTTGCAGCCTTCACAGGTGATGACACCGTAGTGAATTCCTGATGATTTGTCCCCACAGATTTTACACGGTATCACCTCTATTTGAGCTGGAGAGAAATATGTTAAGATGTTAACAGTTACAAATACTTTCAAGTATTTTTTTTTTTTTTAAATAGGCTTAAATACTATCTGGTATCATTGCATGATGACAGACCAATGCAGTTGACTTTTGTAATTTAATTGTATAGTTTATTAAACTACACAAAATAAGTGAGCAAATATTTCATCATTTTTACAAGACTTTGCAGGTCTAAACTCCTACACTGATTTACAGGAGACTGTAAACACTGCAGTTGGCATGCAATAGCCAGAAATGTGAATAAGTATAGAAAACCCAGCCCACCGTTATGTAAAAAGCAAACATGTATTTGGCCACTGTCCAGAGGCATTATATTATAGTGACATGCTTGTGCCACTTACAGGAACATTCAACATTTGCTTTTTAGGCCTATCATGCTGACTCTTTTTATTGTCAATTTAACACCTGTCATATCAAATTAAGTCTGCTGTATACTACATTAAATCAATATTTACACAAATGTTTTTCTTTTATTTTTTCTTAAACTGGACTTGAATGAGATAATAATCACCTTGCATGTGACACTGCCTGTTGCAGGCTGTCTGGGATGTTCACATGAAAGTTATTTCATGAAAGTCAAATGTCACCTGGCTGTGCATTACGAGATGAAATATGACTAATAATAATGACTATAAAGACTTTTCCTGAATCGTTCAGGATTTTGAGGGAACAAGGGAAGTTTCAAGAATACAAACAGAACTGTGTATTGATTAAAGATATTGTGTTCACTGTGGGAGCCCGATCTTTCTTCACTTTGAACAGCCTGTTCCTTTTATTATGTTCTTCTAAGTAGACTGGGCCTCCTCAAGCTCAGAATAGCAGGTCAATTGCATTAGCTGCAGCCTGGGGTTATAAAGTTTCACAGCTCTCTCTTGCACTGCCACTCCTCCTCCAGGATTAACAAAATGTTAGCAGGTTAACAAAGGTACACTGCTGTGCTAAACCCTCCAAGACCCACAATTGTAACCCACAACACAAGTGCAACTGGCTGTTACTGTGTGGACTGTGTGCAAAATTTGATTCTGCTCAAGCTGCAGGGTGTGCCAAACTACCCCTAAATCACTTCTGTTGGGTCACACAGGGTATTAGGAAACCTGTAAAGCTTTAACCAGCCTTCACAACTCTTCAGAAGATTGCTGTTTTCTAAAGGCCCTTTCATAAACTACTCACAACCAAACAATCACATGAGTCATGGTGTGTGGGGGGAGAAATGAGTCACACACTAAGGCAAAGCAAAAGAGGCTAGTGAGTGGCATTAAAGTAAAAATCATGACATGGGGAAAATTCTGTCTACAAACACTTTTTTTGTGCATTGCAGATGATATGCGGTATTTTGAGTGTCCCGTTTGGGAAGATTTCTGCTGGCCACAGCGGCAGGATAAAAATAAATAAAGTGCAATGGGAAAAATCCCTTTCTCTGCGGCTCCCTCTTTCGCTCCAGCTCCTCACCCCCGCCCTCCACCCTGTTATATAACGGATGTCTGGCTGCATTCCACTAACACACTCATTCAAAGGTGGTTGTCCTGGCAACACTGATGATCCTCCCTCACCTTCCCGCACTCCCATTGGCTGCTGAGCGAGAGGCTTTGTCTGTGACTTGCCGCCTCACCCGCCAGTCAGCTGAGCGGCACAGTCAGGCCCAGAGAGCGGGAGCTGCTCCACTGACACAGTTTCCCTGCTCAACAAAGTGGGAGGCGTTTCTGGCAGCAATCTTAGAAGGAACGCAATCTTTTTTTTTTTTTTTTTTTTGTGCAAAATTTAAGATGCAACCCAATCTGACTCAGTCTTTAAGTAAAGGGGGTGAAAGGAAAACAGTGTAAGGTTTGATTACTGAAGGATTAATGAACAGTTCAAAATGGCAAGGTCAAACTGGAACTTCCACAACATCTGGAAATGTTTTCCAAAAACATCTAGTACAGTAATCTGCAGCAGGGGCAACAGATGTAGCTAATAGTAGCTTCCCACTTGTTGCAGCATGTCAAGTATTTGAGTGAAATTTCAGCTGTGTTTGAGCTAGGCCATAAAACTATTTTTACTCTGGTGCAGTTGGCTACTAAGAGATTTCTTGTGTCATGGTCAAATAAATGTTGCACAATTCAGAACATGGCAGTTAAGTGTGCACTGTTTAGTGTAAATAACAGCATGTAGTTCAGCTATTATACTGGTTTCTAAGAGCTAAAATACTCCAGTGTGCTATTTATTTTGATAATTTGTGTTTCAGCATTGTCCCTTAAGCTTATCAGAGTTCACACAGATCTTTATTCTAAGACTCCTTTAAATAAGGAAAACACAGCCTATGCTTTGTTCAAATCCAAAAGTTTCTTCGTTTTAGACATAATGCAATTTCACCTAACTTGAATACTCCTTTATAACAGTCAGTGAGGGTGTCAGACGCTGAGCTAAAGAGACTTTGAACTCTCATCTCAGCTAATCAAACAGAGTCTAAGGTCCTATTTACCTTGCACTTTACATTTACCTGACATACTGTATGCTTAACCTTCATTAATGTGGGCTTCTGGGGCCCTATATGGTAGGAAAGACATACAAACTATGATTTAATGTGCAACATACTGTACTATACTATTAGGTCACCGTAGAGAGGCTGGCGCAGTGACGATATATTATATATTTTAATAAATATAACTTCCTGCTCTCTGTCATCCTCTCTTTACACATAATGTATCTCCCAAAACAGAAACCTGTTTTCTAACCAGCTGAATGTGAACAGTAGCTGTTTTTTTTTTTTTCCTTTTGTCCCACTGACCTACCTACAGGATGCAGATTGTATAATATGTCATGACACTAACCACAAACTCTTTAAAAATTCACTGCGGTTTTAGTTAATTACTAGGCCGATGCAACAGTAGTGGAATGAGAGGTATTAGTATCCATTGCAAAGGCCTGAATCATGCATGGCTCTTAACTGTAGCCACAACTGAATTGTTTTAGTGCTATAAAGTAACATTGACTAGGATCAGTATTCTACAAAATTGTGTTTTAAAACACACACTTTAGTCAAAAACATGGATGTGTTAAGAAAATTAATATAATAAACATTATACAACATTTGCACGACAAACTTGAAGAACAGAATATTCATTGTAACTTATGTAAATCTGACCTAGTTCAGCAGTATAGTTGTCGGCCAAACCACAGAATATACAAAAATAGTTTTCTTTTCGTTTTCTCTATTTGATAAATGACTTTATTTAATAATATGGATTACATCACAACAGCATGTAAACTTGATGTTTTGATAAAAATTACATCTTGTGATGTAACCTTGTCAGGTTTATACACCTTTCCCTACTTTCTTTTATAATAAATATTCACATGCATAACAACAGCACTGTACCTGCCAAGAGCCCAGGACTCACACTCTACACCTATTTAATCCCTCACCATTGATGAGAAAAGTGCATTCACTTGACACGTTGTTTATGCAGCCCTAAGCTAATCCCTGTGGGCCTCTGCAACCTAAGTAAAACCAGACCGAGGAACTCAGCGCACAGTAATTCTACATTATGCTCCAAACCACAGGAAAACGTAGGACCTTGCAGCAGACCTTGAATTAAACCCTTTTTACGTCTCTTTAGATGTCACTTGACGCTACTTGGACAATAGATAGAGGCTATCAAACTTACGCTGATATCACTCAGCCTAAACAAATGCATAATATATTTTTTGTGTGCATTTTTGTGTAGCAAAAGGAACTGTAGTCATAGCATCCAAAAAGGCCTAGATCCATGCATTCTTCTTTGAGTTATAACTTCAGATAAGAAGAGTAGAATCCTAGCAAGCAGTTCTCAAAGAAAAAGGGCACCTTGACACATACTTGAGCTCACTGTGAACTTCCCCGAGGCTACACATTCAACAGATAGTGGTTTTGAGCCTGGGTTCAGCACAGTAGTGTCTCTGGAGAGAGAACGAGCAGCCTTTCTTCTTTACTGCTACTGTACCTTTGATCCTGATCTGAGATCCAACACATAGGGATTAAACTCTGCACACCATCAGCACACAGACATATAAAATCTAAAAGTATTTTATGGCCATTTGTTAAATAAATTACAGTCGTAAGTAAAAGTAATGGCACTGTTTTCAGTTCCCTAGTTTCCTGCATAAATTAGTTATTAGATTATCTGATCTTCATAGACATATATCAACAAACACAATATTTCTAAACTGATAAAACAAAGAGTTATGATTCTTAATGTGTTATTAAAACACTCACCAAACATGCTGATTGCTGGTGAAAATAGTAAGTGAGACAGGCTTCAGATGTCACTAAATATCGACTGGAGTTAGGTATTAGCAAACCTGAAGTCCAATCAATGAAATTAAACAGTGAGGTACGATGGAGGGGCGTCATCATTTTTCTGGACCTGGACTCCTTGCCATCATGGAAGGGAAAATTAATTCCCAAGTTTATCAGGATAAAGTCAGAATGTCTGTGTAGAGTTAGCATAAGGAGGTCTTGCCTAAGGACCCCTTCTGGAGGTAGACCACAGCCGGGATTTGAACCCCCTGTCTTCCACATGGAGCGTGGCGATCTTACCACTAGAATGGGCCATGGTTCCTCCTGGTTTAATCCAAGCTACAAGAAGCACTTGGAGATTATTGCTGCTAGGGGTAGCCCAATCAGTGCCACATTTATTTGCCATTACTTTTTCCAGCATCACTCTTAATTGGTTTTGTGTTCAATAAACACATGAAAGATCCTGACTGGGATTTATCAGCTTAGAAATATTGTTTGTTGATATTGGTCATATCATGTGACATTTCATGACCCATTTTTGCAATTTAACAAACAAACCAAAAAAAAAAAAAAACAGGAAGTTGCAAACAGTGCCATTAATTTTCTTGTTACTGTATATTACATCATACCTGACTAGCTTGTTTCTGCAACAGTTTTAATTAGAATAATTCAGATCAACAACGGTGTCGAGCTGATTCAGGAAATGATCCCACTGCTTACACATCTTTCTTCATGTAGTATATTCAGCTAAAGATTGGCTGTGACATTGTAAATAACATGGTATTTTTTACTAAATCAGACTGACAACTGCACTGGAGTGACAAACACTGGCTGTTGAATGTAACCTTAGCTGACAGAGGAAACTGAGCTTAACTGAACCCTGCTGTGCTTCACGGTTAAATCTAGTCTTGCTGTGCCCATATCCTGCTCGCCATGCACTGCTCTGACATCCAATATAAAATATAAGTAAAGTAAAAATGCACATCCACAGATCTTCCTTTGCCATTTCGAACACATTTTTGGTCACAAAACTTGTTTTTTTATTTTTTGCGAGTTAAAGTAATACAAGCACATTTGCATGCACATTCGCAAAGTGCATTACGTACATCCGCTCATATCTGCAGTATCTTCAAGAAGACCAAGATCAAGATAGACCCCCCTGACAACTGATTTAAATGACAGATCTAGGTCAATGGAGCACCTGCTCTGTGTTTGTGTGTCCCACACCCCCCCATCCTCACACTGTCCGCCGTGCCGCTAAAGCTGAAAACAAAAACACGCTGGCACATGAACGCAACACTAACAGTACAGTGAAACACGGCTTTTAGGAAGGACATGACACACAATGATACAAATGATACACATGATACACAGTAACCTCCACAATGCTAAAGGATAAATTAAGTGGCAAGACAGGGTGATAGATCACATTAAAGACAGAAAAGTCTAACAACAACAAAACATAAAACGGAGAACTGAATGCACTAAAAAGTCTCAGTCGACAGATTTCGTGCGGCGTGTCAGCCTCTGCCCCCCCCCCCGCCCTGTGTCTCTTACATAACGAGAGTCGCTCAATAGAGAAACCAGCAGCTCTGCAGCGACGCTGCTTGTTGTTTTACCCCCTTGAGTCATTTTCTAATTAAAATAATAACACTCATGTGGAATTAAAATAACAATATGCACCTTTTAATATTCTTTCGTGCGCCCATTAAGCTTAAAAACTTGTTTTGACTGTGCACACGGACACACGCTGGACACTGATTTTCCTCCGCGGGGTGCAACCTGGTCTTAAAGCTAGTGCGCGCCCGCAGCCTACGCACTTCGGACCTGACGCGGTGCCTCCACCGCAGCGAGCTCCAAACTTTGCGTCGACCACCCGGCGGGGTCGCTTGTCGAAATGAATAAACAAACAATAATAAAACAACAGGCTGACGAATGGGCGAGCGTCCACACACTCACCTCTCATGTCTGCGGTGAAGTCTAGTGTAGTTTTACTCTTCGAGTCATAAAACTCCAGGTGGGAATGGAGCCGGGCGGCGGCGAAGCGGACGCGAACTTCTTCGCTCCAAACCAAAGCGGAGCAGCTGAAAAAGTGTCACAACAGCGACTCCTCATATGGCTTCGCTGGATGTTCTTCGCCAAGCACCGATCCTTGTGGATGGCTCTTGGGTGGAGGCGCTGCTGTCGGTGTCGGAGAGATGCTGCTGGGATCGTTCACCTACCGGGCAGCGGCTCGTCGCCTCCTCTCGCCTCGTTCAACTAACCTACTTTCGGCGCGTGGACTACACATGATCGTCACTCCGCGGTCCGCCCGCCTCGTGCCCCGTGAGCTGACGCGCGCCTCCTCCCCCCCTCCCCTCGCGCGCTTTAAGGAGGCTCTCGCGTGCGTGGGAAAGTGTGGCAGTGTGTCAGTTCAGAGCGACGCTGACCCGGCGTGGGAACTCTTCCTATTTCTATTTGATGTTTTTAATATGCAGCAGTGGTGTTTTGTTCATGTGTCTTCTTCACTGCATCATGATGATTATGTTTCAACACTGATAACTTACACTATAACTAACCACGCCACCAAACATGTGATCACAGGCTGCAGGTCTACTGATATCTTTACACATGACCACACACTCTAAAATCAACAGCAGACACCTGATCACAGTTCAATTAGGTTTTCATGTACAGAATGGAATAAAGCCTATTTATGGTTTCAAGTTAAAGCACATCTAAGTTCAAAGCAAAATCTAAACGTGGCATTTGTTTTTTTCCAGAAAGTTCTAATGTCTCAAACCAGATTTTTATAACATGTCCCCAGTGAAATAAATTTTAACCAGTTTAAAATTCTAAAATATATTTATGCTAATGGAAAGTAATATGGTATAATTGGCTAGGGGTTCCCTGTAAAATCTGTGTGTTAACACCACTTACAGTTGCATCAACACATCACTGGTTCTATTTTCCCTAAATTAAATGCTGCCAACTGTGTTGTAACAGAAGCTATTGTTTCCTTTAGCTGGATGCTACACTGTGATGACTTAGCATTATATCACTGGATTAACAACTCAACTCTTCTCTTTTTAAGTCTATTTTAGTTTTTCATGAAGAGCTTTCAGCTTTAAGAATCTATCTATCTATCTATCTATCTATCTATCTATGTATCTATCTATCTATCTATCTATCTATCTATCTATCTATCTATCTATGTATCTACGGAGACACACCCTCAGACTCTGGCACAGAACACCCAATGACTCAAACCAAAACCAATAATAACAGTGTCGATGAAAATATTTGATTTGCAAGCCTGTGTACGATGACGAATGTATCATGTAACTTAGGCACAGTTATGAAATGAGGAGAAGAGAGAGATTATGGTAAGTAGGTTAGTGGAGCAACACAGAGGTTTCACACCCCTCCCGCTCTTGTCTTTCTGGTTTGCATGTGTGGTGAGTCTCCCTCTTTCTTTTGCCACCGAACATCTTTGTCCGCAATCGTGTCGGAATGAAATCTCATCCTTTAACATGCAGTATCTCAGCACCACCTTGCTTTATGTTCATACCTCTATTGTTCCCCCTCCTGCTTGTGTACATACTGTATAGAGGCTTTATTATCTTCAGTATACTTTTCTATGGATTGTGCCTCTCCCACTTGTGCAATTGCTCAAAACCCAGAAAATAAACATTTGAACATGAATGCAAAGCAACAATGTCTTGCTTCTTCTGATTGCAGTTTAAAAATACAATGCTGGGAAAGTCCGGTAAGACTGTTTTGTTTTATTATATTCTGTAGCTGTAAACTTCCCCTTCCTCCTCTTTAGGTGGTTTTTATCAGTCTCATGGTTTCCTTCCTGATCCTCATCTGCCATCTTTCTCGGGTTATATTATGTCCCTCTGTGTGTCCCTCTGTCGCCATGAAGCAGCCACACATCCATCCGGTGTTCGCCTGCAACGTCACTGACCTCCTGACCCTCACTCTTATGTAACCATGGCAATACCCAAATTAGAACATGGAGCATGGAAAGAAGGAGGCGCTTAGAGCTTCACATACAGGCACGTAGCTCCCAACCAGCTTTCCAGATTAAGTCAGATGGAATGAACGCGCTTGATTTGTGTGTGTGTGTGCGTGTGTGTGTGCGTGTGTGTGTGCGCGCACTGCTGTGCTGGGCTACACAGACAAAAACTAAATAAGAAATCAAATATTTGCACTTTTAAAACAGGGGTACAGAGTGATGAAAATAATCACATAGTCAGAAGTGGTCTCTGCATGTTCTAAGTGAAGCACATGAGTGCAATGACAATTTAATAACTCAAACTGGCCTGTGGCCCACAGTGCACAAAGCCCAGTACACTGAGAGGATTATTTTAGGATCCAAGCTTTGGCTTCAATAATCCTCTCTCCTCTCCTCGCTCTCATCCTGCTAAACCCTCTCCCTACTCCCCTTTCAAATGCCCACTAATCTCTCTCACTGCAACTCTCTGCATAGCAGTAATCTGGTTTGTACCCATCACCTGCACCAGGTTCACATCTATAGGTTGTTGTGCCTTAGTAAAGGGTGCATTTTCCGTTTCCTCCCTCTGCACTTTGTCATAATCTTTCACACCTCCTCTGCAACCCGAAGAAGCCCTGTCTTTGGATTGGTGCTTGAAGGCCACAACTGGTGTTCCTGTAATATAGTCCAGTGATGTATAAGTTCTCAATGGCTTGTGTTAATGGCAACTAAGCAAGCTTACTTTACTGATTAAGAACATGTAATACAGCTGAATGTAGCTGAAGGTTTTTATATTGTATTTCAGACATGCCACCCCAATTACTACCTGCAATGTTTGAGTGGCAACAGCAGAGCTCCAATTACAGTGCATGTAATGTGAGTTGATATCTATTCATTGACTACTGGTCAGTGGTGGATCCGATTTTTTGTTTGCCACCATCTCTCCATTCATCTGCAGCCACGCCTGCAAAAGGCTATTTGCAGAATGCATGAATGCTCACTGTGCTAATGCTAATGCTAACATACCAGTGTTTAGCAGGTACAAAGTCCATCAAGTTCATCATTCTAGATTAGTGTGTCAGTGTGCTAACATTAGTTAAGTAACATAACTATGAAAAGTCAAAGACGCATTCAATTATGGAATCATGCTTGTGACAAGGTGAACTAGAATGAACATGCATACCTCTAATGAGCTAAACAAACACACAAACAAAAAGCAAACTAGTGTCCTTCAGTTCTCTTTTCACTTGGCATTTGTCCTTCCTCAGCAGCTGTTGACACCAGAGATGGCTGAATTCATTATCCTCAGGTACACGTTAGCTTCACATCCTGTCAACAGGACTCATGCTGTTTTTTTAGTCTTGATGGGCAATATTCAAACGATAGGCATCCAATTAAAGATGACATTTACCATGATGTATCTATCTGCAATGCTTCCGCACACACTGTGTCCTGTTGTCTGTCAATTTCGCTCTTCCTCCATTTAGATCGTATCGTATCTGACAGTCACGACAGGAGGGAGCGGCCACAGAGGTGTGAGGGGATTGATAAAAGGATACAGAAATTAATGTCACTTTAGACAACCTAAAAGGTATTACTGAAAACCAAAAGAGATTATGTCAGAGATTATATCTGTGAAATAACAATGGAGTCTTACAGGAATATTAAAAACAAATAGATCAGGACCAGGGGTGGAACTCATTTGTCTTCTCAGGATGAGAAGATACATTGAATGATCCAGGTTCAGATTAGATCATGTATTCAATGTGACACACGAGCAACAACACTGTTAAACATGTGCTTACATCTTTAAACAATTGAGAAAGCCACTTATTTTTTTTATAGTTGACTATAAACTAGATTACATGTACCTATGAACCCTTTCATTTCCACTGTTGGCTTTGTATAATCATTCTGTTCTGTCAGCTACAAAGAGCCAAAAGCATTTGTTTAAGTTCATTACCTCATATGCCATTCATCCCATCTGCTGTTTTTTTCCCCAGCCTTCGATTCATTGCTAATTAAGTGTTAATCCTCTCCACATTTGTATGGTTACAACACATGTTGCACGGGGAATGTCATGATTCAGTTCGGTTGCCCACGTAAATGACTGATTTAACATGTTGATTAAAGAGGAAGAAAACAGGGTTTTGTCAGTGTTATCAAAGATCTGTAAATGCATTTGTATATGACATCACATACCATCCATACCGAGTACCGTCAAATGAAAGGGCTCACACACACATCCCAAAATATTTGTTGAATATAAAACACATTCAGTTATCACCATTATCTCACTCTCTAAACTTCCTCTGCAAACCAGTTTACCAGGGCCAGCTTCAGTTCTCAGAGATGAGAGTGGAAATTAATGCCTGTTTGTAGGAATGAATGTGACCTAGTGTGTGTATCCACTGGGACTTCAGTCGGCATCTTCCTCTGCATAAAAGCAAAAATGTTTCAGGGAAACGTTACATATTTTCAACAATTTAGCATTACAAAGTTAAAAAGATAAAGTTGTAGTCAAAAGATCCTTTTTTCAAATAATCTCATAAAATGATTTGATGTGATGAAAATCAACAACAACAAATCATCCGAGCAAGAGACATCAGCTCGAGAGACACACACTGAAACACGCAGAGCGGAAGCCAAGTCGATGTCCCAACAATCTGAAGATGATACTGAAAGGAGATCTGCTCTTTCCAACACTTGCTTCCATGACAACAGCCTTGCAGGGCCCCTGACCCCATGGCTCGTCTGCAATGAATCATCAGCCACGAAAGTGAGGTAACACCTGTGAATGCACACATATGTGCAAAGGCTTACACATAGGCGTGTGGCAAAACACACATACATAATGTATGGGTGCAGTGCACGCACACGCGCGCACACACACAAACACACACGCAGCCATGTTCTCCGCTCAAGCCAGATTGGCTTTCAGAGAATCCCTGTTTACCTCTGACAGAGGTGGAAGGAAAAAAAAAAAGACACATATTTGTTTACATCTAGAGGATTGTTTTTCAGCTGCAGGCTGTTGAATGAAAAGGAAAGTTTTTATATTCACCCATAAAGGCACATCACCAATGGTTAATGAACGAGTCTAATGGTTTCGAACTGCAACTAGAAATTGTATGTTCATGTTTGTCTCTGCAGGGATGCGTCTGTGCCAATCTGTATCCTTGTGACACACACACACACAAAGGCATACTTGAGTGTCTGTGAAAAGAACATTACACAAACTGGGATCCATTTGCTATTGACAGCTGCTCTGAAGATGAAAATTAGCTGTGTATGATGACGGTCAGTCTCACCTCTTAAGATAGAGCTGGAGGAGCTCCTACGATCTTCTGCTTGTGTTGCATTTGGAGAACACTGGCCTTTTAATTTTATTATTATTTTAAGTTTAACATTTCACACATGCTTGAAAGATCTCATAACTGCTTGATAATATTGATCTGTGATCAGATGTTTGAACACACTTCATCTTTCTCTCACACATTCCACTACCATAAGACTGCTTTCTTCCTTTCTGACTATAATACCCAACCACACCTTTGTTGTATAAGTGTTGATAATTCATTTCCCCAAAGATCAAAAGGAAAATGAAATACGTGTCAACCTGATCTCTTAAAATAGGGTCACACCATTTTTTTTTTTATGTTGAATTAGTTACAACAGGTATAACAGGTATGATCAAACACTGAACATATGTAATGACTAGGATTTTAGGCCTTGCTGACACCCAACACTCCTTGAGCAGCTACTTACTTGGCAGTGGGTCAATCTTTTTACAGCATAGCCAAACAAACTAACTATGTTTAAAAAAAACTACTAGTTAGGTAATGATTGATTATCTAATTTTATGAAGTGCGAATGGTTTTCCACATGGCCGTGACTTGTTTTGAATACTAATGCTCGTTATAAATACATTGTGTTTCCTGTTTACTTCCTTGTGTTTCACAAGTTGAACACATTTAATGAGAACCAGCAACAGTAGAAAACGTTTGGTTTGTATTGCTTAATGCTGTGCTAAAGTGAAAAAACTAAACAGCAAGACTGGTATTAATATTCATTTTAATGGGATAAAATTGTAAACAGTAAGGCTAGATTACACATAAGTGTTGTTTCTTGCGATTAGAATTCAGTACAGGAGTGCTTTAAATTACTACCACTGCTTTTTTAATACCAATTAAAAAGAGTAATATGTGCCTATTTGACAAGTAAACATACTAACTACACAGTCCTGTAGTGACCGATTGTCATTCAGTCCCCAAAAGACATAGGAGGCTGTGTCCCAAATTTCTATTGTGCCGTTTAAAGGTAAATTAAGATGATCATAGTGGATTGTATATGGGCCACTGCCATGCTGTTGAGGATTTACTTATCCCTGATGAATCAGCGTGATATGCCGTGTGTTTCTGACCTACTTGCCAAAGCATGACCCATGTATACATGAACCCACGAGCAGGAGAGGGTATGACCTGCATGCACACGCCGACTCAGATCTGAACACTCTCCTTGTTGCCTCAGAACAATGTTACAGGCTACATCTAAGCTTTAGTTGTTGACACAATTAAACCTTCTATCCTCCCATCCTTCCTTTGTTTTTCTTTTTCCCTGTCTCTTTCTATATGTTCTTTTCATGGCCTGACAGCTAATATCTGATGTCAGTAATAAAAACAGAACAACAGATTAACAATATTTACTCATTTTGTTTGAAGGTGCACATTTTAGTTTCCTTCTAACCTCCAAGCTTCTCTTATTCTGACTTGTTTTGCAGTGTCCTCTCTCTCCTTTTTTCTGGCCTGGTGGCCTACTTCTTCTAATCATCCTTCAGTCCTTCATTTCTTCTCCATCATCCTTGTTTAAATCACAATACACTGTCTCTTGTGCCTTGCTGCAGTCCCTCAGTTTTCCAGAATAAAAACAAACACACATCTATCTAGGCTTCATAGGTGCAGCAGATTTGATTTTCTCTGTGCAGGGATTCTTTACCAAGAAGGTGGCAGCCACCCGTTCCCAGTTCTCTTTTTCAAACAGAGATATACTACTAACCTCATCTAACAACATATCTCTTGCCTCATTTGTTACTTTAACTAAGGACGATACAGCCACCCTCCTCATCTCAAACCATCCTACCACCTGTTCTCTTGATCCTATCCCCTCCACTCTCCCTCAACAACTACATCTACACAAATCCTAGCCATTACACAAAACATTAACACATCTCTCACAACAGGCACCTTTCCCACTTCATTTCAGCAGGCCCATATCACCCCAGTCTTTAAGAAATTAACTCTTAACCTTTCCATTGTGGATAATTACAGACCTGTCTCTTTTTTTTCATTCCTGGCCAAGGCCCATGAACGAGCAGTCTTCAATCATTACTGACTTCCTTTCTAGGAACAACCTCCTTGATGTCAACCTGTCAGGCTTCAATAGTGGTCACTCCACAGAAACTGCGCTCCTAAACGTCATGGAATCCATGTAGGCTACAAAGGCTGCGGCTCAATCTTCTGTCTTAATTCTACTTGATCTATCTGCAGACTTTGACACAGTCAACCACCAGATCCTCCTTTCTACACTCTCTGATTTAGGTATCACTAGGACGGTGCTATTTATGTGAATGTACCCTCAAGGTATCTTTGCAGGGGCAGGTTTTTAACTCTCACTGCACTTATATCCCATGATCCATCCCATTCTTTCTAGAGCACTTTACTTTAAAGTTCGCCTCCTTGGTATGAATATTTGCTTGCTTTGTACCTCAACTGTCAAATAACTAAATGTCAATGTAAACGTTTAACCCCTCTTTCCTCTCTGGCTTTGTTACGAGCCATGGGGGGAGGATGGTTTTCAATAATGACACAATATGGTAAAACAACGACCCCTAGTGATAAGAAGGTTGAAGGCACCAAGGACTCCTTACATAATAGACATCTGCTCAACCTTTGGCACAGCAGTTCTAGACTTCAAATGTAAATGAAAGCTTGTAGAGCTCTGTAATTAAAATGAAACAATCAGAAATATGTATTTAAGAATTTAACCTGATTAAACGCACAAGTGAAATACCTCTTACACGGAAAGTACAGGGCTTTACAGGTTGGTTTTGTTCCCTCTTTCATCCTTGTCATGCAACCTTGGCAATTTAAATTTGACGGTTACATATGCCACATTTTCAGTAGGAGAAACAGCTCTTACTGCTAAATCTTCAGTCTGCAGAACCAGTTAATCATTGAATGAAGCAGGTCAGTGGTGTTTGAAAAGAAATGTAGGACAAGATGTGCCCTTACAAATAGTGCAGACAGAGTCCAAGTTTTCCATTCCCGACAAAGTTAAAATTAAAATGTTGAAATTAAAATTCAGTTTCAGTACATTAGTATTTTAGGTCTGTGTTACTCACAGTGAAATAGGCTTGCAGTATTTAATGATAACATAGCGCCTAAGTGACAATGAAAGAGAAAAAGCTATGAACAAAGCTAAGATAATGTGACTGCATTTTAAATAGTGCTTACTCAGCTGGAGATCAGTACACACTTGTTCGACACTTCTTCTTCTGAGGTTTACAACAGGGAGTGAGGAAAATCATTGTATGACTCCTCCACCCTCTGCATCCTGTACAGCTACAGCTACATAATATATTTTCAACAGAACTTTGTAGACACCCGATCAATATCATTAAAATACCATCATTTTACTACTGTGCCTTCGGTTATTCTAGCATGTGTCTTCCTATAAAGGCTGGGGAACTACACTGGGACTTTGCTGGTAAAGTGGATGTAAAACCTGTGGTTGGTACTCAATGTTTCAATGTACAAATCAATCCATCTTACTTTCAACACAGTTGTTGAGCACTAAAAAAACATTCATTAAGCAGCTGCAACACTATGTGGAAAACACAAGGTGTAGCATCAGCATCATTTTAACCTAATATGCAGTTAAATTGACTGTCAATTGCATGAACTGGATTACTGGTGGAATTTATTCAAGGATTTATTATTTCCTGCTTATAAACCCCTGAGAAATATTTAGAGACATTCACGGTAGCTTTAATCTAATCTCTGCAGAGAGACATTAAATGAGCTCACGCCGATGTTCAGTTGTTTTCTCATGAGAGTTTCTAGATTACTTGAGAAAAAAAGTTGAAACTACAGTGTGAAGTTTGCTTTTATTATCTGTCCCAGACCCCAAAAGCTGCAGCTCAAAGTTACTCATATGTAAACTGAGAAACGTTTTCATGTGTTTATCAAACTTGTAAAAAGGTCATTTATGAATTCTGCAAAAGCCAAACTGAGTTGATGAGTGAATTACTTATTGAATATCAGCAGGTTGTAGGGGTTATCTCATCAGTAGTAAAACTGTCTCTAATCTGTCTGACCTGATGCCTAACATACATACTCACACACATACATGCAACTAGACACACACATGCAAATCTTTTATCATGGAGACCAGTTGTTCTCATGCAACCTCACATTACACAGGGGAAATGTGAACTAAAGCTGCTGAAATGAGGCGATGATTTTGCTCTTTGTCACACCTGGCTGGACGCGAATAAACAAAGGCGATTGGAGGAAATTTGTAAAATTACACCTGGAACTAAACAAATTTCTAGCAGCTGTAATCAAGTAATTTAAACTCTTTAAAGGCTATCAGCAGAGGTCTCTGACTCACTCACTCACTACAGCAGCATTTTGGGATTGTCCGTGGCTATCATTTATTCAGGCAGCAGTGTTGGCCCTACAGTATACTCTATCCATTATCATTATCTGCTCATAGCCAACAGGCAGACAGAGAGTTGGTTTTGCATTACCTCGCATGCCACTGCAGTATGTGAAACAGGAATAAGAAGAAGAATACACAGGCATTGTGTGGCTATAATACACAATGTAAACAAAGAAAGGGGAAGGCTGTTCAAACCTGTTCTCACAAAAAAAGAGAGTACATTTGACTCTTCATTTTACAGAAAAGCCATGAATGCAGGAGCAAATGACACAACTGTTTGTACCTATTGTACATAATGTGTACATATGGACGCACACAATGAGGGAGGTACACGTTGAGTCAAAATGCTAACATGGGTGTAAACACTTATGCACACATACCCATGATTGTGTTCCTCTGTTTGTGAAGACAGAGCTCAGTGGTTTGCAACCTTTTGTACTTGTGATCTTTGTGGTGAAGCAATGTGCACTTGTAATCTCCAACTCGAACAGGTTCTGGCCTTATTATGGACATGACTACTGAGCCAGGAAATGATTTTCTCTTCCCTAAATCTTACTCTTACATTAACCTTAAAGGAAAAATTCACCTTACTGAGATTTATGACACTGATAATGCTCATGTGTGTATTGTAACTATGCCTGAGCCTAGTGAGCAAGTAAAGAAATCAAAAGTGAGTTCAGTTCTTTCATCTAACTCTTGGCAAGAGAACAAATAACTGCATTTCCCAAAACATTGAAACAACAAGCCAAACTGGAGAAGTGTTAATCTACAAATATATCCTCACTGTCAAGGTCTAAAATTCCAATTAATATATTGAAAGCAATGTCTCTTTTACAGTATTCTATCACATTCAGGTGAGTGATCTGACCGAGCTGACCGGGTCAGAAACAGAGAGTTCTGTGTTTCAGTCCAGTCGGTCTCACTTTCAGTGCTACTTGGTGGACCGTGGTAAAACATGGCACAAGATAAGAGGTATCGCAGCAAATGATCTATAATGGCTCAAAGATGGCTCGGTTTTCAATTAATCCAACCCATATAGTGTTACAGCACATCCGTACCACAACTAATCACCAGGACCAGGCCTGACACACTGACACAAATTTGTAGCTGCTACACACACACACACACCATCACGTCCGTACAGTGTAAGTCTCTGACTGCGTGCTGAGAGCAATGCATGTGACGCAAGTGTGTGTATGTAGATAACTGAAGATAGATGGATGTTTACAACACTTCAAGGCTCGGCACTGAGATTCTACATAGCCTACATCGAATTCAGAAATATATACAGAAAAAATGCAGGTTGTCAGAGTGCGTAACTAAAATACCTAAAAACGGTAATACATGACAAATGTCAACAAATAAAAACCCAAAAAAGTTTTTTAATTTTCTGTTTGTGTGTTGTAGGGATACAAAATTATTTGTTGGCTTAGGTAAGAAATAGGTAAGTAAGGTAGGAGGACAATGACTGTGACGACAAACATATACACATTTCAGCAAGAAGCGAAATCAACACAGCATGAACAGCCAGGATGGAAGTCCTGTCACGATGCACCAATTTACAGCATTTTTATATCTCAGCAAAGTACATCTGCAATATACTGACCCCTGAACTCAGTTTCCATGGAGACGCACGGTTGCCTCACCAACCCACACAGCTGGACAATGGCAGAGGTAATCTCAGCATCGCATAAAGCAGGTAAACACCTTTGTGTGGAGCAGCAAAGAAAAAATGGGGACAGTTTACTGGGAAATTGGGAACGAGATTGAGGCATGTGTTGTGTAGCCTTGTCACACATAACAGAGAAAAGCCTCAATTCATACGTTAAAAGAACACTGCCCCACATACAGAAGTCTCTTAACTAACAGGAGTGATTGAAAGACTGAAGTTATACTGAATGTGATGAAAAGGCAAGAAGTCATCTCCATATTTAAATGTATAACATATCAAAAGTGTGGAAAAAGTCAGTTTTGGAGAGTTTTTTTTTTTTTCCAATCTGCCCCAAATATTAACTTTGCTTTTCATCAAAAGGAACATCATACATCCACCATCTCATTAATTTAAAAAACGAATAGTAGCTGCACAGTGAGAATTGACGAAAAATATTAAGACTTCCTTACTGCCACAGACACTTTGATATGCAAAACCTCCACTTCCGTCAAAAGCTGTTTTATTCTCTCGGCTGGGCAAAGCACTCTGTATAAAAAATGATCAAACACTGCAAATAGTATCACTCATCTGGAAACTGAGAACAATTTGCAGCTTTAGATGGAGAAGACTTCGCTATTATCGCTATTGTCATTGTAAATTTCTATTATGCCTGAATGAGGTGTGTAATGGTTGGAGACAGAAACATGATGATGTTTTGTAACCATTACAGCTGTATTATCACGAAACGTATTTCCTGTGCTGCATCATTTTATTGGCCAATGATCTGGCGTGTTTCATTCATTAACCAGCATCATTAAGTAAAATTACATCTGTTCACACCTGCAGATTAATTAGGACGTGGCTGTTCATGTTTCCATTTCTTGTACAAATGAATATTAATATAATATATAATTTCTTTCCAGAGGCAGATGTTGAGTTGAAATGGACACAGTGATAGAATCAAATTTAATATTGAACATAACATTATTTGGACTCTGATTATAGTATTAAAATATAATTGTGCAAAACACCTGTTCCCTGGGTATTTATGTCCAGATGTGCAGTACTAAATGGTGTAGTAATGAAAAAACTGTAAATCAAACTTGATAATCTGCTCTGAGAACAGTAAAGTGAATTGTATTTCTGAATAGCTTAGACATCTACTTCAGCACTCTTCTAATTAGCTGATGCTGCTGCATTTTCACACAATGTCTTTTAGTTGTCACCTCTGCTAAACACCTGAGCTCCCTCTTGATGCTTCAGGGTGTTTGAGGTTGTAAATGCCTTATGCTAAAGAACAGAAACAAACTCATTCCTCAGTGTGCTGTTTCCTTCTCTGCTCCACTTTGTCTTAGTAGAAAATCATGATTCTGTTGTGTTTCGTCATTCATATAATGGAGCTGCAGTGTGGACATTGTGGACGTGTGAACCTCATCTACAATGTAATGCACGAGAACAGTGGACTAAAAAGGTTTGTAGCGTACTGTAACCTCTGGATCATGCACGCCTTTCCTGTAAGGAAAAGAGACGGAAACTTAAGTAATCATCAAGATCATGGTGGGTGTTGATGAAGATGTTTGGTATGTACTACCTGCACTGTTTGCACATGGTGCAGCTGTACACCCTGCTGACGTGCCAATTAGGCCTATACATTTATTCACACACCCTGTTGATTTTCCAATTACACCTACGCAGCCACACACACTGCTATCTGTAATTAGGCCTACGTGCTCTCTGCGCCTCACAGCAGCTCACAGATGTGCACATTGTGTACGACCACTGGGTCGCTGCTCATAATGTACAGCTCTCAAAACCTCTGCTGGAAATCAGTATAAATAAACGCAGAAAGACGTCTCTGTAAGAAAATATTATGAAACGAGAAGGAAATGGTTGTAGGATGAGCGAAGCATTCCTTGCGGAGCCTCCGGCCTCCCAGCTGGGCAGTGGTTCGTACATACAGGCGCTGAGTGGTTCCAGTAAAGTGAATAAAATATTCACTTTACTTCAAATGAGGTCTGCTGAGGGTGCAATGAACTGAACTGGGCTATTTGCTCGGTGCCTCTTGTACCTCCATGTGTAAGGTTGTCGCACAGAAAATAAACAAGAATGTGGACTGACACAGATCACTGCTTAAAGAAATAAACATGTAAATACCACAACACTTTTAAATGACATTGATAATAGAGTGAGTAACTAATTATCATGCACTTTGTGACTGTTCCTTGGCTGGAAGAGCCAGATCTCAGTCCTAAATGAGTAGTATGGTAGGAGCACTCACTGACGGGACCAGCAGGGATTTTTCCCAACACCACTTATTACATAAGGTTTACTTCTCTTCATGTGCAAACCTTCAGCAGAAGTACAGATAACATAGTAAAGCTAATAAGTAACATGCCTTCAAAAGTTAAAAGCCGCAACCTGTGTGGAGTTCACCTATTTCCCAGTTACTCCTTTTTAATGCAAACAATCTTCGTCCTCCCTTCTAGTTTGTGCTTTTTCTCTACACGTCCACCTGGGGGCTCTCTGCTCCCACTCAAGCTGCCAAATTAGATTTGATGAACCGTCCAACTCCACTGAATGTTTGCATCCACACTGCTTTCTTGTAAAATTCGACCCTCATGGTTCATGTTTTATTATCCCTCATTTATTACTGTGTTTTCCTCGCCTCATTTTTACCCATAATTAAACATAAGAGATTAGAGAGATTAAGTGTAAAATATTTAAAACATTTTGTTGTGGATACGAAATCCTGCAAAATACTACTGCTAATAGCCAAAATCCTCAGTATCTACAGTCTATATACGTACATGTATAGTGTACTTATACAGACCATGGTTTCAATGCATTCATTTTTTCCAGCATCTTATACCTCCCCCTCCTGGTCAGTATCGTTGTTGCAAGACACCTGCAATATTTTTTTGTCAGTGAAAAAACAGCCTCTGCTCTATCAGGACATGTTCCTCTGTGCACTTCACATGTTAGGTCTGTAGATGTTGTTTCACACTCTGTGTTGTGATTCAGGATGTTTTGAGTCAACATGGACATGTTGCTTTTCCATAGTACAATCTCACAAAGCTTCTAGCATGGCTGTAGATCTCTTCTTCTTCTCTTTCAGCTTTTCCCATCAGGGGTCGCCACAGCGAATCATCCTTTTCCACCTAACTCTATCATGGGCATCTTCTACTCTAACACCAGCCAACCTCATGTCCTCTGTTATAACATCCATATATCTCCTCCTTGGTCGTCCTCTTGCCCTCCTGCCTGGCAGCTCCATCTCCAACATCCTTCTACCAATATAATCACTATCCCTCCTCTGCACATGTCCAAACCATCTCAGTCTGGCCTCTCTGACCTTGTTGCTAACGCAGGCAACGTGAGCCGTCCCTCTGATGTGCTCGTTCCTTATTCTGTCTAATCTCGTCACTCCATGGAGAACCTCAACATCTTCATCTCTGCTACTTCCATCTCAGCCTCTTGGCTGGCCAGCAGAGCTGGTCTCACCACTGTCTTGTACACTTTTCCTTTGAGTCTTGCTGACACTCTACTGTCACACAACACACTTTCCTCCACCCGCTCCAACCGGCCTGCACTCGCCTCTTCACCTCTTTTCCAGCATGGCTGTAGACTATGACATGCATGAAATGATATGAAGCAAAGCAAGAAAGTGACCATACTACAACTATCTATGCTTCAAGTCTTTAGTATATTGTGTGTTTGGGTAAATCCTTGACAGAGGTTTACTTACAGCAGCAGACTGTAACCTCTGGTTCATGCATGTCCTGTAAGAAGGAGAGACACAAATAACTCAGGTGTCAATTCAGTATAAAAGTGTGACAAATAATTCTGGTATAATGAAATCGTTTTGGTAAAAGCTAAATGTGTCTAGTTGCTGAATAACCCATAAAAAACATATGGAAAAAGTAACAGTAGAAAAGTTTTTTTTTTTTTTTAGTCCAGACATTGAGATGGATGAGAGCTGGCATTACATGGAGCTCAGCTGTGGAGCACGGAGTCAAATCAAGGAAAGTACCCACTGGCACTGTTTCAGCCTCTTCATTAATCAGATTCATCATAATGAGTATGTGTGGGTCTGCAGCAGAGGAGGAGGGCTGGAGAGGAAGAACACAGACAGACAAGATAGATGCAGACAGACAGACAGATAAATGGACAGGATGTAAACAAGCTGTAAATTAGACACTGGCACATGCACTCACCTTAAATCTGCAGAGGACAGTGAACAACGATGGCACAAATGCTCCTGCGGAATTGAGCACAGTGTGGGACACATCCATTCCTATCGCTCCAGTACTGCGACGCTGGAGGGCTTCACTCACATAAAACATCAGCGAATGAGGATCCCTGACAGGTCCTCACAGTCCTCCACCACTCAACAGATGTGAAATGGCCTGATAGGCTCCCCAGAGAAATGAAGAGTTGGATGGGGAGAAGAGGAAAGACAAGCGAGATGGGAGGAGGCTCCAAAAAAGCGCAATGTAAATGTGTGTCTGCAGTGGGTAATATGAAGTGACATGTAAATGACAGTTCCTCTCATTGATTTACGCTCTTTATGTTTGTTTTATGATCATTTTACTGGATATGCAGAAGTGTGGCTTCAGGCTTGTGGTTGCTGCTATAATAATTATACTGTGTCTAATGGGGCAACAGCACGCTCTAATGAAGACAGATGGTACTACACTACACAACCGCTCAGTGTGAAGCCTCGACTGCAGCAACTTAGTGAACTTCACTGTTTGCTAGATGAATACCAGTATGTGAAAACATAAAAATACAGAATATACAGTTTGATAGTAGTTCGTCCAATCTATTGAGCAGAACATTTACATCATTTTACAGTATTGTTTCTGCCTATTTTTCAGATGCATCTTAATCTAGTCACCATTTTACTGAGTTGTGTTTTTTTTCCAATGGTTGTAGTCAACATGGCTATGGTTTTCCATGTTAAACAAATAAGATTAAGGTGAATTATAAGGTGGCGTTACAGCTCTAAATAGTGACTCCTCTGTCCACGTTTGAGGAGAAGTAAATGAGTTGTTCATTCACAAGGCGTACGAGTGGCTGAGAGCATCTTTCACTGCATTTCTATCATTTATCTGAGAAAAACAGTGATCATATTCACTTTTTTTGTCTTATGTAAAAAAAAAAAAAGTTAAACTAAAGAAGCAATGTGCCTTAGTACAGTTTTGTGGGCTTTTACTTGCATGTTTCCATTTACAGTACTTTATGCTTCTTCTGTATTAGTCTGACAGCTCCAGTTACTAGTTACTTATAAAACCAACTTATAAAATGTGATGCATTATTAGAGATTGAATGGCTTGTATACTTACCCAGGTGTTTTCAGTTATGTAGCTAGTTATACCTGCTCAGGTTGGAGCTGTGCAGAGCTATGGTAGAATTAACGAGAAGTCAGTCAAAAAAACATAATGTGAGGCTACATAAATGAAACAGCTCTCATTCATATCATACCGTAGGCGTGCATGGTCTTTAAACTAACCTACAGTTTATAAAATAGTTTGAGTGGTGCAACAACAAGCCCTACAAAAATGTTGCTTACATTATAATGTATGGTAATAAACATTATTAACACTAAGCTCTGATTTTTAAAAAAAAATCTTGCTGGACAAAATAATAGTTGGTATGAACACGATTCACATTCAGGGAGCCTAAACTCACAAAGCTCATTTGAGACTTCAGGAACTGAATAATAATAATAATAGACACTGTTGCACTGATGTATGGTTGCTTTTGGTTATGTCAATGTCCTGAATACTTCTTTCTCCAATGGAAATGATACAGTATACCTGGTAGCATCAAACATTGACATAAAGTTAAGTCTATTGAAAAAGAAATCATATACTGCAGTATCAATTTGTATTTTTAAATAGACAGTGGATGCCAATCACAGTGTAGTGAATAGTGACAACATGGGGGTCAATGTCTGAGTGGTTTATTAGAATAAGAAAGTTGACACAGAGCAAAGTCTCCATGCGGAGTGACAGGCAGAGCTCAGGACAATGTAAAGAATGGTGTACAATGGCTGAAGTTTGCTTTTGCATGTGTGTCTAATGTGTGTGTTCTGTGCAGTTGTTGGAGGGTGCATGCATGTGTTGCTTTTGCTTGATGACAGACAGATTTCTTCGCGGACACAAGCACACACACTTGCATGTACTGTACAAATTCAAACGTCGCTACTTCTGTACACACACAGAGGCCGTGTCATCATGCAGCTACTGCACTTAAATTACATGTAAGCATCAAGGTTATGTACACGTTGTCATCTGATGACAGCCGGCCCAAATGTCTCCGGCGTGACCAGCCTCTGCAGGACAGCGGGGTCCTTCACAGTAGCAGGAGACACGACTCTGCAGGAAAAAAAAGTCTTTTTTTTTTTTTTTTTTAAACCCCAGTCTTTTGTGAGTTCATTCACTCCTCTGCTTCCTTTGAGATTCAGCATCCAAACAGGTTACAACACCTCAGTGCTGCTCACAGTACTGCTTCATTGTCACTGTCAGTAGACTAAAAATCCTGATAGTCATCAACTTCATTGTCGTCATCAAATCTGGCACAGCAGAGAATCGAAATTGAAATCAAATACAATAATATCCCATATAATTTCAAACCAAATATCTACCACAGAAACAAACATTAGAAAAAACAAACATGACAAAAATCATCAGCGTTGACTAAATACATCTACAAGTTTATGAAAATGCAAATGTTGACTTTGTTTTTGCCTTGTTTTTGTGCTTTTTTCCTCACATATGTTGGCTTGGAAGGAAGCAGTTTCATGTCACTCCTACTCAGTGGGATGGTGAGTTTTATACAAGTTAGCCTCCGTTTCTAGGCTCTCTCTAAGGCAAAGAGCCCGTACAGTACAGAGGAGCATTGCAGGGTGGGATGGCAGTTATTGGCTGGGGGGCATCGCTTCACTGGGCAGACAGCACAAACAACCCCAACACACAAAGGCGTGTTCTCTTCACAGACACAGACACAACCTGATGAATAAGAACATAGACAGACTGGGTCACAAGGGCTGGGTGGGTATTTATTATGTATCTGTGCCGTTATATGTGGGGAAGAGATAAAGACGCTGAATGTGTTTGTGTGTGTGTGTTTGCGCGTACGACTAGAGGCAATAAGTGCTACATAAAAAAAAAAGAAAAAAAATCGAAACAAAATTATTTCGAAGCAAAAGAAAGCAATTTAATGCATGAGCGCCTTTGAATGTCTTAAAAATGAAACATGTGAAGGATTTGATGTGAAATAAAGAGGGATTTTGTGAATTGCTTTGATTTCTGTTTCTGTCAGTGACTCATTAAATTAACAAGCTAACCTTTAATAGTGACAAACAGGACGAAAAACACAGCCCAAGTAGAGATATGGTGCCTGTGTGAGTGTGTGTGTGTGTACAGAGACAGTGTGAGTGTTAGCAGTAAAAGGGGCTTGTAAGAAGAAGTAGACAAAGGGCAGCTGGTAATAAAAAAGGAACAGGAAAGACATAAAGTATGTAAAGAAGAGGGAGGGTGATGGCTCTAATAAACATACTGGCTTCCATGACGTCACACCTGAATTTTTTAGCTGCCCTGTAATGTTGAAGTACGATAATCAAATGATACACTTAGGAAGATAACATCATGTACATTACATTTCCTAGAACACGTCAGTGTCGGCCTATTTCAAGCCTGAGCTCTGTTTCTGATCTTAATTCAATTGCTTCCCAAATTTGGTTAAAGGGCCCCAGTGTTTGTGTGTTTGCATGTGTGTGTGTGTGTGTGTGTGTGTGTGTGTGTGGCTGGTGGTTGTTGGAGTTGCAAAGAGCTGGTTGAACGTGCACCTCCCTCTCAGGGCTGATGTGTCTGTAGTAATCTTCTCAGGGGCTCATCAGGCCATTAGAGGGCCAGAAATGTACTTTGCCTAATCAAGCATGTTTAGTGAAACACCGGAGGAGATGCAGAGCGAGGACACGGCTCGCTGCGCACGCTGGTCGAGACAGAAAGGCCTCATTCACACACACACACACACACACACACACACACACACACACACACACACACACACACACACACACACACACACACACACACACACAGACATGCAGCACTCAGGCCATGGTGAAGAAGGAGACAGGGCGAGAGAGATAAAGAGAGGCAGAGATGAGGGGCAGGGTGGGTGGAAAGCACCGTCTCTTCAATACTAATGACCTGTTTCAGGGTAGAATGTGTAAAGAATACAGTATACTAATGTGGCGAGGCGGTAATGCAGTAACATCATGTTCGCTTGCTTGACCTCCCCCTGTGTCCTTGTTTCATTAATCTCCTTCACTGACTTGCCCAATGCGCCTCCTCCAACTTTTGACTGTGTTTTTATAGTGCTGGGTATTAAAACCCAGTGTCAGTAATGCCAGCTGATCCTTATGCACCTTAGAGAAAAAGAAAAGACAATGCAGACATATTATGATCTTTTAAGGTAAATGTGTTGGTATAGACTTGACTTTTTTTACATTCAACAGGTGGGAAACAAGAATATCATACCTGATGGCCACTATTGGCCTAACTTTTAGCTCAATTTTGCTCTCCTCTCCACTAAATCCACTAACTAGTCGCTAAAATTGGTGCCATTCGGTAGCAGGCAGGTACCTGTAGCACCGAGTAGTAAACCAAAACAAGCAATAAAAAAGAAATCATACATATTTTATGCTTCTTTTTAATTACCAGTATCTTATAGGCACAAAATGTTCCAGCAATGCCCTTCTCTTGTGCATTGTGGTGCTTGTTTATAGTATCTACCATCTGTTCCCATATTGCCTACAACTAAACACAGCCCAGCTTCGCCGTTTTATCTGCGAGTCTTTGTGTACTCTATAATGGTTTAAATATATTGTGTAGCATAACCTGCTCCCACGCAGAGCTCTGACACTGTTAGCACAGATTTGTGAATGTCAAGCAGAGGGTTGCTGCACAGCATTAGTGGCTCAATAGAGAAAAGAACAGGGATGGAAAATAGAACGGGGGTGAGAATGAGAGTAAAATTGATCAAAGATGTTTTTTTGCACACACATACACACACACACACACACTCGAGCCGACAAACAGACACACCACCTCTACCGCACTGTGACCCAGATGAACTAAAGTTATCTCTAGATCTCCATTTAAATCGAGAACGTCTGAGAACACACAAAAACAGAACACATCAAAAGATCAAGACAACGGAGTGAAAGAGTAACTCCACACCCAAGTGTACCCATGCCCATCTGTTTTCTTTATCCTGCTTTTGTTGAGAAACACACTGAAAGACAGAATGGGATAAAGCCACAAGGGATGACCATTGTGGCAGCGGTGCCCCAACCCTGGCCTCTACCCCAGCTTCAGCCCTCAGCCCTCAGCCCCTCTCTGTCCTGGCAAGTGGGCGAAGCGTAAGAGATGCTCGGGTCTGGTTGATACATCTCACATGATGGATGGAGCTGCTGTCCTCCTCATTGATATTCTGCTAGGCTGTGGAGCTGGGCTAGGTCCCTGACTCTTAACGGCTATTTGTTGCTGCAGTCTCCTCCTGCTTCTGGGGCACAAAGAAGCTCAGTGTCGGGCAGAAGAGGCTGAATGGAACTCCCAAGCGGCCGGGTCTCACCGCCTCAGTCAGACAGCCAGACAGCCACAGCTCACATTCCCTCCTTCAAATGGACTGCGGAGCCCAGGGAGGCCTCGGGTCAGGTCAGACAGGCCGAGGCATACTGAGAGCCAGCGAGGGAGGGGAGAATGGAGGGTAGATATTGTTCGTTTTCCCATCACTCTGCCCTTCCTGACATCTATCAGATTCACTTTGCTTTGCTGAGAAAACAGTGATTATAAAAAATATTGTTTGGCTTTCTCTTCATCCTTATATGTTTCTTACTTATTATTGCTCTTTCACTTCATCATGACTCCGTCCTGGGATGCTTCAGAGGTGCTGGGAATCACAAAAATGACACAGGCAGTCTCAAGCCTTCACTAGCTACTGTCATCTATCCAAATCTCTGACTGCTAAACACATCGAGCTTCAGAGAGAACATAATAAAATCCATTTGTCTGTCTCTCTCTCTCTGATTGTTTATAAAAAGGGCAAATAATATTATCACCAACTTCATTGTCAATGAACTTCATAGTTAAGACAGAACACTGGCTGGGGTTGTTGCGGCCACACACAGTCACACACACTCTACATGATTCATTAGGAGTCATTGCCCTCTGGCACGGCTACAACTGTTCGAGTCTCATCTGAAATCCAAAGCAAAGCACATTGTTGTCTGCTGGATACCTCTGGCACAATAAAAACAAACAAACAAAAAAACTAAACAAAAGCAGAAACAATATTTCACACTTAAAGAAGCTCCATGGTGTCAAAACAGTGAACGAAATGGTTAAGGGAGACCTTTCACATTTGGTGCTGAAAGGGTAATTGTCACTTTTTCAAAGATCTCCGCACTCCTGTTTTGAGAACATTGCCCTTCCTTTACACCCCTCACTGTACCATATTGTTTGTCCTGTGGTGCCAAAGTCACGCTCTGTGGGTTCAACCGCTAGCAGAGCAGAGGGGTGCGCCTCAGATTAAGAGCAGAGAAATGGTAACGTGAGGAGAGTTTTTCTCCTCTCTTTTAACTCTCTGTTTCTTTTCTCTCTGTCCCTCTCTTCAGTCACCTGAATGACATCAGAACATTGAATGACAGTGAGAGAGGACAGACGGGGTAAGGTTGGACTGGGACAGCGAGTTTGAGGGGTTGATTTATTCCAGTTTACTGTTGGAAGGGAATGGGTGTTCAGAGAGAGCTTCTTGTCAGGGCTCATGCACTTCACTTCATTGGCCACTGGGGGTGCGCTCTCCCATGTTCTTCACTAGAAGATGGCTGAAGTCAGCCAGTTCTCCCAGCCCTCGCGGCCCGTGCATGTCTGGCCTGATGAGGCCGTGGCGCTGGGAGTGATAGGGCGCTCCATTGTTGCTGTTGTAGTTGAGTGCTTCATGACTCCAGCGAGGTTCCCCATAGTCCATGTGGGGAGTGGGAGCGGAAACCACCCTCCGTCGGTCAGGAGAGTCCTGTGGCGTGGCAGGGTAGATGTATTCTCCCGCTGAGTTCCTCAGGGCACCGGAGGGACGGCTGCCACCGTGCTCCCCTCTCTGGGTGGCTAGGATCAAGTACCTCTGGCGCTCTGTATGTGGGGGCAGCACCACCTCCCCTGGGTCCTCTATCCTCACCATGCCTCCACCCCCTCCACTGCCATGCAGAAACTTCGAACTCAGGTAGATGACAGAGTTGTTGGGGCAGGGAGTCCCCACTGCTGTGAGGAATGTCTGGCCCTGGTCCCAGTCGCTGTCCGGGAGACGCATGGCCCGTTTTTGCTGCAGTGGGGTCTGTTCTGGGGTGGGGAGCAATCCTGGGTCCATATCTCCTTTAGGCCAGCCATTGGGTGTGACAAAGGGGTTATCTGCCTGCGAACACCGCCTCTCACCACCGCTGGTTCTTGTCACACTCATTACAGACCCACTGCGACCGTGCCCCAGCATGCTCTGCTCTTTGTCACTTTTGCGACGAGCGCCATTGGCTCCAGAGCCTCGGGAGTGGCGGTGGCGGTGACTCATGATCCAGCAGACGGTGAGCCCAGAGAGGATGGCTCCTGTTGCGAAGGCTGATACAGCAGACACCACAAGCAGGTTCACAGACACCAGGCCATCAGGTTCCTCAATGAAAGTCTCTTGGAGCAGTGTTCCTACAAACAGAGAGATACAAGCACACTTAAAAAGAAGTCCACCAAACAACTGGAAGAACCATCTAAATAGCATCAGTACTTCCTGCATTACACATGTGGGAGTTAACAAACGGCGAGACAAAATGGCCTATTTTCTTATTTCACAATGTGGGTGGGAATGGTCATATGCTTTCCAGTGAAGGTAGGGCTGGCTAATTGCCTTCATTATGTTAAGTGGATGGTGATTTTAATAGCTGTAATAACTGTCTTCCTGATTGGGAATGACTCTCAACCCTAACATGTTTCACTACATTAGCTTTATGGGGAAAGATGCCAATTCTGTCACTAACACTGAGTAATAATTTCAAGTTTGCATAACATGAAAATGTGCTATTCTTCTCATGTATTTGTTTGTGACTAAAAACTATTTCCCTTAATATGTAATTAATAATAACACTTAGATACCTCAGAAGCTGAGTACTTTTCATTTCTCTCAAAACCTGAACTTGGTTTTGATGCTTTTCTTATTTTAAAAAAATCTATCTTAGTCTTCTATCTAAGGCAGGCACTGTGTTTACAGATAATTGGCAGCATACCAGCAGACAAGAAATACGTACATTTTTATATTTCTGTTGTATAAGAACACGAGATGAACTCAGAACTGTTATGAATTATTGAAAAATAAAAAAAGAATACAGCTAGACCTCAGCACATGCTGCCATGGATCAATTAGGAAAATGCCAGAAGAAAAGTTGTTCTTTGCTGCATGAGCTCCTGGGACCAACATCAACAAATACAATGAAATTATGCTACAGGAAGCAGTTTGGAGAGAAAGAGGAGAGAGAGAGAGAGAGAGGTTGCCTAAAGTGAACTCGAACATTTGGGGCCTTAGACAAACACAGTAATGCTTGTTAAATTACAACACCAATAGCAGCAGAGGGAGGACTACCTCCACAAAGACAGCAAAATAAATGGATGTCATTAATAGACATTGGGAGCCACTTTCTCACTTACAAACGGCACAGAAAAGGAGCAACACGAAGAATGAGAAAACAAATGAACACGCAGAGAACAGCGACATTTTTTAAACAAACATACTTGTTGTCTGACGAATTCATTTTTAATGGCAACAAATGGAGCCGATTGTGGCGCAAATACTTCATTATGAGACAGCCTAGTGGTTAATTAATGTGGGCTGTGGCTAGTATACTGTGTACTTGTTCACACTGAGATTAAGCTGGGGAACGGCAGCTGAAATTTACTAAACTGCCAAACTGATGTGCTGTGCCAGATGTACATATTAAAGGGGCAATTCACACAAAAATACAGATACTACCTTTCACCCACAGCACGATCCGTCTATCTAATTGAAAATAATGTAATACAGTTTAGTCACATCTGATTTAGCAACAGGATAGACGTCAAAGTTGTTCTGTGCTGTGCTTTTTCAAATTCAAAGAAACAGGCTCAAAGGCTTTTTAGCAGGTCTTTCTTGACATGACACTGGCAACTGTGTTTGGGTAAAAATAGTACTCAATGAAAAAAGAAAAAACACACTTTAATTTCTCTTTGAGGTAGGTGAAAGATTTCAACAAGACAAAAAGTAAAAGTACCCCAATTAACAGAGAGAAAGAGCAGGAAAAGGCGAGAGAATCACTAAGGTGGTAAAAAGACACTGTGCTGAGGCTGTGAGCTACAGTACTGTAACAACCTTTTTTCTAATATCTTTTTAGTAGAAATATGCTCCAAAATACATGTGAAGAGGTGCTGTGAACGTCTTCTCTTGACAGCAGCGCAGAGATATTCTCTGTTTTTTAGTGAGACTCGCTCATCTACCCAGTCAAAGAAGACAAATTGCTTCTGCTAGACTAGCAGGTTTTGTAGCATTCTTAAATACTGTAATTTCACATCACTAATACCTGCAGGGCTGTTGCAAGATAGCATCTCAGATGAGGAAGGAGAAGAAAGTGGGAGAAGACAAAGGTGTGGTGTGTGTCACCACTGCAGCCTCATTACATGTCACAAAACTCATTTTCCATTTCTCACTTTAACACATGTAAATCATGAAATATTGATTCTATTTAAAGCTTTGTATTTTGTAAATATTCTCCTCATTTATTTTCTTTCAATGGCATGGATGACAATAAAGAAATTAGTGTTTAATAGTGTTTTTGTGGAGTAGTGTAGTACAGAGACATCCTGCTAACCCCACCTAACAGCACACTACACAAATCATTAACACATCTCTCACAACAGGCACCTTTCCCACCTCATTTCAGCAGGCCCATATCACCCCAATTTTAAAAAATCTACTCTTGACCCCTACCTTAGTGGATAATTACAGACCTGTCTCTTTTCTTTCATTCCTGGCCAAGACCCTTGAATGAGCAGTCTTCAATCAACTGACTGACTTCCTTTCTAGGAACGACCTCCTTGATGTCAACCAGTCAGTCCGGCTTCAATAGTGGTCACTCCACAAAAACTGCACTCCTGAAGGTCGTGGAATCCATGCAGGCTGCAAAGGCTGCGGCTCCATCTTCTATCTTAATTCTACTGGATCTATCTGCAGACTTTGACACAGTCAACGACCAGATCCTCCTTTCTACACTTTCTATTTAGGTATCACTAGGACGGCTGTGGCCTGGTCCTACTTGTCTGGATGTACTTTCAAGGTATCTTTGCCTGGGCAGGTTTCTAACTTTCACTGCCTCGCCACTGGCGTGCCACAGGGCTCAGTTCTTAGTCCTCTACTCTTTTTTCCATTTACACTACATCCCTAGGTTCTATCATCCAGTTTCATGGCTTTTCCTATCATTGCTATGCTGACAACACACAGCTCTTCCTGTCATTTCCACCAGATGACTCCACTTTCTCACCATGGTGGAACGACCTACCCACCTCTGCACGCTCGGCAGCCCCACTCTTAATTGTCAACTATTCCACAACTTTCTTTGGATGAAATGGAAACAGTTCTTTCTAGAGCACTGAATGTTTCTCGTGAGCTTAGAAATTTTGCTTGCCTTGTACCTCATGACTGAATGTAAAAATGTATTATATTTATAAAATGTGCGTGCACTTTTACTTGAGTACTGAGTTTATGTATTTTTGTCACATCTGTTAATCACCATAGTCATTCCTCTGTCTTGCCATCTTTGGAGACAAGTTGCTAGTCTGGCTGGAACATAATTTTGTCAAAAAGTTGTGACCAACTGACCTTCAGTATTATTCAGACAGCAACAATGGCCTTACAAGGTGACTGCCCTCTATAAAGACAAGGTAACAAATCTGAATTATTTCATCTCTTGTCACTTGTAATTACTTCTTATAGCTCTGACAATAGGATCCTTGACACGTTCAATGTGAGTTCATACTCTCAACAAGTTTGCTGTGTCAATTGAGTGAAACCTTGCGTTAATCAACCGGCCTTGTTGGTCAATCAATGCCCTTTTCAGTACTAATTAGTGCTTTATCGCCAATCCAATAAGCTCACATGGATAGTATCTTAATAGAGACCTTAGTTACAGCCTGTTAATTATATGATATGCACAGTTTCTTTCCTCCTGAAGAACCCAGAGATCACATTTTATCAGTGGGATTGTGTTTGGTCTTAAAGTGAAATGTGATCTGTATTTGATTTTAATTTTTTGTATGCTTGATGACATAAGCTCTTCTTCCCTCATTTCATTTGTACTTCTTTTTTATTCACTCTTCAATAAGGTAATTGGTTCTTCTGAATATTCAGTTAGTAAAATATATTTCCACCCACCTAATATTTAGATCTGAAATGGTATCGTTGAAATATTCATTGTTTAAGGTTCTCTTAAGTTGGTCCTCATATGAGGCTCGAGTGAGTTTTAAAGTCCTTTTTAGTATGATGTATTATTTAGGAGGTTAGTTTTCACCCAATGGGATCTAAAATCTCAAAATGTCAGCCATCTCGTAGTTACACAGGTTAACCAGCACAGTCCTTGTTTACTCATTTAAGCGCTCATGTTCCTCTGTGTTTAAACTGAATTTGACATTTGTGCACTGGAAGTTCTTTTCTCCTTGAACACACTGTTGGCATCTTTGCAGTAGCAGCGTAAACATATCCCTTGATCACTGCTATATTTATGTTCCCAATTCAGGCCAATATTCAGTTTGCAATGATTGCCAGCGTCAATTACATTATCGCTCCTCTCCTCAGTAAAACAGGTAGCAGCAGATGTGACACAAAGAAAGGCATTTGGAGGTTACAGTATCAACTATTTCATTTATAGTGTCTCCACACTTACACACACACACACACACACACTGGAGAAGTTTGAAAAGTCTAGTAATGAATTGATTCATGACTGGATTTTTTTTTTCAATAAACCACAACCTTGATTTACTTGTAAACAAACACAAAATGCTGCAACCACAGAAAATTCGGAACAAGGCGGCAACATAACGAGGAAAAGCCACAAATCTCCCCTCTCTCCCACACATTACATCTGGAATTGTTCTTGCTGCACTCAGCTGCAGAGGTTGTAGATATTTCTGTAACATTTACCTCAGCTCTGGTCCAGGGTTGTTGTGTGGCACTTCAGATTAAATTCTGCACGGTGCAATAATACTGCTGTCATCTACATGCAGAAGGATAGGGTTTGACAAGTGCGTGCGTTATGTGTTAGTATGGCTTTCTGTGTGCCTGTGTGCATATGTGTATAGACATTTTAGCTGTAGCAGAAACAGGTAAGTCAGTAAGTCAGTCTTTGACACTGATGCTCGGGTATGTTCATTATTTCATCAGTTTCTTTCTTGGATGCACAATATGTAGACAAAAGCTTTAGCCTGTGGCAATAAGCCAAAAAAGCTGATGAAAATGAAAGGGTGGATGGATAGAGATTTTTCTAATGTGTGTGTGTGTGCGTTTGTGTGACAGCAGACAGGTTTCCCTGCATCCTACCGAGGGGTGACAGTGGAAGCAGCAGCTTGCACACTCTCTCCTCCCTTCAACTCTTTCTCTCCCTGTTCCAATCCCGCTCACTTATTAAAGCTTAATAGAAGCCAACGGGCCTGCCTGTCAGCCTGACGCACACTGAGCCGCTTGTCTTGAGGCTTCCAGCTCCAATTACAGTGTAACAATGAGAGAGAAGAGGAGAGGAGATGAGAGCAGGGGATAGGAGAGGAGAGAAGAGGAGAGGAGACAGATTTTACATAGGCCCGAGAAAAAGAAAGGAAATGGGTGGAGGAAATGAGACAAAGGGGGAGAGTTGAAACAAAAGAGGTGGGAAGTTGAGGAGGACATTGAGGAGAGAAGTAGAAAGGAGAGGAGGGCATAAGTCAGGATTAAAAAGGTGAAGACGAGAGCAAAGACTTAGTTTGAATGACAGAAGATGAAACACCTCTTTTGTCAGAGAGAAACACTGGTAGGATATTTGTGTAGCTATACATTCGCACCAGGTAACTGTCAAACCTAAAGTACAAAGGAGCCTGCACATAGTGTCTTTTTCCTTTGGTATCCCATTTCCTTTGTCTCTAACCCACAGTCATCCCCTGCTTCACACTCCGTATCCTCCATCCCTCCCTCCAGTCGTCTTGTTAGCCGTTAATCCTCTCTCCGTATCTCTCTCTCTTACCCACAACTCCTTTGATCACCAGGGGTGGCAGCATGATGAGAGTAATGGCTTAAAAATTCATAAGTGAAGTAAAGAAACTTTTACTCGAACACGCTCAAAAGCACGATCAAATTTAGTACTGAAGTGACAAAGTGACGTTTCCGTAACTTGGCAAACGTGACAGCTGTGGACATGTAAATCGGACTGAGTTTTGCAGCTGCCTCTCTCATGTCTTCCACTCTAATTTCTCACTCCTTCCCTCCACCCTGCTGGTGAGCAAGGGAAATTAATGAAAAAGCCCTGCAGACTCCATGCCAGTTGTTAAACATTTCCCCTTGATTAGAGCACTGGCAGGCGACTGTGTGTGTATCTGCTCGACCCATGCTCACAGTTTGGCGGCATTGTCGACGATGGCCTTGTTAACGTGCGAGTGAGATAAAGACGGAGTCAGATGAAGGAGAGCAAGATAATTTTCCAGCCATCATCAGTGCTGATGATCTTGATTAGACATGTGCATCCAGAAGATAAGTTTTATAGAATATGAGTCTAATTTTCATGGTTTTGCCCTTCACATTGTTTATGAGAGTTTGAGACGCAGAGTAATTGAGAAGCAGCATCGCTACAATAAAGTCAGAGAGACCAAGAATCATTCAGATGATGAACAGAGCATATAAATGTTGTGTTTTGAAAAGAAGAGAAACATACTGTTGTACTATCTATCTATTGTTCCTGCTTATAAACCACTGGTACGTTTTACCTTCTCTGGACTCTTATGTTTTGGATGCTCTGCAGGGCTGTAAAGTTGGGAAACAATGGTTTAAACCAAGTATGACTCAAAAGTTGAAGGTGAACCAGGATGTCTGTCTGCTAAGTTGATGTTTAAAGCAAATATAATTTCACTGTTGGCCTTTGTCTTCCCCTCTATACTGTATGTTGCTAGCTAACCTTGGAGTTGTTTGACACCTGTACGATTATCTGATGTCCTCATTTCTAACAACAATAAAGAAAATGGATACTTCTGATAACAGACAATTTAAATCTAGGAAGACAATGATGGTACTAGATTGGTACTGGGACAATTCAAGTATTCAGGAAGGACACAGAGTGAATTTGGTGACTAATATCTTATTGTTACAGATGAATAAAACTCAAAGGTTGTAATAAACTGTCAGTACCTTTTTTTAATCTATTTGTAGGGCATTTTGATTTGATAGGAGCACTGCAGAGGGGACAGGAAACGTGATGGGAGAGACAGAGGGGTACAATGTGCAATGCAAAGGTCAAATGCAAAGGTCCTGAGCCGGACTTTAACTTGGATGCTATAGTTGCAGTATGTTGCATTCGCCCTAATAATTAAGCTACCAGGGCGTTTTAACTGGAAACATTCTTTTAACACTTACCAGAAGGAGTATGTTTGACCTGTTCTGTATCTACACTGTTTTTAATCACTGTGTGGAGGTGTTCACAATTTTAGATTCTAACAAATTAATTTTTGAACTATTGTAGGGCTGCCCACAGTTCCATAAGTTCCTAAATCAAAAGCCAGGCAGGGGAACTTTTATGCAGTTTGAGCGCTGGAATACATGTATTAGAAACGAAGCACATCAAAACAGAACAAAGAGACTTCACAGCTTCCCCGTGGACCTGTCGATGCCACAAGCACACACTTCTGAGCTTGATAGGTTATGACTGTGTCACCATACAGCCACTGATCTGAGGGGCTTTCATCTCCAGAATCCACCATTTCTCTGCATCTTAATGTGTTGTGCACGCAGTGACGGCAGGGATGCACGTGGCAAAGCATGTGCAGCGTAGTGTGAATAAGTGCATAGACGTTTGAATATGTGTGTGTGTTAATAAGTGACTGCGTGCACCGCTTGCCCCCATGGCTCAGTGATTTTGCTCATTATCCTCGTCTCCTTTTTCCTCTGTTCAAAGAGTGCAGGCACAATTTTGTTTCTTGTTTTCAGCACGTCCTCCTTTCCACCATCTCACTTGTTTATTATACCCCCATTACTTTTCTTTCAGCAGATACACTATATATCTCACACTGCTGCATCACTTGCTCTTTAGCACACAAACGACCTCATGTTTCAAGCTGCTTAGCTAACGCCGACGTGTGTTCAAGGATGGCAAAAAAAAAAAAAAAAAAAACGAGAACGAATTAAAGCACTTTTAAAAAAAGCATGAATGCAGCAGAGCTCCTTACGCAAACTAAACCTTGCTTGCTTGTAAACTCTATTTACTCTCAGGATGATTGTAAAACCGTTTACATGCTCTCCCTGACAGCGTTTTTTTTTTTCCAGAGCACAGCTGAGGAAAAGCTGCTGGAGAGTTCTGCATGACTCCCTGGTTAAAAAAAGATAAATATATAAAATAATAAAAAATCCCCAACCCCGAATCCTGAGGGCCTGTCAGACGTGCCTGTCTTGCACCAGACTGATCAATATGTTAAAATATTTATGTGCACCAGCCATGTGTTTGCAATTAAAATTCCATAAAATCTCCACCAAAAAACCTGCTGTTAATAGATTCAGCTCTTCAGCTGGGTCTATTAGCGAGGGCAGATCAGGATTTCAGCTGGCTCAGAGTCAAGGTTTGAGATGATGACTGCATAATTACATACCTGCACAACTCTCTGGCTGCCTATACGTTTCTCTCCTCCACCTCTAGCTACCCTCACTAACTTCATTTTTTAACTCTCTTTAACTCTCTCTCTGTTTTTGTGCTCATAAAAAAAAAATCTCTGCTTGGTGTAAGTCTAGAACTGCTTTAGGAGGATGCTGCATGTTAAAATCATCAGTTGGGGGGCTGCCGTGTAATAGAAAGCTACAGGATGTTTTCTTTTTTGGTTTGGTTGTTTCACTTAAAGTTTGCACGTGTTGCTGTCAGGAATGTTTCTCATTGAATTTGTGGATTCAGTTATATGAAGTGTTTCCCCAATCTGGTCAACCTTAGCAAAAGGCAGCGTATCAAGGTTGATTCTGTTAGCAGTTTCAACCACATCCAATCCAAACAAAGCAACTGGGCTGTGGCGGACACTGCGGTGACATAAATTGTTTTCCACAAGTTTGTGTGCAGGACAGTGCAAATGTGTGCAAATATGCATGTCCGCGTTTCTCATTAGAAAGCAGGTTTTATTATTTTCCTCTAGATCTTATGACTTATGGGATACAGTGCTGGCTGTGCTTTCATTGGTAATTGATATTCTCATTTTAGGTGCAAAGCCACAAGCAGGCTGTAGAGAGCAATAATAAATATTCACAAATATGTCACAGGCAATAAATTGGAGCACAGGTCTGCACAGCAATAGTCTAACGATCTGCCCAGAGGGTTCATATCTCTCCTTCCCAAATCATGAACCAAGCAATTTCAGCTTAATCTTTCTCACATGCTACATTCATATATTACATCAGTATGTTGCTGTACAATACACCCACCAGCTGAAAACACACGCCACTTTGTTTTTATGTTAACACCCCCCATGCTGAAGTGTTGGATTTGTTCCCGACACAATTTTCTGAAGGTTTAACCGAATGATTAAACTATCAGGTCTAGTGTCGAGGCTGAACGCCATCTGGGTGGCTGATTGAAGTTGCTCTCACCCGATTGGTTCAGTCGCCGGCCTGTTCAGTTAATTTACAAGCTGCCTTTAATGAAAAGTCTCCAGTGAGGAGGCTGCGGAGGCACTGCAGGTGGCGCGGCATCAGGAAACATCCGGAGTCGAACGATCACTCAGAATCACAGTGCCTCTCAGCTGACCTGGACTAAACTGAGTTTAAGGTGATCAATACTGAGGCGCTGCAACATACTCAGGGGTGAATGTCACAGGAAAGAGGCTGACAGACTGAAAGTGAGACATGGCTGGAGAGAAACAGAGACTGAGAGAAGTGACAAAGAAAGAAAAAAAAAAAACGAGAAGGTGTTAAAGGAA
The DNA here is from genome assembly GCF_900324465.2 of Anabas testudineus. NCBI lineage: Eukaryota > Metazoa > Chordata > Actinopteri > Anabantiformes > Anabantidae > Anabas > Anabas testudineus. The sequence goes on along the minus strand of NC_046613.1, from coordinate 10,664,740 downwards.
AGAGAAACATAAATGAAGTGAAATGTGATTGAGACAGAGAGAGGTAGTGTGAAAAGAGGCACAGTGGTGCTATTGATGTGTTTTGGAAAGGAGGGAAAGTGTAGTTTGATGCACAGACTTTAGGAGAACTCTCTATGGTCGATTTCTGTCTGAAAGATAGACACAAAAACAATCCCCAATGGTGTGAGTGGAGAGTAGTTACAGTACTCTGGATGCCACGCTGCAGGACTCTCTATTGAGGCATTACACAGTGCCTCCAGGTCCCGGCCACACATTACTGGACAACTATTACTATCAGCACTGGCTACAGAACTGACCAGGGCCCGTGCTCTTTATGAGCTGTGTGTGTGTGTGTGTGTGTGTGTGTGTGTGTGTAAGTTCAGCCAAATTCCTTAAACACCAATGTCTGGTTTTCAATTTTACAGATTGTGTTAAGAGCCGGTGGCTACGGCTGCTGGTGTGTATGTTTCTGTGTATCGCACAATGATCCAAGCACGCACAAAAAAGCAAACTCTTAAAGTATCAAAAGTAAAAAAGAATTTTAAAAAAATTGGTTACTGTGATTATATAGCAATATTAAACCAGCACCTGATTTTGAATTGGACTACAATTAATTTTAGGACAGTTCAGTCAAACCCTGCACTAATTTAGTCGACAATAATCAGTGAACATTTCTCAGGATGTGGTTTTTCTGTTTTGACATTGTCATCATGTTGTTGCATTTGATGAAACCTCTGCAATCAAGCACCCCAAAACTTTTATTCGTGCACTACAATTACATATGCCAAGGTTGTGGCTTGTGATTACCTCCCCACCCCCCTTCTCAATTAAAAAAAAAACTGCATACATAAAGTTCCCAGAAGCTTTAAAAAACGCTAGTGCCCGCTCTGCTCAGAAGTGTATTTTTCTTTCTAGTTCCTTGACTCGGTTTGGTTTGTTTGACCTTCACTGTGCAGAATGATGAATGTGTGAATGTGAAGAGTTTGATTTCACATTCGTCTGCTGGAGAGGGAAGGTGTCTCTGTGCGCTTCATGAATCTCAGTTTCAGGCAGGTTTGTCTTAAACAAAATGTCACAAAATCCCATAGATTTTGTGGCATCAAAACTCGTTTGGGAGCAAGTCGAGATCTGAAATTCATCTTCCTCAAGTGAGATGTGGAAACTTGCTGACATGTAATGATCATTCACTGAAGCAGGGAACACCTTGTATCTAGAAGTTAAACCTCCCAAATAGATTTAGATGTACTGGATTATTTCAATTTTTCAAAAGGTACATTTACTCCACTACAATCCAGAGAGAAAGGTTGTATTGTTACTCCATTGCAGTTGTTAGTAGCTACTTTTTGTAGTTGACATAATCAACTAATACATGTTGATGTATTATTATGGATTAAACACCTGTCAGTACACAAGTGGTTAAAACCAGCTCCAATTGTACCTGCTGCAATATTAGTGCTCTTTGCACCTTTATGCATCAACAGTTAGTTTCCAATAGCATATATCATTGTGGCTAATTGCTATGCTTTCTTTGTGTAACGTTTACTTTGATGCTAATCCATTGTACTTTCACTTAAGGCTTGAACATTTTCGATTTCTGCACAAACCCTGTTCATGAGGCACATGTGGAACAAATCTGGACATCACGAAGTTCAATGATGTTTAGAATACTTTATTTTCTTTAAGTGGAGAAATGATACTACTCTAAAACTCCTCATGCCCTTTAGGTAAACTTTAGAGCACATACTTCCGCTTTAATAAAGAATTTAAAGTGGTACTTCTACTTGCCTGATCGAGTTTGTTTCAAGACTGGTTGACTGTGACTAAATAATAATTAGGAAGAAACCTCTTGAACTTTGGTGGTAATTTACAGTAATGTTTATGTAAAACTCAAAGGAAACAGGTTTTCAGGAGAACTGAATATAAGTAACTGGCCTGATATTTAATAATTACAGTAATCTTCAAGAAACTCACCTGAACTTGACACAGGAGACATCTATGATTTACATACTGTACTGCAGGTAATGGACAAGGTGTTCTTTTTTAATTCCAGCATCCTGTTTGTATTTGTTTTCTTTGTTTTAAAACAAACAAAAAAAAAAACATTAAAAACCATTGTTAATTACTCAGCGGGGCTCTTGCATAATGAGCAGCTCATTTGCATTTGCACTGACTTCGTTACCCGAAGCATTTTCGGAGCTTTTACATATGCAGGGATATAAAATCACAATGAATATTAGTTTAAACTCAAGCTTCATTATTCCTCTGAAGATCAGTAATCGAATATGATGAGTCTAACTGTAGAGTAACTGTAGTCTTTGTGTTATCAACTGTCACCACCCAAAAACTAATTTCAACAAGTCCTTGAAAGATGGTAACCCTGTACACACCCACAGAAACACATCTGCGGCTTGCTGAGGGGTCAGTGGGCCCTCTGTGTTTTTCAAGGCTTTCTCTGACACTCCCGCTGTGGGGAAGGAGATGTTAGGAGCAGAGGCAGGACTCGTAGGAAGAAGTCAGATGAAAGAGCCGTAGCCCTTCAGGAGTCCTCACACCTTGCCAAGCTGAGGATGCTATTCTTATCTTCTTAGAGCGAGCTAAAAAAATTCCCCATCTCTGCATTGAAAACTGCAAATGCACCCGTATACTATTTTGCTTCCCTTTTTCCTCTGCTGTGCCCAAGCACAAACACACATGCATCAATTGTTAAAAGGCAAACAGGTCCTCATATTGCATCAGTCAGGCCTCTGTATTCACCGAGGGGATCATCTGTGTTGTTCAAAACTCTCAGAAGCTCCTCTGGGTGGGAGAGATGTGTGAGTTACAGCGCAGTTTGGCATCAGGGGATGCACAGCTACACACTACGCTTCCTCCGTCTTACCCGCTCTCTCTCTCTCTCTCTCTTCCTCTCTGCGCCCTTGCTATCTGACTTGCAGGAGTGACAGCAAAGGGAGTTAAGAGAGGAGGAAGGAGGACTTTGGCGTCAAGGTTACAGAGCCCTCGCTCTGTCTGAAAGAAGAGACCGCATCAAACAAAAAATGATCTACTGTGGCCAGTGCTCCCCCCTCTCTCCTCTCTCGTTCGTTCTTCCTGTCTGTCTCTGTGTCTCTGTTGGGGTCCGGACTGCAGGGCAACATTTATCATCAGCAGACTTAAGATGCTGTGCTTTAACTAGCTGCCATGTAAATACAAGCACTGTGTCTGCTTTATAGGTTCCCCCTCCTAAGCCTCAACTCAGGTCACTTTCCAAACCACAGCAATTAGACTGGAATTAGATGAGGCCACAGCCGTAAATTTGGCAACAGATTTTCTTTCCTGCACCAAGCCCCTCGCGACATTACAACCACCGGAGGCTCTGCGGTGATCTTCATTCCCTCTAACGTGACGCCACAACATGGAATCTCCGATCTGCCTTTGTCTCATTGATGTTTCAGTGGACCTCAATTACTGAGTGATTGCATCCCGCTGTTCCACCAGTCAAAACACTGCCTTTCTTCAGGAAATATTTTCACAGCACCATAATTGCTTCCATCTGTAGCTACACTGTGGCAACACTAGCTATGTCATTATGGCTGAGTGAGTTCACAGCGGAACGGGTGGCGAATGTGTATGCGCGAGTGTGAACGTTCCTCTGTGTGTGTCGCGAGGGTTTGGACGCGTGCACCCGTCGTCTAGCCTGCTCTGCTTTTATCAACAGAGAGGAAACAGAGATTGGAGAATGTGTTGAGTTGGAAAGGCGAAGGAATGTGATGAAGCAAGACGCCTCTGCGGCAACAGCGCCGCACACTCGCCCACACGCTGCCTCCTACTCCTGTTTGATGGCTGGTTTAACAGAGTTGACTTTAGCTGATGAGCTGTCCGTGCAAACACTATTTGACTCGTTCAACCCAAACTCTCAACAGGCCTGCAAACAGCAGAACAGAACGAAAGGAGTGCTCAGGTCTTTGCGGCTGGGAAACGGTTGTAGTGTCCCATCAAAATGATTCGCATGAAAAAATCTTGTTCCTTTACAAGTATGAAACCCTCACGGCAAATTAAAAGGGAGAAACTGGGGGTTCGGCAGACCAATTAGGACACATTTATGCTGTAACTGATCTGCCTGTCAGCATGGGTCACAACCTGGAAAAAGTGAAGCCGGGCAATCGACACGTCGCGATAACCTGCCGTAAGTGGACCTGACATCCTATACCGCCTGTCGACGCCTGAACCAAATCGGACTCATTAGGCTGTTTACAGAAGCGGTTTATATTACCTGTCTTATATAGTACACGTTCACACATGCTAACCTCACACACGAATGTCCAAACACTCTCACACACACACACAAAACACAGCAGCAGTTCAGAGCCGGTTAGGTGATTTCTGTCAGCGGAGTGTGTTCTGCTCAAACATCATTAAAACTAAATCCAGCACAAATCCAGCTGCAGTTTGTCATGCTGCCCGAGTTGCCCACTGAAGAGACTACTAATTTAGAGGGCACACGACTGCTCGCACACACACACACACACACACACACACACAGACATTAGCGGCTCTATTTTCCTGCAAGCTGAAACTCTGGTTCAAACTCTGGCCACAAAGGGACATGACTGACTAATTTTGTGCAATTTTAGAGACCAGAGGCACAGTGTGGTGCAAAGTGGAAAAGAGGCTGAAGCAGAAATTAATACTTTATAAGTTGGAGAAATACAACATCAGCAGGTGTAGTGAGGGAAGTCTTCGCTAATGACCAGTGTCTGACAGTTTCCAAATGAATGGAGAGTCCCGCTCCACATGTCAACAGCAGCCTAAATACCGTCTGTTTATGTATCATCCCAATAAAGGTTCAACTTTCCTTTTAATGGATAATGATGGTGTCTTTTTAATTATTATTATCAATCATTCTCTCAAAGAGACTAACATCATGATTTACAGGAGCGTGTGTGCTGGGCTCACAGATGTGTGATAGCTTTTGTGTTTCCACTGTTTGCTAGTTTGACGAGCCAAGAGAAATAAACTCTCGCTTTTCAGGGGGGAAATTGTGCTCAGATATTGGATTATTGAACAAAAGTTCAATCCTGAGTACACAGCATCATTCTTCTATCAATTTTACTGCACAGTCTAAACATGGAATCTGTGCTTATGATCGTTTAGTAGTAGGGCTGGTGGAAAATCGGTGAGGTTTAAGTATCTGATTTGTTAGATTGTGGCGTCAACATATGAAGCAAGTGATGTACACACCCACACCGTCTGATCTGAGCCCAAATATGAGCCTCACATTGCTCAAACTGGGTGCTAGAGATGGAACAAACACACGATTCTTGCTGCTGTATGACAACTGCGTGTACACAATACCGGTATGGATGCGGTACATCCTAAAATCCTAAAGGCAGCTTAATGCCAGAACAGCTGCATCACCTCACTCCAACCTCCTTCATTCATTTCTGCTTGTCTGCACCCGAGATATAATCAGACAATGTTCGCCTGCCTAGTACCTGAAAGAATGCTCTTAGACAGATGTATATTAGACATGCACGCACATATAGACATAATTGAACCCAGATACTTCTCTGACCTCATCTCTTTCATGGGAGTGCCCCTCCCACAACACATCGTCTCAATTAGACGTCGTGCTTCCAAACTCTGCTTTGATCACAGCGGGTTGAGAGGAACGGCATGTCTTTACATGCTAATATTTTATGTGTGTGTGTGTGTGTTTTTGTGTGTGCGCTCCACAGGCTAACCATTGTTTTCTAATAAATGCAGGAACACATGCTTACTGTTACCGCAAGGAAATACCCTTTGTTACACTTGACCTCCTCGTATAGTTTCCCATAATTAAAGTGATCTCACACTGTGGACATGACATTGCAGGAAGACAGTTCTTAAGCGATGGTTTAAGGAACTTCAATCATAAATTACGAATGATGCAAGATAAGGTTGTGGGCACTAGTGTGAAATAAAGAGAAGGGCAGCATCTCTGTGGTATAAAGAAAAGATTAAGAGGGTACGAGGCAGGTGGTTTACATCACCATCCTGGCCACAAGCCCACTGAGAAGGCCAGTGACAGCGTTGTGACATAGGAGACGCATGTGGCACTCTCAGTCCATTTGTCACACTGGCCTGGCCTAGCACCCATGAAAACATTCGCTCTCTCTCTTCCCTGCAACCCCCCCCCCAATCTTTTCTCAGTTTCCTATGTGATTACCCTCCCAGCTCGCCTATCTCTCCTCCTGCGACCCTGCTTGTTCTGTCCTCTTTTCCCATCACTCCGCTTCTCCTCTCATCCACCCGATGGTTCCACACTTTTGATCCTCTCAACTGTTTCACCCTTTCCATCCTCAAAGTTTGCCTTTTTCCTATGATCTCTCAATCCCTTACTCATTTTTTTTTGCTCTGCTCTCTACTCCTTGATCTGATTTACCCGGCTCCCCTCCCCTTCCTCGCTTTTCCGAGCCCCATTCCTTTCCCCTTGCAGAATCACCCTTGATATCTATTCCACTGCCATCAGCCAGAGGAGAGATGAAAATCGATTCTCCTTCCAGCAACCGCTTCTCTCTGGCTAAGGAGAGAGGGGAGGCAGTTAGCTGGGTTCTAAGTAAGGCCGTCCATCCATCTCCCTTTGAGGTCTGACGACAAGGCTGCTCTGAAATCAGTGTAGCACTGACTGGGACCGGACAGAGATGAAGCATGAGGGAGAGGAGAGTCACTGAAGCAGGAGAGGAGCAAAGACTTTGGCAAAATAAATTACTTGTTCTTTTTCAGACAAATTGCAAAGACAAAACTAGCCTAATTTTCTCCTCGGAAGGCAGACTTTTACCAGCCTAACCATTTCAGCCAAAAATGACTTGCCAGAAAGCATGAAACTATTCTCTATCAAAGAAACAGGGCCTCCTGGCAAATAAAGGAAAGTGAGAACATGTGCATTTTATAATTGAGATGAAATTTCGCAGTCTGATTCCAAACATGGTCTGTGATCCCCCCCAAAAAATGTAATACTGATTTGTCTCTTTGTCACAGGCTGCTTACATCTACAAGTAGTTTTCTGTAGACTGTTTCATGTGAATACTTGTTAGAAGAGGAGGAACAAGTGTCTAGAAAGGAAAGAAATGAACACATGTAGAACAATACACAATATTTTTCTTCTTTTCTAGATTATTAATAAGAATTAACCATCTTGGGACACACGGTAGGAAGATTCAGCTAACCTTTTAAGCTTAACCTGTGATCTAATGCCTAATAGTATTTTTAATTTAGAAAGAGAATTAGAAATTTAGAAGAGGATTAAGAAAATCCTGATTTAAAAAGTAATTATTTTCTGATGACTGTTATTATTGCTCATATGAATTTGATCATGACTGGACATGACGGAGAGGGAAAATGCAGTTTGCCATGCAGCTGAAGAAAGACAGTAAGCCAAAAAAGGGAAAGTGAAAATGAGATTGCTGAATTTCCCCAAAGAGAGATAGATAGGCCAGACCACATCTCACCTCCCATCTGCTGGGTCAAGATACAGACAGGTGGAATGAGTCCAATATAGAGATATGAAATATTCAGCAACCAAAAGCCTTCTGTTTATTCCACCAATCCAAGTCTCCAAGGAGTTTGTGTTGGCGTGTGTGAGCATTTGTGCATGTTTGTAAGTACACAGATGTACAGTATGTGTCCTGTGTATGTGAAGAATAAGGCCCAGGAACAGGAAGCTGCTGACAGACACACACAGAGAGGGTGTGCAGGCAGTTTTCTTAACGGTGTCAGTGACAGTTTGTCATAACAAGCCCATCGAAGCTGTGCCTCTTCGTCTTCCTCTGACTGAATATTACATTTGCAGATGGCTGAAAGAATTTTGTCTTGCAGGAAGACAAAGAAAGATGGACTCAGTGTTAACTAGGAACAGGAACCACTGAGCAAAGCATCCATATCAGACACAATGAAAGTGTCAAATGAAAACATGAGATATGATGGAAAGTTCGACGGAATCACCAAGTTCATCACAATGTCTGAGACAAAGCGCTGTCTAAGTGTTGGTGGCAGCCGTCAGATGGATGCACATTCCCGCCATGCCAGCCCAGAAGCTCTCGTTCATCTAGCGACAGCTAGAGCTTACTTCTGTCAACAGAGTTCGGCTCAGGGCATATTTCATGACGGGATCAGAGCAAACATGCCTCAGAGCTCAGAAACCGCTCAGAGCCAAGGCCAGAGAGCAGGACAGTACATCTCTATCTGACAGAGGTCCAGGCGAGCAAACACTGGGGCGCTGCACATTTTGTGTGACAGAGCTATTTAATAAGCACTCATCTGAAAATTAATAGGTTCATATTTGTGCCCAATTTCAAACTACACTAACGAACGCTTAGACTTATTTTACTTATTTTATATCAAAGTCTGTTTGATAGATCTGAAAGAAGCTTTATAAGTCTAAGGAAAGAAACTATCCCCTGTCTTATGAAGTACCGCCTGAATTAATGTTGATTCATTTCATTCATGACAGAGAAGTATAAAGTAAATCTAAGTTGTAATTAATTATTTAGAATAGAAATCAATAATCATATAATTTATTAAAAACAGGTCTATTTGTGCTGCTGGTGTACTAGAATTTAATACTGACACATGATTTAGATGAAAAATGAAATATATCTAGAGTTTATCAAATCTGAATATCAGTAAGAGTTAATATTAATTTACACATGTCAGCATCTCAACATATATGTGACCAGTACATCAGCTTCCTATTGGAAAACCTGATGAGTCAGCCTCTATTTAAGATACACATCACATCAGTCATTTGCATCAGTCATGAGGAATCGGTGCAATACACTGATGCACAGATTCCACATGATGCAATGCTGCAGGTGCATGCAGCAAGGAGAAATACCATGTTAGGTTACGTTCACTGGAGACTATAGGTCTGGGTCCTTCTGCTGCTTTGATTTGAACACTCTTTTTTATCTCTCTCTCTCTCACATAAGAACAGTAGGTGTCTTACAGCCCATTCAGAAAAAAAAGGTGCGCACAGGGCAGAAAGGTGTGAATACACCATCAGTATCAGTGTCGTGGTATTCTCCGACACTAGGACCTTGTACTGGAGGTTGAGATACAATATAACAAGTACAGAACAGGATCTAGGGATGGAGCGTGTAAAACAGTCCATTAGCATTGAGCATGAGTAATTGCGTTCATCTCTCACCCAGCAGTGTAGTACAGGAGTAGAGTAATGATCATAGAAGCTGCAGTTTTAATTCTAAGCTTCTTTTACAAAAAGTAGAGGTCTTTTACAAAGATTTTCATTGATGACGTGTTACAAAAACTAACTTGTAAGACTCAAAAGCAGAATAGATAGATGCACTGTGTGGGCTGCTTTAAATAAAATAAACCCTTTAGAAAATCACATGGTTCTGTTTAGGAGCGTGACCAAATGCTTGAATAGGGTACCCCATACGTTCTACAAGGAGCTACAATGGGCTTAAAAAAGATAAATAACTAGCTTAACTACGCCATGCATGGAGTGAACATCAGCCATCAGTTACAGAGGTCATCCCCTGTGGTTTGGCGCTCAGAGGACCTGAAGTGAGAGAGCAGCTTCAAACAGGGAGCCCATCTGAAACAGGATTAGAGTTGTACGCAGGTTCACATTATGCAATATTTATCTGTTCTTTTTCTCAGGGAGCACGACACATGAACTCGGTGGAACTTTCAGAAGCAACGGATTAATTTGCACGCATTGGAATTAGCACTCAGATCAAAGCGAGGGGGAGTCATGGGAGTATCTAAAAACCTATGTGTATCTAGAATAGAGATTTCGCTTTGCTGCGTGCTCCTTCTATTTTCATAATGATATGGAGAGAGAGGCGGCTGTGGAGGGGGGGGAGGAAACATCAAGGGGAATTCAAGCTGGAGTTGAACATAATTAAGCACATGTACTGTATATGCAACAAAACCAGACCAAAGCAAAGATAGCATACAATGAACAGACAGAGTAAACAGTGAGCAGAACAAAGTTAGCTAAAACATACACAGGGATTTTCTTGCCAGTTCGGAGACAAAATGAAACTAGGGGACTGTCTGCACGCTGGATACTGGTGGTTACTCTTGGGAGACGTGAGATGCTACAGAGCACTGAGGTGGATTGGGACTTGTCTCTGTGTTTATTTGTGGATTTCCTCTGTATAAACTCCAACTACCAGGCTGTTCCTCTCTTTTACTGTGTTGTTTACCCTTAAGTAACACAAGTTACGTAAGGATCTGTACGAAGACAAGAGAGCTATTAGCTTTAACACTTGTGGACCAACACACACACACACACACACACACACACACACACACACACACACACACACACACAGGCTGAGAATCACTCCTCTTACCGTCACAGTCGCCCAAGTGGGCCACGTTTCCCTGTTCAACATCTTGCTCGAACGGTAATCTGCAGAGGAGAAGAGACACGGCCATTAATCAGGAGACACAGAGGCACGGCAACATGGCCACTGACACACAGCACAGATCCACCCTGATAGAGGAAAACTATCTCAGTGTTATGGCAGAGGACAAGTTACAAGGGAGTGTATATCGCTGAAATCTTCTTTAACACTTGGATTGTAGAAATAGAGAGAGAGAGAGAGAGAGAAAAACGTTAAAACAGCAAAAGAGCAGCGGAGGCCCTTGAGCTGGCTGATATCACGCAGTAATCACCATTATAATTTAAAGATAACCACTTATGCCTGCAGGGTCATTAATTAAGCTAATTAATGCATTGGATTGCATATATTTCTGGCTTAGCATACTTGTCTTCACATTAGATATTTGTGGTGTAAATATAATCCTCATGTCTTCAGGGATTAAAGATTTAGAGTACTTGCAAATCTGTTTTACCCATTAATATGCAGCAGAGGTAAAGACGATTTATTATTACATTTATCATAAGAATATAATATCAACTTGACAAAAAACCTCTTAGACTGTTATGAAAGAGTAATTTGTCGTTGACGTTGAATTATGAACTGAACAAAACCTCAAACTCTTCTCCTTTTCGGTTATTCAAGATAACCGGTGAGACCCAGGATCTTATTTCTACAAATGCACATTTTGCTTTAAAACTCATTTCCCATTTGGGCAACATGGGAATATGGAAAACTCAAAAGACAATAACAGATGATGAAACGAGGCAGCGCAGAGGAAATGAGAACAGCGCGCGGACCAGGTGCTCACAAAGAAAAACACAACTGCTTTTAGTCATGGCTCGTGTCAGGGAAAGCAGAAAAGTGCAGCGGACAGGATATGAGTAACTATGTAGCAGCGCGCACGTGTTTGTGTGCGCACACAAATGTATATGTATAAACGCTTAATTCAGTGCAGGCTACATTTACAATGAAGGCCACGTGAGCGGAAAACACAGCAATTACTGTGGGTAATTCAATTAAAACATATGGCACGTGCTTGTTTTGGCTTTTGCAACAACACAAAAGTATCAACTGTTAAGATTTCTTTAATTAATGTTGGATATCTGGTGCAGGAAACAGTAGTGGCACAGTGACATACACTGTACATCACCCTACATATTCACCCTACATAGACAGTAGTTTCACATTTCACAAGAAATACAATTACTCGCTGGGAATTACATTCTATCAGAAGATCACAGTTGGCCAGGCTCTGTCTAAAGAAGGAGTGTAGCATTTCTCCAACACATGGATGACCTTACACTTTGTACTGTGTCTGAATGCTGAGCACCACAGCAGCTGCTGACAGACAGCTCATCCTAAAGTGAAGACAGACATCTTATTTTCCTAATGCAGTTTTGGCAAGACGTAGTGGACAAACTGCTTCATAGAAGTACATAAATAACCAAAACCATTTTCATGGTTCTACCCTGAAGCACAATCACAAATAACCTTTGAACCAGAGCACAACCCCCCGGGGGCTGCTGAATTGAGCTCACTGGGATATAAGCGACTGAGAAGACCCGATATTCTGCAATTAGCTAAGGCTCAGGCAGCAGTGCAGCCAACATTCATTCTTTGAATGCCTAGAAAGTACTGTGATAAATGAGTCCAACTGTGCTGTGAACCTACAGCATTTGTCATTTTAATAAATAATAATGTTTTGTCCTCAGTAGGCTGCCTCTCATGGACCGTGGGTTTTAACTTTGTCTGTGTGCAGTGTATTTGCCAGGTATGTTGACTTTCTATTAAAAGACTTCATAATAAAACATAAAGAAATAAAGACCACATGTTTATACATGTTGAGTGCCATGGACATTATTAGAACAATTTGATTCTTAGCAACAGTTTTAGTTTTATTTTTACTCCATAATAACAGTTAACAATCTGAACGTATGTACAAAAATAAAACAAAATATAAAACTATTTTTTCTTCCAGTAAAACAACCACAACAACTTCTTTCATTAAAAATACAAAACTTCTCTTCCTCAGAAATGTCCCAAGATACAATGTGATGTTATATAACTCCTACTGCTGAGTCCTTCTTTGGCATCAGTTTGCAAAGAGAGGCTGCATTATTCCGCAAAGAGGAAATCCACAGTAACTCAATACAAAATCGATTGCTGAGTTGACCGCCCTTGCTAAATCAAATCAAGATCAACACAGAGGCCTTTAATAGTATAAGCAGGCAGCCTGAGGTGGTCTTTAAGGTCTATGTTGTCTGTTCTGCTGGCGCTACACCTGTGTTTTGAAGAACTAATTCAATAAGCAGCCTGACTAAAGAGAGATTTGATTTCACTGGAGGAAAGCAGCCGCAAGTGGAGGTGAGCTGTCAAAGCGGCGTGTTTCAGTAGTAGGAGGAGAGAAAGGTCACACAAATTTATGCACACCCAGACTGACTTTCACACACATGCAGATGACATCAAGGCAGATACACACGCACTCATACCCAGACAGCACGCTGTGTGTGTGTGTTGAGAAAGTGTAAGAACATAGGAGTGAGACGCTCAGATAAATGATACAGGTAGAAATAAATGAATGACATCAAATAGAAAAAAAGCCTGATCCAATATAGGAAAAGAAAGAGAGGTGTGTCTAGAGGGGGTATAAATATAAACCACGAGGTGTTATACCTGGTCCCCGGCCTGAGGAAAGAGCAGGTGCTTCCTCTGGTCCAGCCACAGTAAGGATCCCTGGTGGCAATACAGTTCCTGCAGAGACCAACAAAAATCCACTTTATCGCCTGAACAGGGAAACCTGGAGTTCTGATTTGCTTGATCTGGACTGCAACTTTAAAGATTACAGTGATGGCTTTTGCACATTTTACACCATTAAATGAAAAATGGCTGCACTTTAATGTCTTTTTCCAAAGTACGTCGTACATTTTCAGATGGATTTCCTCCTTCAGGGGAGGCCACTGATTTTCAAACTTAAAGAGACTTGAAACTCGCTGGATAATGTGTATATTTTTTCATCTGCCTCTTTGTCAAAGTTGCAATTTCAGAGGGTGGTTAGGCACTTAAGAACAGGGAGGGATAAAAAAACTAAACATCCATGTTATTACAGTAGTTTTAGAGATTTGAGGAGAAAAATCTAATTTGAAAATATTAAGTAGTTGGACAAAACTAAGCAGAAACCGGCTTGTGACTTTCTTCAGGACAGGGGGGCGCAGCATGGAGACGCAGTTGAAAGCATCAGCATCAAAATTAATTAAAAAATTATTTGACCACTTAGGCTGAAAGCTGGTTATAAAGGAATCTTTAAAGTAACCATGGTGAACACAAAATCAAAAGCTGTCACAAACACTCTTCAAAGGCTCAGAAACTAGATCTGAAGCCGCCGAAGCGTGACTAAGAAATCTTAGTGTACTCACATACAGAACATTAACTCACACACTCACATCTTAAGACAGAAACGCGCGCATTAAGCACACCTCAGGAAGCATGTGAGTGTTTCTTAATGTGCTCTGGATTATTTTGCTTGTATGACTCACCTGGTTCAGTGAACACGCTGCACGCCTGATGTGCTGGTGTGTGTGTACCGGTTTGTGTGTGTGTGTCTGTGCAACCTAACGGGCCACAGTCCCAAGCTTCGAGACTCGATGAGTGTGCCAGCCAGGAAGAGCCGGTCTGTATTGTGGTGCTTGTGTGGGTGTACGGAGATGAAATATCATTACTTTGAATATATGCATATTTATTTTAATAATTCAGGATTAGTAGACGGAGGGTACTTATTCATTTGAAGAACTGCCCTGCTGCACATTCAAAGTTAAACACATTCACACCGGTGAAATGGCAGAATAACCAAGCTTCATTGTAGCTTCTGATAATCTAATAACTTCTGGATGAAAAATAATCTGCTAAAGGCAATATAATGAAATTAACACTGACTACTGATTAGACAATACATGTATTTCCCTCTTACACTACACAGTAATAGAAGTATTATTTGTCTATTATTATCCGGTATTGTTTTTTTACATAGTTAGTTTTGTAGGTAAATATTGGTCTTAACAGTCAAATTCTAATGCATTAATGTTAAAGATAAAATTGCAGGCTGCGGCAATAATACAGCATTATGGTGCTGTAATACACTAATAGCATTTATTAGAGTTTCTTCCCATGCAGAGGAGCAATTTATTGTGTTTTGACTCATTCCAGTATTTTACAGCAGTTAACAGATTATGACCTTGCTCAAGGGTATAGTGACAGTGGTTATTAAGTTGTTGTACTGTGTTATTATTGCAGGAAACTCAGATCAGCTACAGAGCTTACAAGGCCTCCCAGTGTCTTGCTCAAGGACACTTGTGAAGGCCACATGGTTCCTGAATGGTTACCTAACTGTTGGTTATACTGCCCTGCTGCACCTTTAGGTTCTCGCTTGCAGTGTTTGGTGCAGACTTACTTCATGCATCGTGAGTAGAGCTGGCATCGTGCCACGGGTACTCTAACCACACAGGAAGGGAAAGTGAGGAGCAGAGTGTGGCTCGACCGGTCCAAAATCAGAGACAACAGCTGCCTGGCCTGTAGAGAGTCTTCAGCACACCTGCAACATGCATGCAGAAAAAAGGCAAGCACGCAGAAAAAAAAACCACATTAGGCAATTTCAATTATCAGGCCGAGACTGCACATTAAACATCTGACCTCACTCTAAGCATTACAGCAGGAAAAAAACATTCATCATGACTCAATGTGGAACCGAACCAAACAAAAACAGCTCTATAAATAAAAGGCATAATAAAAATCCATGTAGAAGATGTTGCAGTGCAACTCAAATATGCACTGTGCTGATTGTGGAGGTTCAAAAGGTCGGCTGGCCATCAAAAACCAGCAGCCCTGAGCTGAAACGCCTCTAATTGGCAGCTAGAGCTCTGAAAGCCGGTCCTGACCTGCCGCCATGCAGCAGGATTTATACCATTTTATGCACATGTGCCCTCATGCATGAGTTGTATGTGGATGGTTTATGGTAATAATGTTGCAGTGGGGCCAGAGTCATTAAGAAGAATCTATCATTCTGCTGAGGCCAAGCTGTGAGTCATTCTTCACAGCCAATATGACTAAAGGCAAGGAAAAGGAGGGGAGATATGTGGAGAACCAAGAACAGCCAGTAGGAGGAAAAAAGTCTCTATTAGTGTTATCATCTGCTAGTTGGCCACCAGCCAGTCACAAACCAGTGATTTCTATCTGATTCTGATTCTATCACTAACACAGTCATCCTCTTTAAGGATACATAGAGTACTTTGTGGTTCATTACAAGACAAAGGCATCACTTTGTCTGTCAATGTGAAGTGAGGCTGGCCAGGCCTGGAGCTTAAAAGGACAAACAAAACCTGATGTTGCTGTGCTCTGTCTCCTGATTAGCTGGTCGCCTGCTGTGATAGCTGGACTGTCACTGACCACCTGGTGGGCTCACCATGCACACCAAATTACCTCTCACACTGGCCCCAGGCCACACTAGCTCATTCATCACACAGTCCCCTCATTTCATTTGCCGTTGCGAGCCCTCATTTTGTCGTGTCTCAAGCAGAACAAATAAGCTAAGGCACATATTCTAAAGAGTATTTCCAATAGGATGGGAAAGGAAGGACATTTTTTACTAAATAAGAAGTGAAAGAGTATAAGTAGATACAGTAGACTGCAGCATAGGAAGAAAGTGTTTTTTCCCGCTAGTTGGTTCAAGAGGTACTACTTTTCTCCCTTACTGTAGAAAGAAAAGGCACATCTATCAGGGAACGCAATTACCACGGCATAAATGTAGTGTTTAGAAACATGTACTTTCTTTTAAAATGCCTCTAATTAGCCTTGGTGAAAGATAATCACCAGCCAAATCTGTGTGCATCTGTGTGACTTATCCCCCCACCACCACCACCACCACCACCCCCCACCCTGCAGCTACCCATCATGTGGAACACCGCATCTCAACAAAGAGCAGAAATGAAGATTGAAAACGCATTGTGCCCGGTGTTCATTATGTAGTGATGTGCATCCGACGTAGCTGCCTACTTCATGCAAAATGCTAATTAGAAAGTGACAAGAATCCCAATCCGCTCCGAATCTTTTGTCACGATCCAGATATTGAATGCGATTCAACTTCAGACTGAAGATAAAGGGTCATTTTCCCTGACGGTGTGCAATTTTGGTCAAGAATAAAGATAATGGGATTGTATCATCATTTCCTTACTTTTTGATGTTTTCCTCTTAATACCATTCCACATCATGTCTCCACCTCATTAGAAGCTGCTCAGATTTGCCGATAATGAATATTAGCCTCTACTGCTAGTCTTTTTCCGTTTGCCCTATTTGTATTCTCTGCACGAGGTTGCATCGTCTCAGCTCCGGCACAATTATGTGTATCTCTCGTGGAATAGGTGAGGTTTTCTGCATAATTCAGGACACGTCATGTTTCCAGGACATCTCGTGTTTTTTTTTGTTTTTTTTCCTTGAACTCTTTTTCTAGACATTTCACACCACCAGCTCCCTTCACTGCATAAATATCAACCCCAGAAGTGATTTAACCCTTTTCAGGTCACTGCTGTTATGAACTATTTTACATCAGATTCTCTCAAAATAAAGTTCTGTTCTCTAAAGGAATAGTCTGACATTTTTGGGAAATTTTTTCTTCAGTGAGGGTCACATAGATCCAAAGATGCCACACTCATTTCTCATTTCTGTCTATTACGTATGGGGTTGTGCAAGCAGACGGTTAACTCATCTGAATAAATGGAAACGGAAATAAACAGCTAGCCCGGCTGTGTCCAAAGATAACCAAATCCACCTACAAGCACCTTTAAAGCTCTTTAATTAACACATCAGGCGGCATGACAGAAATAACAGGACTCCAGGAAGTTACTGCACACCGACAAGAAATAATAAAGGCAACATAACGCACTGTGCAACTACTATGTGTCAACTTGACACTTCAGTTTATGCATGGATTGAACAAAGAGCATATATGTAATTATTAATGAGGTGCTAGCAGGTATTTCTGTCACTTTTGGACAGAGCCTGACTGACTGTTTCTAGTGCTGAGCTTACTGGCTTATCACTAATGCTAATAAGCATCCTCGATTCAGCATTTCCTTTCTTACTTGTCAGGGTTGAATCCCTCCAGTTCCTCCAGGAAGATGTTGCTGTTGGTGACTGTGTTGTCCTGGTTGGGCATGATGAGGAACTTGAGGATGGTCCCCCTGCTCGATCCGAGGAACAGGACGGTTCGGTTTCTGTAAGGCCCGGCTTCTGTGTCCACCACAATCTTGTTCAGCTGGTACCTACACAACAGGAGCGAGACAGAGAGAGAGAGAGGGCATGCTACTTTAACACATAACCACAGAGCTGTGTGGCTCATTTGGGATTTTTCCTCCATGAAAAACTAAAAGCATTCTGAAATAGCTCCTGGAGGCAAAGAGTTTAGGATTTAAGTACATTACAACTGATTGGTTTAGGTGTGAAAATACAGACCCTTGTGAGTTTAGATCACAATATGCCATTTTCTCTTGAGTCGATGTAAGATGAAATGAATTCAACAGAGAACAAAATGCTCACACATTTGCATAATAAACTAATTATGGCAGACATTCAGTCGTTAATAACATCAGTCAAGTAAATGGGCTCGGTCTGGAACAATAGCAGAGTGTTGCTGAACTACACATAAAACTGTGTGTATGAGTCAACAGACGAGAACAGAAGCCATGTTGTGCCGGGTGTTTAATATTCCTTATACATCCAGTCCCCATAATCCCCTGGTGGTTAGTCGACAGTAGGACTCAATACAGTAGTGGAAACAGACACAGAGATAGAGAGAAGCACGTACACATGGTATGGTATGAGATATACTGTAATGTACTACTACTACCTGCTTTCCACTGCAGACATTAACACCAAGCCAGAAAAACTAGTACGTAAACATACTAACCCTAGACACAGAGTTGGTGTTTTGAGTTCAGTCTTACCTGACCATAGTTCTGACTATCCAAGGTCTCTGTCCGAGTGACGGGATGGCTTCATCCATCAGCGGATGGGTCTTTACAAAGTTAAGCATTTCATCAGGGAAAGAATTGGACGAATTAAACCTCGATCCTTGAACAGCGCAGCCACCAGGTCTGAGAACAGCAGGTTTCAGCACGAGTTAAACAGAGAGCACAGAGGAAAAGTGGCATTTTCACACCTACAACAACTTCAGGTGAAGATATCTTCACTCATATACTGTTTGTAAGAGAGAACCAAGTTGAACATAAGCTGAACTAACTTTCAACAGGCTGTAATACCACATGCACTATCTATCTGCACTGTATATTTACCTATAGCTGGTGTGTGTGTGTTTCTTTTTCGTCTTTTCCATATAAAATCTAAAGCCTCAACAGGAACTGTGGCTTACATCACACATTTTCTAGGCCAGGACCATGGAAAACTTCATTGGTCGTAATACTGTTTTCTTCTCCTAATTCTCTGATAACAAACTGAACACAGGTGCATAAACTATTTACAGCCATCTGTACCTTGGCTTAGGTATGAGTTCATCTGGAACAGGCGTCCAAATAGACTCGGGTGATTTCTGCTCCTTGAACCTCCCATCAAACACTGACGCCAGCTGCTCCATGTCAAAGGCGCACACCGCTGAACCTGGGATACTAGAGAAATGGAGACACAGAGTGGTGAGACAGTGGCAGATTGAGACAGAGACTCCTGATTGACAAAACACTTTGAGCTGATACAAAATGACTGTCAGTCGTGTGTCAAGTGGGCTTTACTTAGAGACAGGGGTTCAGAAAGAATAAGAAAAGGGAAAAGAAAAGATAAGGTAGATAATACTTTCCCTGAAAAATAGACTGTGAAATACGAAAACGGAAAAAAGTTAGAATATAGAAAGTCAATTGAGAAAAGGGAGAAAGGGGAAGGCACCCAGTGAAGGTGACAAATTGGATTTGGGCTGTTCATATTTTGACATTCAATGCTTGAACACAAAGGAAATTGTTATTGAGACAGAAAGAAAGACAGGATAAGATAGACGCTGTCAACTCTGTGGGCGGAGAATAGATATGCAGCAGATGCAATAGATAGATACGGCCTATGAAAAGAACTTGGCTGGAATTCCTGGAAAATAAAACAAAATAGGAAATGAGTCACCGAATATTCTGACTTTCACAAAGGGGAGG
Source organism: Anabas testudineus (assembly GCF_900324465.2). Lineage (NCBI taxonomy): Eukaryota > Metazoa > Chordata > Actinopteri > Anabantiformes > Anabantidae > Anabas > Anabas testudineus. The sequence continues at coordinate 10,645,176 of NC_046613.1, read as the reverse complement.
AAGATTCTCATAAAGGAAATAAACCTAACAACACATTCCAGTGAAAGGAGCCCAGTGCACCTTGGAGGCTGTTTTAACTCATCGTGAACCCTGGAACCCGGGAACAGAACATCTGCTCCACGAAGTGTCCATTGGCCACACGCAGGCACACAAACAAACACAGGCAGACAAAACCAACAGAGGGAGAAACGTTCACGCAAAGTCTTTCTCTCCTGACTGATCCTGCTGAGACGTTGTTGTTTTGACTACAGAAATGAAGCACAGCGGAGAATGAAATGAAGAGAGCAGTGTCAGGAGGAGATAAGGGATGAGTTTTAGAAAAACATCCCGTGTTTCCTGCTCTGAGACTCAACTCTCTGCTCTGAATGTGTCCTCATCAATGACTAATGATGTGCGTGGTCTGTGAGCTAGTGACTAAGTGCTGATACTTTAGCAATACAGTGCGCACACATTGAATAGGAGGGAGACTGAGTCACCTGCAACCTGCTGCTACATGAATCCCACACATTTCCCATCTGCTTCTTTCCATCTTTCTCTCATTCCTTCAAAAAGAAATAAACATCCAACTGGTGATTTGATTTGCTGTGTTCCGACGATCATGTGTTGCTCTTGAGTGCCCCTGTGAAAGCACAGAAGGGTTTGCTGGGCCCCAAAGGCTGGATTTTGGTAGCAGCAGGGATCCGTGCTCTCCTGATGTGCCATTTGATCAGGTCGTGTAGTCTCCCTCAGTACTTATCATTCATAGGCAGGGATGTGACTCAACCCCGGCCAGAGCGGTGGAGCTGCGGGCGTATCTGCGGACGATACGGCGTGTCTCTCAGGACAGAGGGCACCAGATGTTGTGTGTGACATGTCTGCCAGCTCTGCACCAACGCCAGCTCGGCTTCCCTTCTCTGCCTTCTCCAACCCCTCTGCCCCCTCAGCTATCTCTTTCTCGCTCGCCACAGGTCACTGGCTTTGCCCCCTGTCGAACTGACTAACAGTATTTAGCCAAAAAGGCCTCCGGCTGTTTTTCTCTGAGTTCTCTCAATTATTCTCATTTTCATTCTGTAGTAGTCCCTCCTGATGTTATTTCTTAATCCATGTGTGTTGATTTTGTGTACACAGATTTCATTTCCAATCATGGTCTCAACTATCCTCCATATTTTGACACAACTTTCTTTCTACTTTCTGTCCAATGGCATTTGTCCTTTCTCCACTCTTTCTCCTTGACTGCGGCTGAGTGACAGGCAGTCCAGACTAGATGCATAGGGTGTCGGTCTGAGAGAGCTGCTGTGGAGTCTAAAGTACTTCCTCACTATTTAACAAGCTCCCTGACAGCTTGGAATAACACAGTCCTCATGGACACATGATGCCACATAGGAATAGACGAGCAAGAGGAGAGAAAGGTAGGAGTCAAGGGAGGTTTCACCATCCTTTAATTAGGAATTTAAGTCTGATAAAATAAATGTTATATATATAATGTTATACATTATCATTATAAATATGAAATATTAGCCTTATTATGTGCTTAGAGCAATTTAAACAGATAATCACACAATTTCCTGTTTTCTAAGGTAACTATCATGTTGTTTAGAAAACACAGTCCAAATATGTAAACTTTGATCAAATAATTCATATTAAACTATTTTAATTAGGCCTCAAATTCCACACCCTCCCACTCCCTGAACTTCTAGTTTTTAATCTTCATTTTTAATATTATTCCATCCTTTTTACCCTTTTCATACATTCACCCACAGAACCTCAGGTATGAAGTGTTCTTTCATACCTTTCCTTGACCATTCACGTCACGTCCCTGTGGGTTTTCTTTTCTCTCCCTCACCTGACTATCAGTGCCCATGTGGACTAGTTACCAGTTCTGTAACATGTATTCCTTGTGACATGGCCCTACTGTCAACTATATGTGGTACGCTTTTTCCAGCTGTCTACATTACTCTGTATTTCTTTGGCTTTTCCACTTGCAGGCCTGGGGGGACTAGCTTGCACATCTGCACATCCTCCCCTGAGTCACACTAAACCTGTTCTCCTCCTTCTCCTTGTCCTCCCCATTTCCCTCCTCTGCTGTGTTTTCCCAGAAGGACATCATGCTGCCTGACCCAGTCATATGGGATTCAAAACCAAACACGGCCTCCCACTCCCAGGATGCACTAGATTTACTTTACTTTGTATGGGATGTTTTCCTTGCATTCCTGCACAGCTCCATTAAGCCTAATGAGCCAATGTCAGTCTGCTACAGCAGCAATAGACGTTTTCAGCTGCCAAAACATCAGCTATGCAATAACAGAAATGTTTGTTTTCAATACCATTTCAGCACAGCTGGATGACGGTAAGTTGTGTCTTTGACATCTTGGTGCTTCTTTTCTGACATAAGCCGACTTGTTTGAGTTGCTAAAAAAAGTAGAAAATACTTTCTAATAATAGGAAAGCTCTTCTTATATTCATTTTGAGCCTTGGACTTCAGAGTTGGGTGCATAAAAGAAGGGGCAACTGGTGTTTTATAAACTGTAAGCAGAGTTTGAAGTTTGCTGCAAATGCAACTCACTAACAGTTAAGTGTGGGCACAGAAGGAGGTGGGTAAGTCTGTGCTAGATCCCCAGTAAATGCTTGACTTCTTTTTGCCATTTCCATAGAACAGTCCCACATAAGCTGCACAGGACCAAATGACAGGACCGAATAGCTATTCCTCCACTCACAGGTCCCGCTTCATGCTGCTTTCCCTGCACGCTGCCAGCCAAAGCAATTTGTCTGGCAAGCACTCAGCCAGTGTGGCGCAGTGGGCCACACGAGGCCAGTAGGAGTTTTGCAGCTCACCTCACACGTTCTCTCTTTCTCTTTGTGTCCATTTTCCTCCATCACACATGTCCTTATCCTTCCATCTAAACCTCCTTTTCTCTCCGTCAGTCTGCTGGCAGTTCTTTAAACTAGGAGCCAGTAGCAGTTCGCCGAGGCAGGGGTGTTTGTGTGTGTTCAGCTGGTTCTCCTCTGTGACTTGTTGTAAATGCTCTTATCTGGGAACCATTGTTGGTGTGTTTGTGCACGTGTGTTTGTGTATGAAAGTGGGAGTGTGTGTGTGTGCATGTGTGTGTGAAGTGTCCATCTGTCTCAGCAGGCAGTGGCCCCCTCTTGCAAACATGCAGATAAGATGCAGCTGATGAAACAGTTTCAGATCTCAGAGAGCTAGATGCACATGTTGTCCATTATTGACATTACTTGTCCTTGAGCTTCTCATCCATCTCTCCTCTTATCCACCACCTTCCTCTTTATTCTCCTCCGGCTTTTCTTTTCTGTATTTGTATGACTTTTCTTGTTCTCTTGCTGGGAGGTCAGCAGCCCACTGCTCTGAGAAACTGTCCTGCAACTGCTAAAATTTTTATACTCTAAGAAACAAAGAGATGATATTATGCTGGAACCACTGACAGGTGGTAGTTAATGCTGCTCACTGCATTTAAGTAAGAGACTGTATTGATTCCAGACCGGACTCAAATAGCAGGCAGTTGCAAGTTTTTCTAAGTGTTCGCCATAATGTGCTTGCACTGCCTGACACAGTAAGTGGTCTCTGAGCCGCTCAGATACAGTATGGGGAATGGACCATCAGAGAAAGAGTATGCTGAAATCTCTTCTATGATTTGAGCCACTTAGCCTGCAATATGCTGCAGCAATACTTTCTTTTAAAGCCTAGAGTATATGTTCATCTATGTGCAGTTTGCACGCTACATGCAGGATGTTCCTTCAAACACACACACACTGCGATGTCCATATATTGAGTATTATAATCATATTTTTCTAAAGTTTAAAAAGATAATTTTAACATAACATTGTCTGTTTCAGTATCTTCACACAAAGCACGATAAGTAGATTACTGCAACTGCATTGGAAAGCAGACATGGGAATCAAAAAGCTCTTGTTTATTGCACTCAGAACAAGAATTACCCGCTGGCAATTTTCACCCTCATTTCAGACTCAACACTGTAGTAGTGCATGGTTAGTACTGAAATAATCCCATATTTATGGCATGTAAAGGCTCAAAAGTAAACTGTATACTTTATGAAACTCAAAAATATTCTTGTCACATTCCCTTCGTCCCTTTATTCAGATTCTCAAGTTTGCTGTTGTCTTGTCTTTGGTTTTGAAAAAAAAAAAAACAAAACTCTTCAGTCTCCAATAATCCCCCATTTACCAGGCAGCGCCTCTCATCTCCTCTCCTTCCTTCTCCTCTAATCTTTTTTCAATTTAATCGTGCCTTTCAACAAACCACCCGTTTGTCCTCAACGAAGGGATCACATGTGTCTTAAATTACTCTGTACCCCACAATCTTCACCTCCGCACACAGCCTCTTTCATTTCATCTGGACCTTTCCTTGGCCTGTTGGAAGTGATGCTCTGTCCGCCTCCATAGATGAAGGAACCAACTCTGGTGGTCCACTCATGGTGATCTGTGCGTGTAGCTACACACTGCTTAGCTCAAATAATTAACTCAAACTAATAGAAAACCATCAAATACTGTACATATATGCCTTAAATCAATGAGTAAATGGTTAAATAGAGCTAAAATTACTTTAAATAATTAAAAACAACAAACATTTGATTGTAATAGATTTGTTTGTGTTCTAGCTTGCTGGCAGGTCTGTGTGTCTATGTTGTACCTGTTAGCTGGAGTGGAGAACACCCCCAGGATGATGTCCCTGCCATGCATCCTGATGATGGGACTGGTGGAGTGGAGCAGGTTAAAGTAGAAATGGGAATCACCGGGCACGGAGCAGTTCAGACGAGCCTTCAGGAAAGATGTCCACTGCTTCTCAAGGACACGCTGAGACCCACCCTGGTCCCGCTTACACACCCGGGCCACTCGTGACACCACCACCTGTGAGTAGTTAGGCACAAAGAAGCTGTAGCTCACATTGCACTCTGCTAAGAAACCTGGGGACTTTTTGAAGAAAATATTTCCCAGACTCTGGGTTTTATTTTCAAATTTAAAAGCTCTTTTCAACTCCAGAGTCATTTGCATGCTATTTGCAACATGGAAACCCTGTTTTGACAGATCATTGTTTTATAATGGTAAATTTGATATCAATTATTCATGAAAATGTCAGTGCATCTTAGAATTAGTTCTTTGAACCTCCTCATCCACAATGATAATGCTGTTTAAGTATCAATTTACTCCGCTCTCTGTAAACATGTCAAAGCCAGGGACCTTGTGCAAGCACTTTTCCCCAAATGTCAATTGCTACAGTAATTTATAAGAGTAACAGTTCACCTAATGGTGATGTTTTTTTTATAAAGATATATCTCCAGCTCTGTTAAAGGTAAGAGATTTACAGAAAAAAAGATTCTCAGGCTAATACAGACATGAGTTGTTTGTTCAGGCTGTGATTTGTTGGATTAGATGTTCAGACTAATACAAGAATGAAAGGTCAGTGTAGCTGTGGGAAAAGTGTTGATATTGACATTCATATAATAACAGCAGGGAGATTTTAGACCAGCGTCTCCGTTCATTGTGTTGCATTTTAACAGCGCATTCACATACTGCTCTAGAGTCCTTTTAAAAGATGCTCTGAATGGACCAGAGAGTTCAGAAGGAAAAGAGGATATTTCATCAGAATGACTGCTATACCTTCTCCAGGTAATTGAACTCCATGGCTATCTCTCTGAAGAAGAAGTAGATGTGAGGTCCCCACTCCACAGCGCTGACAAAGTATGGCTCTATATTGTGAGGGAGAAATAGTGAGAGGCAGCACAAAATGGTTGAAGTACTGCACATACTGTGAGAAGTGCATGGAGAGAAAAGGTTCTGATGAAATATAGAAGGATCCTGTGAAAGCATATAGCATAGAGTGTCTCTCTTTGCGAATGCATCATTCACTCCCACAACAATGAGGTAACATGAGGGCAGTGAGAAAGAGGCAGAGGCCATGCTTAATTTCATTACATGGTGAAAGGGGATTTCACACCAAACAATAAGCGCATTATGACTCCCCGATGTTTCTGAGAAATGAGTTTCATGCTATGCATTTTGGTGTTAATACCCTCAGGACCGGTTACAACCTGTATGTCTTTTCAAAAGTGCTATTTGTCGGCAAGTGGACCAGCAAGATGCCAACAAATAGCACTTTTTGAAATCCAATGACCTGGATGACTGAGAATCTCCACAGACAATCTGTGTGTGTGTATTATATAGTTCGTACTGTCCCACTGTCATTGTTAGGTTTGACTGCAGACTGACCATGATGTAAACGCTCCCTTCTGTCAAGGAGCGGTACGTTTGACAGCATTGTGTTCAGTGACCTGAACATAAAGTTGTCAGCCCGCTGACTCAGCCCTCTGGTACTGACACATGTATTGATCCTGCATGCTCCTAAGTAATGTAGACACACACTCAACCTATCAGACTGACAGCATCAACAACAAATGTACTGCACAAATGCAGAGACACTGGATAAAACACAAATAAACATGAATATAAAACACCCATGCACACACACACACACACACACACACACACACACACACACACACATTTGTAGGTACCTCTGAACCACTTGGAGTCGTGCTTGACGGTGCGAAGCGCTGGACTGTCCCCAAGGCTACGGTAGATCACCGCGTCAATGGCCAGAAAGTCTGTCACTGTGCCTGTAAACAGATTCCCCTCTGACACAAACACACACACACACAGACACGTGCGCACAAGTGAGTGAGTTGGACAGACTGCCGAGACCATAGCATAACCGCAAACAATTAAAACTGGAGTGAATGTTGCTGTTTTCTGAACGTCCTGCGTCATAAACATGAAATGATTGGCCAGTCTACAATGTAATTGCCGTAACATAATTGCACCTTTGCAGCACTCCCACACAAAAACAGCGTTTTTTACTGCTGGCTAATATCAGATAATGGGCTAATGGCTGAACAGTAATGGCTCCCTACAGTTCCAGCCACAAAAAACTGTTGATTATAGTGAAGTGTTTAAATCAGATGAAGTAAACAAGAGGAATAAAACTGGAGAATTAAAATGATTCTGCTTCTCTTTAATGGAGGAACAATGAAATTTCTCAATGATGCTGCAATCACTAAACTCTATGGGACAGATCATAGTGTCACGCCTCAGCGTGATCCAGGCTCATGTGCGAAGAGCCAAACAATTGTGTCTTACCTGCAAACAGTGCCACGTTAGCATGCTTGGGGTCGTAAGGACACCTGGCCATCCCACTGACTGTGTCTCCCACCATCTCCAGAGTGTCTCCCTTTTACAACACACACAGAAACACACACAAATGCAGGCATCAATCAGTAAACTCCAAACAAAGAATATGAATGCATCTATAGCAGCATCGTGAAAACAAGCCACAAGAGAATGGCAATTAGGGAGTGTTACGGTAAGTGCAAACTAATGATTCACTGGTGGCAATTAGCCACAGCAGCAACAACAAGAGAGTCACATTCTCATGCATAAATAAAACTGATAAACACACACACACACACACACACACACACAGCCACATAGAGGATGACACACTCTCCCATGAATTTGTGAATTCACAGCTCTCACATGACCATGCACGTGCAGTATATACAGGGACACCTCTGTATCTCTCTCTCATGTCATTGAAACAATACAGACGGGCGACAAATAAAAAAGGAAAACCTGAATAAATTAGCGGAGAAGCATCACACCTCTGATGCAGCCACACAGGACACAGTCAATGAATGCTTTCATGAATAGTAAAATGTGAATTGCATGTTAAGGATTTTTCTATCACCAAAACATAACCCAGCTGAACACCTATGGCAGATTATGTCATGAAACCATCAAATGAGCGACACACCGGGATTTTATTAGCGTGCAAATCAAATACTTTCCCCTCCATCCCATCCTCCCCTCAGTCTACTACAGAGTTTGCGACCCAACACCTTACTAAGACACTTTATGTACTTTTCACCTGTCTGTAAACGGAAGTCACAAGCAAGCTTTTTCAGCAACACAAGCTAATTCTCAACCTTGGTAGAAAATGAAATAATTTATAGGTGTCATTTCATTAAAACCCGGCTATAAATAAAACAGTAGCTGGCATCACTAACTAGTCCCCAGAGAAACAGCCTATCAGGCAGAGACAGGTGTGTTATACACTGTTGAAGCATGTCATTAGTGGCTGACAGATAATGGGCCAGCTACGTCTCAGTGTTCTACTGTTGCGCTATGTTTGAAATGTGAGAGACTGAAAATAACATTTAATCTGAAAAAGCCTTTGATAGCGAAAGGAGCTTTTTTTCTCCTTCACTCTCAAACTCAACCGCCTTCATGCCTCATTTAATATTCCTGCAGAGTGACGTGAAATCAGTCGAGCCGGCGATTAATATTTATGTGTAGTTTTTTCTGCCGCAAGTTTTCAAATTGTCAGTGTAATTGAGCGCGACAGGGATTTGTTGGGAAGGAGTAGCTGCTGAGCTGCTGGGCTGCTTGTTGGAGGATTCAGGTGAGTTGGTGCTGAGTGGATACAAAACTTCGGAGACCAACAAACAGGTTTTGGACAGAGTGGAGGAAATATTCAGAGTGCACTGTGGTTCATTGTTTGAGCACTCAACCCTCGTGTCTCACTTTTTCCACCAGCAAAAGAAATCTAACCAGGCAAACAAGTCACGTCTCGACACTTCTTCTCCTCACCTCTCCCACTTTGTGTTCTTCTTGATTATCTGTCTCTGACTTTCAATGATAACAAGCGTGGCAGACCACAAAGTTTAACCACTGAGAAATAACAACTGTTGTATCTGAGGAAAACAAGCCACTGGAACTGCCAGACAACACGAATAAATAACTCCTAGGAAGGAAGTCAGCACCACCTTAAGTGCTGAACGAACACCTTTAATCAAGCTGTAAATTTTCACCTGAACAGACAAGCTAATTGTGCTACGGAAGCGAGGCACCTCTCCTGGAAAATAAGCTGAGCCGCTTATCAATTACTGCACGTGATACCAATCATTAGAACGTATGCATGGATGGATCAGTCACACATTCAGGACAGGTACAGCTGTACTGTAATAGGGTGTAACGTGTTTATCTTTACTTACAGTATAGTTGGCACATAGCGGGTTGAAAGCATTGGTCCCGCACACAAACAGGCCTCCTTGTCTGCTGAGCAGAACCTTCATGAAATTACGGCACTCATCCTGCAGCAGAGGCAGAAAGAAAAAGAGGAGAGTTTAATATGCAAGAGGGGTAAGACTGAAGAGAAGGAAGGCGAAGCGATGGAGTGAATGGAGGAAAAACTGGGTTTATTTTTCAGCGACTGATTATCCAAACCGCTCTGTGAAATGAAGCTTTTCAGTTGCCTGATGTCTTGAATTATCACACCATTAACGCTGTCAATCATATTGATACAGTCTAAAGAAACCTGCAGAGACTTTAAGCGTCTACCCTCTTCACACATGCACACACATACAGCATTGCACACCCACAAAGTTGCCGTTGATTGACAGACGGTAACCCGAACCAGCCTCAGGATTTTCACACAAGCAATGAGATTTAAGGCTAATTTCTTCACTATGAGGCATCAAACTACATGAAACCCATTTAATGACTAAATAAAGCAGAGTCACAGTTTTATTCTGCCGTGCACGCTCTTCGAAATGAGGAGTCGTGTAAGCACGGCATGACTTAATAACTACTTTTGCCCCACAGTGCCAAATAATAAATGTTGGTATAAAGAAACTGAGGAAATGACTTTCAAGTAAATCCCCCTTTCTGAACTAATGTATAATGCTGCAACGTTCATAGTTGAAATTAGCAAACGCTTGTAACTTCTGACTTAACTTGCTGTGGTGATCACACATTTCTGAAGAGCAGGGGTTGAATTACTTTTACTTCACTATTTTAACCATTTCACTTTTTGCTATTTCAAACAAGCATCCAGTAGTTTTATAAAATATTGAAAGTTTGGCCATTGTCAAACTATTTAGCTATTCTTCCATTACATATATCTAGCTAATAGGATAGTCTTAGCTATATTAACTACTTTAGCTATGTAACCATTGCTATTTTACTATTTACCAATGAGTCTGTAACTTTTAAGATATATATTTCAACAGCTTATCTGTGAAGTCTTGAAAAATATTTAAACTATTTATCCTTTAAGATAAACATTTTACTACTACTTTTACCTAATGTAAGAAGTATTTCCACAAACCTACAGTATGGACAAACTGGCTTTCCACATAATTCCTGCAAAAATGTGTTGTGTTGAATTCATTTTAAAATGAAATGTAAGAACAAAATAAATAAATATGTCACTAGTCTATGAAGTATTGTTTGAGTTTTGGATTTTATAGTCTGAGGAGGTAAATATAACACCTAAACATACAATATGGGCAACACAAAAGGCTTTTTTCTTTCTTTATCATCATGTGGTCCCTCAGACTTATCTGAGGACCTCATGGGGATTCCTGATCCACGGGTTGAGAGTCATTATCTCAAAGGATTTAGAACCAAAATGTAACATGATAATGAACAAACAGAGAACCTGTCAACACAGGGGTGATTGTGTGTGTGTGTTGGAATTAACATGTTTCTCCAAAGGCATTAAACCTACATTCTAGTCATGGCCTTTGACTTAAGAAGCTAAAAGTACCGACAGCAGTGTGTGTGTAGAGTGAGTGATGATGTACTGTAGATCACTGGTGGACAGCAACCAGCAACCCCCTCCTCAAACTACTCGTGTCCCAGTCAGGATGGCACCAGCTCTGCCACACACACACAAATTAGACTTGTGTAATTGGTGTAGACCTAAATTCACGAACACACCCACTTGCACATACCAGATGGGGTCCACTTCAAGACCACCACCCACACTGATGTCATCGGAAAGACAAGTAGGGCTGGAGCAGAGGTGCTGGTGATGGTGATAGTGTATGTTGAATCTCAGTATGTGTGTGCATGTGTGTGTGTGTGTGAGTGTGTGTGAAAGAGATCAGAAGGGAAGAAGTAACATGAGAGACGGGTGAGTGTTATTCCAGATGCTCCACCCTGCACCCCTCTACCCCTCCACATTACCACTTCACTCCCTGCAGGGTTCTCGATTTTCAACAGCAAAAAAACAGGAAAGGAGGAAATGTTTTCATGTGTGAGTGTAAAGAGTGTGTGTGCATGTGTTACATGAAGGGGGTGTGTCAGCTGTGAGGTGTAAATTCCTAGTGGTGCGGTACTATGTGACAAACTATGGAGCGACACTGAAAGTATATGTGTGTGTCTCACACCGTCATACAGCATCTGTTCTCATGTGTCTGGTGCATATATACTGCATATGTGTGTGTGCGTGTGTAGGTGCCTATAGTTAGTACGTATATCCATGTTTCACAGCACAGATACATGTTCATGTGCAAGAATTATTTGCATGCTGTTTGTCTGTGGGGTTTCAGTCTGTCAGCATGATTGGAACTGTAATCACAAAGCCAGATGAAGCACTCTTAATAACAACCCAGTTCCACTGCCAGCATCTTAGAGAGGGGAGTAAATACTCGGAAGTGCCAAACCACTGCACAAATGTACTCATTTGGCAGTGCTTGAATGCATAAAATGAAACATTCATGACTACAAGATAAAAACAAAAGTCCAATACATCATAACATGCAAACTATTGAGCTTTTGTTGCCATTTGCACTTACAGATGTGGTCACAATTAATCTCCTGCTACATACATGTATTTGGCACTTCACGATATGGATATTTTTTATTCAAAGCCCAAATTCAGTCAGCAGGATTAGGGTCTTATTGTGGTTTCCATATTAAAAAAGCAAACCAATTACGAAGGATCAAGCAGTGAATCACTGAATTAAACAATTATATATAAATCCAAATGGTGTGTGTCCTGGCTGGTGCCTCTTCCTTCTCCCCCCTGCCTCCTCCCTGTTCTCTGCTCCCTCACTCCCTGGGCAGAATCCAGACACAACGCCACCTGTGCTGGCTGGCAAGCCTTCCCCAGACTCAGACGACTGCAGCTCTCCTGCTCTCTCCCCCCCACCCCCTCTTCATTCTCCACCTCCTCTTACAGAAAGTGGTGGAGCTGCTCTAAAAAATTAATCTGCAGCACAGATGAATTACACAGGAGTATGGGCCTCAGTGCAAATATAGACATAGTTGTGAATGAAGGTGAGATTTACAAAACGTGTGTGTGTGTGTCTGTGATAACGTTTGCATATGTGAATGCATATGCATTTATATAAAATAGACACTACACAGGCAGAAGATTTTAAATCAGTGACTCGCTCTTCAGGCAAAAGCTAGTTCTACACTGCAGATGTTGCCAGAGCAAGCACTTTCCACTGCCTTTGTAATTTTCAGCACACACACACCTTCCTCAGACACAAAAACATGCATATGCAAAAGCATTTATACACATCTCTGTTTGTGTGATATCACACACGTCTTGATTGACAACAAGTTCTCTGTTGCTACAACATGTCTGCTCCAAACAACCTGCAGCAGTCAGACACCATTAAGTCTGAGGTGGCTCCACCTCCTGCATCTGCTTTTCATCTATTATCTGGAACCCAACCTTTAGACTGAAACGATAAACAACCTTTTCATTTGGTCTAAGCCTGAGGTCAGTGTTTGTTTTAATGATGAGGCTTTATCCAAAACCCACATTAACATGCAGTTTTACCTCTGGCTACAATCAGCATTCCTGTCTTTGGACTAACCAAAATACAAAACAGGTTCATATGTCGTAAAAGCTACTGCTCATTTTCCTGCCTTATGAGCGACCACCACATTTTTTATACTAATATAAAAAGTTATCATCATGACCTGATTTAGTAAGGTTCTCACAATGGGAGCCATCTAAGGCAGTACATTAGGGGGTTGTATTTAGCAAGCTGCTCCTCTAAATCTCCAAAGTTTCCATTACATGCCTGGCTGGTCCCCTGATGTTAGCGACCAGCGAGAAGAGAGCATTGCTCTGCCAAGAGCTGCCATTGAGCCAGAAGTCTCCCACACACACGTATACACAATACACACTCACACAAAGGTCTGGCTAGTGCTCTCCTCAACTCATTAACAACAGGCCTGTGATTTCCAGAAAAATCTCTGACACACAGATCTAACTGGAAACAGAGTGACTCTGTATGACAGGCAGAAAGTGTGTATGTTTATGTGCATGTGGGTGGAGGATAAATTAACAGCGGTACCAAATTAGCAGCAATGTGCTGTTCTGAGCGCCGCGGTCTTACTCAGCATGTTAAAGCTAATCCGCATCCCTCTGCAACCCTTCTTCTCTGTTTGATGGTAATTCTGACTGAACACACCACAGGCCACAAACAAACATCAGCCACCAGAGGGAGGGAGATAAAGTGAACGATAAGAGGAAAATATAAAGAGCCAGAGAGAGAGAGAGAGAGACGCAGAGAGGGACAGTGAAGGGGGGGAGCGACAGAATCATAGAAAACTAGAAGAGTTTTCCAGGCCACTCGGGCATGCAGCAGGACCTACAGATTGAAGGGTCAGCTGAGCTCCATGCTGTGATGGAAACATATACACACGCACACTATTCAGTCCTTGAACGCAGCACTTAACCCTGAGTCACCGTGGACAACTGACTGTGTGACAAGCTGCTGGGGAAAAAGGTGATTATGAATCAATACTGAAATTAGCAGACCAAAAGTAATAAAGGAAATACTACACAACCATCTGGAGGGTTGACAGAAAAATTATGTTCTACACCAGAAATTGCACTAATAATAAGTGCACAGAGCCTTTGTTTCTCCACACAACAACCTTGGCCTTTCAATTTGATTTTGTTGACGGTTTTGAAAAAATGCTTTGGAGAATTAAAAAAATTGAAAAATAATAATCTTGTCAAAAGCTGAAGAAAAGACAGACAGAAACTACTCTACACATGAAGCTTAAGTGAGATTTTTCAAATGACGAGTACAACCTCAACTAATAAAAGTGACTCCATGCCCGTTTTCAAATTGATTAATTTAGATCAATTCAAAAACCAGCTGTGAAACAGAATCTTCTTACGGTCCAACCCAGAAAAGACATTTGGGTTGGACAATTGAAAACCTAGAGGTCCTCCGAGAGGATGATCAGTGCAATATTGATCAAACAATCTCACTAAGTGCTCCTCATAATGATGCCCGGGCGCACGTTAAAAGCCCTCTATATGGAATTGGCCTTATTTGCATGTACATGCCACGCTGCCATGGCTGGCTGTGTTGGCACACAGCCACCTGTGGGGAATGTCTATCCCCCCTATCTCTTGTTCTCTTTTGCTTTCAGAGGAAGAGAAAGGAAAGGAGCGAAAGACGTGGGGGCAATGACAGCGAGATACAATGGAAAGGGCAAACGCAGGAGAGGTGAGGAGACAGCGGAAAGCAAAGGACAAAAGAAAATATGACAGGAATATGCAGAGTGTGTCAGTGAGGCCGACTGTGGCATTCATCAACAACCATTTGGTCAACAGGGGAGAAGAAAAAAAAGCAAAAGAATCGGGATATTGAATTTTCAGCCTAATTAGGGAGAATATTACGTCCTTTGTGATCAACCAAGCAGGAACATTTAATTACAAAACCAATTACGAGGTGGCGAATGTTTCACATGTGACACAACCATCCCCCAAGCAGAACAGGACATTTTCAGGAGGGGACGCAGACGAACGAGAGAGGGGACAGGGAGTGGCTGAGGGGGGGACGCACAGAAAATGACTCCCCGACGAATGTGTTATAGAGGTTTTGTTTTGTTTTAATTGTGTAAATATAAGAAAAAGAAACAAACATAACATATGATTATTTAAACACAGGAGCAATCTCCTAGGCTCCTGTGTTAGTATGAAAGAACCTGCACGATGTGTGTATGTGTAGTTTTTCTGATGCTACGTTTTTAACTTTAAAAGTTAAAGGAGTCCTGTGGTGTCTTTAATAATTTGCACTATGGAGAAATGATGTGATGAGTCCCTCCCCATTTATTTGTCTCGATGGACCTTTACTGTAAATGTGCATGCAGGTGCAACCGCCGGCTGATTCACGCCAACGATTTCATACTGTTCCACTGATGGACAGAGAGCTGTAATGTGCCAAGAAAAGTCTGCACTAACAAAGGCAGGGAAGAAAACGACCACAAGCTAGTAAACCTGCAAGTAACAAAGAAGAAGATATGTATGAGTATGAATGTTTTATGAGAAAGGACATAACATTTTTTTGGTGAGAAACAATGAATGTAAACACAGGGCACCTTATCAGAGACATGTTAATTCAGCTCCAGGGTTATTTGTGAGGTTGCTATTTGGAATGAAAAAAAAAATCCAAACGTTTTGTCTCATATTAACAGTAAATATAAAAAAAAAAAAAAACACACTGACCATACCGACTTAAGAATATCTTACTTGACTTTTAGAAACCCATTTGGGTTATACTCCAGCGGGTGTGTGCTTCTGTGTGTGACTCGGTGCAATTGTGTATACATGCGTATGCACACACAAGCACATCCATTCATAAGCGTCTGAGCCCAGAGAGCTGACTGAGAGGACCTGGCACTGTTCTTATCTTCCTCACATTGCCGTGTGACTCACAGCATTACCAGGCAGCACAGTCATTAGGGGCAAGAAGACCTTTCATATCTCAGTCAGCCCCACAGCTCTGCTCAGGGCCGGCCAATAGGGACCCTCACACTCCCCCTCTCCTCCCCTCTTCCTCTCCTCTCCTCTCCTCTTCCTCTCCTCTCCTCTCCTCTCCTCTCCTCTCTTTGTCTACACCCCTTCTCTCACGCCCCCCCCCCCTCCTTTTCTCTTATCCTGGCTTTTTGTCTCTGTCCCTCTATTCTCCGTTGTGTTTCTGTCTGGCACTGTCTCACACAGATTTAATGTCAGGTATTCTCTCAGTGTGTTAAATAAGTCATTTTTTTCTCTGCCTGGAGGGGACAGTTTCCCCCACCAACCATCGCTGCTCAACACCCACACACACACACACACTGAATATGTGCTGTTTGTGTGCAGCAGACAGCAGCTAGGGATGGATGTGTGTTGCAGATATAAGAGGTATTCAGGCGTGGGCTGCTGGTGGCTGCCGGGACGTTTCACCCCATCTCTTCCTCACTGCTTCAGTTTCCTGACGCCCACCTGTATTTTCCGAGGGCACAAACCAAATTCCTAACTGATGATGGTGGAACAATTGGTGTACAGGTGGGAGTGGCTCTGTCTTCTGATGATGATGATTAGATGAGCAGGGACAATGGGGTAATACATGCTCATAACGCCCCACAACCTTCTTGAGGTTGTGTTAGCAGGCATGATCGACAGATGACTGGCACCATGAAAATTAATCTATCTGCCACTGAACCTTCAAACTGAAAAGGCAGAAATAGAGAGCATGTGCCATAATACGGCGGATCAAGGTCTCTCTGTGTGTGTGTGTGTGTGTGTGTGTGTGTGTGTGTGTGTGTGTGTGTAAAACATGCCGTCATGATTTCATCCTATTAAATTCTTTCTTCATTCAGTACATTTCATCCTCTGCCAGTCTGCACAATATGAAGTCTGCAAAAACTTATATCTGTCCTTGGTCATTTGTCTTAAATCTTTAAGAGGTTCACTCAGACTATGTTTCCACAGTGGATCCAACATTTGTTGCATTTTAGACTGCAGCTGTTCTTTATTCACAGCAACTGATGCAATGAGATGAGAAACAACTCTGGGGTCTTCTCAATCAATAAACATTTAAAGTTTTGGTGCTTCAAATACTTTTAAACTCTGTTTTTTCAGGTTCATTTTCATATTATTGATTTAAGTATGTCATTGTTATTATCATTATTTATCTGGTGCTTACCCATTTTTTAAAATCTCTTTAATCAAACATTTTAGATTTTAACAATGCTCCATATAAAATACTTTTCTGTCACTTTAGCAAAGGTGAGATTTAAACTGTTGTAAACTCCATACAAGAAAGACAGAGTGTGTGTGTTAGAATCAAACAATCCGTGTAGTCTCACCTCGTGTTTACCCTTCATCCTGCAGATCCTGATGTCATTCTTGTTTGACTCCCATGTTCTCTTCTATATAATAACACACACATGCACACTGATGGTTAGCTACGTTTGCATTTCTCTCCAACACACAAGAAGATTTTGCAGCCTGATGATAAGTAACACATCCTGGAAGTTGTAATAGCTATGTAGGTCTCGTCTAGAAGGTGCTCACCTTACTGTAGAACATCTCGTCTCCAGCAATGATGTCCAACTCCACACGATAAAGGTCATCTCTGGGAAGGAAGAGAGAGAGAGAGAGAGAGAGTGGCAACACAGCACTATCCAAAGCTCAGAGCGAGGCAAGACACAGCACCGAGCAAACCAGGACCACTGGTTACAGTGCATAAATACATGTTCTTGTTAGCTGAGGACAGTGCAGGTCAATGTATATTTTTTTTGGATGAAATCCAGGCCACAAACTCTGAGCATCACCACTTCCATTATAGAGTGTATCCATGAGGTTTTGCTAATAAATAATTCTCCTGTACCAAGTATACTTTCTGTATAATCTTCCAGTGTCTGCAGCTATGTAATGCACACAATTCCCCCGTCGCCTTTTGCCTCTGCTCATTAAACTTGACTTCCTGCATAAAATTTGCTGCTGGGCCCCCGACTTTGGCTTATCAGTCTTATTCAAAAGCCTGAAATTGAATTAATGGATGATTTAATCAAGTTGTTATACTGATGTTTGCACACCCCCTCACGTTGCTTCATCATGGTCCAGAATATAACACCATGCATGTATTCATGATATTCCCAACATTACTTTCTCGCTCTGCTAATCTGCTGATAAATCTGCACTAACCTTGGATGTTCCTGTGAAAATGCAGACTACAGAAAGTTGGACTAGGCAGCTAACAGCTGACGTTTACATATTAATCAAGGCCTTGGTATCTGTTGGGATGGCTCTGAAGCTCGGGCTTCATCTAAGCAAAGGGCCAGGTTCTGAATTGGCTTATCTGTGAGTCTGCCATAGTCGTATTATTGCAGCACTATCTCTCCCATCTCTGATCTGCTCTGCCTCCCATCTGTGCTGCATGTTCTCTTACTCTCTCCTTTGTCTCTGCAAAAGAAAGGGATTATTCTGTGTGCGTCCATGTGTTTGCTCATCTGAGTGTGTATATCTGTGTGTGTTTGTATCTGTTTTATTTTTTTTCTGAAAGAGAGCCACGAGAATGTGTTCTTGACAAGAGTGCAGGTAGGCCATCAGGTTACTTCTCTCCTGAATTATTCATTCTCACTTCCTGTTGGTTCCTGTTAGAAGATTCCCGCTCTTACTCGACCTTGCAGAGCAGGACAGCGGCTGAATAGCGAAGAAGTGCGAAATCACCGAACACTTGCTTAGTGTGTCCCTGCTTAATAGGTCAGAGTTCAAGCCTTCTCCAAACAGTGGAGTGGGCCAAAGTGTGAGGCAAAATCTCAACCGGGCTGCTTCGGCGTTGTCTCAGCATTACCATAATGAATATAGCAACAGGCCTCCTAGTCAAAAGGGCTGGCAGCCAGCACTGTTGCCTCCGATAGTGCAGAGGAGGGGGAATTATTTACACTGCTGCATGTCTTTCTCCCTTTTCTTGTCGGCTCCAGGTCGCGTGAATGATGCAAACCCTGTGGCATGTATGTTTTTTGCTTGTTTATATACGTGTTCGTGGATTTTAAAGTGCACTGCCTGTGACAGAAGGTTAGGACTTAAGGAAAGGACAAATACAGAACCATATAAAAGATTTCATCATTCTTTATGTTGCAGGATGTGCACGGAGCCTTGAAAACACCTTGAGTCATTGGCTAATAATTCACAAATGTGCCTCAACTCACTTATAAGCTTGCCCTAAAACTACAAATCATGTCTCCTGTTTCGCTCCCCTGATCCGGCTTTGTGTATATGTGTGTGTATATGTGTGTGTATATATGTGTGTGTATGTGTGTGTACAATGTGCGCGTGGCCTGAGCTGTTATTCCAAAAAGGCCTCTGACCTTTCTGACTTGACTAATACAAAGTCAACACAGACTCAAGAGAAATTGTAAACATTTCCTAAATTTTTTTAGGTCAGGTCAAGCCCTCTTAAGCCTCTTAAGTTTTCCTATATTTCATTTTTTCTACCCTTCTTCTTGCCAGCTGCAGTCTTGTGGTTTAGTGTGACCGGCGTCAAGTCTTTCTGAGCCTGCAAATTGACCATGCGGGAGAAGCTGCACCACCGGGTGAAACTGAAATAGAAAGATTTGAGCTGGCCACCTAGTTACATGTCTGCTGGCTGATGGAGACTGGGCTGCGGCTGTTTCTGGGTTTCCCATTTCGTTACAACATACTGACTCTAAGCACAAAGCATAATGGTGATTGCAAAACTGAATAGTGGTAGTAAACTACTGCATCCTGCCAGCATTAAGCTAATTAAGAAAGATGTTTTTGTCACAGACCTTCTTCCAGCATTAAAAAAACATCTGTTTACTTGAGCCTAAGGCTGCAAAAAGTCAAATCACAAACTCCAAAGACAACATCTTACATAATTCATTAAATACAGAAGCATAGAACTAGACATAACATTTCAAATATATGCATATTCAGTATGTGGAGTTTATTTATTTTGCTCTTTTTGTTGTTCTCAATCTCTTCTCCCCGGCTTCCTATGTACCAGATTCATAAGTTGCTCTAGATAAATGCATATGGTAAAAAGCTCAATGTAAATGTAATTTATTAGTGGTGATGTTTTGAGTTATATGTGTAGACAAAATAGCTGAGACTACAGGTTTCAACTTCTCAAATGTGGGTGTTAAACTGTTAGAAAGCAGAATTATTTAAGGAGTAACCTCTGTTTGCTGACACTGAATAGCTCAAACTATTCATGAATTAAACAAGAACATAATCAGAAGACAAGCTCATAATGGGCATAATCAATAGTTTCCAAAATTTAAAGGAGCAGCTTTCCGAAAAGTTGATTAAAAAGTAATTAGAATATGCCACTGTGTGACCTTTCTATCATCATCACCATCATTTCATTGAGTATATGTAGTAATTTATTGTTCTCCAATTGCCAAAACTGTTTCCTATGAAGATTAGTGTTTTGTAGTACCCATATATCCACATGTCCATGCGGGTGTCTTCACCCCTGTGTCTGCGACTCTACCCACACACTTATCTTTGCCTGCATGCTAAACCTTCTCTCCCAGCCTCACTACAGCTGAGCGACCTGGCGGCTTTACATCCCAGGCTCCGTGGTCTTTGCCACAAATGTTGATCTCCACGTACGTCTGCCATCTGACCTGGTTGTGACCGCTGTTTGACCTCTGAGGTCAGTGTCTGTGGGCCAATAAACCTCCAACCTGGCAGCAAAGCAGGACACTTTCTCTAATGCAAAATGTAAAACATAAAAAAAGGTTCGGTTGTGTTCCTTTGGCCACGATGTCAAAAGGTAACCACTCTCTGATTGGTCTATATTTGTGCGGATTAGCTCTTCGGATCTCACTGAGGGCTGAAGACCACAGGATCCACAGCTGCACATCTTGACAGCAGTGAAATGGGGCTTAACACAGCAAGGCGCTTACTCCACCTGCCACCAGCCAAATACATAGTTTACTTTCATTTAGCAAGGATTGGAAGAGGACAGAGAGAGGTAGCTGCTCTCAGCAGGTGCTTGGGGCATGGATTTAGCAGCGCTTGCAGTCTGAGGAGCAGCTATGCTAATGGTGACAGGATTTGGGGATGAGTGAGGCGTCTTATCAGGCGATGCACTCTGTAGGAGCTTTTGGCAGTCATACCTGCCACCACAGGTGCTTATTTATATATTACACATTTTAAAACGCTGCCTTCCTGCTGGGCTGGCTTCAGCTCACACATGCCTTTGTACACTGATGTTTTTTTTTATTTTTACTCCAAACTGAAAACATGAATCCATAAACGCTATTAGCCACTTAACCAGAAATATAGGAACAACCTCTTAAAACTCTCTTTCTCTGTGTCTCTCTTGTTGTCATCAACACACCTCGCCTCGCTCTCCTTTCTCTCCGTCCGTCTCGCATTTCATTATCATCCGGCAAGCTGAGACATTCGTATCAGTTTACCTTTACTATTCATTAAACATTTCTGTAGCTGTAAATCCGAATGAATGTTTTTTTAACCGCCGCACGACTCGGGTAATATTTTAAAGCAGACGTTCAGACTACAGTAGCAGTAGTGTGCAGTTTTATTATCAGACATCGTGTGTGTGTGTGTGTGTGTGCTTATAGACCCCCTCAGTGCAGACAGAATGGCTGGAACCATGTTACATACTTTGATATATTTACTACCATGTCTCAGGAGTTAGGCTGGACCAGCTGGGGGCCAGGGACTGGGTCATTTCCTGGACCACTGTGGCATCTCTTATTGGAAACCACTTCAATCTTCTTTCAGACTGCCACTACAGCCTATAACCAGCAACATATGTGGAAACTGACTGTGCCTCATTTTTAGCATGTTTCGAGCTAAATTAATTTTTGGACGACACAGGCAGTCAATCTCGAGGTCTATGTTTTTTGTTAGCTCAGTCTGTTTCAGGTCGGCTGGCGAATAGCTCCAGGACGCAGCAGATTTAGCTATACAGCGGAAACCTGGTGCAGCTGAGCAGGCTGTCCTCGCCTGGCCCTCCTGACCACCAGAGCTACTGTCTGTCCAGGAACAGCACATTCAACAGACTGACTAACATATGGGGGAAGTCATCATATGGAGAACAGGCTAGAACATATTTTTATATCAGCCTTCAGATGGAGCTACGGTATCAGACTTGTTACAAAGTCAAAAACAATCCGGTCTTTGCAAAAATCATTTCACCAAAAGACACTTAAGACTAGTTATTAATAATTTTCTAACACCGTCGTAAAAAAACTACCACAACTGACCTCTAAATTTAACACAGCATGTTGGTAGCAGAAGTGATTCAGCAATAACTAAATCAGAGCATACGTGCTTTGCTGGACACCTTGGAGATACATTTTTAAAAGCATTTTTTATTTCTCCAAATCATATTCTTACATAATGCACAGCCAAAAATGAACATGCCAACAATACATGTGTGCTGGTGTGTGCTGTACCTGGCTCCGATATACAGCGTCCGATTGACTTGGAGAACCCTTTGGATGTGCAGAGGCTCTTGTCTCAGCCATGTTCGGTGAGGTCGGCCCAGAAACACCGGGTATCTTCTCACCACTGTCAGTGAATGAAAGACAGCAACACGCCATGACTGATCCCAAAGTGACAACCGTCTTCGACAAAAGTAGTCAACATAAAAGTTGTTGTTTGTTTTGACAGTTTGGCAGGGACAACAGACGCTCAGGTTGATGCGGAGACAAAGATTCAGACCTGCATTTGAAACAGCAGCATATCTCCTACTTTAAGCACACAGAGACGGAGCACAAACAAATAATCTTCTGAGAATGAAAGATGCCTGAACCAGACTGCGTATGTCATTGTTACATTCGCAGGTTTTGTTTTGCAGACTGATTGAGGCTCTTTTTGATGAATTGTTCATTTACATGCTGCTTTTTGTTGACAGGTTTGGCAATACATGTTGTGACAACGGATTCAGATCATTTGAAATGAGAGTCGCAGAGGTAGGTGACATAAAAACATCAAAATGGTAAAACAAAAATGTTCACAGTGCTTCAAAAAAAACAAAAAAAAACAGGGGATTCTCTAAGTTGAGAAAGGGAAAGAAATCAGAGACAAACGTGGTGGAACATGGTTAACTACTTTCTATCCTGTTCAACAGAAGAACAAAGTCAGAGTGGAGAAAACAGCGACATATAGATTACAAGGATTACGGACGAAGATGAGTTTGTCTGTTTGTCTTTGACCTTGAGTGAGGTGAAAGCCTGTCTTTGTCTTTCTGTCTTGGCATTATTAGTTCTTTATTTTTCACCCTATAGTCTTAATTAATCTGGTACATTTTCTTATTGACCTAAATGTTCTGCCTTTTTTCTATCCTGTAATTTCTTTCTATTGTACCTACGTCACTCTCTCCTCTGATCCACTGTGATTCAATCATTTCACTTGTCCTCCACCCTTCTATCTCTGTCCACTTCCACACTTTCCTCCATTTGTCTTGTCTGTCCATTGTTTTGTATTATAAAGTATACCTGCTGTAAACCACAACTGATGAGTCGAATGCAACTGCTCCAGTGTGGCTCTCAGCAGCCTGACAGCCTCTACACTCTTTGGTGGTATTGATACATGGAGAAGGATCTAAACCCAGCTCGGAAACCATCGATCAATAATATTGAACTGTAATCAATCAAGGTTTGACTCGAACTGGAGACTGCCACACTGATATGGAGACTGAAAGTCTGAGTGTGTAAGGAGCTCTGTCTCTTGAGGGTCTGAGTGTTTGTGGGAAAGTCATGAATGCAAGAGTCCCTTCCTACACTCTGCTGCCATTCCTGAGTGCAACCCCAAACCCCCTGACCTGGACACCAGTCAACACCCTTCATGTGAGAGCACGTCTGACCTCCACAGCCTACACCATGACCCTCCCCCTGCCTACTCAACACTCTGCGTGTTAGGGTGAGACCCCACACCTCACACATCGTGACCCGAGCGAAGGCTAAAACAGGGGAGTAGGCGGCTGGAGGGCGAAAAAGTCAGGAGGTCAATACCTTCAGTTGGGATGAAGTTGAGGGGCCCTGGTTCCTCTGGGAATGCGGAGCTGGTCGTCTGGAGGACCCAACACAGCAGGAAGAAGGACGGAGGGGCCACGGTCGCCATAGCAACTGAGCTGTAGAGTCTGCGGAAATAGAAATATGACAGCAAAAAGAAAAATTTAGTGAATGTTTTTGCTAAATGAGAGTGAGTGAAAAGTCAGAAAAACATACTAATAAACCACATATGAAGGTCCAGAGATATTCAGTCACTCAATCACGGACTCAACTGAAGCTTTGTCTTTAGGTTCCCGCACCACCTCTATCTCACAGAGAGGGATTAAGTCATCCTTTGAGGGGGAAGTGTCCAGTTGGCTCTTAATGCAGCCAGATCACTGTGGCGTAACATCACCACATCAAACATCACGCCACCCATGACACACATCTGAAAGAGGCGAGAAAAGAGGCCTACAGACGAGAGCAGGGGTCGACTTCTTGGGCAAGCCGGAAGGCAAGATGTAGGCAGAGAGTGAGCGTAAGGATCAATAACACTCCAGATGTCAAGCGTTACACAGAATATGAAAGAGAGAAAGTGAAGTGGAGTTTACTTAAATTAAATGCTTGCCAGCGACGCAAATCACCTCTCTGTCGGAGGAGCTAAACAGAAAGTATTTTTCATCAGGCAGTGCCAAGGCGCACACAGATCTCAAATGTGATTCATGTTGAAATACAAATGATGCCCAAATTAAGTTACCCTACATGATGCATCTAGAAAATGGCTGAGGCACTTAACCATGTAGGACAGAAGCTCACAGAATCCTGACTGACTGCAATCACAAACCTCAGATCGTTGGCATGATTGGGTCGGCCTCTGTGCTGCTGTAGCACATATGTGGTGGATTTTAATGTGTCTCCAACACTTGCACTTCTATGCAGGTTATCTTGAGCTCTGACTCATCCGTGACAATCTATCTTTTTTTTTTTTCTCCATTCGATCTTGGCAAGAAATTATGTGTCATTGAAATTTCACAAACGCACTGTAATTTACAAAACCCCTTAACTCCACTTTGATCTTGTTGCTATCTTAATGTTGAATGCAACAACGGGTAATTTGCTTTGAAAATCCAGTGGAGAGGCCTTTCATCCTCAGTGCTGCAAACACAAAACATTTTGGCAGCTCTTTCAGCCATGCACAATTGAAAAATGTCAAATTTGAATAACCAAGGTTGGATTTTTTATGCAAAACGATAAGCATTTTACTGTGGTCACAGATGCACATGTGTAAAAGAAACACTTTGCCGAATGTACGGTATCCACCCCTCCTTTCTGTGTCAGCCTGAGCTACATTGAACTACATTTTTTTTGATTAATTCATATAGTAAATATAATAAAACTTGACGTATGATGAAATCAAATCAATGTGATAAACGCTCATTAAAATGTGTGGATCTATGTGGAAACATTACACCCATATGTGATTTTTTTTAAACTAATCCTCATTAATCTGCTGCTATAACAGCTTTCACTCCGGTGAGGGAACCTAGCTGCAGGGATTTGTTCCCATTCAGCCACAAGATCATGAGTTTGGGCACAGATATCAAATGTTTCAGCTCACACAGAAAGTGTCAGATGGGTTTGAGCTCAGGGCTTTAGGGAAGACAGTGAAGCCAAACTGAGTAAGTCACTTTTAGCCTTCATCTAATTATTTGACACCGATACTGAAGAGGTGGGCAGGAAACATTGGGAGAATCATGTTATACTATATGTTTGTTTGTTTGTTTGTTACATGCTACAACAAAACCAACAATTGGGGAAACTGACACTTTAGTGGATTGTAATGAACATTGTTACACAAAGAGCCATTAAGTCAAGCTATTTCCTCATTAATGTAAGTGACACACCAACATCCATCTAAAGTTAAATAACATTAATCACCATGAATTATTGGTCATGCTTATGCAAATATCACTAATGAGGATAAACATCTGAGTGTACTGAACCAAGCAAGACTGTTGGTGGTTTACTTGCAAGAAGAACTGTTTTCTTCTTTATGAACTTACACAGTCTTGCTTTAATTGCCTAATTTCCCTGAATCGGAAATAAGAGATCTAACTTATGATTAATCACCCCAAACCAAAAGGAAATACCGAAATATTAATGTTGATTAAAATCCAATTAAGTGCAGAAAAAAGTAAAAATGAACAAGTAAAGCCGACTCTCTGATGTACATTATAGTGTATAGTGTTTTTATGGAATCAGTTTCCTTTACAACTAGCTTTCTTTCTCTCTCACATGCTCCCTCTCTCCCCCAAGGGTACAAACAGCCATTGTGTAGCCCATCTCTTTAATGGAGTCCCAGACATAACCTTATCAGGACGCATAATCTTTATGGGGCATTTCTCGAATTCCCTGCTCTGACATCAGACTAAAAGTGGGAGGCATGCTAATTACTCAACACCCACAAGCCAAATTACAGGAGGTGAAGGATAAAGAGTCACAGAGAGAAGAAAGGAGGTCACGGGGTAGAGAGAGAGATGGAGTAAGAGATATGTGAGAAACGGAGAGAGAGAGAAGATGAGAAGTCAGGAAGTCAGTATATCCAATCAGAGATTCTATTGTTTTTGCTATTAATAATGTATGAATAAATGTCAGGCAGTACGCATTCGATTAGTATAATTACACACCCTGGGCTATACAATTTCATGGGACAGCAGAATAAGTAGATACACAAGTATTAAAGTGAGTGCGTATGTCTGCGAATTGTGTGTGTCTGGGCCTGCAAGTGGTTTTGAGCCAAAGCATCTCTGTAATTATGACAAATGGCTGCAGTCGGCTCCATTCACAAGCCTCACTGTGTGGCACAAGCTGTACAGTAGTATGCCATTATCATTGAACGAGGCAAGTCACATTTAGGTTTTGCTTTTTGGAGGAGATACTAAAGCAAAATATGCAACCCCAGGGTGCTATAGCACTTCATGTTTAAAGCTGAAAAGGCAATAAATGTTAGTGAATTCATATTAAAGGTGGCACATTGTGTGGGCGTCATGGACTAACTACTAACTAACTATGGTTTCAGTTCTTTCATTGTGGAGACTCTTGTTTCCAGGGTTGTGGCAAACAAATGCTGTATATATGGTGAGTGACGACAGTGGAGAAAGACATGCAAATGATTGGTCGACTGAAACAGACCGAGCTTTAACACTTCATCCACTCCAACTTTCTTTTATCTTCTGTTGGTAAATAAGGACTCATCAACCCACCGCTATTCTCCTCTTGATTCAACAGAATTGACACCGTCTTGTTCATTTATCAGTCTTCAGCTGCAGATCAGTTTGTGTTTTGGTGCACTTTCTCCAATAAAGTTATTAAGAGGTCATTTAGCTGCTTAAAAGGTGGGCGGAGATTGGGTGTGGAAGATGCTATCTATCTCACAGTGGTGATCATTCTTATGTAGAGTTGATGGTGTCCAGCATCTACACTAATGATCACCACTGTGGCCAACTTAGTTAACAAATCACCAGCACATTGATAATGTGTAGTGTCTTCAACAAAGCCCTATTGAGGAGTGATACTGTTCTGATACAGAAGAGTCAAGTCAGGCTAAACAACAAAGGCCTAAAAGAGAAAATGAAATAGTTGGATGGCGAAGTGAAGAATGCCGGCAATGTGGAATTGGAGGCTGGTTATACAGAGACAGTGACCCTGTGCTGCAAGAGTTTAGATACTTTGCATGCAAATAGAACACCTAATCAAATGAAGTAATATGCTCCGAAATGTTTTTGTCGCTTATTACAGTTGCCATGGCTATCGCTCTCGCCTCTCTCCATTCTCTCTCCGTTTCACCATCTTGTTACATCTCGGTTTCTGTCTTGCTCTCCCTGAGCCCCAGTTTTGTCAGTGCACGTTGTCAATGTGTTTCCTTTACAAAGCGGTGAAGTACTTGTTCTAAAAATCAGTTGAAGTGGTCAAACGAAAACCAAGATTATGCCCTTTATATAGGGAAAACAGTAATGACAATGAGCACCATTAATGGGGACACAGTATTGGTAGTAGGGGTATTTATGATTCAAATATTTCAAAGTGGTTGTCAAGTATTTTGCAGAAGTGTTGCTACTGGTAGAACACAGTACTCAAGCTATGGTTTGATATAATCCGTTTTCACATTGGTTGCCCAGCTTCAAAAGCTCACAAGGAGAACGAGAATGAACACAATCACGGTCCATTTCCACTCAAATCCATTTATCATCATTTTACAAGGGAAATTATATTTTTCTGTGCACCATTTTTTTCTCTTCCTGTTTCTTATATAATTTGCAGGTATTGCATAGCTACACTAGTCAACGATTACACATCTACCTATGTGTCTGCTTCTCAGCCCACATGTTTACTGTTTAGGTTCACATTTAATGCTCTCATGACCCTAATTTCTATCTAAAATAGATAGTTTTCAGTGCTATGCAAAGTTCTGATGGACAAACTGTAGGCTACACAACATGCACCACACACCACATGGTAGACAGAAGACATTAGTGTAGTAGTGAGTGTACATTTTGCAGATTATAAAAAAAATACCATTTGTTATAATGGAGCAGAAAAACTAAGGTGTAAAACGAATTACTATTGGACTTAATATTTTAAGATTAAAAGATAGTTGAAGATTAAGTAATGCTACCAGACTCTTCTTTTAATTCAATTCAATTCACAGTTTACAATAATGCTCTGTAAAAACAGATAATACTGGAAGGGGGCCAACAACAACCAGAGAAATGTCAAGCTCTAACAACCTTTGTTATTGTAGAGGCGAAACACTAAAAGTACCAAAAGACTTTGAGCCTCCTTAAAACACCTTTTAAGATGCTTTAATGTTTAAAGAAATATGCCTTTGCCACAGGCACAGGGGTGAGCACCACTTGTCCCGCTTTTATTTTTTCAGATAACCAAGATGGCCTTCAGAGCTGAGTACACAAGACTGTAGAGGAAAGATATAAAGTACAGTAAGCATTGTGGGGATTTTATGATTGTTCTATTTACGTTATGCAGATAAAGATGCTCTATAGATTTACCAGAGACTGATCTAATTGTTATTTTAGTGAGATAGGAGAGGCTGCTTTATGGAGTATATAGAATCAATGACAAGTGATAGCCTAGTGGGATCTCCTTCAATCCCTCAAATGTGAGAAGGGACGAGAATAAAGAATAAGATGTGAGATGGATAGCTGAAAGGCAGGATTCAAAGCAAAGATGGAAATGAACACAGCAGGCTATAAAAACTGAAGTGAGAGAGTGTGGAGAAGACAACGGCAGGACAAAGAAAAAATGCACTATAGGGAATGATGAAGAAAAACAGAGGTAGAAGAGGGACAAGTAAGGCATTCAAACAAAGAGGGGGAGTCTCACCGGATATATAGAGAGTGAAGCCAAAGAATGTCCGGAATGAAGGAGGCAGAAAGACAGAGACACAGAGAGAGGGAGAGCACAGAGCACAGCCAGGTCTCCACACTGAGCCAAGAGTGGGAAGGACCTTCTGGCTCAGTACTAGCCTAGTTTGCAACTTATCTAAAAGATGTCATTTTCTGTGTGTGGGAAAGTGGAGTCCCTCAGAGGTCAATTCTCGGTCCATTGCAGTTCAGCTTTCACATGTTGTCTCTAGGCCACATGATGTGGAAACACAGCCTTAATTGCCATAATTATGCTGATGAGACACTGTTATACAGTATCTATCCTTGTGCAAAGGAAACCTTATACTTTTGAAGATGCTGGCTGAGTACATCAAAGACATAATTAGCTGGATGTGCCACAACGTCCTGCAACTCAGCAAAGGCAAAACCAAAATTCCTATTATTGGCAGAAAACATAATCTCATTAGCCTCTCCCTGGAAGTACCACAAAGGTCATAAAGCTTTGTGCTATTGTTGATTATGATCTTATGTCCTCGAGTTACAGTTCCATGCAAAACAACAACCTAAAATTAAAGTGAAATGTTTCTTTATAGACACAGTAAAATGTGCTCGCACTTATTTTGCGTAGGTTCAACATTATCTCCAGATAAGAGTGGCCAATATTCAAAAGCTAGAGTTATATTCAATGCCAACTCAAACACTTTGTTAAGGTCAGGAAAGTGTCATAATTATGGTTAATAAAAATGTCTTAATTGCAGATCTGTGAAAAGATTCTGTGAAAAAGACGCTCTGCTACAAGCAAATTCATTTCTGACCACTACTCCTTACTCTCTGCCTTACAAAACAAAAAGTACAAAACTACAAAAACGATACATTAATTGTGACATTAGAAATGAATGTTACCACTGGACATAGATATTGAGGTTAACCAACATGGTCATGTCACATGTTTTAAGACTGGTGGAGTATACAGCAACATAAATTCAAAAGGCCGTTGCAGAGTCCTGGCAGATCACATCACACTTTGATGTCAGATCTCTGCCAGTTTCCAGTTAGTTTCAGAGTTTACCCAAACTTTTACTTCTTGTCCATAAACCTCAAATGGCCCCAAAATTTCTGACCTGCTTATTTCACAGACCTCACATCTTGTTATCAGACCTCACACTATCTGGCGCAGGCCCTCAGAAGTCGACAAAACATATTTTGGTTTTTATAGTCTATCATGCCAGATTGTGTTAGATGTGCTCCAACATTACCAACATTAAAAAGCTTATGAGAACATTTGTTCTCCTCAGTGGTTTTGATTAGTTTAGTTGTAGTGGTTATATGGGAATTGTATCTGAATGTACTTGTTGGTTTGCAGATCTGCTTGAAGAAAAAGGTTCTATTGTTTATGAATAAACTTTGATTTCCACAAAAACACCTTAAATCTGCTCTAATATTGATGCACATATTCATAAGGACATTCTGTATATACTGTGCACACATATGCGCACACAACAAAGTGACAAACACATCTCTTCTGGGCATTGTGCCTTCACTTAAGCAAAACCACAGCTTTCCCCCTCTGTCGCTCTCAGGCCGAGTGTAAAAACAAGTAGGAATTCCCTCAGCTACTGCAGAAAAAAGCACACATGATTTCTTCCCTTTGCTTGGGACTCGAGTGACCCAGGGTCTGTTTACTAGATATTTGCATCGCCATGAAATCCCAGAGCCTCAACAACACATACATTTAAAGAGAGAGAGAGAGCACAAGAGAGAGCAAAAGAGAAAAGGGGAGTGCACAGTAAATGAAAAATGAAGAGTGACCTTTATGCACTGAACACTGATTTTCCCATGAACAGAGAAACAACGTGGATTTATGTAGTGGCAAGTATATGCAGCATGTGCAATAGGTCAAACATTTCTATAACACTTTTCTTTTATCAGAATCAGACGAGGGAAACATGTCTGCTGTCTCTGTTACCTGACAGCGGGGCAGCTACATCAGTTAGTACAGTATCATTTTTACACAGCACCATGTGCCTAATGGATCTATAATTTCTAGGGATTTAAAGGTTGGTGCTAGTCTAAGACAATCTTTGACTCTTTCTCTCTGCAGTGGATGTGCTCCCATTACCAGGCTAGAGGTAGCCCAACTAAAGAACGTTGAATGACAGAACAGTAATATAATACCTGTAATAGCTTCGTGTTGATGAATGGATATCTTTTAGTAATACTGGAGTTTTCCTACAGATGTGTCACTGTCATTAACCTTCACAGTCCTCAAAATTTCTGACACCATGAGTCAGAGCTAATATAATTGCAATTTAGAAGGAGGGGAACAAAGACTTTGCAGCATTGTCGCCATGAGTCTGCAGGTTAATTATAGGTCTGCCCTTCAGGACGAAGACTCTCCAAGAGGAAGCACTGAGATAAATCTTTTTTCCTGTATAATGCTTGTCTTTTATTTCTCTAACATACTTTTTGAACAGTTCTGAGTTTGATCTTGGTCATAAAAACATGTGAGACAAGGAGAAACATCATGTCACAGAGCAACAGCGGAGATGGGCTTGACCTTTGACTTCCCACCAGTTTACAACCATCATTACCGGGGCAAGGATCAGGGGCCAAGGCCATAAATCACACTCAGATGATCCATGTAGGAGGAACTCAGTTACAGTGCAGTAAAAATGAAAAGAAAACATACTCTAAGACGCTAAAAGCAACTCTATCCATCACTGGCTGGAGGCTCCATAGAGCCAAGGAAAGGAAAACACACAAAGAGAGTGTCTCTAGCACGGTTATAAATAATACAGAAACCTTTCTAATGGCAATAAGGGGTTCTGCAGAATGGCAGAACTCCTCTTGATGAGATTATTCAGCTGAAAATCCCCTAAGGACATGTATTATCTTGTGTAAATGCACAGGAGTAACTCAGCAGGGCAATATGTTCCCATTCAGAGAGTGTTTGCCCTTCTTGCTTGTGAATCAGGAGCAGGAGAGGTGGATTTATTGTAATGGCAACAAGTTATTGTCTGACAGTTTACAAGCGTCTGGTTAAAGCATCAAGAAAAACAGGAGAACAAGTAAATAAAACTTGAAATAGTTCATTTGTGGAGAGATTTTTTTCCTGATATTTTTAATCCTCTTTTCACTTTTTATTAATAAAAAACAAAGGAAAAACACTGTTGTGTACTTAGAGCTGACCAAGTCATTATTAGTAAGACTAAGATATAATATTACTCTCCTGCTTTGTCACTGATCTTTGACTTGACTCCTATTCCTAAATGTGCTATTATCAAACCAGAAGATATTGGACTTATTTAAACTGGCCGATTAGCTAGTGTAGATGAGATGTTAAGCACTATTACCATATACCAAATTACACAATACAGTTGGATTATTGTGTATTAAGTGTATTGTGTATTATTATATATGTATAAAGTGCACTAAACCTTTTTCTTGTGAAGAGAAGATACTTTCTAGATGTTAGTTAAATATGAAATATTTATGAGGAGATGGTTGATAGTATTGCATAAAGACTGGAAATGTTTAACAGTGACGCTGCAAATCAGTAACATCACCTAAAGCTGAGTAAAATTTACATCTCTTTAGTTTTAATTTGTGCAAAAAGTTTGTGGTTTTACAAAGGGTTGTGTGCTGACCTATTCATTGGTCTGGAGCACTTCATTCTCCAACAAGACAAGACTTACTGCAGTTAAAATCACTGCACTGTGCCAAGAAATAGTCCGGCACCCAACCCGTCCTAAACCAAACAAAGCACAACATATTAATTTGTGAGCTTGAATGGAGATGGAAGGCAGCTTTGATGCTGCTTTGCCTTGTTGTTGTCAGTCTTTACACTAAGTTAAGCCAACCAACTGGTTGATGTTTAGTGAATTATTTAAGAGGCAGGCAGTTGAGCATCCTCATCTAACTCTTGGCAAGAAAGCAAAGAAGTGTGTTTCCCAGAATTTTGAACTACTCCTTAAAATTGCAGCATTGGCAGGTTGCCATGAAGAATAACAGGTGGCCCAAAACAGTGGTCTTTTTTCTTGAACACCACATGAAGTGGTTGAACAAAGCATTTACAAGGTCAGATGGTACAATACATAGATACTTCTGAATAAGGGCAGAGGCAGCGTGAAATTGTCTATCTAAGCGATTCTGGTTTCTAGGAGAAAAGAGTCAACAGGAGCGGTAGATAGTGAGGCAGAAGGAACAGGGAGAACTGTATACATTTGGGGCTTCACAGTGACATCTCTGTATGCTAGTGCTGTTTATCTATTGTACCTTCCCCTTACCATCCCTCCCTGCACAGTGCAAAAAGCTATACCAGATGAAAACATTGCCTGCTTTCTACTGTCATTATCAGCGTATTCCCTACAAAGCAGATGGTGAAATTATTCACTGTGTGCAGAATCCCTATATGAGCCACAAACGGGTGTATATGACATTCAGGAACAATATGTCCTTCCTGATATTTTATTTATAATGGCAAATTTCACAGGAAAATTATCCTGCCAAACATTTCACTTTGAATGCCCCCGTCACACACACAGAATATCTAAAAGCAATTTACTTTTTCTTGACAAAGGCAGGGAGGCACAGTATCTTCTCTTAGTGGAAGGCCAACAGACTGAGGCTGACAATAGCAAAAATAGAAAAGTGTACCTGCAAGTCCCCAGACTTTTGATTTCACACTGACACTCACATCCACATGCAGCTTAGCCATAGCTGTGAATGCTCATTCTCAGTATACTATCAGCATCCCAGACTCAAACATGCATCTCTCTACCCGTCCTTCTTCCTCTCACCCTCTTTTCCCTTTCCTGTTCTATCTTCTGTCACCACAAATCAGCCGCTTGCTCATCCAATTTAGTCAGATAAATTCCACCTGTATCCCTTTCAATACAAGTTCACGCACCACAGTAACTCTTGGATCCCTTTTCTGCATTATGTCTCCTGTTGCTTTGAATGTCAGATCTTATGTGGTATATAGACACACACACACACACACAAGCAGGCTCACTCACTGTGGTGTCAATCGACAGACGTATCCAGCTGTGAACACCACACAAGGCAGATGTGAACAAAGACACATTCCTGCAAGTGTGTTGAGGAGTACACCCAAACCTAAACAAACAAACAGTAAGAAATAAACACACACGCGCCCGCGCATATATATTTATACTGTATACATTCTATCATTGCAATGCAGGCATAACTCCCAGGCTTGGCTGTGTGCAAGTTTGATCCCTCTCTCCGTGTCTGAGAAGCATGTTAATCAGTGAAGGAGGCTGCCAGCTCAGCCATATACGTCTCTATCTTTCTTGCTCTCACTCCCTGTGTCTCCGTCTCTATCTGCATCTATTCTCTCCAATCTGTCTTCGCTCGTGTCAAACCCTGTATCTCCACCTCTACCTCATAGTATTTATCTCACATTCCTCTCCTTCTCCTCCTGTTCTTGCTCGCGCTCTCATCCCAACACAACAAATCATGTCTTTCTTTTTGCTCCTACATTTTAATGCATCTCTCCCCCCCCCCGCCGGGTTAGACTGATGGGATTAAAGAGACTAAAGGCTGGATGGTTTATTTAGAAGGCCCCAGTGAAGATATCTCACTTATACCCACCAGCCTGACATTTTATTGCCCTTTTCTTTCCCCTCCTCCTGTCACCCTCCACTCCTCTCCTGCCTCTCTGCTATGAAGCTTTGGGATCTGTTTGTGCCCGTGTTAAAGTGGATTTGGTTATGGTGACTGGAGCAGGGTGGGTGGCTGTGGGATGCTGGATGAGTTTCACAGGAGTTTTAGAGAACAAGCTTTGAAAGCTGAAGGGCAGAGAAAAAGAGGAAGTGAGGATGGCAAAGATGGTA
This sequence comes from Anabas testudineus, assembly GCF_900324465.2. Taxonomy (NCBI): domain Eukaryota; kingdom Metazoa; phylum Chordata; class Actinopteri; order Anabantiformes; family Anabantidae; genus Anabas; species Anabas testudineus. Next base: position 10,610,321 of record NC_046613.1, on the reverse strand, counting down.
AGAGGAAAGTTGTGCAGAGAGAGAGATATAGCAGTTATATGTTTACACAGACGGTTCCTAAGGAGATTTCTACCCTGGCGCCCAGTCATAATTCATGGGGAGGGGGAATAAAGGGAGGTGGTCATCTCAGTGCAGACAGTGATAACAATGGTGAGACAGACGACAAGTGAGTAGAGTGAAAGGGCGACATGGAGGGTAAATTAGAAAAGTAGGAGTCCATGAAGAAGTGTGGTGAGTGCTCCACTCAATAGCTCCACGTGTGTAGGGTGCAGGCACAAAAGAGGCCCATTAGCTTTATTAAACAATGAGGTGAAGCCGAGACACAAATTAAAAGAGATGCTGCTTCATTGACCTGAATGACTCAGGCACACGGTCAAAGGAGAACGTGTTATGGTTGACAGCTTCTTTTCTTTATTTTACCCCATGGCCTTGGCCTCCATCCGTTGTGTTGCACTTAAAAATAAATGCATCGACATGACACACTTCAAAGACAACATCTCAATAGGTTTTACTCTGCTCAGTCACCCCCGTAACATCCATTCCTATTTGCATAAAACAAGCTCAGACTCGAGCCTCCTCATCGGTTTATGATCAACAATGTCATTTAGTACCTGGCCTCTCATGGAGCGGATCAAATCAATAAAAGCCATTTCCCTTGATAGTCAATGGGCCCCGCTCAGGTTGTCAAATTAATTCAATAAAACCAGAGACAAAATAACAACCTCAGAGAAATATGTCTGTGAGGTCTCACTTACACGTTATGGAACGAACACGAGGAAAGCATTTACAGAGGAGCAGCTCAGGTAAGGCATGCAGGACATTCGTTGCATTGATTATGAAGGTTGGAGTACATGCTCGAGGATGTGTTGGAAGTTGAAAGGCTGTGTAGTGGAGCTATTCTCTCTGTGTTACCTGTCATGAAGTCAGTGGAGAGGAATGAAGCAGCTCATCTGGGCCTTTTAAATCTCACATAACAAAAACAAGAATCCAACACACAGCTCCATCAGCTGTCTCTCTCAGCTCCCCATTAAAAGCACTGGTCTGGTACACAGATCCTTTGTGCTCCTTCCACTCCAGCAGATTGGTAGCTACAGACATTATTTTGTTCTCTGAATAACAGGGTAAGTGGCTCGTCCAGTGATTGGTCTTTCTCTGGGCTTTTGACCAACAGGGCCAAACAGACGGGAGACTCACCCCCTGCTGCAGCTGTTGACAGAAGCTGCCATTAAAAAATACTCAGGACAAACAAGAAATCACTGAGAAAATTGACCAGCTTGGTTTTGCCAGAATCTCTCCATGCTTATCCTGTCGTAATATCCTAACAAATACTGTTGGATTCTAAGTTTACCCCAAAAACACGGGGAATGCTTTAGGGAATTGTTTTACAATTGTGCATAAAAAGAAAATTCCTCCTTTGGATACTCTTACAGAGTTGTATATCCTCAATCTGTGATGTTCAGTGTGTTCCAGGAGCTGTGTTGTGATGAAGCAATTTGCATGTATCCACTTTCCTTAAGACCATCTTGATCTACTTCTGCTAAAGTTTCCCACATTTTCAAGAGTGATTCCGAACAGCCCCGAGCAAATGTAAATGCGATGCATTCAGTGGGTGTAGGAGGACACACAAAAAGCTGTAGTTCTTTAACAAAAACGCTCCCAAACACAACATGGCCACAGGCTGCACTGCTTTCTAGACTGTAGAGGCCACTTACTACAATGACTGTATCCTGGACTAGTCTAGGAACTGAGCCCCTCTCTGTTTGAATGTGACTGACACAAATACATTTACAGACATTCTTGAAATTGTTTATTAGTGAGGAAGATAAAGTGGTTAAATGTGTTTTTTTAAGGGTCCATTCAGAGAGTCGTGATACTGCTGTTCAGCTGCAAAAATAACAACACCACAGTATATATAGATGCAAATGTGTGATACATCATATGTTTAAGTGGTAATGGCAACAAATAATCCACAAATTAGCATAGATTGAATAATGAACGAGTTCATTTCAGCTGGTCACTGAACAGCAGATAGCAGCAGCTGTGATCTGTGCTGCACATGTTAATGTTCCTGCCTGAACATACGCTACAAGGCAACATTGCACATATATGTTTGTCTGGTTGATTATTCCTCTGCCGTTAAACTGCTGTAAAATATGTCACCGTGGTGCTGATACTTTTCTGTTTTACCAAGCTTTCCGCTGTACCTGTGGCCATTCATCTGCAGCAATGTGAAAAAGGAAACCACTGAAAAACAAATTACAAAGTAGCAGCTGCTCATTTAGGAAGGAGCTTTTCAAGCAAAACCTTACATAAAAGTACAGTTACGCCGTAGTGTGAGGTTTTAATGATTCCTCATGCAGTACAAAACACTGCCTGCCTGAAAATGAAAACATGTCCTGTTCAGCTAAAAGCACATGTGAGAAGTGCGGTAAAGATTTTGGCACACATGAAAGTAAAGAGCATGTGCTGTGCTGTCATGTGCATATGGCAATTAGAAGTGAAGCAATGCTCGGGGCCTGAATTGATCCTGCAACAACAACCTGCCTGTTTATTGACAGATCTCCAGGGTTTCACTGCAGCAAAGATGCCCTCAGGCCACTTTGTTAGGCCCCAGCTTTCCCTTTCTCTCTCTCTCTCTCTCTCTCTCTCTTTGTGTGGCTCTCTCCCATGCTCCCTGTCCTTTGTGGCCATGTGAGAAATATTCAATATTGCCTCGCCAGTGTTCAGCTTGGTTTGCTGATCAACAAAGGCGTCCAGCCTCAGACCATGAAGGCTGGTATTATTTAGTTCTAACAACTGAAATTACAGTTTTATAAAGACCTACCTTGCATCTGGAACAATGGATGCGTTTATAGTTTCTTGACGTAAATTCAGTGTGATGGCTGAACATAACCTCTAGTATTAATATCACAAAGTGCAGCTCTGACACAAACTCAAAATTCTAGGAGAAGAAGAGTATCCAGACTTTTTTTTATAATTTGCGTGATTGTTTCATAGTTTGGGTAAATTATTATGATGGATAACATCCTAATCATCAAAGTACATGCTAGAAAAACAACATATCTGGTTGAAGTAACTGATGAATATGGAAAACTCACTAGCTGCTTTGCAGTAAAGATATCTGAACAATTACTGGATGCATGGCCATGAAATTGTGTGTAGAGAGCATGTACTCACTGTTCCTATTCTGGTAGCGTTACTGTAGTGTAGAGAATTATGTGATAAAATTTGGTACATATATCTATTTTCCCTCAACTTTGGTGATTCCCTGACTTTTCAACTTAGCGCTGTCCTTAAATTTTAAACTAAACTGAAAGTAAGCAAATGAAGTGTACCATGTGTGCACAGGACGATCTAAGGGAAGCATGGCAGGTGAACCATATTGATCTGTAATCTATGTTTGGCAATGACCTTGCCATCTGCCTCTTCCAGGTTTGGCTATAATTGTTTGCTAAAAACCAGTGTGACCATCTGATAGCTCATGCTTCATGCCCAGCTGGATGTCTTTTGAGAGATGTTTCCCTTTTCCCAGCAATAACCCCAGTGTAACACTACAATTGATGAAACAGCTATTTCCCTAAAATATTTATTGCAAAATCATTCTCAGGCTACAGTGCTATGATATCAGAACAGGATTTCCAGCACAGGAAATATGTAGTGGTATAATCAGTGCTAATGAAGCCGTGATAAAGACATACAGTAACTCTATTTATGCAATACTCGAGTCGTGCTTATCCATCTGCAGCCAGCATGGAAACACTGCATGGAAACATTGCATACAACTGAAAGGCAGCTGTCAGGCCTGGAACCATTTTTGAAAGGACGACAGAAAAAGAGTCGGAAAATTGATATCCATCTACTGTAGAGGTGAGGATGAAAAGAGAGATTAAAAAATAAAGAAAGAAAGAAAATAATAAAGAAAATTTAGAGAGCGAACAAAGACAGAGAGTGGAGAGCGAGAGAAAGAACACATAAATGAATTTTAGAGTCAGAGTGAGATGACAGGAGAAAATAAAAAAAAGAAAATCGGGGGATGGATTGGAACGGCTAGAGACAAAAGGAAAGGCAGCCTTGCCAGCAGTGTGGTAATGCCGTGCTCTCTAGCTGAAACAGTTTGGGTCGTGGCAGGATAAGGACAGTCATCACAACCTGAGCCTCCATTTTTACTCATCCTAAGTGGCCGCTGAATAACACTTAGTTTTCCTACATCCCTTATCAGACAATGCTATTTTCTGCCATAAGGCCGAGTCTAGTTCACTTCTCATTCCTTACTGACCACATAGAGGAGGACTACGTTTCAGGCTGTGTATGTCTTAGCCTCTGTGAGCTTTGAAATGGCAGCGCAGTGTTAATCAGAATGAGTCATGCTGTGAGAAATCTGTCAGAGAAAGAAAAACACTGAAAGCACCGAGGGACAAAGGCACGATGAACGAAGTGACAACGGAGGTTTAAATTATCATACATCAAGCTATATAGTTGTTAATTAACCTCAACATCTACCCCTCACTGTGCTTTCACTTATTTCTCTTCTGCACATTTCCTCCTCTTTATGTCTCACTCTCCATACTTTTTCGAGTCAAGCCTTGCTGCGTCCCTCAATGCCAATGGGCGCTATGGCAACAAGACACTGACTCTCGCATAGCAAATCAAGATGTGTGTGTGTTTCTGTCTCGTTGCATATATGCATTTTTCACAGTCTATTATATATGAAACACACTACTTGATGCTTGGTGATGTAGTGAGCGCACTATTTACTGTAAGTAAGTACTAAGGGTGCATTCACTCGCGGTGACTGTCCTCGCTGCAGTTCTGGGGTGTGTCATGTTGAACACCATTCAGATGTTCTGACTAGACACCTACACCACCAGATGCACTAACAATGGCAGCAATTTGTGTTTTACGAGTTTGTTTGTTTCGTTTTTTTTCTTTCCCAGTAAATGGTGTTAAAGACATAACGAAGGCGAGATTGCAACGATCCTTCATTTTGTTTAAAATTCCTCCTTCATGTGGGGCTGTAAACAACTCTGTGCTTCAGTTTCTCTCGCGGGGCTGCCGCTTGCATTGCATTATAGGACATTTGTATAAAGCTGGTCCTTTTTCAGGACCCCTATAGTGTAGCTGGGTTCGCTTGCATCTGGCGAGCAAATAAACCTGCAAGTTGCAACACAGCTATTAAGCTGTGATTAAAAAAGCTTATTAGCTAGACTGATTACACTCTGGCAGAAGCTGTGAAAAAACCTGAAGGGCAGAACACAGTTAATAAACCAATGTTTTGATAGCTTTCTTACTTCTCAAAGCCAATTTTTTCATGTCTCAAAGGTCAATGCTGTCAAGCCAACTTGCTATCGGTCAGCTGAACAAATTTCTACGTTCTGAGTTCACCAAAGTTTCACCTTACATCTGTGGAGTTTTACTTTTAGAGAAAATACCTAAACAATAAGCTGTTGCTAGTGTTTAGGGATGTTAATTATTAGTTTTGTTTTGTCTTAAAGACACTTAAAGAAGAAGCCAAATGATATGTCACTGTACCAGCGTATAATAACAATTAATTCTATAATAATAGAATTAAAATAAATAAATAATGCTGAAAAGAAAAAAAAACACTTTGCATCTTCTATTCAATACAAATGTCGATTCAAATTTATATTAGTATTCTACGAAGCAGTGAAAACAAAACACAAAGTCAAAACACAACATGTTAAATCCTTGCATTCAGCCCTCACCAGCTCGTTTTCTTTCTCTTACAGTTATCGGGCCAGTATTAACCCTCAGGCTATCTTTTCCTGTAAATGCATCCAGTCACAAAGTAGTTGGTAGTTGCTAATGATAGCGAACTTCCCACACAAAAAAGTTTAGAGCCCACATTATACATTAAAAGTTATCTGAGGGGATGAGCAAACAATCACAGCTTTTCTTTTAAGGTGCGAAAAAGTCAGAGTTCTTTAAATTTTTAGATCTCTGCCTAGGAAGGAGACAGCAAAACACTAAGGGCTAAAATCCATAACCAATCACGAGTAAACCAGGACGTTAGGCTGAGGCTAAAGATGCTCTTTGCTGTAGTGTCTGGCTGACTCGTTGAGCTGAGCTTCATCTCCCCAAAGAGGCCAGTGAGGCTGCCTCCTTTATCCTCAAGCCCTGATGAGTGAACTGCTTTGAAGGTGGTTTGAGTAATGAGGGTAATGGTATGTAACCTGGCAAGTTGCTGCACAAGAGGATGCCAAGAGCTGCCGCCCTGGGGGAGTAGAGGAAGGGTAGAGGATACACTTAAAACCTCAAAATACACAAAATATATGTTCGCATGATACCAAAGCGGGTCTGGTTTTAGCTTCCAGTGATGTTAATATGCAGCTGCTGCTCAAAGTGCAGGTCTGACCAGATGCTGGGATTCATTTTGTATTAGCTGGTCTTCCTATAAGTGGGAGGTGATCTGGTAAGTCGAAATGCACCAGATGCTGTTACAGTGATCAAAGATGCTATGAAAACAAGACGAGGAGACAGCCTGGTACAAGAAAGGTCAGATTTTTTTTAAATAAAGCTTTACTTTACTTTCAATATCAAAGTGTTTAAGCAAAAGCAAGTAACACTGACGAGCGAGTTCAAGCAAACGCTTTTTGGCTTCGGCATCTCCTCTGCCCAAGTGAGACAGTGGTTGTGATTCACCTGGCAGGCAAAAACACCCGCAAGAAAACAGTGAACTGTGCAGAACTGCAAATATTTTGATTAAAATGCCAAAGAACCACCTCGAGGTGTTTCGCTTTGTTCCAATAGAAGTGTTATCCCTCTTACAAAGGCATTTTAGAGAGGAATTTCAGCACTGAATGCAGCAATTTCAGCAAAAAAACATATTTAAAGAACTATTTCATGAAGTAACAGCATTCTTTATATTCTTCCTTCTTCCCAACATTATCCGCCCGCTGTCTGATGGTGTTATTGATAGTTATTACAGTGCACAGATTTTAGATCTGAGTATATGCTGGACAATCTTTCAGGTATAAAATAATGTATGAATTACTGTCTCTGTGTGTGTTTGTGGAATTGTGTTACTCACATTAGCCTAAGAGCCAAACTGCTGCCTTCACTCAGGAGATTAATCTGATGCAGGTTTACACCCAGCCCCAGCCGAATTAAAAAGCAAGTAAAATTAATTGAACCTGAAATATGGGCGAAAGCTAATTTTCTTTCATGCTTCACCTGGATGGAAGGATGAGTTGTGAGTTTTTTAATCTGTAAGTGCATGTGTGTGTGCATGTGTGTGTGTGCGCCTGTGTGTGTGTATTTGTGATGAGCATGACAGCACCGTCCGCCAATTTTATGGCTGCTTGTTGGACAGGAGCCTAGCAACAATGCACAGGAGCATGGTGTAAAAGTGTAATCAGACATGGTGTCAATTAACAGTACCAGCACAGCCAGTCCATCAGAAGGACTTTCACCGCACACTTGGCTCCAACTTCAAGGCTACTGAGCGGGGAACATGCGGGAGGCGGTGCAAGAAGCCCATATGTTCAGAGAAAGAGGGTTTAGGTGAGCGTGTGTGTCCTGGTGGCCGCTCCTGCTGCTGAACGTCCAACATCATCAGAAACAACGGGATTCAAGCTCGAAAGCGATTCCTGCTGCGCCGCCAAATCTGACCCTTTTTTAATCGCAGCTTCACTCTTGTGTAGATTAATAAAAAAAGATAGAGTTAGAACTCTAAATCTCCTCAGGGGGACACAGGACCCTGCTGATGAAGGGGGGGGAAGACGTGTTAAACAGCTGACCACGGAGGGGTGGAAGGCGGGAGGTGAGAAAAGATGAAGACTAACAGACGGGAAAGAGGAGAAAAGCGTGGGGAGAAGGGCTTGGGAGAACAAAAGAGAGTCATGCGACGGAGGCAGAGAATGAAGGAGGGCCAGAAGAGACAGCGAGGTTTGGTGCTCCGGCGCGCTGTCACCTTGGCATCGGTCCAGGCTTTGGTCTGTGTGGGCAGTGTAACGTTTTATGCAGGCTGATCGCGAGGCTTTCCCACCGCGCTGCTGACGTCATGTGAAGCGTTCACACGCCAACGCATGCACCAGTGTCTCATACACACACACACACACACATTTCCAACCCATCCAGGCACTTTTTAATGCTGTCACATGAAGCTCAAATCAGGGGAAGTGCGTCAGTGGGGCTGTCGCACCTCCTTTCCCTCACCGGTTTGTCTTTTTCTGTCGTTCCTTCCTCGCATTTTGTTCGTCTGTTCTGCCAGTCTCTAACAGGTCTCTATTGATCATCTGATTTCCTCTTTATCTTTAATCAAAAGGCTGGGAAACTCTGTTGTTTAATTGATGAGTCTCTGTGAGAGGCCCACTCACTGGCTCCCACAGAACCCGCTCTCATTCATAATTAATACACTACTGTTAATTATCCATGCGCTGCTCCCCACCATGCACGTTCCATATCCATGCGTGGACAGGAGAAAAAGAGAGGAGAAACAGACGACGGCGAGAAGGACGAAAGAAAGAAAACTGGCTGAGAGGAGATGCAGGATCTGCAAAAGAGATTTCGGGGGGGGTGAGAGGGAGGAGAGGATGAGACCTGTCACCTGTGGCTGCCTTCCACAGCCAATCTATCTCCATTTCATCATCTCTCTCATCTCCATCACATCACACACTTCCTCTCCCCCTTTTCATCTTCTTATTAAAGTGCTCCAACTTTTATGGGCTCGGGGAAAACAGAGAGACGAAGAGGGAGGAGGCGACTGCGAAGACAGGCCCGTGATAGTGCGAAAAATGTGACTGATTTGAGAAGGAATAATGCATTAGAGGCTTATATATTTATTTATCCGTACTGTACATGCATCTCTACACCAAGTTCTTCTCTTCAGTGTTAACTTCTAAAATATTCAATGTTTCAGACGCTGTCAGGGGGGGGGGCTGTTAAACTTGAGTGAGTAAAATCCTGGCAGAGGGCGGATAGCTCGGGCTCAGATGGATGGAGCGGCTGTCTCTAATATGAGCCCATCTGGAGGTGGATTGACCTGTCTGCCTACCTACCACAGCCTAATGCCGATTGATAAATGGACGGTGAGGTGCTGGCTGTGGCTGAGGAAAGGCTGCAGGCGAGGAAACTAGGATGGCAAATCATGTTCGGATACAGAACCTGAGTCACTGCTGCTCAGTGCTGCTGGATTGTGTGTGTGTATGTGTGTGTGTGCGTGTTGGTTTGTTTGTGTGTGAGTGAGTGAGAAAAGATTTACATAAGGAAATCTATGGCAGGCTTAAAATCTTGATTGCCTGGACTGGAGGCTTTTAAATCAATAAAGTAAACAGAAACAAATACATGTACTCACACGCACAGACTGAATAAACTCCAGAGCTTCACTCTATTAATTGGTCTCTTATGTCTGTTAAACCAACAGATGTGTCTATTTATCTAATTTGAGGCAGCTCTAATAGTATACTTTAGCTGCCCACAAACAAATTTCATGATTTACTTGTTTTCCTCCTGCCTATAAAATGCTTTTTATAAACTGAAACTCCACTTCAGGAATATATATATATATTTTTTTTTTAATCAAGCCAAGCTCCATTATTTTTAAATTACATCGTGAGATGTTTTGACAACTTGAAGACAGCGATCAGCACCAGCTCTTATTGCTTTTACTGTTAACATCGGCCTATTGTGATATTCTTCCCCCCTTCTTGCCCTTCTCAGATAAAAAAAAATATAAATGTTAAGAATAGAGGAATAAGAGGAATAAGCTAATGTGATGTGAAGCGTGCACACGCAGATACGCTGTACTCATACACATTAACACATATACAGCTCAAGTCGCACACAAGCTACATTACTGAGTGTTGTAAAAGAGCATAAGTGTGAGATGCCCCAAACCAGATGAACTTTTATACATTTTTTACAGCTTTTTTAATTGACTCTAAAAAATCTTTCTGCTCAATCATGCCAGACTGCCAAGCAGACCCACATTTAATTCAGTGACCAGAGATTAAATTGAAAACCCTCACAGACACATCTCTTCCTCCCGCTATCATTTTGGCTCTGTTCCATCTCTTTCTTTGCCTCGGGCGGGTTAGACCTCTACTAGCCTGCATATCCCCAAACTCTAGCACAGCCTCCTACCTCTCTCTATTTCTGTCTCCTTCACCGCCTGAAGCTTCATACCTCCCCTTCACTACCCCTTCTCCTCGACCAGGGGCCGTCACTAACACCCAGTCATTTTGACACAAACTCTTTTTACCCAGAATGCAAAGAGCCTTCATTCAAACCCCTCAAGTGACAGTGACCTTGGCTTTTTGAACCGAAATAGGACATAAAAAAATGACTGACCGCCCCCCAACCCTGACACCCACCTACATGCCCCTGCCTCTCAAATTACACTCTAATGGTTTAAATGGTGCATTCCCCATGAGCTCCGGGGCGGATTGTAGCCAGGGTGAAGGGTCCTGCTGACAATTTATGAGTCAACTGAAGGTCACTGGTAAATTCTGTGCCTCGGTTATGAAGCTTCACTTAGCAACAGTAATAAACACAGCACAACTTGTGCAGCAGTTTAATCAAATCTCTTCCAACAGATTCCTCCCTCACAAGCATAAAGACACGTTTTCGGAGCATCAAACAGGTCTGTTGCAATCTGCAGCCAACAGCAGTGCTGGATAAAATGGTATCTCCTATGACATGCTGTGTTCCCAACTGACTCATTTGCTGTTTGGCAACAAAACAGAAAGAGAGAAATGCACAAATCAACCCAGTGAGTGCATGAGAAACCGATTTTCTAAACTCTACTGTAAAAACAGTGCTGCTTCCCTATAAAATCGAAAAGGGCCAAGGTTGGAGTTCGCCCTGTTCTTCTGCTCTATGGGGCGTCTGCAATTGGAGCAGGTGGTATTATTTCATTATGGCAGAGCCAATATGTTACAGTTATCAGGGGTTATCCGCTTTCCCGCCTTGGATTACCATTGTGAGCGAGGCTCTCGTTCTGTTTTCACACACTGATGCCAGCCTGTAACCTGCCTGACTCCCATTCAAGTTGATCTTAATGTCACAATTGAAGTAGGGAGCCTCGATGTACCTTTCAGCTTGATTTACTGTGTCATTTATTTTATTTTCAGCTCAGAAGAATGCAAATGAGTAGCCAGGTTACGACAGTCAGTTTCATTTTGGTTTGGTTAAGTGATATCAAACATGTAAATGCTTTTTCTATTCCATTACTAGTTGGACTTTTTTATTGGCAGGGTCACAACAAGACTCCAGGAAGTCACTGCACCCGGCTGAGATTCAGGCAGGAAAGCGGTATCAGTCTTCTCATCTAACCCTCTGCAGGAAAGTGGAACATGTGTTTCCCAGAATGTCAAGATAGTCCTTAAAAAAATCCTCCTCACAGTTGGAAAGACACAAGTAAAGACACAGGTTGCCAGTGCACTACTTTTTTCCTTTTTTAGAAAGTTAAAGCAATGTCATTTTTATTATGTTCAGTATGGTGACACAGCATTTTTGCCCCAGAGAGCAGTGCAAGGTTGAACAGTCCTGAAACTCTCTCTTGCTCCTGTTTTTTCAGCTTCTCCCTGTGGGTGTTGGTTTTTCGCAGACAGACAGGCAGGACACAGATTTGATGGACCTAACTTGATACATGGCAGCCAGTGTTTGTTGTGTGTTCAGAGACAAGCTGTGTGGGTCAGACAAGACAGGAAAAGATGGGGGGGAGGGAGTACACATACACAGCCTTCTTCACTTCCTCGTCAGTAGATGATTTGTATCTGAACAGTGTCTTTTAGACTCTGAGTAAACCAAACTAAAAGAATTCTGTCAACTTTAAGGTATTCGTCTGACAAACAGTATGAGTGAAGAGTAACATCAGTAGTGAGTTAGGAGCAGCCTGCAAACACAAAGAAGTCCCATGCAGTTTCTATTCGTACAGATCAACAGATGTTACAGACGACGACAAACTGCAGGGTGGCTCGTGTTTGTGTAATGCTGAGATGCATTACCCTGCAGGTCAGAGACATCTCTATGATTGGCTGCATCGTCTCAGCAAACACTGTTAACACAGCACGCCGTCTTCAAACAGATGCCAGTCTCCCTAGAGACAGCTGAGCCACTGTCCAACCCCCACCCACACACCCACTGTTTTTCTTGGAGCCCCTACACACATTTGAACACTTGTGCCCACGTAAACACACTCACGGCTCTGAGCCCGAACCACTGGTCTCGGACTGGAGCTAAATATAGGTGGTGAGGTAGGGCTATAGGTAGGTGTCAGATGAGGCCCCATTATCAACCTCTGACTGTGAGGCTCTTGTGCTCTTCCATAATAACCAGCCACTGCACCTGTCTCTGCGCTCGGCCCCCTCTACACACGGGCACTCAGGTCAGACTAAATATAGCCGTTGCCCCACGCTGCAGTGCACCCCATCCTCCCACCCCCTCTTTTAAACCTCTCATTTGGAGCAAACTAGGCACAGTGGCCAGGCCTGCATAGCGACTTACGCTGGCACTCTCTAAGTTCATCCCCTTTTATAGAAATATGATGACATTACAGTAGGCAGGAATAACAAACAGGGAATCCATTGGCACCAGAGAGGACGCCATCAAACATTATCCCCATCTGATTGCAGCACATATGAGTCTATCTTTGAACAGCAAAAAGACTAACTCACCATGAGCGGAGGGTCAGATTAACATTTTGGAGAATGAACTTCATGTTGGAGCTACAGTTTGCGAAGAGCTATTTATTGTTGCTGTTTAAAAAAAACATCTGAATCTTGAACTAAAACATATGAACAGAGCTTTTAGGCCAAAGAGTCATTGCTAGGGAGTGAGTTTTAGCAGACACCATAAGCAGAAGGAATGCTGATGTATTGCCAGTGAGCGTTGTTGTGTTTCAAGACAGGAAAAAATTGTAGAACTGAAAATGGGATTGTAGCTACATTTTCGCTGACATTAAGTCAATGAAATGCACATGATTTCACGTTTTATTGCTCTGACTGATGTTTGTTTTCCTGACTCTGTGCAGCGGTTGGTCAGAAAACTCTTACATGGTGGATTGCCCAGCGATTCTATCCTCCGTCTCAGGGGTGGCATAACAATTTGACAAAGCAACATTTTCTTAATGCAGTTTTGCAGACCTATGAGTTGCAATTGCTGTTCTTGAATATTAATTCCCAGGAGCAAAGTGAGAATATTACTCACAGTGATATTATGTCTGTCTCCTCTCCTCTATTCTGACACTGACACAATGCCCAATACTGCAGGCAGCAGAAACATCTGCAGTGCCAGCACCCCGGAGGAGAACGACTTTCCAAGGTAATAAAAGATGAGATGGAGTGATTAGGAAAATGTCAGTGGATGGCTGTGAGACATTCCAGCTCACTCTTATTCCTCACAGATGCCAGTCAGGGTTACTTGTGACAATGGACAATGGATCACCTGCTCAACCTGCAGCAGCTAACACAAACACTTACCTCATTCTAAAAGACTAAATGCAATCACATTTACCAATAAATTGAAAACCGCAATAATGTTTTCACTATAGAAACATCACTGCCCACAACTTCATCTCCTAACCTCAGGTTTCCAGCAATGCAAGGCAACGTGCATCAGAAATGGTCCAAAACATTCTGGTGATAAAATTGACTACACCACAGTGCACTCTGTGGCCTTCTCTTCCCCGTCTCTGTTACCCTGGAAACTGTTGTCCATGTAGGAAAGAGCAATTCTATTACAGCAGCTGGGCCAGCCAGCAAATAGAACTATAAAACATGACTTAATAGTTATAGGGGCCGAGAGGAAGCACAGATGAAGACGGCCAAGAAAATGCAGAGGAGAAAGAGAGGAAAAGGCGCACGGGAGGGGGAAATGAGAGCAAGAGATGAACATAGATTAAAATGAGAAAGGTGCAGTCGGGTTGTGGGAGATAAAAGAGAGTTCAGTAATGTGTGTGTGAGTGTGTGTTTGGAGGGGGCATGTTCAGAAATACAGACACCGCAGAATACTGAACACTTCTTCCACTTGTCTGACCTCAAGTCACAGATAGAGGTAACAGAAATGTGGAATTTACTTAATAACAATATTAGAGGAGACTGCTAATGCGCACTTGGCACAGTTATGATAATGACTGCTATCGAAGTACGTCTGATTACACACAGACAGTGTGAGCGGACGGAAAGTGAGGGAACAAGGCCAGGAGCTGTAAGCTGGTTAAGCAGATCTAACTCTGCTTCCCTACATCTATTCACATCCTCTCAAAGCCTCGTCCCTGCCATCCATCTCTCAACCAACACTCCTCCCCAACTCATAATGGACCTATTCAGTCACTCTATTTGTCTTCTATCACTTGCCCAAAGCCAAATCCTCTCTTTTATTCTTACTTTTTTCTTTCCCTTTGTTTTTTTTTTCTCCCCTACACCATCTTCGTCAAGACTGAGCTATCACACTCACGGAAAGAGGCAACGTTTGAGCTCAGTGTATGTGTGTGTGACTGTGTGTGTGGAGGCAGGAGAGACAGAGAATATCAGTGTGGAGCCTGTGAAGGGGGACGAGAGAGGGGGGACTGGAAGGGATCAAATACTAATCGATATTGAACACACACTCTCTGTCACGGGGACCTTACACTTACTTCAGCTGTGTCCCTTTCACACTCTCGTGCCTGTCAGAGGATTGGTGTGAGTGTGTGGGTGTGTGTCTCGGGTTTCTCTTCTTTAGCCAGCGGTGAGGGAATGGTCTTCTCCGGTGTGACATCGCCTTTGAGAGACTTGTTCGTGTGTGTGACCCCCAGATGCCTGGGAATCATTGCAGGGTGGATTGTGTTACCAGCTGGCTTAGGCCCGGCTTACTTTGTTCTAAGGTAAACTACACGAGCAAGTAAAGCCCCGCAGCCCAGGGCTATGCTATCTGACAGGGGTCAAATTACTCTTCTAAATCCATTTCAGTGCTTTTGTGTGATCGTCCAAAATTGAACAATGGAAATAAAAGTGAGTAAGTCCTAAGGCTTTAAACACACCCACCTGCCTGGATCTTCAAACCTGTTAAGGAATGTGGTTGTTTAAAGATATTCTTCGAAGATATTTGATTTATCAGCCAGCACATGACATTTAAATTCTACTCAGTAATACTTACTTAGCTATGTATTCTGATAGCTTTGAATACTAATACTACTTACTTAGTTTATCTCTTTTTTTTTAGATATTCTTTTTGTATGTAGTATGTGGACCCCTTATTGGTAGACTAATGGTTCCCTATACGCTGCCTTTAGGATTGGCTAAGGGTGCTATAAAATTAAAATCTACTTTTTTTACTCCGCCTTAAATAACATAATTACGTATTTTATTAGTGTATAAAATGTAAAAAGCAATAAATATCAAATATCATTGCATCCGAATCTGATGGCTACAGCATGTGGTTGCTGGTTGTCACACTTTCCAGCACACTTCAGAATTACTGACTGTCAGAGTGAAAGACGGAGCAGAAAAGTCCTGTTACATTGAGTCCATAATGTTCAAAGACATATGAAGGGAGTAACTGAAGCTTATTCCTAACACAGCAACCATAAGGAAAACACCACAAATACTGTTCCTACAAAATGTTCTTCCATAAATGCATATATGCCTGTGTTTCATCAACCAATGCAGAACATTTCCTGATGACATCAGTTCGCAGCACTAAATGAACCAGGTTCCTCGGGTCTTGGCATCTCCTCTGTGTCAATGGACCATTTCCATTCAAAAAATGAGAAGGCTGTGTTTCTTCACACAAGTCAGAAGTCAGCCTGAAAGCAGCCGTAAGCCCTTCTCAGACATGTCACACATATCATTACTGCCCTCATCAATCTGTTAAAGTGACGGCTTCACTACTTTAACCGAGAGAGCCACAGCATGTGTGCGACATTTGCCATAAACCATAGATTATTCTAGTTTCACGCCACCTTATTGCACAGACATTACGATGGTCTGTCATGATTTAGAAATATGTGCACTATATGGTGAAACTGCATTTTCTTGTAGACAAAATAATAAATGGTGTTATAACTTGCATTACAATTATTCCAAAAATAATCATCTTTCTTGTCTGTCCTCCGTCTCAAATCATAAAAATGTTATTTTAGGAAAACTTAACACAGCTGTGATGCAGTTAGCAGTCGTCCTTCACCAAATCCTGCTCTCGAATATACAGTAATAGCTTTTGTTTGTGCAAAGCAATGCAGGACTGGGGATAAAGTCCTGATCTTCTCAATGTCTGTCTGTCTGTGAGAAAATGGAAAAGCTGTGTGCCAAAGTTTGACAGAGTATGGACATTTCATGGAAAGCCAAAAAAAAAAACAAAAAAAAAACAAACCACAAGTTAGACTGAAGGATGGAAAATGACAGAGGGAGAGGAAGGAGGAGGGGGCAGATGTGAAAAGGTTGCATAAAGGAGGCGATGTAGGAACAAAGAAACAGAGAGAGGCGGCGGAATAGGCTTGATCTGTGGGAGGGTGAAACTAGATTGTGGTATATCAGCACCTTCACCACTCCACAGCCTCCTCTCTGGAGATTTTATTCTCCATCCTCTTTCCATTACTTTAACTTTAAATTGAGGCTCCTCTATGTGTGTGTGTGTGTGTGTGTGTGTGTGTGTGTTACTCACGTTGTGGAAACCAAATCACTGAATTTCACAGTGGTTACTCTGGTGCTCTCTTACTAATAAACACCTATCTGTTTCGGAGCTCCCAATCTTCATGTCACTTTGTCTGATACATTACTTCCATCTCTAGTAGCTACTGTGTGCTCCACATAACTACTCCACACTCAGCTGCCGGCCCACCCCACCCATCCCTTTGGCAAAACCTCACATTGCACTCTGTCATATTAACTACCTATCCTGTCACTTCACCTGTTGCTGCCTGTCTCTTATACCCTGAACCAGGTCGCCTTCTCTGACTACATCTACTATTTTTGCATCTCTTGTCCTCTGCGTTGCCAGAAAGTCTCATCCACCTAGTGCCAAGTTTTAATAAACTCGCTCTTTGTCAGATGCAGTTAATCAATAACGGCTGATTGAGACAATAACATTTAAATGTGCTGGACCTTTCCCATAGCAAAATGTTATCCCTGCTGACCGCTTGCACTCCTTATTGACTGCGAGCAAAAGTAATCTCGGGCAAATAAACGGCCTCGTATTAAAGTGTCTCTACAGCCTAAACCTCTGTGAACTTTCTCCATTGTTTCTTTATTTTCTGAATAGTAAAAATGTATTTGCTAAATGCCGTTGCTGTTAAATGCCTCTTTAAGTAGCCCACAGACAGATGGGAATTGATATTAAAATAATCACAGCGAAACAGTGGATGTTTGAGTGGGCTGTCAAATGCTCTTGTGATTTTGATTATGAATTTTGATTGCTTGTTTAATTGAGTGAGCAGATTCTGCAGTTTGCATGGATTATCCTCAACATTTTCTTATACGGAGTTTATTTTTAAGTAATTGTTTAAAATAAATGAGTTTACTTTGACGGAGAGCTATGCTTACTTCATCATTAATCAATAAGGTTGAATAAAGTTCAAAACTGCTACTTTCCTTGTACTAACAAATAAGAGGCAACGTTTTTTCATCGTTGTCGTTTTTCATACACAAAAACTCATCAAGTTACGATGAACTGTGTTTTCTGACACGTGTCCATAATGACAAGCAATACATTTATTCCATGCCGACCCGTGTTCACCACAACATGTGCATGTTGTTGCAGGTGTTCATAGACCACCTCGATCTGCTACAATATTCTTCGAATAGTTTATCACGTCTTGGCAGGTGAGCTTGAAATCTCCTGCCCTCACCTCACCCACTTACCCCTCCTGCTGCTCCAGCCTTCTTCAATAGTTTATTTTTATCTTTCCTTCAGCTTCACCTGTAGGTCTGTCTGTCCATCACTCCGTCCATCTCCAAACACTGAGAAATCCGAAAAACAGAACTATCTGCAGCGCCACAGTACAGTCCCCTAATCAGGGGCTTTGCCGGGTCTAAACAAAACTCCCACTGCATACAGAAGAACAGAAGGTAAGATGAGGCTGACAGCAGCAGAGGTAGAGAGATATAGACAAAGTATGAAAGAGAGAGAGCTAAGAGGAAAAGACACCATCCTGGCCTCTAATCCCCTGCTATCCCACTTGAATCCTGACAGTGCTAACCTGTTTTATTGCAGTGAATGGGAAGAATACCAAATGGAAACGCACCTATGTGTAGAGAGCACTTAACTGCACTGCTGCTAGTCTGCTCGGGTGGCTGCTCCACCTTTAGCTGCACTAATGTCGTTAAATCATTCTGCCTGGTAATCTACATACATGTCTCAGAGTCAATGATTAATTTTCTCTGTCGGTACAAAATCAGCTGGTTATTACCAGTTTTTTTTTTCCTTTTGTCAAACTGAGCACAATGCAACTGCAACTACTGCACATTAAATGCATGATGCTGATGGCAGGTGACAAAATATTAAAAGTTTCAGCTTAACATTATGTGTTAATTCCTTCTTAGATCTGTCAGTTTATGTCTGGGATAGAAGATTTGACAGGTCTAATGTCTTAATTTACTCCCGAGCCATTTCCATGTGCGACCTGTTACAATTAGTTATTATTTCATTATATTATTATTTCTGAAATAGCCTCCAATTAGTTGTTGCAACCAAGTCTCTCTATCACACATACATTAAATTGAACTTATTGGTAACAGAAACATCTACTGTAAACACTTTCTTAAATCTGATTGCTACAGTAAATACAGTATATTATCTATTAACAGGCCTCCTAAATTCAAATCAATAGGCAAATTAGCAGTTTACTAAATAATGCTAGTTCCTTTTAAACCACAGAGAGAATTGTGACTAAAGTGTGTAACTAGGTACCACAAGGTAACAAGGTCTCACTCTTTAATGTGATTATTCAGCTCAAATCCTAAAACTAAATCTGTCTAATCCAATTGAACAAAGTTGCAGTGAAATGTGAAATATAAGTCCAGGTTGATTTTGTACAAATAAGTGACAAAACAACATCATCATCATTGTCTGAGAAAACCATAAACAGAAAAATGGAGAATAATGGAACAAATAAAACGGGATGTTACTGCTATTTTCGCCCTAAAGCGATTTGAGTTCGAGCTGGTTTCAAACTCTTTTGTTTTCAGAGAAGCCAAATCCTCTTCACTATTACCCAAGATTCCACCTGCCTGCCAGCCATCCCTCGCACTCGGTGCCTGCTTCTGAGCGCCTCAACAGGATGCGTCATTTCTTCGGCTGTACCGAACTGAGCCGGGGATGAAGTGTGTGACAACGCGTGTTTACTCCACTCACAAACGCTGCATGAAGGAGACGGAGGGGAAAGGGAGGTGACGTGAGAAGACGGCGCAGGGTAGCATAAATGGTGACAAGAACAACAGACAGGAAAGAAGATGGAGAGGAAAGAAAAAGAAAGGCGCTGGGTGTGTCATCTCATCGCTTGGCTAGACTGTGATTAGGTGCATATCTGTGGAGGACGTGGTATGGCTGTAAAGAGAGAGAGCGAGCGACAGAGAGAGAAAGGGGGAAAAGAGGCATTGGTAACCATCATCTTGGAGATCAAAGGCCTGTCTGCTTATTCCGCCTGCAGCCCTCCTCTTCAGTTTGGAAGACGGGGAGTAGGTCTGCATCGAGAAGCTGACTGAAAAAAAAAAAAAAAACTTTTTCTCCTAAACTTTGCTCTCTCCCATATATCCTGATGCTGTCTCCCTCATTAACAACAACCTTCCATCAGCCTCCCCGCATGCATGCAAACAAAGTACAAAGAGACCAACAAACATGAGCATTCTCATACAAACGTAGACACACACACACACACACACACACACACAGAGGGATGGCTCAAAGCGAATTATGGAGTTAATGAAGCAGAGGTCACCCGCTCTCACCTGAACAGCCGGGGGGAGAATCAGGGATGTGACCTTGATCTGTACATCTCACACAGGCCACTTTGGGCAATCATCTCTGCCATCGCCTCCACTATTCACTTTGCTTTATTCTCTGCCCTCGCTCTTTCTCTTACTCACATGCACGCGCACAAAGATAAAGTGCTTCCCCTTCTTAACCTGCAAGAGGGATTAAAGGGTAGAAGAATTCATATTCTTTATAATCTTCTGTGCTGAGCTCAGTCAAGTTAAGGATTGCAGCGTCAAGAAGTAGTTTGCTGAAACTTCTCTATGAAAAAGTTTTTTTTCCTGTTGACTTTGACTCCTAAAATCTGAAAGTGCCTGCACATATTTTTAGCATTCGTGTCAGAGTCGAAATCCAAACAACCGTTCGTGCCAAAACACCACCAGCAGACCACGGACGATGGCCAACAGCATTAAGGTATTTTGAATGAGCTCTGAGAGCAGAGCAGAACCCGAGAGAGAATAGGGAAAGTGAAAAAGAGATGGGAGAGACAGACAGAATTGGAAGACGGATCCAAATTAATTCAGGGTACAGAGTCACGGCGGTATGGAAATCAATCATGATAGGCGTTTATCATATCAGAGGAAAGGCATTACTGGTTATTGCACTTCTCTCACAGTCAAGAGAAGACAAAGAGAAGAAGTGTTTGGAGTTTCCACTAGTAGTTGCTCAATTTAAATGTTAATAATAAAGATAGCTAAGTTTATGTGGAATTATAGGAGTGGTTAACAGGTAACAATGTCACCATAGAGATTTGACCTTTGCATGTAGAGAGAGAGAGAGAGAAAGAGAGAGAGGGAGAGAGAGAGAGAGAGAGAGAGAGAGTGCCCGACTGACAGCAATCGAAAAAGAGTGAAAGTCAATGTGATGCTGCGTCAACTTTCCCTTTTCTCCATCCCCGGCTGCCATATAACTCCTGTTTGACATGACACGATGGAAATGGAAGGCTTGGTGTGTAAACATGACCTTTGACCCCGTTTATCCAATATTCCATCAGAATGACAGTTGGGCAGCCCCAACCCCTCAAACCTGCGGCACTAATAGGAGAGTTTTCATTAGGTCTTCTCAGGCTGGAGCTGTGGCGGGTCACAGTAGATGGAGAGGGGAGAGATTGAGGTCTCCCATGTCTTACAGCGTGACAAACAGCTAAATAACAGGCTCCTGAAGGCTGGCTGTGAGACGAAGAGCCATCTGCTGGAGCCAACTCCTCAGAGATGACTAGATGCTCATGCATATCTTCAGTCAGAGTTTTTTTTTTTTTTTCAGAGGGGATAGGAAGTGGAAAAGCTTTGCATTAGTCTTCGAATTTCAGTCACAAACTTACTTTAAAAAAAAGTGGTGCTATAGAGGAAGGGCAGGAAAAGGTGGGCCATCTTGTAGCCTGGTTATATCTTGTGCTCCCTATCGTACCCTTGGCAGTTTGAGGCTGATTCAGTTTCCTTAATCAGAAACTGCTCTGCCCATAGGGTCTGATACTAACTTTGTGCAAAGTAAAGAAATGGAAGGAGCGCGAGGGAGATTAAGTTAACAGGACAAATGGGAGTCATATGTACTGTTGGGCTGCATGGCCAAACTAAACACACGTTTGAGAACTTTGTTAAACAACCGTTCCCTCTCCTTTTGGCAGTTCTCTAAAGCTTCTCTGGTATTTCTTTGGCATCAGCTCTACATTTCTTATCCTTGTACGAAGGCCAAACAACACAGTCCCCATCCTAAAACCCACGTACCAGAATCTAGCCTGATCAGCACGAGCTCTGTGATCCCATTTGATATTACCACAAGCAGTTATAGGTCACAAATAGTAGCATCACTAGTGTGTTGTGAGGCACCGCTACTATCGCTATTGTTATTTCTACACTGTATTTTCGTGAAGCACACAATGTCTACACAAAAACAACTTTATCTAGAGCATCAGATTATTGAGCACTTTGTGGCTTCAAGCAAGCAAAAAAACAGCTCAGTCTCTCTCTCTTGCTCAGAACAGCTCATATGAATGCAGAGAGGTGCAACATAAAGAGCAGCATAAATGCAGAAGGCAGTCATAGAGTTATATGAGCAGATTTGGAGCCAATATCCCGCTTGATAGGTCGATGAGGACAGCTGAGGTCTGTAGGAAGGGGCCCTACTTAGCATTATATCAAGATGCAAGGTGGATTTTAATTTTATGACAACACATTACAATCTCGCCGCATTCAGTCCGTCTGTTTTCATTCGAGACTTCCTAATTGCTGGAGTTAGACGTGCTGCAAACGCCTGATCTCATGCCACTTAAATTACTATAACTCAATCAGGAACTGCCTACATACTCTCGGTCTGACTATAAACACACAGAGCAACAGATCATATGTTGTGAGATATTATCCTCAATCCTTGCTTTCAGTGACTAGTTGGGTGGTTGATGGAACTGAGGCGCAA
This sequence comes from Anabas testudineus, assembly GCF_900324465.2. NCBI lineage: Eukaryota > Metazoa > Chordata > Actinopteri > Anabantiformes > Anabantidae > Anabas > Anabas testudineus. The sequence continues at coordinate 10,588,004 of NC_046613.1, read as the reverse complement.
GAGTTGTTACGCCTTGAGTATGCCAAAATAGAAGAGGAAATCTGGCTAACATAAACACCCTAAACTTGACTTATCTCACAGCTATAAAGGAGCGTTTATGCCTTTATCTCACCTGAGTTGTGTTTATTAAAGAAAAAGAGGCATATATACGAAAGCACTTACAACCTGTCAAACTCTCTGCCACTGGAGTGTTTTCATTTCCACTCTATTGCACTGGGATTTAAATGGCGGGGACGTGTGTGTGATACGGGATTTGTGAGCAGAAAGAAGTCCTATATTGAAGCACCCTCTTCCAGCCTCTCTCACGTCCCACTGTGAGGGCAAGATGCCATCAACAGATGCTCTGATGTGTTTGTAAGGGGACGTGGAGTTAAATGAGATCGGAGGAGAGTCACATAGTCAAACAGCACCTTTCTCTGTTTTTTTTTTTTTTTTTTTGCCTCATTCTGTGGTGATAATTTACTGAGGGCTGGATGTGGTAAGCAGATATATGTGCTTTTTAGAGGTGTGTATGTGAGAGGCACGGCACCTTTTAAATGTGTTTTTTAGAGCAGGTCTCTAAAGTATGTCCACAGTGACAGAAGAGAACTGAAAAGACTCCGATCTGTCAGACGCCGAGTATATCTCATTATCAGTCGACAGTGTGTACAGTAGATTTCTTTAGAGAGGTGGAGCCGGGCCGCAATCTGTCTACACAACACTTGGCAGGCCAAGACATTATGTCTTTACCAGAATGCAAATCAAGTCATTTAAGTGCCGAGACTGTGAGGACTCCCTTTGTCCTCTGTTTTATGCTACTTTAATGTACAACTGAAAGAGAGAAAAGCCAAGGACGTAAAAAACCCAACTGTATGTGAGGGGAAAGCTAGTTGTCCACAGGAGGTGGTGGCTGCATTTCTGTGCACATTTGAAGTTGTGATGTAATCTCCTCCTTTTTTTTTCATGAAAGCAGGACTGATATATTTCTTCGTTATCCCCTCCTGAAGCCCGGGATAAACAGTTGTACTGCCAAATTGCATCACTGACATTTTGAATCAGAGAGACACGACATGCAAGAGAAAGAAAAGATGGCAAAAAGTCACAGTTCTAGTGTATCTGATGTGAATGTAATGTGAATTCACTTTAATACTCTGCAGTCCAACAGTCTTCATTGAGAAATATATAAGAAAATGACACTTTTCAATTCAATTTTCCTTCACTGGTGCACTCACAGATGACGGATGGCAGCACGATGAACAACACAACCTGGTTTTCTTTAAGGACAATTTGGCGAGCACATTCAACAAGGCCCGGTCTAATGAAGGGAAATGTTTAGATCAGCACATATAAACCACGGTCGTGCAGACTGGAGCTGAACATCCCTGCATGAAGCGAGATGCAACGAGTGGGGAAAGAGTGGGGGAGTTTTAGAACAGGAAGGCATTGTGTGCCTGGGTGGCAGAGATGCACTGTAGGTGGAGGAGTGAAAGGGCAGGATGGGGAGACTAATCAAATGTACAGGCAGCAATTAACAACAGGAGAGAGCACAGCAATAAGGGCACAAGCTAGCCGTCTGAAAGAGCAACTGTGAAAGCAATAGATGCAGTTTCACAATGAGAAAAGACAGGTCAAGCAGCAGAGCAGAGCTAAAATTTCAGGGCACTGGGTCCAAACGATATACAGGGTCGGGATGGCAAAATCTGTGCAACCATGATGGGATGAGGGGGTCACAGGATGTCTGCACACTCTGCAGGTTGTGGGCAGGAGTCAGCAGTGACACAGCAGTCCTTCTCCCAAACACCGGCCTGGTCATAATCTGTCTCCCAAAACCACAAGATACTGTTTAGACAATACTGCTGGGAAATGGAAGATGAGACAGACAGACCGCGAGACGCATAAGTCACAGCAGGTAGAAATCCTTTGGTGAATTTGAGGAGATTGCTATAAAAAATTTAGAGTGTAATTAATGCAGAAAAAATGTTAAACTGATTGAGACAAAGCATTTCCTTTAAATCAATTATCCACCACCTTCATTCCTCGAGTAAAAATGAGGTCCCCAGAATGAGAGTGAGAACAAATGAGGCGGTTGGGAAGCGGTCGGGGTTCGTTTGGGGACGGTGCGGATGTTAATCATTTCCAGCACTGGTTTACAAGAAGCCAGCATGCTTTGTCTGCCAACGCTCACATACCGTTTATTTACCTCCACTCATCAACATTCTTGTTCAGCTATAAAAAAAATGACACACACACACACAAGAACGCATGCACAACGTGTGCACACACATACACACAGGTGCATTTCTCAGCGGATTTAAATTCTGTAGGCGCAAATACAACCGAAGCCTGGAGGGAGTCTCCTATAAATGTGCAGCCCTAGAGAAAAACACCCATAAATGATAGAAAATACGCTGAATATGTATCAAAGAGTGATGGGATATGAAGTAAGTGCAGTGATTTATGATAAGGCAGATTTCTCATCCTTCCACAAGAAAAAAAAAAAAAAAGAAACTTCAAATGATATTGAAATTGATACCTCCCCTCTTTTTTTCCCAAGCCGATAAGATTTGCAGCCTTTGTTGCTGGGAAAAAAGCAAACAGCCCGAAAGAACCTGCAAGATTTTTTGTCTCCAGAGTTCCTCTCACGAGGAGGGGGGAGTATAGATGTTCAGCTCACTCCTGCTCATCAGCCTGGAGAATCAGTTTGAGTCTTTTCGGTTAATTAACTAAGTGGTTTGTCTCTAGGCCCTGTCTGCACATCAGGTGCCAAACTCCATCAAGCCACCCAAGTGTCTCGAGCACTCTAACTTCAGGGAGACCGCCCCTGGTCTCAGGATGATAATTGCAAAGCAACAGGGGGGAGAGTACATGCTCACGCTGAAACAATTACAAACATGCAAACGGGGAACATTGCTTTCCCCTTAGCTCTTGTTCTGTTCATCCCTCATACCTACTCGCTTTGCTGTCTTCCCAATTCAAGAGTGGTTTATTCTAATTGAATGGAGTTTTCATTTTCAAGTCTTTCCCCTAGTCTGCCTTTATCTTCTTTGCGCTCTCCTCTGCTGTAATCCTGTGGCCTCTCCATTCTACTACCCAAAGCTCCACTACATCCCAGTCTTGGCCATGGAGAGCGGAAACAACCTACCACCAAATTCCAGCAATCTCTCTCATTTATTCTAGCTTATTTTCCTTCTCCACCTCATGCTGTTCTCTCCACTGCTCCAAATTCTTCAATTTACGCTGCTGGGCCTTGGCAAGAGGGGACCACGATCTTCCTCCAACTAAACTATGATTGGCCCTCTTCAAGCTCTCACTCTAGGGTCATTTATTTCTTTTCCTTACTGGCTTGTACCAAGTTACATTCTTCCAAAAGCACTTATGCGGCAATGGAAATAATTTTGGGAGGGACCCAGGTTGTTCTCCTTTTTGTGCCCCAGCTGACGCCCACAGAGAAAACAGAGTGGACAAGAAGGAAAAGAGTAGAGCAGAGGAGAAACGGTAGTGTTGTCTTTGAAAGAACTCCAGGTCATTTGGACGACGGGGCAGAAAACACACAAATTATCAAACTCATATACAGTACACAAACACAGAGGCAAACACTTTGTTTGTTTCTTCTGGAACTCTGCTCAGCTTGGTGTAAAGGTCCCTGTGGAGAGACACACAGCATCTTCCAGCTGAACTCACACACTCCAGTAAGTGAAGGCCATTAGCCCTCATTCGCTGCCACTGACCTGAGACTTAAACTGGGATACTAACGTCTTTACCTGCTCCACTTACTCTATTGACACAATCCAGATAACTGTTTCTGATAGCCAGAGGCTTCAGTGAGGTCAAAAGTGGAAAGGCAGAGGTCAGGTAATACAATGACTTAAGGGAAAGGGCACCGGCCAGTGTTTTCAATCTATTGGCCCTGACTATTAGCCTTCCACAAAATGTTCAAATATGCTATTTGATTTCAATCAAAAGGTGCCTGCACTCACCTGAGAGGCTGTACAAGTGAATATTTCATGTACCACCAGCATGAGTGGCTGTTACATTCTGCAATCAAACCTCAATTTTGTTGTATTTTGATGAAAACACACACCTTCCACTTTTAATGGCCTCCCAACACATTCAGTTTTTTTCTTTTTGATTTTTATCTGAACTAAAAATATCTGCCATGACGCATTGCAGAAAAGAAAAGAGTAACTATAAGATAAATAAATGTTATGATTGTTAGCTTTTTGGAGTAATCTTTAACATCCTAGTTAGCATCCATGTCATAATATACAGGTACCTACAGTTGTATCTACCTTATATAGCCCTTTAAGATTTTATTGGCTTGCCTGACTTAATATAATGTTTTCTAACAAAAGTTAGAAGGTCTATTTAAAATGTACAAAAAATTATTTATTTATTCATTTAAATTCAGGATTATCTAATGGATACTACCTTATCTCACATGTTATTCTTCAAAAATGTGTTTTATAGCAGATTACTCTCTATTGGATTTCAGTGGCTTCACAGTGAAATTTGTCACGTCTGTATATGGAGGGAGGGGCTTTATGGTGGTCAAGCATGATCAGATAATATCTAGGTGTTTCTCACAAAAGGTTCCAGCCATCCGAAGCAGAGACGCTATAACTGGCCAGTTAAATCGCCACTCTGCATTTCACACACTGACACACACCATTACATTAGAGCGGGATCCTGGCCCATTTGCTCCATTCTCCAGGACTAATTGGTTTTTGAAGCATGATACTCAGGCTACTTTCAGTAAAGCTGTTAAAGGCTTGATTAAACTACTGATACTATTATTATGAACTCAAAATCTGAATGCAGTCCATTTACTTTCTTTGTTGTTCTTTTACATTTCCATGGGTCAGAGACTTTTTTTTTTAAATATTAAAATTAACTTACTCTTAAACCTATGTGCTATAAATACAGACTCACTTGAACTGAAATAGCAGATGGGATCTCTGTTCTATATTAAGCTTACAGTACATGGTGGGAGGCTCCAGTGGTCTATATAAGTGCACGCTGAATAAAAATACACCAAAACACAACCGTAGTCAGGCTCAGAACGATTTCTATTTAGTTATTCTGAGGGGAACTAATTAAAGAAAAGACAAAAAAAAAAAAAAATCCAAGATGTGCTGCAGTTGTAATGAAACACTTAATATCTATAGTGTGTAGTGTTTTCTGCATCCGTCTGCATTTTAAATTGTCTGCACAACATGTAATATTAAACAAAGGGGGCTTATACATTAAGTGTTATTGCTTTTTTCACCTCTTCAAGGATGACACTTGCATAAGTGCACAGATGAGGTCAAGTCACTTTCAAATTTACACATATTTTCTAGTTTTGTGTTTCTGCACACAGAGCTTCTAGTGACCTCATCTGTGCACTTGTGTCACCTGCGTCAAACAATAAGCGCAAGAGAAAACACCAACTTGCCACCAGAAGCCCGAACATGCTAAATGAAAACCTTTTATGTAGGTACTTTTGCATGGTCACTATAATACATTCAGATCCATTAAGTTGTCTTCCATCACATTTTAACCAGAAGGCAAGAAAGGTTAATTAAAATCATCAACAACATTAAGTTCACTCTAATTTCTGCAAAAGCTTTCCTCCACGGGCACAGAAAGAGCACTTGAAAGCACAGAAAACCTGACACAACATACCGACTCGCAAGAACAACCTCGCACAGGCCTGCTAATTTGTCATCTAAATAAAATGTCAGAAATCCATTTCTGAAAGAGAATCAGACGTCAAAGGTCTGTTTACAGCCATCAGAATGATCTAAGACTTAAATGACTCAACACGAGTGGGCATTCTGATTTTTCACACTTGTGTGCCAGCAAACACTTTGGCCGGTTGGCTCGAGACTGTGGCCCACTCTTTCCAAGTGTATAATCAGTCACATTAATGAGAATGGTAATGTGATGCAGAAGAATTAGTCCAGGTCCTCAGGGTTGAGTCTCAGGAGGTCTTGGAAGAGAAACAAGCTGCCTTGGCCGTAGACTCACTCAGCTTTAAAAAATAAGCAGCCCCACTCTGAGCTTTCCTGAGCAAGGCTACTGAGACGGCTGACAACAATAACAAAATGTACTGATGTATACGCAGACTAAATAACCATATTTTGCCTCCGAAGCCACCTTGACGAAATCAATATTGCTCTCCTGTTAATCATGCTGATGCAAGCTGCCATCGAGGGGCTGCAACTTCAAACGCACGCGGCTCCCATGAAACGAGAATTGTGTTTATGAACAAAAAAAAAAAAAAAACTCTGCTGTTTCTATAACTACTCTCCCCTGTGTGTGAGTGTCCCCTGGCACTCGGATGAAGGAGAACTAGTTCACCAGAACACGACGACGGCGCAGGGAGGGCGTTCTGTTTTAAGATTTATCACTATATCCACTTAACACAGGCGCTTTAAAGTCTAACCAAATACCAGCTCCTCAGTGAAAACACGAGCAGCTGTTAGCTGAGCCGCTTTTTCACGGCCAGCTGTGTACGGCGAGTGATTGTGCTGAAGCTCCCATGCACGGTTCGGGTTTGATTCACACTTCACTCTCTCTCTCTCACTCTTTTTCTCCAGGCTCTTCATTAGTTTGTGCATGGATACTAATGAGTGATACCTCAAACTTGCCAGCGGCTCAGCTTTACTGCTCCACTCAGCCCAGAGTGGGATCACCTCTTAGCTTCTGTTTTTTGGACTGGTTCACTACCAGGTGTAGCCAGTGGTGCTAAAGGTGCATTAATGAGTCACTGAGCCAGCCTTTTTATGTGTGTGTGTTTTGTGTATGTGTATCATGGCTGATGAGTCCTCTGGCTTCCACTCCTCACTGCCCACTATCCAGGAATCTATTCATTTCAGTCAGGTGTGTGTCCCAGCAGGACCAACCTTGATTGCTGGCAGAGAGGCTTTCTCCACAAACACACACACACACACACACTCAGGCACGTGCACATCCACATCCACATGCGTACTCATTTCCCTATCTGTTCTGTTTCACACTTTTACATTTGTAATCCTCACTCATTGGTAATTTTGCTTCTGCCTGTTAGCCTCAAGAGAGAGAAACTAATTTCAGGAGTGAAAAGGGATTATCAGATGCAAACGAAATCTCCCCACCTCCAGACAAAGATATTGGTGTAGACTTTTCAAGAAAACAAAAAGTGACTGAAAGCCTGGTTCAGCCTGGATGGCTACTCTCAAGGAAGAAACAAGTCAACTGCCACGCTGGCAATTACTCCTTATCAGCACTGGGGAGCCAACTTGACAATGGGAAGGAAATCCTGAGCTGATGGCCTGTAAAACATGAGCTGTAGCGACTGTGGAGAGCATAATCAGCTTCCCCTTTTTCCTTTTAGTAAATTTTGTGAAATGACAATTATATGAATAAGGATTGAGGTAGACACAGTTCTAGCGAGGCGGCTGTTAGGGGTCTGTGTGTATGCACATGTCACATAAGGAGTGGGAAGCGCACTAGCTGTTACAACGAAGGAGTCTTACATTAATGAAGACGTCTCACAGCGACTCGGTGTTGTCTTCTAACTCAGACCTGCCAGACAAATAATCCCCATCACATTTTCACCTCATCATAATAATGCCAGACCAGCTTGGGGACACTGTCATATTAACCTACCCACATACCCTCACACACAAACAAGGAAACACACACTTTTGACACATAAAACCCTGCCTGCTTGATTTCTAAACAAGCTTAGGAAACCATGGAGACACACAGAAGACAAAGAGACAGAGATGAAAAGAGGAAAAGCATCTATGTTTGGAGCCAGCTGGTTAAAGCCTGCAAGGCAGTAAATTAACCATCTGATTAAGGTTTGAAAAGCAGCAAAGGAAATGAACATAATGCATCCAATTAACAGAAGAGACAGCAATAAATACTGAGCTTCCAGCAGTTGCAGCTCCTGCCTTGAAAATAGCTGCAGAGAGTGATGATTTTACTGTCATAAATTCACCACTTTGCTGTCACTTATCTTGTGTAGTTATGTTGCTGCATTGGTAGACTTCACCTTTAATGTCAGGCTCTGGTCAAACAGAGATGAGAGTTAGTGGAAGAGACAATAGAGTAATTGGTCCAGATGTCTTTACAGCTTTATCTTATGAAAAGGGACAGAAATCTAAACTAAGGAGCAAACGGCGAAGCCCCTGAGCTTTCCCTCCATTATAGTGTGAGCCTGGAGCTTTCCTGCTATTACAGCCTAAGCCCTGCAGAGCTTCAAAGCTACTTTGTTGTGGCCCTTAATGGTGCTGATGACAGCAGAGAGCATCTCTATGCCAGGTGAAGCATTCTGAGCCAAAAAAGCACAGGAAAAAAAAAATTAAAGAAGACTCCTGACTGGAGAAGAGTGTTGTTGTCCGGAAGGCAAGCGATAAAAACAAAACAAAACAAAACAAAAAAAAAACCTCACTCAGAAATAACTACCATCTTTAACATTTGGCAGTAACAGCAATCACCACCAGTGTTTCTGTAACTAAGCACTCAGCATGTCCCCTCAGGGTAGCACAATTAAAGACATGCTCACTGAGAGTAATCAATAACATAAAAACTAAGGAGGAGAAAAAAAGTTCCATTATACGTCAGGCGTACAGTGGGAAGACATTAGGCAGACCAGAAAGCTTACTCACTGGCTGCATGTTTCTATGATTACTTGGATTATTTTGGCTGAGGCCTCTGTTTACTCACTGTTACAGCAACAACACAGTTTTTACAGCTATTCTTCTCCAACATGCATGCAAGTGGAGAAAACTCAGTGCTTGTCCCTTGTTGGAGCACCCCTAATGTTTCATGGTGGATGACATGTCTCAGGCCTGCAAAAGCCGGCTCTCAGGCATTTTCGGTCTTGTTTATTACTCCAGTTTCGACTCTCGTATCGAGTTTCTGCTGCTGCTGCTGCTGCTGCTGCGAGTCTGGGGAAAGCGTGGCTGGTTTTGAAATGAAACAGACAAGAACAAGCAAAGCTATTTATAAGAAGCAAGCAGATAATTGTTGAAAAGGTTAGAGCAGCCGCAGCAGGTAACAAGTGAGCTGCGTGTTGACGTGCACAACAGGATGTCGAGTGCACAACGATGACGTCGCCAGGTGAGGATAGGGTTGAAAAGAGCAGTTGCTGAAAGGAGGGTTACTGATGAAGAGCTCTGTCAAAATCAATACACTGCGAGTTAAAAACAAGCAGATAGCTACCACCGGCAACCAAATTAGAAGCAACACTTTAACGTTTTGGCTTTTATTAAAAAGCGAGCACACAGACATCTTAATCCCAACAGGAGCCACAGCTCCTCGCACTATATTTAGAACAGCCAATACACAACTGCAGCAGAGAACACATAATAACAGCAACAACCCAATGTTTCCATTTAGCATGCAATAGAAAAACCATGCAGCAACATCCCATAATTGTGATAAAACAACTGAGAGCTCAAATGTCAAGGAGGAGGATTATAGAAATGTTTGAAGTGTTCTCACATCAAACACACATCATCATAAACTGGAAATGAAAAACTTTTGGAGTAAACTACTTTGTATATACACACGACATTTCCCACGTTGACAAAGGCAAACTTACATTCAGACAGAGACGCGCCCAAATCAGGGGAAGACTACACCAAGTAGAGCAGAACAATTGAACAGCAGAGCTTTCTGATTATCTTAACAGACATGTTTAAAATATTGTCAGTTAAATTGACATATTCTTGGCATAAATACATAATCCAGCAGTTTGCGGAAATGAATATTTTAGTTATTTATGTCGTTGTCACACAGTCCATTCTTCCATTTCCTGCCCAGATCCTTCTTGAACTCATTCAATCACACGCTCATTCCCTTTGAGTTTTGTTGTCCCCTGACGTCCTCTCTGCACAGCTCACTCAGCAGCTAGAGAAAACCAAGCTGGTCGGGCCCAGCAACCTAAAGCGCCATGTATCATGTGACGACAGAGGCTGATAGATGTCTGACAGGCTGCCAAACCCCAGGATGTGCTACATGAGTCAGGCACTCCTCCGTTGTGCAGATATGCATTTGCACATGTATCCATCAATGCCATGTGGGAGGTGCGTGTGTGTGTGTGTGTGTGTGTGTGTGTGTGTGTGTGTCTCGGACTACTGTGTGTGTCACATTAGTGTGAGCAAGAAAAGTCTCGCAAGCGTCCACCTCAGTGGCACCATGGGACAATGGAGGTGGCCAAACTCCAGGCTCCAGGGCTGGATGATGAGGCGGATGGATGTGGGATGACAGGGTCTGATTAAGATGTTTCGAGCCAAACTGACGGTGAATGTGCTCCAAATGATCTGCCGTCTAGATATCACACCAACACGCACAATAAAACACCCCTTCCTTTTTTGCCAGCTCCGTCCCACGGAAACGAACATGTGAGCAAACAAGCAAATGGAAGCGAATGAAAGGGGCGAAGTCTGGACCGAGCTGCGAATGTCACAGTCAGTCACCGCAGCTTCCCTCTAAGTGATGCAGACAGAGAGCCATTCTGATTGCCCCACCAGTCAAGTCAAGAGGTGAAAAGCATTTACATGCAAATGCAAATGACCCGCTAGCTACGGTGAACGCACTAGCTATGGTATTCTGAATGCACGGCAACCACAGAAAAACCCTGCTCAGAAGACTTGCCAATCAACAACTCCATTGTAACCACACACAGCTTTAGAAATAGCTGTTATGTGTGTAGGATATCAATTATTTTTTGCTTTTATGGCTTATTGGTTTCAGACTTCTATTGTTACAGCTCCTTGTATCAAGTGAAATTGATGTTAATGAATTCAGGCCGGGACATAATGTACTGCATTAACATATTTGCTGTGAAGAAGCTCAAATCCTTTCTATCATTTCCACATAACTCCTCAGTATACAAACTGTCTACCACCCTCCCAGAAATCCACTCATCGCCGACAGCAGCGCTAATACCATGTAATCAACATCCACTTTCAATTTGAACAATTGCAATCCATAACCCATCATAACAAACATGTCTCTCTGTCAAACTGAAGTGGGTAGTATCAGGGGACAGATTGCCGGTAGACTGGCTCGTCTCTGGGGGTCTTGGACAAAGGCTGACCCTTTGCTTGCTTCCTGGCTGCTACCCATGGCTGTTATACTTGGGTTTGGGACCCTCCTGCCGTCACCAGACCTGTTGCCTCCAGATGGGTCCTGGGCTTGATTCTGTGATTCCCACCCTGGAAGAAGATGCTCTGTCCTTCTTCACTCCTTATTTCATCTCTTTATCTTCTCATTCCATCATCAGCATCAAACCAAACCTTCCTTCATCCCTTCACCACTGATTAACAAAGCCCAAATCACCCCTTTGTTCTATAACCTTGACATTCAGCTTTTTACTCTGTGTGACGCTTTCATCTCTCACTCAATGGCTTCAGTTTCTTGGCTAAAATCCTGTGTGCGTGTGTGTGCGTGCATGTGTGTGTGTGTGTGTGTGTGTGTGTGGGTGTTTTTGGGGGCGGGTGACTGTGTATGTATGCGCACATGCTTGGGAGATGAGCAGACGCACTGCACAGCAAGACCTCTTTGATTCGGCACAGCAGAGGCACACAGTGAGGCTGTACATTAATTGGTGCTTCTGAGCCGTTAATTTAGGTGAGTATGTTCGAGAACCCACTTTCATCCACTTCCCAACAGAAACAGAGGCTGAACAACTATCCACTCAAGGCTCTTCCATTACGTTCTACGTTCTTCCTTCTTTCTCCTGAGCGCCTCTCTGCTTTTCCCATTACCTTTACAGTTCAGCTTCACCCATAAACCATCATCGTGTCGGTGCCCCCCTCTTGCCTCTCTTGCCCCGCTCCATTTTCCCTTCACTTCACCATCACAGAGTGAAAAGAGACAGCAGGTCACAGTCTCCGCTCCGTCCCCCCCCCAGTTCGCCAACTGCATCGCGCTCAGTGCCAGCAAGCCAGAGTTTTCGTTTTGTTTTTTCAGCATGACTGACTCCCTCAGGTCACTGAACATATTAAGCTGTTAATTACCTCAAAGCACAAAACAAGTGGTAGTTTGGCAGCAAAATGAACAGACCTTTACATTTACATAAACTTAAACTTAAAACCAGAACACCAGTGAAATAATCAGAGATCCCAGCAACAATAGTTGAAGCTGCAGCTACAGTAGCAAACAATTCTCTCAACAGCAGGAACAGACAAGGCCATGGAGAATATTCTCATTTTATTTTTGCAGTTTCTCCGTGACCATAAAACTACAGGATAGAACCATTTGGGCTGGAAGTTCCCCCAGAAAATGAATCAGCTATAAAACAGCAGCAGGATAATACTAGTCTGGCCCACAGGGCAATGGTTTCTTCAGATTCATGCTGTGCTGATGCGGGAAATGATTCAGGGGTTGTGTGACCGTCATCATCTCAACAACTGTCTCCCACCATTCAGTAGTTAAACTGTATCTTATTAGTTATCTGTTTAGCGATTGTGGGAACCTCACATGGGGAATAAAACCAAGGAGGTGTACAATGTCTGTCCGTGAATGCCATAATGGAAATAAGTGTTGCTATTTATATCATGTCTGAAAAGAAAAATAATATAATTGCAGTATGGCTGCTGGCACTGGATATGCCGCTGCAGGCTTTGGGCTTGTGGTGGCTTGTTACTTAGCTGGGAGTGTGTGTATGTGTGAATCTGTCTGGTAATAAGCAAGTATGAGCGTCAGTGTACCAGCATGTATTCATGAATTCCGGGTGGTATAAGGGGCCAGTCTGTCCTCTCCCTTCCTGACCATGGCCCCTCATTAGTCTCATCTCTTGTTAACAAACTGGGACTCTGAGACTTCACAAGACTGTGAGACAGACAGACAAAGTGTGTGCATGTCTGTGTGTGTGTGTGTGTGTGTGAGAAAGAGAGAATGGAGAGAGAGAGGTACGTGTCCGCAACTTAATGACAAGCAAAAAGGCCACGAAAACCATTCCGCTCACACACACTGACTGTTCATTCTTGTCCAGGAAGTAAACGCTGGTGCTCGTCTCTGTCATGTCTGTCTGTCTTTTCATCCTGTCACCCGCAGTGTCACTCACGGTCGACTGCCAACTGGATGGAGTTTATACTCCTACAAATGTCTCTTTCTGGTACAGAGGATAGAAGAAACCCCTGTGCCTACCTTATTCAGACATAGGAAAGACACAAACGCGAGAACACACTCCCCCTGTGGAGGTACAATAAGCCTACATGGAACGCCAGTTTTACCAACGGGGAACATCTTTATTCAACAGCCACACATGGCCTTTGGTGATAGCAGCTGCATACTTTGTTCCTGTCATACTGCGTCACCTCAGGCTTACACAACATGATACAGCTCCAACTTCTCCAACACATTCTGTCACAGTTAAAGGACCTAGACAAAAATACTGCAATCATACACTTTACAAACTCAGAGGAAAGGCTGGCCTGTGGCTGCCAATGAGAGTAACCATACAGGAGATTTTTCAAAGCAAAATGAAAGAGAGCTTATTATTGACTATATCAAAAATCCGTCTTTGAACTCTCTCCTCTATTCTGGCTGCCTTGGCATAGCACTGGATGTATAAGTGCCATGAAGCAGACGGAGACAGTAAAAGAAGGAGAGTACAGGAAAAACCAGTGATTAAAAGATAAAAGGGAGAGAGGAGATGATGAGGGAGCAGCCGTGTGTGATTAAATGGAGGAGGCGGTCCCATTGGGCTATAGCCCTTATTGCATTTTAATGGGGGGCTGGATGATCCTTGACCCTTTGTGAGGCAGTGGTAGCACCTTAGTGCAGATCAAACTGCTAGACTTGACAAACCCCCCTGGAAGGCATCTGGGCCTTGAGAAAGAAGTGCATTTGTGTGTGTGTGTGTGTGTGTGTGTGTGTGTGTGTGTGTGTGTGTGTGTGTGTGTGCGCGCACGCATTCGGGGGCTCGGAGTGTCACAGACAAACGTGTTTATCCTGCTGCTATGGCAACGCAGCAGTAGCCTTGGGCAAATAACAACAAGCAATGCTGTAGTATGTGTGTGTGTGTGTGTGTGTGTGTGTGTGTGTGTGTGTGTGTGTGCGCATATGAGATAGAGAATATGTGAAGAGGGGATTCAAAAAGGTGAGGTGTGTGATTTAGAATAATACATGATTTCATATATTCCAAAGAGCCGTCCTGCCCTCTCTCTCCCTCTCCCCTCTCTCCTTGTGTGGTTGGCCTGCCCCTCAATCATCAAGCCCTCTTTTTCACCTTCTCTTTCTCCCAGCTCCACATGCTAAGTGGGAACATTGTTATGGTCAATTTGTCCCATTCAGGGTCCCAGTGGGCAGTGTCCCTGCCCTGACAGCCTGCAGACAGAGACCACACTGCCTGAAAAGCCTTGACATCAAGGTCCAGAGGAGATGGAGAGGGAGGAGGCAAAAGTGGAGTAGAGGAAAGTGAAGGACAGCAGGGGAGGGGAAAACAGGAGATGAGATGTAATCAAGGGAGCAGTGGTTTGGAGGTACAACGTATGAAGAAAAACAAGTGGGGAGCAATGATGAAGAGAAAAAGAAAAAAGAAAAGCTTGTGATAAATCTGCCCCCCCAGCCCCCAGTGTCGGAAGCTCAATAGTATTTTCTAAAAGTTTGTCAATCACAGGTAACACTGATGTGTATGGTGACAGCTCTGCTCTCACAGAGGATACTACTGATACATTTGCCTGAGCTGGGCTTAGTCCCAGGGACGCATAGGAAAGTCTGGAAAATCTCATTGGAGTGAAAAGGAAACAGGGGTGTCCATGCACATGTGTTTGGGGCAATATTGAAGTTACAACATAAAATGTTTACACTTAGGACTCATTTGAGAAACTTGAGCCAGTGGGTCATTAAAGAGTTGACTGAAGAAATCATTTTGTTTCTTACCCCTGGACATACTGTAAGTTTTCATTGGAACAACTTTCTACCAACAAAACAGACTTAATGAAAACTGTTGACAGTGAGCTGATTGTCCAGAGTAACAGGGATACTGCTTGGAGAAAGACATGTTACATCTGGATTTTTCCAGTTATTTTTACAATCATCAGCACCGTATGATGAAATTTCATTAGTCTCCATTGCATTGGGGTGCAGACAGTAATCCCAAAGTTATATTTTTCATAAAACCAAACCAAGTTAGATAACACTAAAGGTCATGAGAAAATGTTTTTTGGAACTTCAGTGAGCAGAGAAATAGATGGAGGACTTGAAAATACATAACACCATTTCCCATAAGTTCATAACTTTGGACTGTCTGACAAATTAAACTTCCTCTGATTTATCTGTGGATTTTCTTTCTGTGTGCTCTCAGGCGCACAGGTAATGTAACCCCTGGGCAGAGAGCAGCGGGTTGGTGTTGAACAATGTGTAAGGGCACCTGTTATTTTAGCACATAGGGCGCAACACTTGCTCTGAGGCAAGAGCGGCTGTTGGTGTCAGAAACGAGGCACAAACAGGGAATCCATTCAACCGAGGCTGGGCAGTGCTGAATCACACTTGTATAAGACACAAACGGACTGACTCACACACACACACACACACACACACACGACAGGAAGGCAAACAGACATGATGAGATGAACAATGTTTCTCTCTGAACGACATATAGACAAAACCCTCACCCTGTCGTCGTGTCCTTTCTCTTTAACCTGCACACACATACACACACCTAAACGACTGTTCGAACTAATTGGCGATTCAGATTCCACAGTAAAGGCGGCGGGGATCTGTCAAGGGCATGTTTGTCCGGTGGGATGTTGCAGATCTCCCCAAATTAACTAACTTTATAATAAATCACTGGGCACTGCTAGCCAAGGATTAGCCAAGCTCCAGTGAGCAGTTTGTTAAGCTGCGAGAAGAAGCACTGGGGACAGAGAAAACACCGCCAAAAACTGACATCAGCACTGGGACCTTGGAGCGGTACAAACCCCCTGCCTGGTTTCCTGGGCACACATTTAGCCTTGTTATCTGAGTTCTCCACTGACACAAAATCCCACTCCTTTATTAGGCTTTTACTTGCAGCTATTGTTTTTTCTTCTGCTGGGGTTTCTCCACTAATCACTTTTAGTGCTCAGGACATCAGCTCCAACATCAGGTGCACTGCTCATTCAACGGCTTTCCTTATGTTTGCTTTACATAATTCACAGTGCAATCTTGTCCCCTACTGAGTCATTTCTTTTGGCAGGAATAATGCTTCCTACAGTTTGGTTATTTATATACTAACTCAAAAACATTTATCCCCTCTCCCCTGCCTGCAGAAAGAAATTAAACTCTGTTAAAGAAGCATATTATACATTCCTCCAATGCCATGAAGAAAAACCTAGTCTTATGAAACAACTCGAGTCTTGAATCTTGAGAGAGTTTTTTTTTTTTTTTTTTTTGCAGTGGCTGCAGTGAAATGAGAGTATGTGTCAGTGCAGCCGCTCTCAAGGTCCGTCTCTTGATAATGTTGGCTCACTGATCTCGTTCACGACCCAGAAATGTAACGTAATGCAAGAAGTTTTATTTTAAGATTTCTTTTCCATCAAAACTTTCTAAAGGTGACTTCATACAAAAGCAACTAACGTCTGTATTATCCTGGCACAAAAATGCGGATACTACTCAGTCAACTACTGTTGCTCTCACAAAGTTGTTTTGTCCTTGGCTCCTAAACCAATCCAAACTATGCTAGATCCAGTACAATAGGACACAATTGTATTGGACAGGTATTTCCTCTCCTGACTATTAATTCATTCCCTCCCTGATTGAGCTTCACTTGTAATTACTAGGGGCATGATGAATCTACAAGAAAATGTCAGCACATGAGAGAAAAGGGTGCACCCCCCCTTCCCTCCCTTCCCCTGACATGCCAAAGAATCGACACTCAGATGATTAAACAATATCTTGTTTATGATCGTTTCTCCTTTCATCTGCCTCGTGTTTCGTCTGATCTCCTTTCCCCCTCGCCACCTCCTGAGTTTCCCCTTCTGTTACTGTAAAAACGTCTGGTTCAGTACATTAGCTCCTGCTGTAGCATCTGAGGAGCAGGGAGGAAGGATCTGCTGCACACGGTGTGTAACCTGCGGCAGCACCCCTGAGCCGTTGGTGACAGCCCTGAGGAAGAGGAATTAAGGCAGTTCTTGTCCTCCGAGGCTGATTGACACAGTCAGAGCAACAAAAAGGTTAATGGAGGTGCTGGTATTCCCTGGGCTGTGTCTACTCTCACATTGGACAAGAAGCACTGTCTCACTTCCTTCAGACATGTCTTTCTCTCTCTCCCCCCGTCTTCTCTTCTCTCACACACACTAGTACTCATTATAGGATTGCTCTGACCCCTGGGGACTTCACTTACTTCTCTGTCTCTCTTTCCAGTCCACAAACCTTGGCGTTGGACAAAGGCAGCTGAAAGGCAATTTGAATTTGAAACGGGGGCCACAACAAAAACATGCAGCTCCCAAACGGAGAAACTTTAGGAGACTTGGAGCCAGCTATTGAGAGTTAGCGATCCTTGCACAAAAAGCAAAAATGTGATTCTGACACTATCCAGCCAACTAGCTCAATGTACTGTAAAGATAGCAGCTACTGCAGAGAGAGAGAGAGAGAGAGGGAGAGGGAGAGGGAGGGATGGAGGAGCCTGAAGCCTGGGGTAGTGGACACCAAGGGGCCCAGCGGGTAGGACTGTAGCACACACAGCAGTTAACACACATCCATACACACATCCAACACAGACTATACAAACAAACAAGCACACACAAATTGAGAGAATGGCCCGTTTTGATCAGTCCCGTGGTGAGAAAACTGTCTTCTGCAGCTCTGCAACTTGAAAATTAGGTTTTTCCTCAGTGTGCAGCAAAAAGCATTTTAATGAGGAGGAAAAACCAAATGACACACAAAGTCCCACCTTTCACAAAGCTCCTCAATGAAGGTGGCTGAGTGACCCCGAGGTGATTAAATGGCATCAGTGGAACTGGTACCATCTAAATGATCCCTGTCTCTACTACTACCAGCTGTCAGCCATTTTCAATCACACAATATGAGTCGTGTCAATATCCAGTTAATACATGGATGGTGGAGCTCATCCTCAGGCTCCGGACAGCTGAACGCTGCTGGTTTTGTGCGTGGCTGCAAGCTACGCAGTATGAAATTGAGAATTACACAATGAAACCAAGGGAACAGCTCAGGTGCGAAAGAGCACACACATCAGCCCGGCAATGTTGTGTTGATTGTGTTGGTTTTAACAGACCCTTCTAACTGTATCGCCTCCTTTAATCAGAAGCAAGACAATTTATCCAAAGCGTCAAGGCGCGACGGAGCCTGTGCTCCAAAGCGCACCGGCCAAGAAGCACCAGGACAGCTCGGGCCACTTACCTCTGATGATCGCCGAGAAAACAACAGTACGAGTCGATTGTGTGTCCCACTGGATGCAAAAATCCGAGAGTGATCAGCCGGGAGAGGAGGTTCGTTAGTCCATCATCAGATCATGTGTAGTGCTTTGTAAACTACTCCCTGTCGCACCTGTCTCTGGCAAACACTGATCCCGTACGCCGGCCTGACATCCCTAAGACAACTGTCTCAGGGGTTGTGTGTCCGTGCCACCCCCCCCCTGCTAGTTTCAACACAGTCGCGCATATACACGCGCGGCACCACCTGTCCCCGGTGCTAAACAGCCCACAAAGAAGCTTCTATGCCGCGCAACGACACATGGCATTCCCCGTCAGTCTCTGCAGCAGTACTCCCTCACAGACAGCCGCCCGAGATCCCCAAGAAATGTGGCAACGCTGGAAGCGGTGAATGATGAAAAGGAGAAGGCAGTAATAAGCCATCCAGCTCGCCACTGGCACCAAACCAGCTGCAGCGTGTGTGATTTACATCTGCTGCACTCGCTGCTCGCCCAGTTGTGTTATCAATCTCCCCCTCTCGCCACAGTAGTTGGTCTATTTTACCGCTGCGCACGACTGCTGCTCTGTCATTGCTGCGTCTTTTTCACCTCGGGTCTCTCTGAAATTAAAAAAAAAAAAAAAAAGACTGTCCCTCTGTCTCCTCATGCGCACCCGCTTCCAAACAGAAACTGGCTCAGGATCCGGCGCGGGGCAAAGTCCCATTCATCGCTTTACTGAAAACAGTTCCTGTTCCGTGAGCTGCTCTCAGGAGCTTTGGGGAGGTGGGAAGACCTCGGCGTTTGTCTTCTAGCGGTAGTGTGAGCTACAGCATCTCCAGCGCTGCTCCCTGCTGCCATCCACAAGAGACTCCTGAAAGCCTGTTAGTGCCAAAACCTGAAGCAGAATTGTGCAGCGACTGGAATGGAATAGATTAATGGCTAATTAGGCTTTATTTCATTTTTTGAAACGCCAGTTTCCCCAAATGACGCATCAACAGCAGAGTCTGTGGCAGAAACTTGCTCCACCACAGGGACTGAAATTGGTCATCTTATTAGAACAAACTAGCACCCCTGGGCATCTCTGCGCCTAGTGGATGAACTTGTTCAAGGAGCCTTGATCCTAGAAGACAAACAACAGAAGGTTTGATCTTGATGTCTGACGTTAAAATCAAACCACGAGGCCTGATTCAAAGCAGTTTCCAAGATAACAGTGAGCTTTATTATTGTCACTGGATAATCAGGTGGTTGAGTAATGTGGAAAGTACCTGACAGAGACTCTCTGAGAGAGGAGGTCAGAGGTGAAACAAGGATAGCTGAGCTGAAGCACTGGCTGTTTAATCACACATGTCCATTTTACAGTATGTCTAGTTTCTAGTTTCTAGTGTGTGTGTGTGTGTGTGTGTGTGTGTGTGTGTGTGTGTGTGTGTGTGTGTGTAAAGCTGCAGAGAAAAGCAAACACAATAAATGTTTCTTCATTCAGCATAGTGAGAAATTGGCCCCTTCTACCCTTTGCATTTCATAATTTCAAGTCAAATTAATGTGTTTTTTTTATTATTTGTTTGTTTGTTTTTGTAGCATTAGTTCATTTAGTGGTTTAATTACAATTCCTGAAAGTCCTGTTCACTGTAATTACCCCAAAATAATTCAGTGAACTTGAAATATGTTTTCCCTATCCCTGGGTTTGAGGTCTTTCTGTGTTTGCGTCTTGTCACTGACTCTGAATTAACATAACAGAGGAATAATTTAGTCTCATTAAATCTTGATAAGCCTCCAGCCAAACATAATTGTGGCTCTACAATTCAGGGTTTGTGTTTGAAATAGGCGTTAAATCACTTGTGTTTTGGTGACACTTCCGTGAACATCGTTTATCCTCTTGCTGACCTCAAATAAGAATCTAAAAGGTACTTGCTGCCAAAATTACCATTTGGAAAAGCGTTTATGTGCAGCGGTGTCAGTGGATAATATTAGTGCAGTGTTCTGTGTGTTAAAGGAGTTAAGACCTCCCAGACCTCTCTGAAATTGCCAGGAGCTTAAGCCACATTTCCGCTTTGATTCATGAATAATTCATTCCTAATATAATGGCTTCTATAGGCTTTAAGGCTCATGTTTGTAGCTCCTAATTCTTTACCATGTCAAAAAATCTGCCCAATCAGCAATCTGACAGCATATTTTTATACTATCTGCTTATCAGCGTCCGATTGGGCGAGACAATATATAAATAAATAGAAATTTGCCACTGTTGAATTGTGAGATTCAATTTTAAAATTCAGTACACAGATATGCATAATAATTGTTTATGTCTGCAGTAAATTTGGACATTGGAAGCAATTTACCTTTTGATATTTAGAAAATACCAGAAGGCTCTAAAAGGCATTGTCTCCTCGCTCACGTACTATGACTAATGTTACACTAATTTCTTTTTTAACTTTGGCAGCGCGCTGAGGAGCTTATAATACGGCCCTGTGTTGAGTGACATTGATATTATTGTAGGGCACTGTTTTGCTTTGCTTGTTGTTTGCTTCTTTTTTGGTGTTGTTGTTTTTTTTTTCTTATCTGAATTTGCACAGCCAACATTTGCCCACACAAGCATTGTAATACTTATTAACGTTTTACATCCTGCTTACCACCTCCCTTATCCTCCCATGCTGCCTGTGACTCTGTAGCCCCTGCAATTAAACTTAAAAGGAAAGTTTCCTTTGTCCAGAGAAAACCTGCTGAAAGTCTTTGTACAAGCTGGCAGCAGCTACAACAGAGGACACGTTGACAGCAGTATCATTATTTAGGCAGAAATAAGTTCGCCAACAGTAGAATAATGATGAGTTTGACTTAGTCACTTGAATTTTGCATAATATGTCCGTAAGAACTGAAATCAAGATGCTCTGTCTTTTTATAATATCTTTGTGCGTGTTGCTGCACTGCTACTCCACATAAGGTCTGTTACAGTTCAGTTACCTTGCCGCCACATTTTACAGACAAAACATGATTAGTTTTCAAAGTACAATGTTTGCAATGCGATTGAAAAGCTCCAACTCAGTCTGCTGAAGCTTTAATGTGACCAACAGGTGAATGACTGAAGTTCTCAGTAGTAATATTCTGTATTTTCTTTCACTGCTACATGCTTCATTATAGTGACTTGCTGTATAGTGCATCGCAAGTTTTGCATAGAGAGATTTTTGAAGATTTTTAAGCACAGATTCTTTTCTTTTTCTGTAGAAAGTCTGTAAAGGCATCTGTTTGCATGTGAGTTTGGTATTTAAAGGTGAACATTTGCAGCTTGCAGCAAGCTGTTTACAGCTTGTTTCCTCTTTAAAAAAAAACAACTAATTGAATTATTGTTGTTTAATTACTGTTATCCTGATAATATGTTACTTTATGAACATTGAACTTTCACCCACGAATAACTATTTTTGCATGGTTGTTGTGTTGCTTTTCATGAATACATCTTCGAGCCAGTGACTACAACCGGAGTTATTTAGGAACAGTCTGCAGTATAACACAGGACAGAAGCACAGAGGGAGGAGAGACTTTCACAGTGACACTCACTGTACACACTGTAGATACAGCTGACATTTTTTTATTCTAAATAACTCTCCGAAAGTTTTTTAAACCCCAGATTAGCATTATTATTCTGGATCCAGCTACTTTGCATAGAAATAATTCGGGACACAAAAAATGTTGAGCCATGTTCAACAATAGAACTTTCGCCATTTCATCTCCTGTCAAAGTTTGTGTGCTGCGAATAAATAAATAAAGAAGTATTCGTTTTGTTCATTCGTTTCCTTTCATCCTGCTCAGTATGTCAGAGCAGGCAGACCTGAACCAGATAAAAAGGAGAGGAGCTGCCATGTGAAAGTGAGGCAGCTTAGGAAAAGAAGAAAAAAATACAACCTTTGATGGGGAGTGCACTTTTTAATCTTTCAACAACATGAGGAAAAGGGGAAGGGCAGCTTGGCTGTCCTCCTCCTGAGGTACAGTAAGAAGGCAGAAGAGGAGAATACTGTGTGCTTGTGTGAGAGATGATGCCAAAATTCAATTAACTCTTTGTAGCAATACCTTCTGTCTGCCTCTTTTTCAACAGAAATACAGGAATTTGAATGTGAAATAAAGATGTATGAATCTCTAGTGTGAGTATTTCCTGTCAGTAAATCCTGTGGTTCACCAAGCTGCAAACAAAGAAACACAGACTGTGGCAGGGGTGGACGTGTGAGCACACCTAGTGACTTTACAGTCTGTGCAGTCATTATGACTATGCAACCAGTGAAGCTTAGCCACTTAATAAGTGGCTTCCCATCTGCAGCTTCATCATCATGGCAACTTTATTACTAAAAAACACACTAAACAAATTAAACAGTGAAGGTAAATAGAAAACATCAGAACAGATATTTATTTTCAATGATTCTTTGTTAACACTGCATCAGTGTCAATTCGGTATACAATTATATTTAAAAATAGATTTTTACTTCTTGAGTTTGAAAATGATAATAATAATCTGATGCAATGTGATGCAACATTAAAACAAAATTTGGTTGCTGACTTACTGGGTGGGATTTTTGCTGTGAGATGTAGACTAGAGTAGCAGTTGTACATATTTAAAGATTAGAAGTTAGCTGCATGTGACAAAATACTTTCCCAAGACTAATAATGCCCGGCATAGTGAGAATCTGTATCAAATGAAAGTGCAGAAGATGACCCTGATAGTGGCAGTCCCTGGTGTGAAACTCTGTTCCAGTTTTCATACAGAACGCTGAGGCAATGCATTCAATTTTGAATTGTTCCTCTTCTCAGCGTGACATGAAAACAATAAAGCAAAAAGAGTTGAATAACAAAGCAATGACTGTGAACAAGTCTGCTTGTATAAATGATAGATGATTCACCTCCTGTGTGTGAAACAAGCGAACTCAGTTTTACATTCATTTATTTTAATAGAATTTATTCATTTTTTCACAGTTTGTGCTGAGATCTGTTATTTATGCACCTGCTTATTCTGTAACAATGAATTTAAGTACTAATTACTTATACAGGGTGATATCAATAATCCAGATGCTGCTGTGCTCATGGTTGGTGAGTAAGCAGTCTGGATCAGCTCTAAATGAGATGGTAGGTGACTTTATTTCACTTTGAGGTACTGCAGAGGCAACCATCAATCTATCATTCTGACTGTGGTGCAAAGATGTCAAGGTAGAGGAAATGAGATGGGGTACCAAGTGGGAGGAGAAGGCAGAGATAGGATAGAGGGCAAGTGCACCTATGCTATAAAGAGATTTTATAAATTAACATTGGCCAAAATAGTGGAAAGTATGAAAGAAGCAAAAAAATATACCAAAAAGGACGGAGATCAATACTCAAACATACTGAGATATATTTTACACTCAGAGAGGAGAGAGGAAGAAAGCGAAGCAGAGAACTGAAGTATAGTGGAGAAGCTTGCACTTTGCCTCACCTCTCCAAGTCACAACAGATAGCAACACATCAGGCCTTTTGTTTGGAGAGGGGTCACAGTAATGTGCCATCACTGTCAAAACTCATACAACCAAAACACTAAAAGAACCATAAATATTTCAGGGCCAGTCATCTCTTTCCATGCCTTCTCTCATCCGCCACTGTGGCAGCTGACCCGTTGTCAGGACTCTGGGGTGAAATAAGCTCTCCAAAATAAACAGGGGAGACCCTGAGAAACAGAAAGGCAGCTGCTGGTATTCAAGAAGTGATGAAGAGCCATAAAACACAGTGTGAAGAAAATGGGCATTCTCTATGGAAGCGAAGTTGAGGCTACCTATTGGCCAAGGTAAGACACGGTTATTTGTTGCTTTTCATTTTGTATGTTGCATGCAGTGACCTGGCATTTCCCATGTTCCCCGACTGTGGCTACAAATCTTCTAGATGATGTGTTTTTAAGGTCTGTTAGAGGCTCTCCACAAATCACTTTTCCAATATCCTTTAAGCTGAAGGCACAGTAGTCATAAAACGTCTGTAGCCAGTTAAGTTTTCCTTGCAGTGCAATTTTACCCAAAAGATTAAAGGCTGTTATTCTTGCAAAATGTTTAATGCATAAAGTTAATGACTTTTATGAGCTTTCGTTCGGAGCTTCCACTTTTAAAATGGACATACTCGCATTGTTCAATTCTCATACACTCTGATGCACATAATTGGTTAAGTTGGTATGTTTTGCTTTTTAGTATAAACAGAAACACTGGGGCTTAACTGTGTTACTTAGCAGGGGGTGGTGACTTCCTGGCGATCCAGAAATGATTCTGCAATAAACAAATTAGACATAACACGTTACTTAGTGAAGTTTGGAGGAGCTGGGAGATTTTGTCGCCTTTGATACAGCCCTTTTGGAGCCTTTATGTTAAACTAAGTTAACCAGCTGTTAGATCCAGCTTTGCATTTACTGTGTAGTCATGAGTATCAAGCATAGGGCACATTATTTTGTCAGATTAATCCTTTAAACTTAGCTTCAGATCATGACATTCAGGTCAAATCATTCCTGTAAGAAGGAATGCTGATAATGAATACTATGCTTACTAGCATGTGACAAAGGTCGACCTCCCGTTTCTTTATTATTTCAACATGATGGATTGGTTCTCTCACACAGCTTATGCATTGCTGCGGCCTGGGTTATGCCTTGTTAATTTGCTATAGGGTAGAATATAGGAAGGGCAAAGGTGCATATCCAGTTTCATCCTGGAGATGATTTGTTGCTGTTTTGTATGTTACTGATACCTCGTGTCGCATTCTTGCAGAAATTTGTTGCAGGATGTTGGACATGAAATTCCCATCAGTGGTGTAGTGCGGAGGAAACCATCTATTTATGGATGGAGGGTAATTTCTACAGTTTCAAGGCCGCAGAGAGTGAAGAGCAGAAGGTGAAACAGGAGGGAAAACAAATGCTGAGCCAAAGAAATGTTCGTGATGTAATCTGTTTGCACTACACCTGAGAGTTGCGATTTAGGAGTAAACATGAAACGGAGCTAGTGGATGTCATCACAACATAACCGGCTTCTCCTTTCACTGCACAGCACAGACCATGTCCTTGTAAAAGTGCTCTCGGATAATGATGGATATCTTATTGAATACTTCATCTTCTATGTAAAATGTTTCAAAAATTGTGCACCTGGGATTTTTAATCAAGGTTGATGTCTAGTTTTTATGTGATGTCTTTAGGATTTTCTAATGAATGGTCTGTGGTTTTGATGATTCCTGCATTTCTTAAGCGGTATGAATTACTGTACCTCAGCAGTATTTGATTAATACTGTATCATTTCTTTTTTTGATGTATACAAATCCATTTGTTTCTAAACTACATGACATTGCATATGTCCAGTCTGGAGTAGTGCATTTATTCCGTTTGTATTAATTCCTATGTGCCATTGCAGTGATGCATGAATGCAGCTGGTGTTTTTCTTTCCTCTTATGAACAGATGATTTGAAAGTAGGCTTTCAATTCACTGTGAAAAAGGCTCAAAATATCTTAAGGATAAATCTATATAAATAAGATTTATTCGTTCTGCTCTCACATCCATAAAAATATGGTCAAATTGCCAATTTATTGCTCTTATCTGAAAGGTATGTCTTCAGGCAGAGCGGGGGGGTGGGTGGGGTGGAGTGATCATTTTACTCTAAGGGATAAGTGATTTTCCTGTTATC
This sequence comes from Anabas testudineus, assembly GCF_900324465.2. Classification (NCBI taxonomy): domain Eukaryota; kingdom Metazoa; phylum Chordata; class Actinopteri; order Anabantiformes; family Anabantidae; genus Anabas; species Anabas testudineus. The sequence goes on along the minus strand of NC_046613.1, from coordinate 10,562,041 downwards.
TTCTAATCGTCAATTACTCAATAAGCAGAACAATTTTAGCCTCAATCAACTGATTCAGTGAAGCAGACTTAAGAGTTAAGCAGGAACAGATGAGAGCCTTTGGGGTGCACATAGCTAATTCTCTTGCAGTGGAGTGTGACACGGGTGTGCTTGGATTTGTTTGTGCGTCTTAGTGAAAAGGTGGTTGAAAGACGATGAAATCGCTCTGTTATTCATAAGCGTAGCAAACAATAACAGGGAAAGGATCTATACGACTGAGGTCAAAACAACACACCTAGCGCTATTTTTCGCTCACTATGCCCCGTTTACTTTCAGAGCCTCGGCTTGATGTAATAACCTGAATTGTTAGTGCAGCCTGGATTTTCAACTTGGCCAAAACAAATCTACAACAGGTCCCACACAATGAATTTCTGACAGCAACATTAGAGGTAATCTGTTTCCTTTCTCCGGAGCTTGGTGCAGGCACTTGGGAAAATACAGAGGAACACACAATGAAAACTGTAATGGTTGGATAATGGAAATCTTTTCTAAATAAAAATGGAGAGTTAATAGAAGTCTAGTAAAGATGATGCACAACACCCAGCACGGGGAGTCACTCTACTGACTTTACAATGTTAAACTATGTACTGATTTTTTGAATCCCACATTAACAGTCATATGAAGATCACATCCGTAACAAGTACATTCAGTGAATACTATTGTCACAATCTGTTCAAGCATCCATGCCCCATTTTCATGGTGATTTTAAAATATTTATTATATGCCATACACTCTACTCTGGAGTTGTAATGTATCTGCAGGGAAATCTACATCTTAAGGATGTAAATGTGAACAGCTCTGTGGGTGAGGCGACAGAAACAGTTGTCTTAATGGATAAAGACTGCCCTCTCAGGGTTTACTACATCAATTGCAGTTAACATGGTTGCCTGACTTTCAACACAGCTCAGTCAGCTTGCGCTACATAAACACCATAGAGAAGGCAAATGTCATGGTACTCAGCATCACAGGTGATATACCAGTAAGTATTAATTGTGGTTTAATAGCAGATATAAGAACTATAAGAAGTTTTTAGAAATGTATTTGTGGAAAGTTATAAGTTAACTATTTACACATATAAAACGGTTTATAAATATTAAAGTAACAAACAGAAGCCCAAAGGTTGATTCTGGTAGAAGGTTTAACAAATTATTCAGATTCTTTTCAGGAGCTTTGTTGTAGCATCTCGTGACCTTCATCAGTAGATGTGATGTCCTAGATGTAATTGCCAAATGTTATTTATAATGCACACAGTACATCAATAATAACTGTATGTTTGATTTCTAGTAAATAGTTATAAATGTTAGAGGGGATTTAAATAGTGTTAATAATTTATTGCAAAGCAGTGAAAATTGGACATGAAGTTCATATTCCTTGAACTATATCAAGTGATAAAAATGCCCTACTCCGTTATCACCAGATAAAAACTAAGCCAATTACAAGACAAATGGTTGTGGATATATTATGGTGGAGCAAATTACAAACCACTGATAAAGTGCAGCTGAAAACTCTGGATGTTTTACATTTACATTTAGTCATTTGGCAAATGCTTTTATCCAAAGCGACTTACAAATGAGATACAGAGCAAGCGAAATATCTAAGGCAAATAGAAGAACTATAAAGTGAAGTGTTCTGGGAAGAGCTGCGTCAGTTACATGGGGTATTAGTGCAAGATTTATTATTTATTTATTTAAGTGTGAGTTTGAAAGCGTTCTGTTTTCAGCAAGTTTTTGAAAATTGGGAGTGATGGTGCTCAGCTGGCAGAGGTGGGTAGGTCGTTCAACCATTGTAGAACCACTGAGCTGAAACGTTTTGCCTGGGATCTTCTAAGGTGAGGTGAGGGGACCACAAGACATTGTTCCAGAGGGGTCGTAGACCTGGATAAGGGAGTTCAGGTGCTGTTGAGTTGACAACTTTGTAGACAAAGGTCAGGGCTTTGAACCAGATGCGGGCAGCTACAGGAAGCCAGTGCAGAGATCTGAAAGGTGGTGTAACGTGTCCTTTTTGCCTGTTGAGATGAGATGTGCTGCTGCATTTTGGATCATCTAGAGGGGTTTGATGGTGCATGATGATAACCCATCAGTAAGACACTGCCGTAGTGGAGACAAGATATGACCAGAGCCTGAACAATGAGTTGTGTTGTATAGTCCGGGAGGTAGTGTCTGATCTTTCTGATGTCTTACAATGAGATTTCAGTAAGTAAAGTAAAAGTATTCTTTGTCACAAATTTGTCCATTAACAGTGCTAAAAGGATTCATAAGTAAAAGTAATAATACCCATTTTCTTCGGTGACTCAGGTAACTAGCCTTAAAGATTGTGTAACCTACCTTATCTTTTATATTATGGGTCTTTCTATGGGTGCACTAACATAGCCTATAAGAAGTATTTGAGCATTAAATTGGCCAAAATGGAGCTAATAGGAAGTGCTTTAAATACCAGATTTTATAAACAAATAATGTTTTTTGCAAGGAACAACAGAAATCTTATTCTGAAATCTGAACAAACAACGAAGGTCAGCTAAAACGATATGTGTTGTATTAAATAATAATTAAATGAAACGAATTACATGAAACTACTTTTCATTTCAGTCCAAATTATAAATAAGATTTTATCAAACTTACATATCGACCAAAAAAACATTATCACATCATGATTGAGTTTGTTATCAGAGTACAAAATGAAAAATAGTTTTAAGTTATAAAACAGAGATTAAATAGCACGCCAAGTTAGTCATAGTCATTAAAATGTGGGGTGTGTATCAGGGTATTTCTGTGAGTGAGTACCTGTGTGTGTATTTGTACCATGTGACAGCTGCAGCTCCACCCTGACTGTCACTTCCGTGCTGTGATTTCATTGGTTCAAAGTTTCTCAGACGGCCCCCTAAGCCCCGCCCAGCTGCTCCTGCTGTGCTGCAGCCACACTTCTTTAGGGTCAGGGCCTTGTTGCAGGCTGGACTGGCTCATTAACCAGATCTACACTCCAGGTCACGGCGGGTCATTGGAGCATCAGGCTACTGGTGAGGTCAGTGGATGATTTGACAGCTCGTTTATGTTTTCCAGCTAGTCCTCAACATCTGCATGTTAGCTAAGCTAATGAGTTAGTCGCTGTGATGCTAGCTAATCTGACCTCCCTTTGAGTTCTGAGGAAACGTTTCTTATTTTATCCACTGCGACCAAAAGTTAGGAAATATTAGCAGGAGCCGATGAAAACTTATTATTTGTTTTAGCACCGTTGATAACGAGTCATAAAGTCCCTCATCTGGGGTAAAGTTCATCCAATATAAACCACACAGCTGCTCTTTAGTAACGTTATGTAATGCGCCCTCGTCTGTGGACACACTTTTGAGTCTCAAAGCAGCTAAACTTGGTTTTCTGTGGGTTGAGCCCTGGTAGAAATCACCCTCCCAGCAGAGTGATCATATTTTACATCAGGCTGCTGCAGTTGTGTCCTGTTTTTACTCCACACTGATTCTTCAGGAGCTTATTTCACCGACTGCCAGTGTTTTTGCTTAGTGTCCTATTGTGCTAAGGCTGTTTTCCCAATATTGTCAGCTTGTGACCCCATTTAAAATGATGCAGTCTCTTCTTGTAAACCTGTCATCCCAGTTTATGGCTCAGTGTAAACATGGGCAGTGACCTGTTTAGTCGGGTGTGAGTGATTTTTATATCCTCTCAGATTAGAGGGAAATTTAGAGGCTGCAACTAACATTGTATCAAGCTTTTGACAAGATAAACACTTTATCTAGAACCAAATTCAGTTTACAACTTTTACAGTGCATTAAGTGATCACATTTAATTTTTCTTCCTGTACTTTTAAAAATCTTTTGACCGCTCACATTTATCTTGCAACCCCTTCAAAGCTCCTGACTTCAGGTCATGTACTTTTCAGCCCAAGCTCGGTAATCACTGATCAGAGGCTGCACTGTTTTAGATAAAGCTGAAATATATAGGGCAGTTTATTTTTAGGGACCTAGTCCTTCTCTTGTCTGGTAACTGTACTTTCTTTGTGTCAGATTGTGGGCAGCTGCGGTGCCTTTAACCCACTGACTAGTAGTGATTTCTCTTTTGGTTCAGTTCCAACTCTGTCCCTTATGACAAGTGTCTCAATAGTTTCTTGGATTCATTGCAGATTGTCCATTAATATCAAAGGTCATATTATGTTTCACTTCCAAAGGGAGCATGGTAGCTTTCCCTTCTCTAAAAGGGGATGAAGTGGTGCACTAGTGTGAGGATGTGACAAATATTCAAACAATGTAATAGAAGGAGACCAAATAGCCTTTTTATGAATGCTTTGCTGGAATCACTTGTCAGTGAGATGATGGTTTCCAAAAGCCTAAAAGAGCTTCCTTTGTGTTGCATAACAGCTTTCCTCATAATATGCACTGTGTTGCTGAAATTTATCTCTGGTTCATCTCACACTTGATATCAGGGCGAATAGTGTCAGACTTTGCTTTGTAATAAAGCCAGTGAAGATCTTATCAGCTGCCTCGGAGAAAAACATGTTGCAACAAAATGCAATTTGCAATCACCCAGAGCCTTGCGAGATTGACTAGAAGTGAAGAAGTCATGAAAACTTAAGAGGGCAAATTTTATTCACTCTGACATCAGAACAAACATGTGAGATGATTAGACAGTAGTTCTTCTGTATATGAACTTTGTCAATAGTTGGAGCTTAAGTGTTAAGTTTGCTGGAGGTAAGGTTCACTTCACTGTCAGCAATTCCTCTCAGCAGGTAAATGTGTATCCTGACCTACCTGAGTGTTTACCATGTACTGGCAACAGGTTACAGCTGGTATTCTGCAGTCCTCCTCCTCCTGCTGCCTAATGTTCAGAGGTCAAATCCGTCTTTGAATCATCTGTCCTGCACATCATGTCGGGCATGTCTATTTAACAGTGTTGTAGTGAAGGCAGGTGGATTGGAGTCCACCTCTGTTTCTCTGTACCATCTGTTAGAGCTCAGACAGATGCTCTCCATATGCTGAGAGCTCCACAAGGAGAAGAATAAGATCCTGCTGCAGGGTTTTTTCCCCCCCATTAGCTCATGCAGTAACATCATTTAGTCTACCTGCCAGTTACTTTCCTGATATTCTGTTCTTTTCTGTAACATGCTAGAAAAATCACAATCACCCTATTTACATACACACGAGGTGGCCAAAATAGAAACGCCTCTCAATATAATGCACTCTAGAACAACTCAAAGTGGAATTCATTGGGTTGCATTAAATTGTATTTTATTTTGATGGTGTGATTTTGTTATTTGGTATAAGTGATTGATCAGATCCATTTTGCCTGAATGTGAGCTTGTGAAAAATCTATTTCTAATATTAGTACCCTGCAGGTCCATTGTTGTTGGCATTACTCCTGGCTCCAATTTTTCAAACTAAGAATTAAGGCTAAGAATTTAATCATGTATTCCTGTTTACTTACATGAAAGTCAGGTAAGGAGAAGAAAATAGGCCTAGGATAATTTTTTGCACTGGAGTCAGAAACATATGTCTTGTTCAGAGTTTAATGAGTTAATAATTATGTATAAATACAAATAATGCATTTAAATATATAACTCACACATTCTTGTCATATCTTTACTGTTAAAAGATACAGTACAGTTTTGGAGGTTTGTATAGTTGTGGAAAGCACAAAAATACAAAATTCAAAATGCATCATTATCGGATTTTAAACTCTGACATAGACACTTGAATTGTTTGCCCGGTTGCAGCATTTTATTTTTTAAGCACAGTTTCATCCTTGTTGCATCATGCTTTTGCCCAATGAATTTAACATGGTTGAGTTACTTTTCTGCCTATATTAAACCATCTGACGGGCCAGTGATTCAACTCCTAAATTTACTAGACACTACTTCTCTCCAAGATAAAGTATATCAGCCAGTTTAACAAAGAATATCAGAGAGGAAGCTGTGTTTCATCATGCATACCAAGCAATGTGAGGTTAATCTCTGTTTCTGGCTTTCTATATTCCATGTCAGAGATTGAATCCAGCAGTCACAATGGCAGACAGCGGGAAGACTAATGAGAGCGGAGCTGCAGCAGTAGAACCAGCTAATGGAGACCAGCAGGTGGGGAGCACTATGACCCAAAATGAAACCTATTACAAAACTGAGGCCTATTATGAACTCATTTGATGCTCAGAAATTTATGTTTTGATAAATTACTGTGAGGCATTAATCATTATCCCTAACAGGATACTTACTCTGCACTGAGACAGGATTGTATTTCACAATTCTTGTGTAGAAAGTAATGTTATTATTTCCCCTAGACTGTTGTTACCCGATTGAGCAACTTGCCACTGGTCAGTTCAGCTTGTGAGGCTGTGTCCAGCGTCTACAGTAGCACCAAAGACAACGTGCCCCTGTTGAAGGGAGTGATGGATGTGGCAGAGAGTGGGGTTCGAACCCTGGGAGCAGCTGCCACCACCGGGTCCAAGCCACTCTTGAACATTATAGAACCACAGCGTAGGTTCTTCCCTTTGTGAAAAATATGATGTAATATATGTGCAACGACAGCACACAGATAGACAACACTGAAATGTACAATAAAAGAATATTGCAAGCTTGTTGCACATTAAGGTGTTAGGTGTGAAGCTGAGGTCCAATTGTTACCTGTAGGCTGAAATACAATAGAATATGCTTCAAAGAACAGAATTTGCAGACAGTTCATTTAGGTTTCACAGCAAGGATTAAAACCCTTTCTGTTTCTACTGTACTGTAAACACCAAACTGTTACTTGATGTATCACTTCCCTCTCTTATTCAGCTGTTCATCTTTTGCATGTACATCTACAATTCCATGAAAGTCTCTGTTGTGTACTTGTTCCAGTTGCAGTAGTAAGTGATTATGCCATGAAGGGACTGGATAAGATGGAAGAGAAGTTGCCCATTCTTCATCAACCAGCAGACAAGGTCAGGCACTAATCCTTTCAGTTCTTTTTAAATTATATTTTCCATTTGTGCAGTTGATTTATTGTAATGTTAACCTTTATCACACTAGCTCTTTTACAAACTTTTATACACATATATACATATATAGGTTATACACAACTCAATTGTAGCTCTGATCAATAACTAAGCAGACGCATAGCAACAATGTTTACACTTCACAATATGTGAAAAGTTACTTTACCCATGGGTAAATGGAATAACCTGTCAGAATAAACTGTCAAACATATGACTTGTCCACCTTGTTTTTTTGTCTTTTGTTCTTTGATGCTTTGTACACTGCCCGTCCAAAAAAGTCACCACCTTGATTTAACTAATCAAATAGGTAAGAGACTCCCATTGGATAATTACTGCATTAATGATTATTTTTCGCCCGGCAATAAGTCATTTAACCCTAGCTGATGCAGTGAGTAGCTTCTCATTTCTTAAACAGTCACGTCGGAAGACACCTCATTTGGTCGTGGAAAAGATGTTAATCTATTTCAGAAGGGTCAAATTATTGGCATGAATCAAACAAAGAAAATATCTAAGGAGATTGATGAATCCAGTGGGGGCAGTGCTATGATCCTGGGCTGTTGGTCAGGTCTAGGTTCAGTAACGTTATGTGTCCAAAGAATGAGGTCAGCTGACCACCTGAATATACTGAATGACCATGTTATTCCATCAATAGATTCCATCGATAGATTTTTTTTCTTTCCTGGTGACACGGGCATATTACAAGATGACAATGCCAGGAAAAATGAATGCAACTCTAGACAGGAATAAATGTTGTGACATTGCAGAAGATTATTGACACACTGCAAATGTGTGATGTAATCAAAGCTAAAGGCGGTCCAACAAATTTTTTTTTTTTTGGACAGGCAGTGTATAAAGGATGAGTAGCCAACCCTGGTCCTCAAGGGCCACTGTCCAGCTTATTTTCCAGCTTATTTTCCAGCTTATTTTCCAACTATACTACCCACTGCCAATTACATGGATCAGGTATGTTCAGCCAATCAGAAACTGGAAGTGCCGGACTGCTTGGAAAACAAGCAAAACAGTGACCCTTGAGGATTAGGATTGGCTACCCCCGGTATAAAGCTTGATAATGTCCACTGGAGTGTCTGCTTCTGCTTCTTATAGACATTACTTAAATTCTGTTGATAGAATAATAGCTATAAAATACATTTTAATACCAACATTACTGTCTGAGCTTGGAATATTTACTGCACTTATGTTCCACAGGTAGTGTCGGACACAGTAGGTATGGTGTACCAGTCTGTGGTGGGGACTGTGATGGGTGGTGTTGAGATGACCCGGGCAGCAGTCAGCGGTGGTATCAGCACCATCTTGGGCACCAGGATGGGCCAGATGGTCAGTAGTGGGATGGGCCTGGCCCTGAGCCACTCTGAGGACTGGGTTGACCAGAACCTGCCACTCACTGAGAGAGAGCTGGGTCAGTAGTACGCTAAATTTGGGGGGGGGGGGGGGTAATAAACCCATATGTCTACTGCTGAGCTATAGACAGGTGTGTTTTGACATTGGATCAAATGAAGCTGAGACAGGGCTACGATTAGAATTAATTGATTCTGAACCAGTGGCCAGTTTATGAACGTTTCATCAGTGATGGTTGTAAAGTAACGCAGTAGCTTTTCCAGTAAAACTGCTAAGAGAAGATGTGGTCAGTAGTGTTTTAGAGCACATCAAGTTGACATACTGTCATTTATTTCATTTTATATTATATATAGGCCATTCCACCCTTTTTTCATCTGATCACACAGCTGCTTCATTTTAGTGCTTTACAAATAATGTAACTTTTAAATGAGTGAAATTGGTTGTCTAGTGTTCTCAAATGTACACATCTGGTAATGTATGCAGAAATTATGCTACAGTTTTTCTTTTTTGTTACCTTTTGTCGCAGTCATTTGCCTAAAAAAACATTCAAGTTTAATTTCATACATTATAAATTGCAGCAGGTGCTACTACCATTACAGTTGGCTGATGCTGGCATTTGCAGTGCCATTTACTGTGAGAGTCAGAAGCTGATGCTGTGTCCTTGCTTCATTGATCTGTAGATCAAACACCAAATGTAATGAGCATGTCCAAATTCATTATCATTATAAAGGCAGAACAAGCTGATGTGGCAAGATGGGGTGACCATGACAAAAGTGCTCAGTTCTACCACAATGTCTGGACAATGGTCCACAATATTCATAGAGAGGCAGGCAGGACATTGCAATGAACTTCCCTTCTGTTAACTTGGCTCGTAAAGCACCTACAATTTCCAACACTCACAGCTTCGACACCTGCTCCTGTGATGTCATGCTTTCATGACAACCCACCATACTCCACAAGTAGCCATCCTCTTTATGGATTGTAGATATGAAATGGATCCAATTGCATCTGTTGCCTGCACCAGCACAGTACCCACTGTGACACTACTTTTGAATATTTCCAGTTGTTATTGTGGTAAAGTTCCCACAGATCCACCAAAGTGGCTTTTAACATAGGCACAGGGAGACAGTGTTGCTCTGCATGCTCTTTAGCTCCATAGACTGGTAACTGGAGGGACTAAAATAGCTCTCATTTCTTTTTGTCTGATGTGTTTTACCTCTGCCAGAGTCAAGTTGACTGACTTGTAACAGATGCGACAGTTGGGAGAGAGCCAATTGTGGCTCCATCCATCAGTCAAAAAAAAAAGCCGACTAACCCACAGCACAACTAATGTGGATATACTGGATTTCTACAGTGTATTTCTCCACAGAGTAATTAAAACTTATCACAACTAGGGAGGTCAGAAAAGGTTGAGAAATTGTTTCCAATAGTAAATGTGCAACACTTTTCTATTTCAGCTGCCATGGCTGAACCTGCTACCAATGAGGTGGCTACGCTGTCGACCAGTCCCAGCTACTTTGTCCGCTTGGGGAAACTGTCTGCCAAGGTGCAGGAGCGAGCCCTGCAGCAGTCCCTGGTCCGTGCACGGCATGCCAGAGATGCCACCTATGCTGCAGTGGGTCAGATTACCAGCACTCTGGACCTGGTAGAGAGTGCCCGTACCAGTCTGGGTAGCGCCAGTAACCAGATTGAAGGAGCCTCAGAGCAGCTGCTGCAGCGCTGGACAGAGTGGAAGCAGAAACAGGCTGGAACTGGACAGGCAGATTCAGAGCCAGATGAGCCCAAAGATGAATCTGAGGTCAGGACTGAACCATTTGAGATAAAATGGGATAAATGTATGGATCTACTGTGTCTCAAACAAAATGGTTTATGATCTTCAGACAAAAGTAAACATAAAACAAAGCAAACCTGACTTAACATAAACCCTAACCCTAACCCTAACCCTAACCCTAACCCTAACCCTTAACATAAATATTTTTAACTGCTAACTACTGCTCCGACTTTTATTTGTTGAAGCAAATCAAACAGGATAAGATAACCACACCTTGTTTGTCATGCTTCCCTGAGTTATGGCAAGTCACCCAGAAAAAAGCATCCCCACGTCACTCTATCGCCTCCTTTCTTGTTCATAGGTGTGATATTGTTATTGCACATTGATGGCCTTGTTTTTCGCCAGCTGTAATTTAATCCCTGTCTTAGACAGTTCCACTTTTGACCCATGTGTCCACAGAAAATTAGCCCAAAACATTGAAGGACATCAGGATCATGGTTTTGGTAAAATGGAGACAAACTTCCACTTTCCTGTGTTAGCAGTGGTTTTCATCTTGCCACTCTCTCATTAGTGCCATTTCTGACCAGTGTCTTCCTAATAGTAGAATGATGAACATTGACCCTGATAGAGGTGAGACCTACAGGGCCTTGGATACTCTTGTGGGAATTTCTGCGTTGCATTTCTCTGAGTTGTTTTCCTAAGGGTTCACTAGTGTGCAATGTCTCCCCAGTTAGGAAAAATTGTTCTCACTGACATTGTTTTTATGTGAACATTACTTACTACTTCATCAAGATGCTTTGATTAGTACAACTGAATCAACTTTCTAATGCCATTAGTTGATTTAGTAATTAGATGCAAAGAATCTTTCACATAGTGATATTATTGAACAACATAATTTTAAAACTGTACTCATGTTGTTTTGTGCCAACTTTTGTTCGAAGATCTGAAACGAAGTAATATGAGATATGTACAAAGAGCTGGTAAATGCCAGTGTTTACACTTGCATTTTTTGTTCACAGCAGCTGGAATGGCGGGCCCTCTCCATGGTACGTGGTCTGAGTGACCAGTTGCGCTTTGCGTGCTCCAATGTGGTCTCAAGTGCTCAGGGTCTGCCAGGTGCCGTCCAGGACCAGCTCACCAGTGCAAGGCGATCAGCTGAAGAATTGCAGTCTTCCCTGGGGAACGCCAGAACTCTCACACCTCTCCTTCTGGAAAGAAGTCGTCACCACCTGACCCAAGTACTGAAGGGACCGCGTCTTTAGAGTTTTAATTTTGAGCAACAGCTTCTTATTTAGTGCATTTTTATCACAATTAGATCTACAATTGCCTTTTTATACATTTTTTTATTGGTGCTTAAAAAATACTCAATAATACTTAAATAATTCTCACCCTACAAAGACAGGCTTACATAAGAAACTCCTGCATACTTTACTTAAAGATCTGATCTGTTCTGCTTATTCATTTGCATTCATGATATCAGGAGAGTCGAGCTCCTGTTGCATTTAGGAACATACACAAATTACCCCAATATTTCCTACCAAGAATACAGCCTATCTATTGGTTTGATTATCGTCATGATGAAGTAATACTGGTATGTTCTTGTTTTAAGGTTCAGCAGTCTCTGGATGGTGTCATGGAGTACCTACTAAACAACAAACCACTGAATTGGCTGGTGGGACCTTTCGCCCCTGAGATTACTGAGAAAGCAGAAGACAATGTGGTGACTGAACAGACTGGCCCAAACAACTAGATTTCAAGACTTTGTTGTATTTCTCTATGAGTTGATCATGATTTGAGTTTACTGTAGTTGGACCATATAAAAATACTCAGCATCAACCTGGCTAATGAAAGATGCCTTAAATTCATGTCATGTTTTCCTCATAATGCACTAAATTTGTAATGTAGAGTTTAATGGAAATTAATTACAACTTAAAGCACTGAACCATTGCCTCTGGAATTTGTACAGATGTGTGCACTTTATTATTTATACTTGAAAAGATACACTATTTTACATCAATCTAAGATTAAATCTCTAAGAATGGTATCTAAATAACAGTCTGTGCTGGTTTTGGTTTCACTTTTTGCCTGAAACTAATTGAAAGCAATCCTAGAGTGTTGCCAAATAGTTTTTGCCTGTTCACAACCAGAACATGTTAGGGGCTGAGAGGTGAGAGAATAGGACAGACAAAGGCACACATCTTGAGTAAGCTGTAGAGTGTTCAGAGTGCATTTGATTGAGTTTTAAATTTGCAGTTTTAATTTCAGCATTTTGTGTGTGAACCTTGATGGGGTCAGGGGGGCAGCTAATGACCTGTCAATGAGCTAACATGTCAATAAATGTTGGACACAGCAGAGTGTCGGTGTGGCGTTGAAATGCATGAATAAGAGTGTGACATGTGGGCTTTGCTGTGTGTTGATGGGGTGGTGGGCTTTGCTGTGTGTTGATGGGGTGGTGGGCTTTGCTGTGTGTTGATGGGGTGGTGGACTTTGCTGTGTGTTGATGGGGTGGTGGGCTTTGCTGTGTGTTGATGGGGTGGTGGACTTTGCTGTGTGTTGATGGGGTGGTGGACTTTGCTGTGTGTTGATGGGGTGGTGGACTTTGCTGTGTGTTGATGGGGTGGTGGACTTTGCTGTGTTTTGATGGGGTGGTGGACTTTGCTGTGTTTTGATGGGGTGGTGGACTTTGCTGTGTGTTGATGGGGTGGTGGACTTTGCTGTGTGTTGATGGGGTGGTGGGCTTTGCTGTGTGTTGATGGGGTGGTGGACTTTGCTGTGTGTTGATGGGGTGGTGGACTTTGCTGTGTTTTGATGGGGTGGTGGACTTTGCAGTGTGTTGATGGGGTGGTGGACTTTGCTGTGTGTTGATGGGGTGGTGGACTTTGCTGTGTTTTGATGGGGTGGTGGACTTTGCAGTGTGTTGATGGGGTGGTGGGCTTTGCAGTGTGTTGATGGGGTGGTGGACTTTGCTGTGTTTTGATGGGGTGGTGGACTTTGCAGTGTGTTGATGGGGTGGTGGACTTTGCTGTGTGTTGATGGGGTGGTGGACTTTGCAGTGTGTTGATGGGGTGGTGGACTTTGCTGTGTGTTGATGGGGTGGTGGGCTTTGCAGTGTGTTGATGGGGTGGTGGACTTTGCAGTGTGTTGATGGGGTGGTGGACTTTGCAGTGTGTTGATGGGGTGGTGGACTTTGCAGTGTGTTGATGGGGTGGTGGACTTTGCTGTGTGTTGATGGGGTGGTGGACTTTGCTGTGTGTTGATGGGGTGGTGGACTTTGCTGCGTTGGCCCGGACTGAACCGATGCTCGGGATGACGTCATGGTCGTTGTTTCGAATGTCGGGAGCTAGCGCTGGGTAGGAGGCCGCGCTCACTGCTGGAGACACAAGTTGTTCAAATCTGAAGCCCAAGGTCGTCGACAGACGCCGGTACCTTGAAATTCAGGTACTGTCTTCAACATTAACTACTATACCAGACACCTGCTGAGCGTAACCGATTTTGAACGAGCTAGGACACTGTCGGGTAGCGCTCTAGTTTGGGGCTGGCTGACTATGCTAACAGCTCAGCTAGCGTTAGCCTGCTAGCATTAGCGTTTATTCGATTTAAAAGACGAGATTTGTTTAGTTTGTCACCAAGGAGGCTGCATTTTTTTTTTATTTGGTTTATTTTCGGCGTGATGGAAGACTACTAAGTGAGTTTGGTCCTCCTTTGTTTCGTTGGTATGCTGTGTCAGACAAACAAAACGTTGAGCGAGGCTGTCTGCTAGTTAATGTAAGCGTTTGCTTTGAGCTATGTGAGCACAGGACGTCAATTGTTTGCTGCGGACAAACTCAAACTGAGGACAGTCGGCTCTAAGTTGTTGAGCTATATTGTAAGAAACACAGTGATGCTGGTTACCAAGTCATCGATTTACGTGATTGCTTTATTTAGTTAAGTTTCGGGGCGCTTCTGTGCGGAATGTCTTTAGCTTTTGTTCCCTTTTCTTAACTTTGTTCCGAGCAAAACATCTCGCTGTGCGGCGGAAGAAAGCATAACCCCGTACAGCTAGCTTGCGTTTTCAGAGCCTGCAACTTGCTTTTTACAGCGGAATTGTGCACATATCGTCAAATATTTTGTTTTCGTTCGCAGCTCTAACATTACACACTATTTTATGGTAGATCTATAGCTTAATATCTACAAAAGCTGTAGCCCTTTGCCTTAATGTTTTCAGAAATTAGTGATCAGTTTTATTGTATTTGGTGTCATGTTGTTAATGTCAGCGATTGCTGTTGCCTTTTAGATTCATTTAGAAAAATAATTTGACTTGTATCATCAGTTGACAAAGTTCAATTCTGTTAAAGTGGCACAACTAGACTTGTGGAGTTTGTTGGGCCTAATTTTGGTTGATTTGAAAAAATAAAACTTCCTGACAAATCTTCATTATAGCTACAAATAGTGGACCATAGCTCTTATCTTATAAAGAAATCTTACATTTTGCTTCAAAAGCAAAACTTTTACCCTCATGCTTCATTAGCTCTCCAAGCTCTTTAAGCTATAATCTGAACAACCATATAATCCAACAGGGACTGCTACTCACTTTACTAACTTCTGCAACCCCATTTACAGGAATATCCTCTCCCATTCCCCTTGCCCCCTCTGTCAGAGCATGGCTCAGGAGACCAATCAGACGCAGGTGCCGATGCTTTGCACCATGGGATGTGGTTTCTATGGTAACCCCCGCACCAACGGCATGTGTTCGGTCTGCTACAAGGAACACCTGCAGAGACAACAGGGAGGGGGGCGATCCAGCCCCCCGGGAGAGAAAGGTATGAAGATGGGAGATCTGGAAGAGATGGGATGTGATCTATAACAACAAAAACGGGGTTGGTGCTGGATATCGGCCTGTTGGATGGAAAAGACAAGAACTTGAAACGGGGTCTCTTAAAAACTATAAAGGCATTGTGAGGTGGGGTGTTACCTAGACAATGGCATCAGAAGGCAAGAGAGTGACATTTACATCATATATTTGACTTTAACTCAAAGCATATCTGATCATTGTCAACAAGCATAGGAAAGGAATGGCAGTTAATACTATAAGATACTTAGAAACAAATGGAAAATGCAGGGACAAGGTAACAGGTTCAGCGCTGTTCGTGCTGTGAAGCTGTTCTCTCCCCACACAGTGGCTACAACACCAGCAGGATCACCAGGATCTGCTGGTGTGACTGTGGAGAGTGCAACATCAGAGCCAAGTACAGACGTGGCAGGAAATCCATCTGAGGAACAAACAACCAGGTATGTTGACAAAGACTTGTTTCAGCAATGTACTGTTTCATTGGGTACTAAAACAGTAAACTGTTTCCGGAAGTTTGTCATCAAGTTCAATAAAAGACTTATTACTAAATTGGATATTTGATAGATAGTTTTTAAAATGCCAATTTAAATAATGAGTGGATCAGTGTATCAATTACTCTCGTCTACAGAGTAGCTTGCTAATGTGTACACTTGAGTCCCCTCAATTTGTCAGAGCTGGAATTATTTTACAACCATTTCCACTCTTAAATGTTCTTAACTTAATCTGATGATTCCAGACACTTTGGTAAGATCTTTTTTTCCCCCAAGCCAACATTTTAGAGAGTTCACACAAAGAGAAAGATTAGAAGTGTTGAAATTTATACACACGAGGATACCTGTCAGCAAGGCACAATGCAAGGTCAGAACTAACCATTAAATATTTTTATAGCATTTAATACAACATATAAATTGAAAATGGCGACGGTTTCTTTGCCAGTTGTTTATCTGGTTTCAGCTTGTAGTAATGTATTGTCTCTGTTAAACAGCAGTCTGTTGTAAGCTTCCTGTTGACTGTTGTGCTTTATTTAAAGCAACATACAACCTGTTTGTCATAAAGCAGGCTTTGCTATACATTCACTATGTAAAGAGGCCAGTCATTTCTTGTATAATAGAGTCATTCTTCTTTAAGTTGACACTGAACAAAAGAGCTCGAGAGTAATGCACTGTAGTTTTTAAAATGGCCTGAGGGTCTGTTTTTAAAACTGCTGCATAATGTTGAATAATTGCAGGCATAGTTCAATTTTTTCTAATTAACCATTTTATAAAGGCCCTTATATGGTCTGCTTTTGGTTACATCAAACATTCTTATAGACTTGTGAAATATATTTTCTTTATGCCATAATGAAGGAAGTGTGATGGATGAAAGAGTTTGCTGGAAAAAACACAATTACTCACATAATAATGTACCAAGAGATCACATTCGTTAGAGCTTTTATTCTGCCAAGAATGTCTACGGAGAAGTCCAAACAGTCATTTGTTCCCAGTTTGATGAAACTTTTGAATTATCAAAAGGGATTTGTGCTTGATCTCTCTGTGTGTAGTAGTTATGGATAGTTATTCGCTGTGTACTGTATGCACCATATGGTCTCTGTAGGCCTTGCCTGTTTGTAGTCCTAATAATATGAATGTGATAGATTATCAAAGGCAAAGATTTGTGGTTGGAAAAGGAATTGTGTTCTCTGCATTTTCACATAAGTACCTTCTAGTATTTAGATTTATGTTCTGTGAAGGGTATGGATTAATTAGTTCGACAAAAGTACACAAATCTGTCACTTTCTGTGAATTCAGAATTTATTTCTTGTACTAGAAAACAATTCTTATTTGTGCCTAAAATTAATGAATTGTTATTTTTGTTTTCTTTGTAATGCCAGCCCTAGTTCTCCAAGCCCAGTAACTCAACAGATGACTGCGATGAGCATCTCCCAGGATTCAGGACCTGTTGACTCTGATCGAGCCGAGGCTGAGGAGGGAGAAGAGGAGGGTACTTCAAACAGCACAGGTACTCATCATGGAAGACGAATCAATTCGCTACCCATTTCACTATGACGTTTTATATGAACTTTTGTATCCCACACACACAGCTTAATTCGTTTATGACCACTGTACCTCTTTGTGTAAATTCTTTTCCACCAGAGCCCACGGGGGAAGCAGCACAGGCTTCATCTGATGGCGACCAAACACCTGATAAAAACAAGAAAAAGAACCGTTGTTTCTCTTGCCGGAAAAAAGTGGGTCTTACTGGTAAGGAAGAAAATAATTTTATGGAGCACACAGGTGGAAACACTGAACTCTTCATAGCTACTTGTAAGGTTCAAAGGTTTGTAAGTAATAAACCTCAATTACTACAGTTTCACACCATTGATTTAACAATAACCTCGTTGATCTTCCTTCAGAACAGCTTTGAAAATAATCATTTTAACTTTCGAGTGCTTAAAAAGATCAAAGATCTGTAACACCACAATCTAAAATCTTGCTTGTGTGATGGTTGTGCCACACCCAGCCATTTGGGTTCAGCTTTTTTGGTTTGGTGCTTTCACTGCACCTTTGCCAAACAGAATAGCCTCAGAGAGAGCTCCAGGGGCAATTTTAATTTTTAATAGCAATATTTGTATATAGGTCAAAGTGACCTAGAAGAACAACTAATAAGTCAACAGCATGTGTACTGCCATTTACAGTGAATATTCCAACTGATCATGTTTACATTTTTCTTTTTCTTTTTTTTTTACTAAAGGTTTTGACTGTCGCTGTGGTAACCTGTTCTGTGCCATTCACCGTTACTCTGACAAACACGACTGTCCCTATGATTACCGGAGTGCAGCTGCTGCCCGCATACGCAAGGAGAACCCAATCGTTGTGGCTGAGAAAATTCAGAAGTTATGAGGACTGAGTGCAAAAAAAAAAAAGTCTCTTTGACTTTGTGAATTTGAACAATGGTGACATCGATGAAAACACCTGATATCATGGCTTCATTTGTTCATGGTAGTCTAACATGGGCGGGGTGGTGTGGTTGCAGCCGCTTTCCAAACGCGTCCCTTACTAGCATCTCCCCCTCTCTCTCCACTAGTGACTGTGGCTAAACCTGAGTGGTGTGTGTGTGTATGTATTTGTATGAAAGTGTGTAAGCACATTTGCTTAAGAGTTGGGGGGAGAGAGCTGTAGGGGCATGGTGGATAAAAGTGTTGCTGTGGGAAGGGAAGGCATTTACGTTTTCTTCTTTTTGTTTCTGAATATTGGGGGGGGGGGGGGGGTTGTCGTGGGTTTGTTTTATACAATCCCTGTAATGTAATTGAAATAAGGCAGGGGTAAAGGAATGTGTCACACCCTGGATAATAACACACAAGTTGATTTAGAGGGATGAGTGGATTTAAAAAAAAATAACTAGGTGGCTTCAAGTATCAGCAAAACCTTTTAAGGGCTTTGGAATATAATTTCTTTTCTCCCAGACTCAAAATGATGCCAACTGCTTGTCAATTTTAATTTTTTTTCTTTTCCTCTTACCTTTACCATATGGGTCACCACATGTTGAACACCCAAGTTTCAGCATTTTCCAGAAAAGTTTCTCTTTGATATATTGACTTATCATACTGATATTGGGTGCATGAACAGTTATTGGAGGGGTGGGGGGTGGGCATGAGTAGGGGAAACTGAAAGTCTTGAGTTAACTGAGTGATTGAATTCTGTGTTGTTGTTTTTTGTTTTTTGTTTTTTCTTTCTGTTTTAATGAGTGTATGACATCAGAAGATCTATATTAATATATTGTAGTTAGCTTGAATTGTGTGATTGCATTCTATTTATTTTTTATCATTTGGTTGGTCTATGCTGGAGGATTGGCAGCATGTGTCAGCAAATCATTACGATTTGCCCTTACCCTTTTAAATTCATATTGATTATATAACCATTGGAGAACAAAAAAAACACACAAGCTCTGACTTGATGAAGTAGAGTTCAGTTAATAATAATTAAGACTGTGCAGTAAAATGTCCGTTAATTTTGAATTTGGATACAAAGCACAACTTAAAAAGTGTGTCAGCCGCAGAGCACAAGATAATGCCACACCTACTCAGTTTTGTTCAGCATCTGGGTCATTTGCAGTTTATATTTGATGCGTATAGCGGGCTCACTGAGGAAATTGCCAGTTTGATTGATGAGATGTTCTGTTTTAGTAAGGCAGCGTCGTTCTCCTTGAATGCCCTTTTCTGTGGAGTCATAGTGAAACTCCATGTTTTTCTAACCACCAGCAGACCACTGACACATGCTGAATTAAAAACTGACCTGGGTCGCAGTTACAGTGCACAGCGACACACCTCATGCTCAGCTAAAGTAAAGACTGTCGCAATGCTGCAGAGTTGTGTGCTGTGCTTTCGCCGTGCGCTCAGATTTAGATGAATCCATGCCATGAAGGCCGCGTCTAGCTAGCTTCTTCTAGGAAGATCAACCTTACATGCATGTGTGCAGTCAGACATATACGTTATGTTGTTTTGTAACTGACTGCGCAGTTTGAAACGAAGCTGGAATGTTTTAAAAGCCACACAGCAGTAGCACAATGCATGGCTGGAGTCTTGAGATTCAAGTTAACGGGACTCTACAGTTTTGTTCCAAATGTAAATACCATATGGTTCCTATTCATATAATATATTCTTATTGTAGATTTTTGCCAGGTAATAAAGGTGGGGGAGTAAGGTGAAGAATTATACTATGTGTAATTTTTAAAAAGTGCTTATCCAAAAAAGAATGGGCCAGAAATGGCACCAATTTCCTTCGCTCATCTTGTCGCCCTTCTTATTTCCAAGTTCTTCACTACATCAGATGCCTGAGTAATGTTACAAGTATGTTAATTAACTGGCCCTACATTAGTATCTCCTACAGGTAACCTGGCTTTACAGTGCTAGTCAAATTAAGAAGCCCCTATAACCTTTGTTAACCTCTGAATAACACAGTATTCCATTCTGTTACTGAAATTATTTATAGCATACCGATATTATTGAAAGTTAATATGACGACTCGTGAAATGTACAAAGGGGCAGTTTGAGGTTACATGTTTTCATTAACAGACTCTTTCCTTGTAAATGTCGCTTGATTTTGATCATCAAATATCTGTGAAAACTGTAGAAAGAGTATGCCTTTTATAAATAGTCACTGCAGAATTGCTTTGACATACATGACTCTTCCTGAATCCCAGAATACCCTGTAGGACCTGGTTGAATTATGTTCTAAGAGCTTTGGGAAATTGCCCATCATTAGAATTCATGTCAGAGTCTTAGTGTTGATCATGGACATGGTTTTGTTGAATAGGCTGGTCATCTAAATCCTGGACTGTTCAATATCTCTTTCTGTTTTAGAAAATTCAAATTGAGATTTTATGGGGAAAAAGAGAAGAATTGTAATTATTTAGGCAAAGTTGTGGTTACTGCAGCTCTCCACTTGTGTGTTCCCTACCTTTTATATATTCAGTCTTGCCTCCTGGGTTGATAACCATTACAAAATGCTGTTTTCCTCTACAGATTTACAGTCCTTTGAGAGAAAATGCCCTTTACATAGAATGATTGTCCAGCTGTGTAAATCGTGTGGGCTTCATGGTTTACATTTGCTGTTTTCCAGTGACTGCTCATCTCAAAGATTTTTTTTTTAATGACCTTGAGCAGTTTGAATGTAAACCACCATAATTCACACAGTAAACTATAATGTCATTTATTAATCTACTCTGCCCTAATATTGACTATGGCAGAGAATGGAGGTTAAAATTGACTTACATTTGATTAGTGACCGTTAACTAAAAGAGTTTGGGCTGTTTGTGATGAAGGACTGGGAACCAGCATTTAGGGCAAACATACCTAAGTATTCTAGCTATTGACAGTACACATTCATTTTCTCCTTCTGTTGCTTTGATAGAATTTTGATGTCTTCAATCCTGTCTTTAGCACAACCTTTTGTAATCAATGTCCTCGTCATGGCATTGGTTTTGATTGATAATAATGATAAACCTTCCAGTTATGATGAGTCTGTTAACTGCATAGGCAAAGACGTGAATATGATTCATTTGTCTTTTGACATGAGCTTGAGGGACATCAAATGAAATCTACAATGTTCAGAGCTGTAGTTCTTGTCCCTTGGCACTCCAGTCCCCCAGAAACACCACCAGATATCTTTTTATTTTGTTTTCTTTAAAGATTTAGGATTGTATGATGTGTAAGAGTAAGTATAAAACAATAAAATCACAAAGTTTATTTTAAATTATACTTGTCTTTTGTATTTATTTTGCTATACATTAGTCATATTTATTCTCTTAAAATATCAGAATAATTTCTGTCTTAAGCCATGTGTTGTTCCAAACAGTTATTGTTTCTAGGGTGCTAGAGCAGTGAATCTATAAACTGTGGCCCCACAGCTTTGTACTTGTATATTGTTCTCAGACTTGGTAAAACACTACTACTTGTGTAGTGCCACAAATGGTACTACACAAGACCATGTGTGCTCCAGTCTATTGTTCTCGATGAAACACATGGACTTAACTCACAAAGAGAAATATGTGATTTGAGTTTTATTTTTAATACCACACTGCAGACTATTCCCCCATAATAGAAATTACACTAATGAAAATAATGGATCTTACCATTAATGGTGAATTTTAGAAACACACAAAAACAGTCATGAGTGCAGAACTTTCAGGCAAAACACAAAGAATGATAATAGTTGTGGTATGGCCACCTGTGTGTTTATGTGAAAGAGATTTACATGTTTTTATTAGAGTAATGTGGCAGGTTATATTTTGTTTTACATCTTTGTAGAGCTTTTATGCCACATTCCTTCCTGTCACTAGCTGTAATATTGTAATTGATTTCTTTTGGGGGTTTTCTCCCCCATTGTCCTCCCACAAAGGTGTTTTCATTTAATTAGCCCAGCATCCGATTGCCTGTACAGACCTTTTCTTTATTTATTTATTTATTAGAAGGACAGGGGGAAACTAACATGACTAATAACGGATCAGTTCCAGTAAATGATTTCATCCATCCAGTGCATGTAATACCAAGACCTTAAGTGGAATGCGCCCATCATAAATGCTTCTGCTTGTTTTGCAATGACACACCAAAGTGTAAATTCATTCTACTGACTCTGTATAAATGAGATCATTGGAAGCAAGGCTATCTGCATTGCTGACTACCACTAGTGTAGTTTTTTTAAACTATGACCTGACACAAAAGAGATCTAATCAGCCAGTCAGAAAATAAGCCCGTCATCATCCTACATGGGAGGCTAAAATACACGCAAAACAACATTATGTGATTTGTCATTTGTAGTTTTTTGTCTCTTTGCAGTTATTTTTGCCCCTCTGTGGTCATTACATATCTTCATGCTCATTTTTATGAGGCTGTGTGTCTCTTTGTGGTTGCTTTGCTATGTTCGGGCTTTTAATTGAGCTCTCTAATTTCAAATTCAGACAGAGATGATGATGATGTCTTAGCCCACCCCCTATGCTCTTACAGTAATCCATCCATGGTGGGAAACCATCTATTCCAAGTAATAGTTTTATCAGTTTCTCACTCACAGATACATGATGATGCATCTGGTTCTTTGATTAAAAACAATAAAAGAAAAGAAAAAGAAAAGAAGTTGATAATCTCACACCAACCAGGCCATGTTAGTCTCCAAGACAAAACAATTGTGATGATTCACTTCCCTTAAAAGGTGCAAATCAACAATTAAGTTCAATTATGACATCTTTCACTGCGCCGTCACTCACGCTGATAACAGGTTTCCCTTAATTGTCCAATGGAAACGCCTGACGTCACTTCCTGTCTGCTATCGCTTCCGGATGCGGTGAAACGGCAGCGAAGTAGGAAAACACCGCACATACATGGATTAATTTAAATGACGAGACGCTGGCTCAGAAAGTCAAAGGCGACCCCAGCACCGTCTACAGCGGAGTCATGAAGAGAAATACACCTGCTGGAGTCTGTGTCGTGGCGGTGTTTTGCTTCGGGTGTGCGCGAATGAGTGTTCCTACTGAGTAGCTGTGTTTATGTCCTTTTGCTAGCTTAAGCTTAGCCAGTGTAGCTTTAGCTCGTACGCACAGACGCACAGTCTGGACTCTCTCGAAAAGTATAACTGGTATTCTCCGTTTTTCTCGATAGCTTACTCGTCCGCAGAGGAGGGAGAGTTACTGTGCGTGTTTGATTGCAATTTAAAAAAAAGCGTCCAGAGTTGGTTGTAGTCACTTTGAGATCGAGACTGCTTTGGAAACGTTTGCTTCTGACTGTCAACACGTTGGAAGGATCCGTAAAATATCCAGGACACGTTTGGTGAACATTGTGTCTGAAATCACTCGACGACGTGTCAAGAAGTGGACAAAATGGGTGCGATGTGGACTTCAGTCACCACACAGAAAACACAGTAGACGCTTGGTAAATAACAGCTCCCTGTCAGCTGGTGACCTCCACTACTTTTACTCTGCTGACAGGACCTTTAACAAACAGTATCCTGTGTTTGAATTCTGCTGAACTGGAGGAAGTCTTCCTTGTTTTATTTTTGTTTCAGCATAGCTAATTTCTGCTTAGGCCGAGCTCCTCTGATCAACAGGTGGGTCTTTTTTTGTTGTTGTATTATAACTGTAGTATAATTGCAGGAATGTTTTCCAGAGTTGAGTGTAACTGTTGTTTTCATTGTTGAGTTATTGGCTTAATATATGTTAAAAGATGCTGTTTCAGTGATTATAGCTTAACAGGGCCACAGCCAATGTCCACATTGCTTTAGTCTGATAAACACATGCTATTTGCAGTATCTGTTAATTTATTTGTTACTTCCTCAATAAGTCTATTTATTGTTTGATCAACAAAATGTCAGAAAATTGTAAAAAAAAGCCCCAAATGTTCTTAGAAGCTTATTTCGTCTGACCAAAATCCACAGATTTTCAGATTACTACAACATAAAGCCATAACCAGACAGTGCCCCAGTTTTAGAGCCCAAAAGTTTGGCAGTGTAGTTAATTGTTTGCACTTTTAACATTTACTGATATTACTGATATCTTTGACTATCAGCATTGATTTCATGTTGATTCATTAACTCACTAAGTCAGTCACCTCTAATTTCACTAAATTGAATGATATATCACCAAAATACATTGTTGAATTGTAGCTAATGTTCATGGCATGCTACATTTGTGTTTATTTATACATATATTCAATAGTTGGTGTTGTAGAACCATCACCATTGTTACCACAGACTTGTACATTACATTGTTATGAGTATCTCATTGTTTTAACACTGGGATGATGTGCGGCTGTTAGCACAGTGATTCTCTTGTCTTCCTCCTGCACAGTGAAGGATGAATGGCCTCTCTCTCAGTGAGCTCTGCTGTCTATTCTGCTGCCCGCCTTGCCCCAGCCGCATCGCGGCCAAGCTCGCCTTCCTGCCCCCTGAGCCCACATACACCTTTCTTCCAGACCCAGAGGGAGCCCCAGCTACACAGGGGGCAACAGGGACATCTAGCCTGCGGTCGCGGAGTGGAGCATCAGTTGCAGGAAGCGGAGGGGCCGGGACTGTCGAGGGGAGGTGGAAGCTTCACCTGACAGAACGGGCAGAGTTTCAGTACTCTCAGAGAGAGCTGGATACGACAGAGGTGTTCCTCACACGATCCACCCGAGGGAACAGAATCGGCTGCATGTACATTCGCTGTGCTCCCAATGCAAGGTGGGTATTTTAAAATCATTTAATTTCTGTGCAACATTTGATTTATCCCAGTGAAGGTAGCTGTATGCAGCAGCTCATCATGAGATCAGCAGATAGTCACTCACTATCAGTCATTTTCAGACCATTAAACCAGTAACACATTAAAACCTTTAGAGTATGATTTATTTGTTTGGATCAGCTTGCTCGACCTTTGCCATTCATTTTCTAACTGTGTCACACTTCTTCAGAAGTGTTACCACATCCTCTTGTCAGTTTCTTCCATGCACATCCAGGTCTACTTCCTGTGCTTGTCTGTCTGTTGACTCAGCTGACTCGATGCTTTTCTCTTCCTGCTTTTTTTCATGGATCACTGTCAGGATTTGTACAAACCTGAAGTAGAGTGTTAAGTTCCTCTTGCTTGGCAATTCTTTCTCATGGTAATGATTATAACTAAAGAGCATCACATTCAGGTATAAGAGATCACTTTCCGGTCAGTTAGCTGTTTGGATTTCTATTCTGTAGGGCTTGTGAGCAGTGTTTGGTAGATGTTTTTTATCAGGAGTCATTATATAAATTGGCAATATCCAAATAAACAGTATTTTATGATATGTACTAACACACATCCTTCTCCACTGTTCTACTTCTGATTCATTTACCAAATGAATTAAAGAGATGGACAGGCTTGTGTTACAGGCAGTGTGCCTTGTACTAATGTCTATCTAGAATTACACAGGAATGAATCTAAACCTCAGCTGATATAACAGTGTCTTTGTTATGCCACGTTCTGAGTTGAAATGCCAAGAGCAAAGCTACAGGGCATATGGGTTCATAAACAAAACCACTGAGGGAGGATCGTATTCCTCTGCAGAGTACAACATGCATTCATGAATAAAACGCAGAGGCTTACAGTGGATACTCTGCTTCTCAGGTTGTGCAAAATGTCCAGAAGTCAGAGTCATATGACATGTGTCCATGTCAAATGACTCCTGCTTGCAGTACCTTTAGACAAAGATGTTTCAGTCTAAGTGAAGTTGCTGTGTTATTATTGTTTATGCTTAATGTGATTCTTTCTGCTACAAATGTCAGAGTTTTTAATACTGAATTAAAGATGTTAATCTTCATTTCTATACTGTGTTTTCATTCTAGGTGATGTAATAATGTAGGCGCTGTACGGACATTTTACATGTACCAATAAGAACTGCAGCCTAATCTCTAATGACATTTTCACTGTGTGTATGTGTTTACTTTAAAATGTTGTTGTTTTAAACTGTTTTTGTAGTTGCAGTGCGTCTAACTCTGTATCTGTTTGCCCATCTACTGACCTGTTTTCTGAATGTGATTCCTCGCAGGTTTACAGTACTTTTCTCCCACGGAAACGCTGTTGACTTGGGGCAGATGAGCAGTTTCTACATTGGCCTCGGCACCCGCATCAACTGCAACATCTTTTCCTATGACTACTCAGGCTACGGTGTCAGCACTGGCAAACCCTCTGAGAAGAACCTCTATGCAGACATAGACGCTGCCTGGCATGCCCTGCGCTCACGGTATAGTGTGATGCAAATGGCCCATATGTCTGCTTCGCGTGATAACTGATTATACATTTGCTTGCTCTGCCAACACAGGACACACTGTGTATATTACAAGCAAACCAAATCATGTTAAAGTTATTGAGGGACTCATATCATCATTACTGTGTTCAGTTCTTAAAAGAAACTTAATGGAAAGAAAACTGATGATGGGTGAAAGAGAGACAGGTAAAGATAAAGATGTGAATGAAGGTTTCACAGGTTGCGATCAGAACAGCTGGGATGATGAGTAGACCACAGTGGGGACAAATGTCATGGGAATAAAGAAGAGTGAGTTGGATGGATGAGTGGGGGTTGTGTCTCAAGGACTTTTGCACTTTGATAAAGTGCCTCATTAGTGAAAGTTGAGCTGCTCTTATGCAGCTGTAGCTTTGGGAAGATGTCACACTACAGCGCACTGATTAAGGGTTGGTTGAGCTGAATTATATTCGAGTGTAACTGTCACTAGAATTATTTCTAATAATTAAAAGATATGTTCTGCTATATATTTTACCTTTCACACAATGCTGCTTTTATTAGCCTGGGTTATAGGGGTTTGCTCTTTTTCTCCCTTTTATCTAGGTATGGCATTAGCCCAGAGAATATTATCCTGTATGGACAGAGCATTGGTACAGTTCCCACTGTCGACCTGGCATCACGATATGAGTGTGCTGCTGTGGTCCTTCACTCACCTCTAACATCTGGCATGAGAGTGGCCTTTCCCGATACAAAGAAAACCTACTGCTTCGATGCTTTCCCCAAGTAAGTCTTTATGTACCTTTTTGAACACAGTAAACAAAATCTCTCTCTGTCAGCCTCAACTATAAAATACTTGTTCAGCTGTTGCACAGACAGTGTCACTGGCTGAAATGTCTAAAATGCTGAAATCTTTATCTATCTCTGTCTCTTTAAACCTCTAAAAAAGGTCTACATGTAAACGTAATAGCAGACTGTTTGGTTGCCTGCTGGCATTTCTGCTTAATTACAGTTCTGCAAACAGAAAAGCATAATCGCCCCTTGCACTTGTCCAAGTGTTCCTTAACTAAGACAAACATCTGGACTGAAAAAAACAGTTCCTGGATTTTAGGATCACATTTCTATGTCTTGATGTTTAGTTTCAATATGCTTCTTGGCAAGTGTGTGGGTATCATTTTATTTTTAGAAACATGAGTAGGCCATCTAAATACTGTAATATATCAGAGGTCCATGATATCTTGCAGTAAAAGAAATGGTGCAATAATTATAATATTATCTGGCACATGTTTTTAAAATAATTTTCAATATTTCTATAATATAGCTGCAGCTCACATCTGAGTCAAGTTAAACACAGATATGATATAGTCTTATGTAGTAACCATCACATATGACCTGTTTATTATTATCATAAGCATTAAATAATATTGTATTTTATATTTTATTATATTAGTTGATGGATTTACTTCAGGTAATACTGAAGTGTAACTTTAGACTAAAAAAACTTTAGTCTTTACTGAAACTGCCATTCATGTTGACAGCAGCTGTATTATTAATCTACTACAAGTTGTTCAAACGTGAAGGCCATCTATGTCTCTAACATTAAAATGTCCAGCCACAGCTGTTCTGTTGAGTTTAACTCTATCTTTAATCACAGAAACATGTTTGTACAATCAATGCACAATCATGAAGAGCAAAAAAGATGAGTGTAGTTACAAATGATAACTAATGATAATAGAGGAACTTTGCAAAGGTAGAACGGATTAGAAAGTGTAAACGCATTACTTTCACATCCTATAGTCTTGTCTTACACTCTTAACTGGAATGAAAGTTACTTTTCTATATTACCATAGAATTAGATAAACAGAAAGGTAAAAGGCTGCAGTGTAGCAGCTTTTCAGATCTTCTTGTAATGCTTCATATTTTGTTGGAGCCTCCTACTCTGATGAGATTTGGTTCCACACATTTGCGTTTGATTGTAATGTGGGTGTTCGCTGTGGTGTTACTGTGTATTTTTACTTTCAAACCTTGGCCACGAAACAATTCCCTTGGCTGGACAATAACGACACGGAATAATGCTATCATTAGCAAGCCCCTATCCCTGCTGTTCTTGTTGTGGCTGTTCGGGGCTGAGTCTCACGAAGGTCAGCAGCAGCCAGTGCCAGCCTTAATGCAGTGTCTATTCCAGATGGTACAAGTGGGTGAGGAGCAGCAGAGATGGTAGGAAACCAGGGAATGTCTCATTTAGTGTGTAGTGAACTGAGAACGTCTCCAACCTTAGGTTTCAAACTCAGAGTGGGCAGTTGGAATCATGTCGTCCTCTTGGTGTATCAGTCGCTGTCTTTTTTCTTTGTTTGCTCAGTGGTGCTTGAAGGTTTGTGAACTAAACTTGACCTAAACGTAGATAAAGAGAGCCCAATTAAACAATTTATTTTTCTTGGAAAATATTAATAATCATCAGAACAATAATCAGCAATAAACCAAAATGGTTTGTGTGCAAAAGTGTGGGAACCTTTAGCATTATCAATTTCTTTGAAGGGGAAATTAGCGTCAGGTGTTTCAGTCAGTGGGAGGACAATCAGGCATCGATCACTCCCTTATTTAAAGAAGAGGAATCTGAGTTGTTACCATCAAAGTCTGATCTTGGAAACACAGATTTATAAAATGTCATAGCAAACGTGTAAGCACCACTGGAAACCTGTGCTGAATTGTTAGCTGTGGTTATTATATAAGTCATTTTATTTTTCTTCATCTTTTTTTATTTTTTCAGTTTCTGTACTGTCCCCAACCAAACAGCTCGAACAGCTTTTTTTTTTTCAAGCAGTAAATATGTTTTATAGCCCACAACAAACGACTTTTACTTCAGTGACGTATTAATTGTGCTTTTAGTTTTTTCTTTTTTCCCTCAGACTAGCACACTGAGACTTTGGGGTGTCACTTTTTATGACTTGATCCACAGAGCCAGTCTTTTATGGGTCCAGTTCACTTCTCTTTTGAATCGACTCATGCTGTCTGCTTTCTGAGCTCTTTTATAGGGGCGGGGACAGTGCTCTAAAATGTGACAATCTTTCTCTTTCCCCTTTTTAGCATTGAGAAAGTGTCCAAAATTACATCCCCGGTGCTTATCATCCACGGGACGGAGGACGAGGTGATCGACTTTTCCCACGGCCTGACTCTGTTCGAGCGCTGCCCCAAAGCTGTGGAGCCTCTCTGGGTGGAGGGAGCAGGACACAACGACATTGAATTGTACAGCCAGTATCTGGAACGCCTGCGCCACTTCATAGGACAGGAGTTGGCAGTACAACACGCCTGACCAGCACCACTACAGTCGCCATCAACCTCACAATTAACTTTGTTGTTGGTCCCTTTAAGGCCTCACTTCTTTTCTTGAGATGTCAATTTCCCCCAAGAGCCGTCTAAATTGTCCCTGATCTCACCGACTCTTCCAGGGGTGTAATGTTTCACATACTGCAGTGCTCTGTTTTCTGGGCACAGGATGCTGTGGATTGACACCACACAGAGGAAAGGTGGCATGTGTACACCAGATGTGTGTGAAAGTCACAAACTACATTTAGACTGTTGTTTTGTTTTGTTTTAGCAGAAACTTTATAAGTGAAACCATCACGTGTTGTTATGCTGCAGCAGATGTTCCTATGTTATTCAGCAACAAAGACAGTGACCACAGGAAGGCCTTTTTTTTTCTTGGAAATACTTTAACAGAATTACTCACACAAGTCAAATACATTATGGCCACATGTTAAATTTGTTTTCAAATTTTCCAGCCTCATACAGTTTGTAAACTTTAATTTACACTTTTAACCCAAGTTAAATAGTGAAACATGGAGGATTGGCCGTGCTCTGTAATGTGATTGGGGATGTAATTACTTTAAAAACTGCAAACAAGTTAGTAACTATGGTCTCTACATTGAGGCACGAGTTTGTATTAGTAACACCTCTACAGTCGAATGCAATTCAATAGAAAAGCCATCTAATAAATCCTGTTTCAGAGAGCTTTATCTCACCGCTACTAGAGTGGAGTTGGACTGCATTAAGCTGAAATGTGTTTCTAATGTCCTGCCCCTGTTGTGTGTGTGTGTGTGTGTGTGTGTGTGTAGATCTGCGGTGGAGGAAAGCGGTGACTCATCTATATTTCTAGATAAAAGCTAAAATGATGCTTAGACAGAAGTTTGTATTTGGAGTGTTTGCTTTTCACTGTATGGCCATTTAGCTCAGGTAATCCTCTTTTAGACCCTAGTGTCACTCTGGTATATTTTATATGTAAAACCTTAGATCAGATCATGTCTATTCACTGTGAGGTCTGTTCTTAGTCTTAATTTTTAACCAAGTCATACCACCTTAAGTCTTCTCTGCAGCACATGAGGAGCTCCTTTGTTTAGTGGAATACTCTGCGAGCCTGTTGGCCCTCTCCTGTTTGTTTTAGTCTGTTCGTCTCGTTTATGTCTCACACCTGTCAGACTACTAACACCTAGTAACACTAAATTTGAGGCCTCTTTTAATCCTAGTCTCTGATGGCACAGGAGAAATTTTGTTAGCAAAAGTAGTGCATTACATTTTTCAAATATTAATGAATTAATTGATGAGCTTCACATTTTGATCATTTAGAATAATTTCCAAGCAAAGGAACAAATGTTTTAGCATGACAGTGGTTTATTGTTTAATTTTTCACTGATCATTTAGGGAAATATCTGTAATTTTCCCATTTTGCTGCACATGGCTTTTTATTTTATTTCTTTTTTTCATTATATACAGCACAATGACAACTGGTACAAGATATTATCTGCTGGCTGCCCTGCTGAAGTTATTTGGGGTTGACACAAGATAAATCATGCTTTCAGTGCTTTTTTTTTTTTATTTTTTACTCCCTACATTTCTCACACTCCATCAGGACAAAATCCCTTCGTTCTCTCACCTGTGGTCTGTTTTTCAACTGGATGTGAGGTGCAGTCTGAAGCATTTATCATTTTAAACAACACTCAGATATACATTTATGGCTACCAATGTCAATAAAATGAAGTGTTCTTACTGAACTGAGTTGATATATTGCGTTCTGAGTGTTGCTTTGTTAAACATCTTAGTTGAAAGTTGAGATTAAGATGGTTCCATGTGATTGTTGAAGGGAAGCCAGGATTTTCTTGTCAGTGTATGAACCAAAGTTGAACTATTTTGTCTCTGCGTGTGTACCAGTGTACCTGCTGTTTATCTTTGTATCTTTATAACCAAAGACAACATGTAAGTCCATTTATTCCTGGATTTTATTTATCTTCCTGCTTGGTCTAAACCTTTTACTACCACTTCACAGTTGGATGCAAATTAACTATACATTTTTCATAAAGCTAAATAATGTCGCATCATATCATGTCTGGTTTTAAATATGCAAAGGAAACAACCAAGTTATGGGTGTTTTATTTGTCAAGCTGTTTATAAATTGTCATTTGTGGAGACAGTTAAGCAATACAATAAATGTGTGCGTGCGTGTGTGTGTGTGTGTGTGTGTGATGATAGCAGAACAGTGTTAGGGTAGCTTCAACCACACACATGAAAAGCTATAAGAAGAAAAGTGTGTTTAATTTGAATCTTTAGATGTCTGCCGTTGCACAGCTGTGCTAGTTTTGTTGTCACATACTGTTAGCCCTCTTTAAACTGACTCATTATTAGTTTTTAAAAATTGTCTTTTTTTCCAAGAATTAAAGAGCATAAGAAGTTAATAAAACCTGATCTGAAATTGGCCCATTATTGTGGTACTTCTGTTTCTTTCTTTAGGTGGTATTTCCTTTGTGTGCTTATATCTGGGAGAGAGCAGCACTTTCTCAAGGAATCAGCGTTACTTGTTTTTCATTCACTCTAATTTTCCACCCATCTCAGTCCTGGCGCTCGATGAATAAATGCCTGCCTGTAGCGAAAGGCCTCGCAGAGCTGCATGAGACAGATCCAAGAAAGTCTTGGGTGAATAACTGGCTGATGAGTAAACGAGTCTTTAATTGCCCGCTGTGTGTTTTTGTTATCTGTAGAGTTCGGTGTTGGAAACGGGCTTGTCTTTGCTTGCACCAAAAAAAGTTCAAATTATGTGTTTTAATTAAATCAGTACAAAGAGCAGGTCTGTCCCAGACTCCCCTCACTGTCTGCCACCATGTTGAGTTGTGGGGAAACAGGGACAGATGGATCATAAGCTGCGCTCACCCTCCTCCCTCTGTGGACACATAGACACACACACACACTTGTGCCATCTCTTTTTCAGTGGACTACATAAACAATCTGGTGTCCCACTCCAGTGCTCTTACAGATTAAAGGCAGCTGCAGCAGCACATCCCCCTGCGAGAGGTAAAGTTAGTGCGGCCTGACTTACTGCATCAAACACCCTACACACTCAGATTCACTGACTTTCACACAGCCTGGAGCACAGGAGCCCTTTTATGTTAAGGTATATCAAAGGATAGTGGATGAATCTGGTCTCAAGAACAGAAACCTTGAAATAAAACACGTTTCAATCTAAGATAGACACAAATTCATTCATCCATCTAGTTCATCTGCTCTTCAACTGAAGGCCTGATTGTTTTGTGAACTGATGATCTGGCACAAGGCAGCAGATTACATTTAAAGAGCTGTGGTATTGATGTAAAAAATAACACAATATGGGATAAGCAGAAGTCATTAGTCCCAAATTAAGTCTTGAACTGTTGTTTTGTACCATCCACAAGATATTGTTTTATCTTCCTGTTAGTTGAAATATATGGTATGAAGCATGTTACTTTAAAACACATAATTTCTCCCATCCTACACTCGCACACATGAAGTGGTCCAATCTTTACAGAACTCAAACATGATACACACTTTTGATATTCTTCCATATGAATCATGTGACTAGAATGAATGGAGCACCTAAGAATTACTCCCTAAAATTGTGCTTAGACAGATTCTATGTTTCTAGAGCTGTTGTGCTGCATATTTATTTAAGACTAGCCACTATACCTGCTGTGTTTCCATCCTGCTTTCAGTTCTCATTATCATTCTTCCCATAGCATCCATTGTCTTGTGCATTATGTATATCTCACTGATGTTTTTCCCTGTACTTCCCATCCTGATGTATGAGAACAGCCTTTTCTGCCAAACGTGATAATAATTTCATGTCTAGCAACACATACTATACCATATGATGCTGTTATATATGCATATATATATTTATATGCAAGACAGGACGCTTTCTCACTGTGACGACCTAGCTTGTCACATTTGCACTCACATGGGAGTAAAGCCCTTTCTTTGCCCTTTACGTAAGCACTTCATGCTGAGCGACCACCTGTTGAAGTGCACTCGCCGTCACTCTGTTTTCTGGGCTTCCTTAGTAAACCACAAAGCAGATGGAGCTCAATGAGTGTTTATTTCCAGCCAGCTTAAAAGACTGTCAGCGCCAGTGTGGATTGAAATCGAATTTTGTCAAAGGGCTGTTAAGGCTTAAACTTGCACATTCTAACAACTGTGAACGATGGTAAAGTGTGACAAAGTATATATCTCATAATGTTAACGTTAAAGCTGGGCATTAATAGGTGATGAAATAGAAGAGCTTTGTACAGTCTTTTTTTAGAATAAAATAAATTATAGCTGCATCACCAATACAGGAAAATGCAAAAACTAATTTGAAAACCACTGGGATTGATTTGCATGAATTTACTGGTGCCTCATTCTTACCTGCTCAGGGAGAAATGAATGCTGTAACTGTACAGTGCACTGCAGCTGCTAAACCCCAGATGGGACTCACCACCTGTGTTTTTATTCTCTCTTCATATAAATCATGGTATTTGTGTTAGATTTTTTTAAATATAAAGTTATAGTTATAGTAGTAGTATGTGTAAAACTCTTCTAGTGTGTGATTGGATGCACCAGGTTTTAGTCTCCACAATAAACTGTTTAATGTACCTGTTTTTCTCCTTGATTTGTTCATTCATTAGTATTTTACTTTTACTTGTTCGCCTGTATGTAGTTTAAGACATATACAAATATCTAAAACACAGTGGGACATAATATTTCCCCTGTTTTGTGTTGACTAAGGATGAGAGGCAGTAACTGGTTAAATAAATCCATTATATGAACCTGTGTATCTCTTCTGTTTTAAAAATATCATGTGGATGTAAAAAAAAATGCTCATTTGTATTTGAATTCCTGGAAAAGAGTGTGACTGGCACGGCAAACACAATTCCAGGGAAGGAAGGTCATGACTGCATTGAAGTCAGCAGAAATGTCTTCCACTCAGCAAAATAACTTGGACTTTGTCCAAAACAGCCTCAAGTCCTTCTACTGACAATGTTAATCCTGGTTGTTCATCCTGGCACAAGGGTAAAAAGATGGAAGCAAGGCCGCCCTACTCCAGCTGAGGTGTCACAAAGAACAGCGTGTGAAATTCTAGGGAATTGAAACCACACAAAGCGACAAAGCGTCAGGCTAATGATAATAATTTATTTATTCAGGTAGAAGACGAGTCTTTGGCAGTGAAGAACACAAAAACTGAGGGTGAGTTAATGAGAACGTTTGGAAGTGAAGTGCTGCATGAAGGCAAACGATTGGTCCGACTGGGTCATTAAGTCCAACACAGTCCAACCAGTTCTCCCAGGGGGAGTGTAAAATCATCCAAGGATCATTAACTGGTTGCACCAACATGTGATCAGAGCAGCAACAGCATGACATTGTAGGACTTGGTGGAGAACATCGAGTGTTTGTCTGCAGCGTGGTGCTCTTGTGAGGAGAGGCGATAAGTGTCTGTGACGTTACTGTGAAACTATGGTGGTGGAAATGAGGAGTGCACTCATAAGACAAACAGATGGGAGTTTACTGTGTGAAGAGGTGTTTGGCTTCTGTGCTTACAATGAAGTGAAGTGTCGCTCAGTCCAGATCTGGCACTGGCTTTTTTTTTTTATGACACGTTGAATTCAATAACATTTACTTTTACGATCCTCTCTCTCTTTCAATCTGGCAGACTTTTTTCTGGCCTGAATTATGTTACAAAAACATATAAAAAAAATAATAAAAATAAAAATAGTAATTAACTTATTGAAGAGGGAGCAAACCACCGGTAGAGTGGCTTGCTCCTTCTGCTGTATTCACATCCCACTGGCATCTCCTACCAACTGACAAGTGCAACTCTGTGGTTCATATAACGAAGGGAAAGAGGTACAAGTATGCATCAGTTTGAGACGCTCTGCATGGAGCTTTCCATTTCAGAAAGACAGTTCTCTGCTTTCTTCTCCTGTTTTTGCACACCTCTTATCTTCTTTTTTTTTTCCAAGAAAGCACCAAGACCGTGTCTCTGGATTAGAAAGCAGCACAAATTGCATCTCTGCACCCTAAAGATAGGGCAGGTAAAGCCATTTCAACATCTGTTGAGGACTTGTTAAAACCAAGTACTGGAACCAATCAGAATGCATGTAACACCGCATTCGTCACACAGCTCACAACATGAGAGGGGCTGAACACAGACCATGTGCACGTTGTGCACGTCACTGTGCATTCGATTAGTGATAAACAACTTCACAGCTCCTGTCAATCAATTCATTAATATCATTCAGAATCCTGTCAGAGGTCCATCCACTCATCAGTAAAGGCAACAGGTCCGGACAGTCAGTCCACTCCTCCTTCTAGTTCGGCATTAATCACTCTTCTATTTCCAGAAAAGTTATTATTCAGCTACACAGACATCACAAAATAAAAAGGAGTTCATTTTAATATCAGAATACTGTTGGAGGTCAGGAGTTTGGCTGCTCCTTAACATGTGCAAAAACCTGTTGTAGTAAGGAGAGGCCACTTGGGGTCCCTGGTTCACAGGCATCACTAGTAAAAAGTCAAGTTCCACTGGCACAGCAGTCAAGCTACACGTCCATGTTCCATATTAAGGCTGGGTGAAGGCATGGCACAGTTCAGAAAGAGCAAAATACAATCAAAGTGGAGCTCTTCAAATGTCTGACAACTCATTGGTATCCATCTGTTCCTTCCTGAATCCAGTGATCTACCAGAGCTTCCACAAATTCCTGTATCCATCCACTTCATGCCCTGTACTGTCCTGGGTTAGTGATGTAAGAGCAAACTGCTGGGTCACAACAGTCCAGGGTCACAGCGTGACCTTACTGAGTCTGAGCGAGAGGCTCGACCGGTGCTGGGTACGAGGAAGCGTGGAGCTACATCGGCTTCGTAGCTGAACTGGCCGACCCACTGACCCTCTCATCCGCAGCAGAAAGTCAAAGTTAGCTGAGGTGTTCATTGCGTAAAAGACGTTGGCATTGTCTGGGATTACCAGTTCTGAAAGACACAAAGAAGAGGACAGACACCACTTTATTAGATTGCTGTTTTGTCACTCAAGGCAGAAGATTCTTTGTAAAACAGAAAATAACAAACACGAATGAGTCTCAAAGTCAAAGCAGAGCCACACTTTACCTCTCTCCTCAGAGATGACTTGTACAAGCTCGTATCCCTCCTCCGGCTCCACCTCCAGGTTGTGTTTTGCCATGGCTCTTGAAATTACAGCCGGAGTCTTGTCCTGATTGGTCAACTATTTAGAGAATAGAAAGACAATTAAAGCACACAGAGTGTAACAGGAATGTTTACATGTAAAACTGTAAATAAACATAATTATTCACCAGTATGCTCTTGTAGAGATTCCCATTGCCGTGCTCCAGACTGACTCTTATAATGCATGCGTCCTGGGCCTGGGTGTTGTACACAGGAGTTTGACTCGGGGAGCTGGGGGACATGGGAGTGAGGGATATGCAGCGCCTGTGGGTGCAAGGGGGTCCAGGAAGGGAGGGAGAGGAGGAAGTCACAGAGACGCTGGCTGTCGATGAGCTGGTGTCCATGGAGTGGAGTGAATTACAGGAGGAGGACTCTGATAGCTGAGGAAATACGACACAAGTCACATAAAGATAGACGGAATCCTAACTGGATAATGTTTATGCACATAAACATCAAATGTCTAATAATTATTTTGTTCTATTTATTAGATTTATTACATCTTTGGATCTACAGCTCCCTCTAGATTTTATTGTGCAGTTATAATTAAACACGTCAAACAAATTAAATGTGATCAGAAAAGTGTTTTTCCATTATTTTGCAATCCCAGTTTTTTTTTTTTTATAAAAATGTGGTGCTTACACAACAATTGAAATTCTGTGAATATATTAAAGTTTAAATGGAGCACAATCAATCAGGGTGTCTTTTATTATTTTAGATATTTAGATAGGGGTGCGATTTTCTTCATTAGTCATGGGGAGGCTTTAGAGAAAGAAAATTATTAACACTAACAGTAGGAAAGCCGTTGCCTCGCCAATAAATTCCTAAGTATAAAGTAAGTAAAAGGTTTCCTATTGTGCTATAGTAATAACTCACCTTGTTGTGCTGGGAATCCGATGTGTGAGTCGGAGTAGTGAGTCCCTCGCTGTCTGGACTGCTGGAGTCACTGGATGACACGCTGACTGAGTCCATGCTCTCCCCTGAGCTGCCAGTAGGAGGCGATCGTGGCGTCTCTCTGACTGGAGAACTGGCTGCACTGCTGTCTGTTCCAAGAAACAGCCTGGGATGTAAAGGAAGTCACTTATTAGTGATAGTAAAATAAATAGGGCACAGTTCTGTAGTCATATGTTACTTAGCAGAAACAGTAACATTAGGTATGACGTGCTCACGCTAAGGAAAGCATTGTTAGACTTCATATCAACCACACATTTGAGACTAGACCCTCCTCCTGCTAACATCTGTCTCTGTGGATGTACTCACAGGCTGAGTCTCTTCACCATGCTTTTTCGAGGTTTGGGTGAAGTTGGGCTGCTGTCACCAAGACCTTCAACTTCACAGGACAGAGTGTAGCTGCAAGAAAGCACATTAATAACAAACCTTAAACACCATAAAACATTACCAAATCATGTGCTTAGTGGTTGTAGGAGTCATGAATTCTGAGTAAAGGGGAATGAAAGAGAGAGTCAGAGAGGGCAAGAGAAGAAAAACAAGTACAATAGAGTAGACAGACATAAGAAGAGCGGGGGGAAGGAGGGAGAGAAAAAAGAAAGAAGCTTCTATTGTGTGAACAATTGATCCAACAGACCATGACTCATTTGCTGGTTATGTAATGGATAACAGTTCAATCAGTAAATCTCAGTAAAGCAGTGGTACCTTTCCTCCTCACTGAGCTGAGGCTGCCCCTTAAACCAGCGGAGGAAAGCCGGATCTGGAGTCAGACAGTAGCTGTTACAGGCCGACTGGAGCAGCTTAATCTGGGCTATCACCTCAAACTCCTGCAGGGACCAGACGAAAAATCACCAATGTCGAATTAGTTAAACTTCAAACATGTGTCAGCCGCTCATCATGTGACGACTGTCATGGTATAATGATTGTCAGAGGAGGCCGACTCACCCTGCGTCTCTTCTCGAAGTTGATCAGACCCCCCTGCAGAGGACACAAAGAGCACGCTGTCAGATCCTGAACATCACATACCAGTGGCTGCTTGGACAAACAGCATTAGGTGGACCACTCCAAAAAAATGAGCCGACACAAATTCCTCACTCACTCATGGAAACTTACGCCCCAGTTTCTGGCAGCGGTTACACAGACAGACTCTCAGATCTGCAGCAGTTGTGTACACTCGCAGACACATGCACTCAAATATTGAAACACACACCGAAGTGCATACACAACACATTTAGCAGGTGTTTTTTTTCTTACCTCTACTAGGTCGGGTAGTGCTGTATCCAACATGGTCAGGTCGGTTAAGAAAGTCCCCAAGTACGGTATTGTTCCTTGCATTGCTCCCTGTGGAGAAGAAAAGTTACTTGATTACTTTAACAACCTCAGTAAATGCTACTGACTAAAACCAGATATTTATCTACAGTGCATCTCTCACAAATGGCAACAAAGGCTTAATGCAAGTACTTCACATGTATTTCCTAAAATGATAAAGCTCTATTCAAGCTCTTTCATCTGGCACCTGCTGCCAAACTTCTTAGTTAACGTCTCACCATTTCCTTCTGTAGCTGTAGTCTCTTGTGGGTGCGTTTCTGGTGCTCCTTGGCACAGCTCTCCAGACTGGCAAATTTTGAAGTGCCTTCCTATAAGGACAATAAAATAGCATTGGTCCTTGAGATTCTTACCAGGGAACAAAAAATTGTTTCCAGATCAAGTGTCAGGTCTGAGAGCGTGTCTGTCTACAGGACGCTGAACCTCATTTTCCTCATTCTCATCCTTCACTCAACTCACCCTCATGAGTAGCTCTCTGCTGGTCAGGTAGTTATTGTGGTCTGAGAAAATGTCAGACAGCTCCTCAAACGTCTGCATGCTGTCTCTGCATCAAACACAGGTTCACGTTAAGTTAGGGCCTTCAGCCAGCAGCTAAATACACGTGCAAAACAAACATTGTTTGAAATTCTGCTGAATTCTGTCAAACGGCTGGTTCTTTTAAGCACTCGGATTATCTGCATAGTTGAGAGATTGGAGGCTTACTTGTGCACACAGGCCCATGCCCTTTTCAGCCTGTACAGGGGATTGGACTGCAGCGCAGACACAATAGCTCGCAGAGATGAGAAATTTTTGCGTATCCGACACTCCTGTTAGAAAAATATTTACACAAGTCAGACCTACTTTTGAAGATTGTATCATCTAAATTGTTAAGTGGGCATGTTTTTGTGTGCCTGCCCACCTGAGCGATGTCTATCCATCGCTGGATGACCCGCGCCCTGACGTGGGGTCTGATCTGTCTGTGTTTCAGCACCGTGCTGACCACGCACGCTGCCACAGCGTTGAACTGAGTAATGGTGGCGCGGATGGTGGGGGCGCTGTGCTTGTTGTTCTTCTTATCCCTCTGAGACCAGATAGAGCCCAGGCAGTGGTGGGGTACAACCTTTTTAAACAACAGCTGGAGCAAGAGAACAGGCTGAAGTTAGAATAATGACACTGAAAAAAAAAAAAAAAAAACACACTGCAGGGGCGTAACCTGCAGAACATTTTCCTTCCCACGCGTCGCACTCTGCCAATCCCCTCCCCCGGTTCTATTTCATTTCCCTCCACTTACCGCATCCATGTAGGTCAGCTGCTCAGCCACCAGGTCTGCGTCGAACAACAGGAAGTTCTCCTGGACCTCAACCTCCACTTCCTCCTCTTCTCCCAGGCAGAAAGAACCATTGCCAAGAAAACCAACTGAAAGCAGGCAGCCCATTTAAAATGTGATCACCAAGATAAAAAAATCCTACTTGGCAGAACATTAAAAATATACATAGAGAAAGTTTATAGATTTGTTAGTTACCATCAGTGTCATCCATGCTGGCCTGACTCTGCAGTTGCTCAAGGAGACCCTGGGCCCGTCTGAGAACCTCTGACCCAGGCAGGGCTCTGCGCAGGTATTCCATCAGCCTGTGGAGACAGGGGTAGTCTGGAGGCTCCTGGAAGTCTTCAGGACACTGGTCCAGCCAGGCACGCAGTATCGAGCCTAGTGCACTGTGGAAATCACATTGTTGTGAGAGCTGGCACTGACAGAAAGACAGATGCAGTAAGTAACTGTGAGATGTTACCTAGAGATACAGATGACAGATTTCAAAATAAGTCTCACTTTCTGATGGCTCCTTTGGTTTCAGAACTTCGACATCTGGTGTCTTGTTCACTTTCATCCACATTTCCATATCTGCAGCAGAGAACAAAGAAAACTTATTTTATAAAAACAAATCACTACACCCTCCTGTCGATACATTATTTTAGCTTTAGCTCTCCCCCCCGCCTACCTGTCTAGTAGTAGCTGCAATACAGCCTTTGTGCTCGTGAAGGCTCTGTAGGTCGACAGGAATATTGAGGTGTATGTGAGGTCGTTGTCTCCAAACGCCGTCAATAATGTTTCCACCAGACGCTCCAGGGTTCCAGCACGAATACTTCGGATTTTGCACGTCTCCAGCTGGCTCACTGTGTGGCCGGGAGGCAGACGATCCCCCTCCGCCTAAACACAGTTATTTTTAAGCATTAAAAACCAGAACTGAACTGAGCAATACAGTAATGTTGAGTGATTTGGCTGATGCTTCCAAATTGTTTGTTTGCTTTATGAATTCATATGATATCTTGTGATTTGCCAGGTTGTCTTGTTTAAAACCTTCTGTAGAGAATAATAATAAACTGATACATTCATTGATGAACAGTTAAATACAAGAGGTGAGACAGTTCAAAAGAGGTACAAAAAAAACAGACAAAGGAGGGAGGAAACACTAAGGACAATTGTGACCTATATTGAATTCTGATTTCTCCAGATGTGTCCGACTATTGTGTCTACAGCGAGGGAACGAGCGGTTACCAAATAGGCAGGGAGAAGCTAAAAGAAGAGGTGGCACAGACATGGAGAGAGAGAGACCTTGGTGAAGTTAGCACGCTACAACAGGAAACACTCCAATCTGCTTTTAATCACAGCTGGCCCCTCCTCCACCGTCCCTCCACACACAGAGGAGGACAACAGCAGGGCCAAGTTCTCCCACCACTCCCCTCTGATAACAGGCCAGGACACACAAGAAGTATGGATTGTACACACACACACACACACACACACACGCTTGGATTTTACAAAATAATAAACAAAACTGACTTCACAAAAAAAAAAATCCACTAACTACAACACTAACAATTTGAGTGTGGGCCTACAATCTACCCACTGATGGTAACTGGTGTTATTCACTGACAGTTGACTATTTACAGTAAATATACTGCTTTCTACTCAGTGCTGCTGTATAAAATACCCACACTGTTTTAATTAGCTCTAATACAGTTGGCGGCATATGCTGTCATCAATACATCAATACGGCCTTAAAGCCTCAGAGCTGTTATCTATTTCTTCTTTTATGTGCCAAACACCACCCCCTGTGTCACAGGCACAAACAAACTGCCAACACAGGATCCTGATTTTTCAAGTAAACAAAAAGAAAAGCCCATATATCTTACTAGTAATTATGCTTGCTTGAGCCCTT
Source organism: Anabas testudineus (assembly GCF_900324465.2). NCBI lineage: Eukaryota > Metazoa > Chordata > Actinopteri > Anabantiformes > Anabantidae > Anabas > Anabas testudineus. The sequence goes on along the minus strand of NC_046613.1, from coordinate 10,519,905 downwards.
GTATTCGTGTTGTGAGAAAACTCACGAGAGAAGCTAAGATAATGCACATAATTGGCCCTTCTGTGCAGTATAATAATATACCCTACAACATCTTATTATGCTGATATAAACAGCACAGTGGAGGAAACGGCAATGCCTCACATCCACTGAAAAAATGTGCAACTCAAGGAAAAGCCTTTAATACCATGATTTTTTTTTTTTTTTGGTCATTCCAGCGTTTCATGAAACACTGCTGTCCAAGGGAACAAACTGTTTTGTTGGCTGCTGGGAAAAGTCAGGAAATCACATGCTTTAGCTGAACAGCACAGGTCTGGTGAAGCTGATTTTTCAGCAGGCAGCTAAAAGGTGTTGTCTAAACTGGGACATTTACAGCTAAAATGTTAACACGCTCAAGAGTCTGTACCCAGCATAAACCGTCCACACACCATAAATAGAGACTACTCCACTTAAGTTAAAAACATGGCGCCTGCATTTTCTTTAGCTTGACCTTCTCGTCAGCTTAAGAAATTGAAAAATGTATCAGTTTAAATTCTCATTGATCTGCGTTTGGAGTTTGTGTCGTCTCCTTCCCCGTAAAAGTTTTGGCGTCTGTCACATTTGAGAGATGTCCAATAGGTCTACTCACCCCCAACCATCTCGCTCCCTTGTTGGCCGCCTGCTGAATCTGAACCCTCTTCAATGTCACATTGTAGACGGCTCCTTCCTCGACTTCCTCCCCCCAGTCCTGCACAGAACTCTGCAAGGAGAGTTAAAAACCTGGTTGAATAGTTGAGCTAAACAGAAGTTTAGCAGAAGGAAGGATAAGGAAAAATACAAAAGCAAGAATGACCAACCCCCACCCCTGCAGCCCTCCCTGCCTCCCTTCCTCCATGTCTTGACTCCCTACTTTGTTCTAGCTCTTCCCTCCTGTCCCTGTCTCTGTGGAGCTGAAGTCAGAGCTGGACTGCTTTCCTGGAGCCCAGGAAAGGTGGAGATAAGAGCCAGAATGGATAAGGACGTGGTTATATTTGCATAACTTGTTGTTATATTGTGTGGACATGTTTTGTCTGTTTGTCTCCCAGATGTACTAGAGAGCGTGGTCACACAGCTGTAGAGCAGAGCAGTCCTATGCACTGTGAGAGCGCAAACAGAGGCTGAGATCTGCTGAGACATCAACAGGCAGAACAGGCAGAAACAGAAGGAGAGGGACTGGCCAAACATCACAAACACACACACACACACACACACACACACACACAGAGACAGGCAGTAACAGCCAAGATCACTCTCACTTGTCCCCACTTTCATTTACACAGCTCATTGCCAAAGTCCATGTTATTCCCTAAACAGAAGGGATGCCAGAAAAGAGGTCAAGGGGTCAAAGTCGCCGTTAACAGGCTCAATGAACAATCCTTGGACGCCTTGTGGCATGCAGCCATGGCTGGGTTTGGGTTTGAACAGAAGCATGTGATGCAGAAAAGAAAAGAAAGCCACCAAAGAGAGAAGGAAAGAGGAGGAGATAAAGGATTATTATAACTGCCTCTGACAGATTAAATCAGTAAGCACAACTGTGATGCAGCATTTGGATGAAACGTGTCTACATGTGGCCTTCCCATACACCCCTGCTGAGCATCTTGTCTTGGTCAGCAACATGTCTCCCTCCCTCTCTCCCTCTCTCTCTTTAGCTGCTGCTGCCTGGCTGCTGCAGAGACAGATAAATACACTAGTGCATGAGTCATGCAGTCCACACACTCCCAAAACAATAGCGGGAGGTCTGTGTGCTGGCCTGTCCGGGCTGCTGAGTTCACAGTCTGCGCACACAGCCTGCTTTTTGTCAGCTATAGAGCTGGAGATGTTTTGCAGGGCAGGGTTTTTCCTTTTTCTTTTTTTTTTTTTTATAGAAACTCTGCTGCCTTTGTGCATCAAGTTCATGGTTTATCGTGAGCTTGGAGAGCAAATCTACTCTACTACTATGAAGGCCTGTCAGAAACATTACACATTAGATGGGCATGAGTTTGCAGAGGGCAGAGCATCAAGTGACGCTGGGTGAGGTGTAAACAGGAGATGAGTTGTTTACTCTCAGCAGTCCTTCTTCAGGAGATGCTCCAAAGTGCACTGCGAGGACACTAAGACAATCAGGGTGTCAAATAATAAACTACCTCGGCTCAAATAGCGTTTCTGCCCATCAGCTGTGTGTGAAACAATGCTCCCAAGACACCAACAACAACAGTTGTGTTCAATCTTGGGCGCTGATCTGTTGGCTTTTGTGCTTTTCTCGCCTGGACGCAGCTGCCCGTGGAGAAACAGCGATGGCCCCGGGGCCACGCCAATTGTTCCCCCTCTGTTTCACCGCGGGCCCTCCAGACAAAAGTTTTCATATCCATCATCAGGGAGGGGAAAGCTAGAGGATCGAGTTCATGCACCGGAATTGTCGACAGCAGATTTTCTTTCTGTGTGTGTGTGTATTTATTTTCGCCCCCACCTCCTCCCTCCTTTCGCTCATATTTCCAAACTTTACATGCGTCTTTACGCACGATCAATGTAGGTTAAACTGGAATTAAAGTCTGGAAAAACAATTCAAACACAATATACAACTGTTCCCCCACCACTCCCCTCCTCTTTTGCTTTCCCCCCTTTATCCGCCACTTTCCCAAGCCTGCAAACACCCCCTCTCTCCCCCCCCCCGTACCTCCCTCCCTCTCCCTCCTCTTCAAAACCACAGACTCTACAAAAGCGCACACGGGATGGAAAACCATGAGGCTTTCTGTTGTTGTTGTTGTTGTTGTTCTGGTTTTTACCATTTTAGTTTTCCAGGCGAACTTCATGGTGAGCGTTTCTTTCATGATCCGGGGACACCATCAGAGCTCGGGAATAATCCACCAAGTGAAGAAGAAGATATGCTCCTTTAAAAAAAAAAACAAATCTAATCCCAGATGCTCGCTATAATGATCTCCTGCTCCACCACACGAACTCTGGTCCGCTCCTTTCCAAACTCCAAATCCTCCTGCTCCTGGCTGTCAGTGTGCTCACCCCTCTTCTACTGAATGACCAAACTCCTCCTCTTTGCACTCGCAGCCCCGTAGAAACTCCTCCTCCTCTTTGTAGGACGACTGTCATCACACTGACAACGATGTGCGCGCTCTGACGCACAGTTGTGATTTCTGTTCCGCACTCTAATAAATCAGTTCCTTTGAAATTCATACAGCACATGACTGGACTGGTAATGTATTTATCTTGACTTGTTTTGCATGTGGTTGATTCTTTTTTACAAAAGAACATGAACGTGATCAACTTTTAACATATTTGTGGGATCACTGGCTGTTTTCTGTTTTCTTTTTCTTAAAATTGAGCTCAAACCAGTAAAAGGCTGCAGCAGTCTTATAAATCAGTAAGTTAGTCTTTGAAGTGCAAAATCCCTTCTTGAATCCTCAGACAATGTGCTTTCTTAATATAGAAAGGAGATTTTATCATAAAGAAACTCATTTTCGGGGAAATTTTACTTCTTCTCTCTGTTCATTCACCTGTTTGCACTAATGATAGTTAACAGATAGATTTCTCTAATGTGCATTAACAATATTTCATATTAGCGGATGAAGTGATGTGCTGTGGCTCCCATAGCCATCTTGTGTGTGAAGCAGCTGTAGTCTGGCAACCTCTGCGTGGGACAATACAAGGAAGGCCGTAGATGCCGTCACCACTACTGTGCATTGTCAGTGAGAGGAGAGGAGAATAGGGAGAGTGTGTGAGAATGGGCCACACTGTTCGTCCGTGAATGAGCTTGCACACGTACTCAAACAGCCCACTTGTGTGTATAACAAGGAAAATATGAATCAAGCACAGACTTTCTGAAGGGTCTTTTTGTACAAAGTTGTATCGTAAATATATATCAAGTGTGAGCAAGCTGCGGTTCATACATTTACAATTCTAGTCAGTCCAGTGATCAAATGCCAAACTACTGATCTAGAGTCATAAGAACAGGATGAGACAGTAAAATCCTTCTGATCCTGAGATCTGGCTGAGTGGAAGAACTGGCTAGAACCCCTTTTTGTTTGTATGTGCATGTGCATGATGTGCTGACCCGCTATTCTGACTCCCATCACACCAACACATAACCTCAATGTCACTGTCAGCGTCACTGACTGTTACACACCATTCTGTCTAGCAGTGTGCACACATAGACACACACACACACACACACACACACACACACACACACACACACACAGAAGGTGCCCACTTGTGACATCTTTACTTGAGCTCGGTTTTGCTTGGATGACATTAAAGGCCAGGGAAGACCAATGTGCGTCTCCCTCATGTTTCTCAGTATATCTGGCCAAGCTCCAGTTCCCAGGCTGAGCTGCCCCAGTGTCCACTCGGGTCCCCGGAGCTTTGGGAAGCCCACAGGGGCAGTGGGAAGGTTGCAACCCCACACAACCTCCAGCCCCGCCCCAGGGGGATTAGAGTGTTGGTCTCACAGTGGTAGTAATGTTATATCTTAGTGCAGACAAGACGTCTGACAAACATGACAGCTGCTCTGTGAGATGGACGAGCGGACAGTGCTCACAACCTTCAACCTGAGCTCAAAATGTGAAATGTATACTCTTACTCATGGGTTCAGGTCAGTTAAAGTCTGGTTAGCTGTGCGTTATCTTTGTTAAGGGCCTGTTCTGTGGTTTCCACAGAGGAGCAACAGGCCGATAAATGTCAAAGTTGTTTTAGGCATTTTGGTCCAAATCCAAGTCAAGACTTTGCAGCTCTTCCAAGCTAAAGGAACAATTCATCAGTTTAAGAATTTAATTTATTCAATTGCAGAGAGTTACAGCAGTGCATCACTCAGCACTTCTGAATGCTAAATTTGAAGCTGTCAGCAGCTCGCAGCTTAACTTAATACGACAACAGTATCATTTTTGCCCCTATGTTTCTCTTGTAGTTCCTGCACAAGTAAAAATTCCTTTTCCAAAAATCACATCAATATTAATGCAAGCAGGATGCAAGTTAAGCTGCATTTCTTGTCAAGACAAAGTCTTTAGTCTAACAATACAGCACTTTTAATAACTTAAAACTTAATAACACTTTTGTTTTTTATGTAACACCTTAATGTAGTCAACTAAAAGAACAATATTTCGCTCTGAAATCTAATAGTTCTGTGTGTGTATACAGGCTAAGATCTGTTCCAAGATTTACTTTCTCCTAGACTAATGACGTAATTACACTTAGGAAAACCCTTAATGAGGACAAAGCATTTTTATATGACTGATTGCTGCCATTACTGAACTGCACAAAGTCAGAACGGGGGAGCTATAGTACAGACAGAAAGGGGACAAACACAGGAGGAGCGCTGCTCACACTGTTATTGCGCCAGTGTGGGGAAAATGCACATTCCAGGAAATCTCCCACTTCCTGCCTCCAGCCTCCTGACTCCAGCCTGTTGTCCTCATACCTGACTAGCTGTGGAGCTTCTCTGGCCGGGACCTTAGACATAAAATCAGGAGAGGAGAGGAAAAAGGGAATTCCTAACATAAGCTAGATAAGACTAGGGATCAAATCACAGATAGAGAGGAGACAATAAATGGGAGGATCTTGGGTTGGATGTGTAAAGTCTCAGTGTTTACATCTAAGATAAGAAGGTCATCAGCAAAAGCTTAGGATACTGCAGAGATTAAGTTGAAAGGACATTATCTCAGCTGTGAGTGTGAGAAGGAGAGACAGAGACAGACGGGGGAGAGTTCACGGTACAGTCAGGAACTGAGAGGATCCATACTGGCTGAGAGACAAACATGATGCAACCGGACCGCCTTGTGCTGGCTTCCAGAAAGAGAGTGATTTCGTATTTCAGACCGGAAAGAGACATACTGCTTTTCCACGCTGCTGGAAACACGTAAACAGAGGAAGGAACACTCATCGTTTTATCCAATGAGAGCAGTGGCTGGAGTCAGCCTCTCCAGTGGAAAGTCATTGTTCAAAATTAAAAATGAAGCAGCTGCTATCAAAGCTGAACCAAATGTTTAGTGCACTCCTTCAATGTTCTTCCATGTACATTATTTTTCTAATGCTTTAGATCATATGTTTCCTTGTTCACGGGGTTAAATTTACTTATCACACTCTTCTTTCACTGGATGTTTGTGTGTGGTTGGTGGATTTGTGTTTTCAAAGCATACTGCCCAGTAGAGGGCAGAGTACACAAACCGCTGTGTTTATCCAGAGTCAGCAGAGGTTTTAGTCAAACCAGGCCAGAGCGACAACACCCAGCAGGGTTGAATTTACGGTGCAGGGTCATGATGCTCAGCTATAACTCAATAAATCCAATGCGTGAGACAGTCAAAGTAGCTTAGATAGGTTGTTTAAGTGCAATGATGCAGCGGCAATGCACTTAGTAAGTATGCATGTTTATTTTATAGTTTTTTTAATGAGGCAACAGATCAGCAGACGAGTGCCTGCGGATCCAGGGGGATAAGGAACATTTCTCATAACACGCACAGCTGCGTTTTCCTTTTTCTCCGTGCCTCTGCCTCCTCTTTGGTCAGCTTTGTTCAAAGAGCCACACTAAAGCTCTGTCGTCCCCTCTCTCCCTCTTGCGTTATGTCATGTCTCTGCTCCTCAGATCTATTGTCCTGGCTGTTGCTGAGCTCTCCCTCTCACTCCCTTTCTCTCTGTGTGGCTGGGTGACATCATTAGTTTCCAGTAAAGTCTAAAGCAGCACACGGAGACCCCCTCCTCCACACTTCACAATGAAACCAAAACCATGCAGGGCGCAAGGAAATGTGTTGTTCAGTTCAGGTGTTTCTTCAACATCAAATTTACCGAATCATCCCGGAGTCTGTATGAACACACACACACACACACGTTTTCTTTTTAATTCTAACAGGCCCCATAAAGGATTAGTTGGGATTTTTTTCACTAAAGCGAAGCTAATCCACTCTGGAACTATGATGACTCAGATGCTTTGCTGGTAGTTGAGGAACTTTCAGGTGTCTTGTAACATTCAGAAGAGTTAACAATAAATTAGACAAGTCTCAGCACGCACACACACAAACCCCCTTAAAAGGGACCCCAACTCTGACCCCTTCTACATCTAAGCCTTTCTAAGCCCTGAATGAGTCGGTCTGGACTGGCTCGGTTGTCTGTCTGCCCCCCCCCGCACACACACACACACACACACACACTCCTACTCATGAGAGATGGACCATCTGTTGCCTAGCAGATACATGCTACTCTAAGGTTGTCACACACACAACAAAAACAACACACCGCATCAATGAGAACACTAACTCTAATTCTGCACAAGAAAACCTAAACAACAGGCTGCAAAGTCAAGCGTGTAAAAGGAAAGAGTGTAAAGACACACGTATTCCATCCATCAAGCTACTCGAGGTTATACTCCATGAAACAGTTTGTTCTGATTGCACTGTGTGTGTGTGTGTGTGTGTGTGTGTGTGTGTGTGTGTTTTGTCCGAATTCATGTGCTTATTTTAAGTCTGAGTGATGTTCTGCTGCCGTCTGCAGTTCTGTGAAACTCAAGTGTGAAGCATGTGTGTTGTAGGAAATGAAACTGTACAAGTGATGTACTCAACAAACACATCAGAACTGCTGAATAAAAAGAGGCAAGATGTCCGAGGCAAACGTTAAAAGCACTGTTATTGCCCTAGCGCCCAAAAAAATCTGCAAGATGTTAACTCTGCCAGAATAATATGGACCTATTGAATACTGTGCAAAGTTGTAGTATGAACGAAAATAAAGTAGTTCATGTTCTGAAGTTACTGTAGTTCTCTGCTTGTTGTTTTGTGACCTTTTGAGTTATTGCAGTTAGCAATTTGCTGATACAAGCAGCCCACAGCTTTACACAGTAATGCCATGTACACTCACATACATGCTCCCTCTCTCTCTCTCTTTCTCACACACACACACACACAGCGCCCCCCCCCCCCCCACACACACACACACACACACACACACACATTCATTCTAATACACGCATTGCAATGCCAGCTTTATCCTAGTCATGCGTCCTGGCTTTTCTGTTCAATGTGAGCGGAAAACGGACCAGAGAATTTAGTGTGTGTGTGTGTGTGTGTGTGTGTGTGTGTGTGTGTGTGTGTGTGTGTGTGTGTTTAAACCTAGTCACACACACAGCTGCTGCACATATTGCCTTCTGCCTCCTATCAACCCACAAACACACACACACACATGCATATACCCACACAATCTACCACCAAGCACACACCCTTCTCCATATGGTGTGATAAGTTTCTGCCCCAGTTGAGTGAGTTGCTCCTGTGGCGTCGTTGCCCTGGGATGGAGCCTCGAGTCACACAGACAATACCCACACTATTGACTTTTCACACTAGTACCATTAAGTGACCTAATTGGACCTAAGATCACAATATGAACCTCTGCAGTGCTGCAGGCCACTAGACAACTTGACACTCTAGAGGTCAACCCCCGCCCTTCTGTAAACACAAAGCTTCGTTGTCAATGCGTAAAAGGATGATGGAAGCTGTGATTTTTGAGAAAAGAGAAGTCTGGTTGTTTGTTAATTGTGCAGTTTCAGGCAAAGATTGGTGTGAGATGTGTAAGATATGAAAGTTAAGGAGTATTACTGAAAGTCATGCAATTTTAAGTAACGTTAAAATCACCTAACAACAGTTCAAAAGCTATAGAATGAATGAGCCCAAGTGAATGAATCATACACTGTTGAAATCGTTGTCAAGTTCTCAAAACACATGACAAGCAAGGAAACAAAACAGTAGGGAAAGAAACACTGAAACGTCACCGAGCATCAGCCTGAAACGTGTCGAAAAAGACGAGAAAGAGGAAGAAGGACTGCAAACTCAGCTTTATGACTTTTTTTCAATGGAAACAAGCCGTCATCAAAATTCTCTGGGAGCCCTACCCCTCCTCCTCCATTGTGATTGTATAAAGTCACTTCTGCATGGAATGACCTGCAGAGGTTATTGAACCGCTCTTCTGGTTATTGTGAGCCACTGGGTGCGAGGGAGTGGTTCATGTGCCCTCTACTGGAGTTTTGTATTGACTGAGCTGAAGCCTAATTACATTACCCTGCTACTGACAGGCAGGGAAGTGAATAGAAGAACACTGCAGACTTCAAAATGCAGTGAGTGCAGTAAAATGTACCCTGACCACCAGATATGACGTGTGCAGCCGCAGAGATTATCGCTAGTGAGCAACTGGGTTCCAACTGGTCATTTCAACTCGTCTTCCTTTTGGTGACGCGTCTGTTTATGTTGAATATTCAAGCTGATTATGCACAGTAAGCACTGTCTTTAATCTATATTTTGCCATTTTCCTGTTGATCTTCTGTGAACAGTCATGTGTTCATGTAGGAGTTTTGCATTGTCTTCAGTGGACTGCTGATAACACATCAGCAGTCCTCCCTGATCTGACCTGTGGACCTGACGCCGCAGGGTGATTACAGAGAGGTAATAAGTTAAATCACTGCTTTTATGACTGGCACAGTTTCATAACCACCTGTAAGTAGACAAAATGTGAACTGACAGGGGAGTGAATAACACCTGGGTGCAGTAAAAAGCAAAGGCTTTGTCCTTTGAGCCAGTGGAGAGTGTCCTGCAGTCGTTTTAGAGTGGTTCTGTTTGTATGAATCCTTTAGTTGCGTTTATTACGAACTCAGCTGCTGAAAGAGGCCAAAGCCCAATAAGTTTACACATAACAAACAAATTTCTCCTTTACTTTATTGTGCCAAGGGTGGCCCGTTCTGTACTTACATAACTTTATGGTTAGCTTTACACCTCTATACAGTATAATAACCCTTATTTCCCTCTATCCAAGCTGTGAGAGCACGACTCAGCACAATAAAATCAGTCCGCTTCAGGATGAGCTTCTGGTATGTAGAGCGGATCCACGTTGTTCGAGAGAGGGAGAGTGTCTGCAAACTAACCTCCAGTCTTCTTATCCCCCAAAACAATTAGCGGAAACAGTGCTGTGAGATGGCAGGACACGTAAGCCGAAGTGTCAGATAGGCGGCAGGGATGATTATCTCTGAATGGTCAAAACACATATACAAGCACCACAGTGTGACAGTCACCTGATGGAAATTTAAATAGATGAACTATTACCACAAAATTCATCACTCATTAAAAGAGATGGCTTGTTTTTGAAGTAATTATCACAGGGTATTAAGGGACTAAATTGATCTTTGTATTCCTGGTGGGGATTGTTCCCTTTTTGTTGTTGCTTTGGCCTCAAGTGTGCACGTGCAAACAATTAACCACCACTGAGCTGGAATAAGCCGTGGCTGCGGTTGTTTTCTGGTAATCACACAGTTATAAATATGAAGACTCGAACGAAAGGGAGATAAATAAACAACAACACCCTGACATGAAGTGTGATGTCAGTTCAATTCATGGTGTCAGGCTCCACTTGCTGTGAACTCTCTGACTGGTCAGCAAGACACACACAAACACACGTACACGCAGTAGTTACTGTGAATGTGAACGTGAATAACGGCCTTACACAAGAGGTCAGCTGTCTTCCCGCCTGTGCCACCGGAGGTTACTGTCCAGTTTGCATTATGGCACTATGAGTTGTCAACATATTGCATAAAATTTCACGGAGTAGAGGTCAAACAGAGGAACTGAAAATTAGGACAGTCACTGGAGAAATGTCAGGGTTCAGCAAATTGATAAGTTGTGTTTTCATTAGGTTTCAAAATGATCCTCACTTACCAGACCAGCCAGCCGTGAACTGTATGTACAGTTCAAACATTTTCATTTCTCTCATTCACCCACATAAACCCTCTTTTTGCTACACGTCTGTTTTTCTATCATGTCTACTTTCTCACCCTCCCCATCCAAAAAACAGACCTTGGAGAATCCACAAACACTGCCAAACGCTTATTTTATTTCCAAATGTTTAAAATTCCAAGCGTTTTTCCGCAGCAAATTGTTTCTTACAGTCTTGATTTGACTTCTTGTATTGTTCCAAACACTTCACATTTCACTTCCATTTCCCACGCGTCCTATTGAAACCTTTGACTGCAAACAACGCTGCAATAACTTTCCAAACAACCCAAAGGCTCAGGAAGGCCACGCGTTTGAAGGTCAGCATTTGCAAGATAGTTTAACAAGACGGGAAGTACCTGTGCTTCCCAGAAATATAAACAGACTTTGACAAACAGGCACAACTATTTTGCCATATTACTGCAGTGTAATGTACTGACCCAGTGTCGTGGGCTGCTCTCTGGGGAACGAGGCTGGTACCGCTGCAGAGCAACACCTCCTTCCCCCTCCAGCAGCAAGGTGCAGTCCAGGTCGGGACAGTGGTGGTGTGGACCCGGAGGCCAGGGCAAGAGAGTGGCCAGAGGATAGTGGGAGATCATGCTGACTGCCTGGATCAGCAGCCACGACGGTGGCAGGACATTCTCTAGTTTTGATGGTGGATGGAGGTCTCTTCAGTAGAATCTGCTCAACTTGGACTCCTTCAGATCAGATGCCTTGTTCACCTCCTTTTCTGTCTCTTCAGTTCTTGTTGTTAACTTGTCTTGTCTCCAGCCCAGAGGTTTGACTAACATATAATAACTCTCTTCTCAAACTGTCTGCTTCAGTCTTTTCCCTTCCTGTTTCTCTCCTTTCTCCCTCTTCTGTTTTTTTTTTTTTTTACCCTTTACAGCACATGTGGAACTCAGGCTGCCAACAGCTCTCAACCACATGAGTGATTAAAGTCTATTGTCTCTGTCTCTCTTTTTCTTTCTCCCTCCTTCACTCCCACACCCCCTACATTCATCTGGCCCACAGTGGGAGGGGTTATAACTAGGTGGCCCGACCCCCTTTCACAAAAGAAAAATGCCCACTGACTAAGAGGAGTCTCACCGCGGGACAGGAAAGCTGAGATAGAGAGGAGGATGTTGTGGAAGATGTTGAACAGTTTTCCATAACAGAGGGACGTTTAACTTCCTGTTGAATCCCAAACTGCACTTTTTAAAATCTTATTCTTCTCTTGATTAGCTTAAAGTCACTGGACATTGTTGTTGAATTTTGTAATAAAATGCCCCTGAAGTATTTTAAGCCTTTCCTTCCTTCTTTCTGTTCAAAGCTTTTACTGGACATACACTGATGCAGCCCTACCTTTGAAAAACACGACACACTAAATCTCTTTTCACATTAAACTTAACTGCTTGTTAGGATGGGCAAATGACTCCGTGAAGTTACTGATCTAGCTCAGTGTTATGCATCACAGCTCGGTGACACCTGTGACAGTGTCGGGCAATGTACGTGTGCTAACAATCACACAGAGTGTGCGAGCGTGTGTGTGCGTGTCTGCAAGTCAAGTTCAGGGCAGAAACGAGAACCAGTCATGTGTAAAACAGAGCCTGTTGCTGGGAAGAGGATTATGAAGAACCAAGCAGTGCTCACACACACACACACACACACACACACACACACACACACACACACACACACACACACACACTCATTCTTAAACACATGCTCTAGATATAAATTCAGGAGGAATTGAAGTAAAATAAACATCAAAAGTACATTTTGGGTAGTTACAAAACAGGTAAGAAAGAAGAATAAATAAATAAACAATAAATTGATAATGTGTGGATCATTTGAGCCTCAGATAGTGTAAAACCATAGTCAAAGTGTGTTCAGGGAGAGGGGAATAATCATTTTGTTAATTCCTTCATTTAGTAATTCATAACTTGCCAGAGAAGAAAAGTAAGTGGACGAGATAGAAATAATCAGGTTAAATACTAGTTAAATACTTGTGGTGATGTACTTAGCTACTTTCTACTAATGTTTGACATTAAGTTTCCTTCCTCTGAGCGTTTCAGCGATGTCGCTGCCATTACTCAGACCTTTTACTCTGACTCAGTGTGACTAAATTCCTCTGAATGCCTAACGCTCAAAAATGTGACGAGACTCCACCTAAAGTGTGTTTATATTTAGCACTGACTCATGTTCGGAGCTCATGGATTAAAAAAAAAAAAAAAAAAAAAAAAAAACACACCAAACATTAAAATGCCTCTCTAATCAGACCCGATAAATCACTCAAGTGTCTGGCGAGGAGGGAAAAACATTTTATTTGGACCGTGACTCTCAGCGACTTCGAGTGCCTGGGTGACTGCTGGGAATGAAGGAGAGTGTGATAGCCCCCCCCCCCCCCCGGCTCCCTCCATTTCCTCTCTGTGTTATTGAGTGCTGGGTTTTTTCTTTTTCCTAAATCACATCACATCACTCCACTTTCGGCTCGGTTAGGTAGGATTTACTGGGAATATTCATTTCTAAAGCAGCCAGAAAAGCGATAGAGGCGAGAAACAAAACTGTTTACTTTGTTTTGTATTTATTTATTCATACACAAACACATGAGCTCTATCACACGTGCTCTACCTTTATAACTTAGTTCTCTCCTGGATGTTTAATAATGCTTTTTCTCTCTCTCTCTCTCTCTATCTCTGTCTGCCTCCTTCTGAGTGTGCTGATCCAGTCACCATGCAGCCAGCACCAGTTTACACAGCTGGGAAGCCAAAGCTCTCTAAACTCTGACAACACACGTACGCACACTCAGCCTGGGTGAACACAAACAAAATCTCTCTCTGGCTCTCCTTTTCCTCCAGCACACATTCAGTGGCACACAAGGGGAGACATCTCTATTGAACGCTATGGTAAATATCTTGTAACTGAGTAGAATCGTACGGCGGTAAACAGTTTGAGAGAAAAACACGAAAAGCAGTGAAAGAGTGGTATTTAGTTCAGTGACACACACATTTAAAAAATAAATAAATAAATAAGGCTAAAGACACTTAATTACTTGCTCTGAACACCACATAACAGCAGCGAGAACAAGACAGATGATGAATCACGTATCAGATTAAACAAATGGAGCTTTTTGGCTGGAGCTCCAGAAAGTGATGACACATCACACGCTCAGTCGTTCAGTCAGTTCACAAGCTCCCAACGCCACACTGCTCTCTGCTGGTGAAAACATGGTGAAGATGATACAGTTTTTCTCCAGCTGGTCATTGATTCTTATAGTGGATCATCATGAGCAAACACAGGTCAAATCAGATTAACAGATTGCCCTATTTAACATTCATACCCTGTCTTTTCATTGGGTGCAGAGTATTCGGGATCCTTTCTCCCTTTCTGTGCTAATGGTGCTCCACACACACACACACACACACACACACACACACTGAGTTGAGTTGAGTTTTGAGGAGCTCTTGTTGACACTGAACAGTTCCTCATTATCAGAGTAAGGAAGAGAACAGGCGACACACACTTTCTCTGGATCACTGATAGAAAGACTGGTAGGAAGGTAGAGTGTTTTCTTTTTCCATTTCCTTCCTTCTTTTGCTTCCTTAATCTTTTCAAACACATGTGCGTGTGTGTGTGCGTATTTGTCGATCGTGTACGTGCGTAAAGGCAAACGGACGTGGCCTTACAGAAGCACTGTTAGTCCCAAGCTTCTCCGCTGGTCAGCATCACTGACTCATTTCACCCACTTACACAACAATATCACTTTGTTATATAAAGACTTGCCGAGTTGTGCAATATTTGACAGGAACATTGTCAAATATTGACAGTACCCATTTGATTAGTTTGAATTCTCAGTTTGCACGTGTTATCTTTACATAGCACACTCACTGACTGGCAAAAAATAGGAAATTTTACAGTTAAGAAAAGAAATTCCAAACTATGAAATTGCAAAAGTGTTTCAAAGAGGTCTAATTCACTACAGTTTAGATGAACTAGAACTTGCATTTCCAAAGCTCCAAGTGTTCCCAGGAGCACAGTGGCCTCAGACAACACTCTTGGCCACTCTTACTACACGTATATGGCCATGGTCAAAGATGTGATCAAGTGGTGAAATTAAAAGAGATTCAGAAGGGATGGGAGAACCTGTCGGAAGGACAACCACTGCATCACCACTCAAATGATGAGGATGAAATGGAAGAATGGCTGGAAAAAGTTACTGTGAATACAAATATGGCAGTCCACCTAGAGTCTGTCAAATGAATAAAAACTCTTTCAGCAGTATTCAAAGCTGTGTTTCACTGTATTTAACATCTCACTATGAACGTGTTTCCCAGAAATCAGGATAGATGAAAGCAGCTGAATGCATGAAGATTTCTCAATTTTTCTCCAGAGTGAGCACAAGATGAGACTGGATTGATATTCATCTTTCAGCTAGTATCATGGGGTTCCTGACTGAGTGAATCAACCGAGCTCAGGCTTAAACCCCACAGAACATGTGTGGAGAGACCTGAAGATGATCCAGATTAACTAAGATGAGTCTTTATAAAATAATATTAGCACATTAAGGATTGTTTTGCTTTTTATATATGTTTACACAACTGTAAAACATTTAGTAATATGTCACATGTAGACACTGTTTTATCCCAGGAGCCCACAAACCAAACGGTTAGTTTGATCTTATACAGTAGATTCAGGATACTGCTGATAATCATTCATCTCTAAATGTCATAATTCTGCTTTTATTCAGTAGCATTTCTTTATCAACTTCCAGTGTGACCGAGAAGATCAGGTTAGCGAGAGCTCTGTTAGTAATCTGGGTTTTCTCTCACATGTGTATGCATGCAATAATGCTTCATAGTCTCATAAGTGCATTGTTATAAAAAGCTAAATGAGTTTCCTTGGGTCCCTCTGTAGCTTAGGGGGTTACTGTAACACGTTACTGTAAAATTACATTCATTATAGTAATTATTGTTTGAGTGGATTATTGTCAGGTATAGGTATTAATTTTAAAATAATGGCTACATGGCAGAACTATTAACATTATAAATGCAGACATGGTGCACTGTGCTATGATGTACAGTGCATAACTCAAGCAAGGTTTAGTCCCCAGCAGGTTGATTTTCATACAGAATGGAAATGAGTTGCCTGGAAGTTTGGGACAGCATGTTTTGCAAGTGTCTGTCTGCATCTATCTGCGAGCGTGAGCAGGTGCACTGGTAGATAACACCACCGGTCCGGTTTTAAAAGAGAACAAGCAATCCGAGAGTAGACTGGAACGGATGAATATTTCAGATGCTGTGCCAGTAAATGTACCCTCTGATACACTACACACATTCACAGTAACATGCACACAACATCATGGAAACATAAAAGCATGCAGACACTCACACACGTATAACATGAATGTAGGTTAAGTACTCAGACAGACGGTCTTCCTCCCCAGCACCCAAAGCTAACATATTATCAAAAAAGAGCAGGGAACTGTCAACAGTCCAGCTATCAACCTTCAATTTCTCCAGCAAATATATGCAGTTAGTCGATTCAGGAGCGCATTAAAGTATGAGAATAATAATTCAGCATCATGTGTGATAATATGTCCCTTACCTGAGTGCAGGATCCCTCCATAAAATACCAGCACTAGTCTGCACGGTGGCAGAAAAGAAAGTGGAATATGAAGAGGAGGAGGACAAAGAGAAATGTGTGACTGCCAAGTCCACACTGTAGCTGTGAACAGACTCGTCCACTAGAAGCTTTTTCCTCTCACTTCTGTCTCATCCAACTTAACACATTTGCCACTGAGGAAAATTAGATGAAGAAGCTTTGCATCCTTACAGAGAAGGTAAAGGAGTATGTACAGTATATGAGCTAATAAAGAAAATATATATACTATAAACTGACTCAGATAAGACACAGGTGCGTGTGTGTGTGTGAGAGAGTGAGAGACAACTATCTAACTGGCACAGGAAAATTTCCATTGCATGCAAATATCATGTAAAACATTTTATTATTGATTATATTCTATATTTATGAAAGTTATTCTTTATGATGCAATGCTTTACTGTATTACATTAAAAGAGATGTATTATTTAACAGGCCTCCTAAGACAAATATGGTCCCATTGCTATGTCATAAATGGCCAGCAGGTGACAGAATAACCACTCTTAAAGTAACACCTGAGGAAACAAACCTGCAAATGGAGCATCTTCTAAAAAACATGTCTGCATTGCAGTAATAATAATTGTCTTGTCAGTTTTGCATGATGCAAAATTAGTAATAATTATATGTGTTGATCCTTCCAATAGAGATTTATGATAGCAGAGGAATAGGAACATGTTTCGTTTTATGTCTCACCCCGAAATGCAGAATATTTATACTTAAATTATAAACTAATTATAAATCTTAATGGTTATTTTCTGGTCCCACAGTAATAAATAGTGCAGGCCTGGATCATTTCCTTCTCATTTGCTTCTGTTTCCAAACTCTTTGGTTGCAGAATCCTACTTTGGATCCAATAAGAATCCAAATTACAGTAAGACGATAGATAACATCTGTGAGAGTTACTGGTACGAAGCGAGTGAAAACACAGTAATAGGGAATTCGTTTTATTGGTTAAACCCAGCACCACCACTAAGTGAAAAACAGCCCATGTTAAGGACATTAAACATTTAATAATTCAGTTGATCCAAATATTTAACACATAGATTCTGAAATCATGAAGCTCAAATGGATGAAACTGCATTTACATCCTACAGGCTACATATAATAATGTATGACTGCTGCTTTGAATTGCTAGCTAGCAGGACCAGCCTGCAAGTGAGAGGCAGTATCTGCTATGACACAAACACTGGCTGCGGCCCCTAATAACATCTGTTACTGCCCTGCTGCTCGGCAATGGTTGCACTCTACTTGTGTGGGTGTGTTTTTGGGGGTGGGGGTTTGACACATGTTCCGTTGTGTAGACATGAATTGCTTATGTCCATGTGCACACCCACATGCAAACACACATGCTGTTTCAGACGCAC
Organism: Anabas testudineus; assembly: GCF_900324465.2. Lineage (NCBI taxonomy): Eukaryota > Metazoa > Chordata > Actinopteri > Anabantiformes > Anabantidae > Anabas > Anabas testudineus. The sequence continues at coordinate 10,502,168 of NC_046613.1, read as the reverse complement.
ATACTTCAGAATTGTTTTTCAGATCGCTTCAAGATTCTTTTATTCCTCGGCTGTCCATTAAAAACACACAGCACCAAAACTGATTTGTGAGAACGTTCTTGTTCATGTGCAATTGATGTTCGCTGACTTGCATGTGTTGCTTAAGTTTTCTCGGTCTGTAACTGTCTCCATATGCCCAGAGGAGGCACATGGGGAATAAATAAAGCTTTTGTCAAAGGCCTGCTGGCCCCCGTCCTGGATTCTGCTCTTCTTCTTCTTCTACTTCTTCCTCATATTCTCAGTGTCCTCTGACCAGGCAGCAGATTAGACATCTCAGTTCTGCTCTTATCCATGTGGACATCAGTTTGTGTCTCTTCAAGTGTGCGTACACATGACAGTGATCGGGTGTGTGTACAGCATATTCATAAAAACGAGAGTCCTTCTCTCTGAGTGTCACATGTTCACAGTTCGTCACGTGATGCCCGAGCTGCAGGAGGTGGCGAGTCTCCAGTGACGCTGTTCTGTGCCACGGGACGGATGCGATCCTGTTGAGCTGTTTTGTGGGCATGCTGCCGGTCCCAGTCTGTGGCCACGGCGTCGTCGTCCCAGATGGTGGAGGTCTCCGTGTCACTGATGTAGCCTGGCTCTCCAGTGTAGTGGGTGGGGTAGATGAGCAGCGGCTCCACGGAGAAGGCCTTCAGGTCCCGCGGTTCAAAGTGAGACATGAACTGAGTGCTGAAGAGGATAAGGAAGAGATGGAGAAAAGGAAAGAGAAAGAAATAAATAAATATCACAACATACTGTATGTTATGAACACTGTCAGGCAGCTTCACATTATAGTAGCTCTAAATAGTGCTAATAGGCAAATTCTTCACATAGTATGAAAAAGAAAAATACAGAAATGTAATTTCTGTGTTTTTTCAACAGTTACTGTGTGATTGCTTTATATCAAAGGTCACGAAAAGGAAAGGGGATGGATGTGCTGACTTGCTGCGGTTTGTGTGACTATTGAGCATTTTTCTATAACTTGTGACTAATCATATCCTGTTAACTGGACGTTCTGGGGTCCATACTTCATGTAGCGGAATTTAATATCAGCACAGACAGCAAATTTACAGGATGTCAAATAGGGGAACAGGATGCTCTTCTCTGCTGAAGCCAGCGTTTGCTGTAATAAAGATGTTTTTGTTACTATTCTCAAAATGACACAGTAGATGCTGCTAATACTAATGATGGAATAAATATATTGTCTTTAGAGCCAATAATGTAGAAACTGGACAAGTTGAAGGTCATTTAAAACATTTTAGTATGATGTTGGGTAATACTGATCATAACACTACAGCTGATTCTATGTTTTAGATGTAAAACGTCTAAAATGTCAACTTTTTTTATTACATTTCATAGACAAAACCAAAATAACCTCTAAATTTACAACAAGAAAATAGATCACAAATTAATTAATAAAGAAAAAAATTGTCCTAAGTAGAAAAGAAATATAAAATACTAAAAAAACAGAGGTACCACTATGACAGTGAATGTTCAAATAATTGTGTTTAGTTATTTCACACCACAGTGTACCACCCAGTGTTCCTATCAGACATGATAGACAAGATCACAAAAACATTTCATCCCCATCAGATCAAATATCAGATCAAATTTACACTTTCATGTAGGTATTTTAATGATTTCTTTAAACTGCCATCGTAAACTGCAAACAGCCCTGAACTCTCTTATCAGTCATCATCAGCCTGCTGCAGGGCCAGAAGAGGGGGGGGCGGTATAAGGGCTGTTTGGGTGCGACAGGTCAGCCTGGCACACACTTGTGCAGACCGAGGTCCCCACTGAGGTTCAATCCCCGACTGAATGCCTGTCTGCAATCCTCTAAGACAGTGAAACGCTACACTATTATTAGTGCTCAATGGAGCTGACCTAAACAAACACAAACTCCAATACAGTTTCACACGTTTCACTTTACTGAGTCTCCTCCTCTCTCCTCTCTTCAAAAAACAAACTAAAGCGACATAACATCTACAGTTGAAGCTGCTCTTTCTCTATATAACACAGAACATATTTTATACTTTTCTCATGCCACCTTTCCATGCTTCTTTTCTTAGCTCCCATTTCTCTGACTTTTGAACAAACTCACCTTCTCTCACTGTTGAATACACACACTGTATTTACCTAGTAATCTATACACTGCACACTGGACACACATCACCATGTATTTATATAGTAACACACACACACACACACATAGTGTCCATCACTCCCCCACCCCCACGCTCCGACCTCTATCAATGGGAATGCTGTCTCCAACCAGCAGGAAGAGCTGTGCTGGCCCGCATTCCTCAAAGGGAAAGACGGAAGGGGGAGGAGGAATGGGTGACACGGGGGGGAGTAGGTGTGCACAAAAGTAGAGGTCTTTTGAGTAGAGTGAGGGAACATAAAAGAAGTAAAAAGAAAGAAAGAAAGAACGAGGGTGCAAAAGTGGTAGATGGAAATCAGCTAGAGGTGGAGGTGGAGGTGGAGGAGAGCGGGGGAACGACAGGAGTCCCAGAGTAGAAAAGAAAAAGAAAAGCAAGGATTGTGTGTCCTGTGCAAGACAGCGTACCCACAGAGCCGCCAGAACAATCGATGCCCTGTGTGTGAGGGAGCACAGTGGAAGAGGAGGGGGGTGGGCTAGAGGAGAAAAATAAGGACAGGAGGGCATCATGTGGGGGATGTAGAGGAAGAACAGGGTAGTAAAGTAGTAAAGAGATATATAGGAAACATAACCAGAGTCGAACCGGAAAGAGGTTGTGGCCAACCACTAGAGCACAAACTAGGAAACATGTGTTTGTGTCTATGTATAGATAATTACTGTACAGTAGTACTGTAGTAATTCTACCGTTGTACGGCTCTCAAGTCTGGTTTTGTGCATGCTCTGCATTTCTCTGACTGTTTCCATCTTTGTGTTTATTCTGTATGTGAATTACCTGATATGTTATGTAATACGTGTTTCTGCAATACTTCTGTAGTTTTCCTGCATCATGTCTTGACTAAATCTCTGTTAAAGAAAACTGAGGTTAACATTTACTTGGGATGTTTGTTGAACATGACTGGCAGAAACTCGTCGACAGGCAGCATCCTCGTGAGCGGCTGTGCTGCCAGTAACTTCCTAGCCCCTTGCTGCGACAGCGCGTAGCCGAGTGTCCAGTAGGAGTAGTCGGCCTCGACCAGGTTGTTCACACCTTCCACCGCCTGCTCCGGCTGTTGCACCTGCATCCGTTTACGCCCCACATAGCTGAGCAGAGTCAGAAAGAGTGTGCTGAAGAGGCTTCACCACAAAATGGGTGTCATGTACTCTTTAGTTGTGTGAACACACATTCATCTACAGTAAAAAACATTTTTTTACGAGGCAAAGTGCATGACTCCATTATAGCAAGTTGGTTGTGTGGGTGAATGTTCTTACATGAGGTCCCAGTCCAGCTGGGCTTTGTCAACGTCATCCATTATAGCCTGCAGCCGTCGCTTAAATCTGGGCTCAAACCTCACATCGTCTTCTAAAACAAGAATCTTTTGGAGGCTGCGCTCTATCACCTGATGAGCACACGCACACATTTACAAACATTCACTTTAAAAGGAGTAACACATGTTGCTGCATTGTTGATGGTGGTTGTCCTATATATATTCAGACTATGTACGAGCCCTCTGCCACAAATGTGTACATTACACTTTGCTGCCCTCACCTGCGTCCATAAAGAGTGATGGCTGAGGAAGCAGCCGATTTCCCCTCTGGTCAGAGCCCGGCCAGAGTAAGGATCCTTGTAGCCTGGCATCATCTCTATTCCCAATGCATGCAGCTGGGACGTATTCAGAAGCCTAATAGACATTGAGAAGGAGTAGTCATGAGAATAGAGTGTGTTTTATGTTCAGTTTGCTGTCAGTAAGAAAATCTTTACAGCAAAGTCAAACAGGCTGCAACAAGTAATAAATATTGGCAGACAAACAAAGGCTGGAAGAAGGATTAGGGCATTTTCTAAAGTGGATTAAAATGAAGTAGCACAGAAGAGGAAAAGTAAGTCAAGCATATCTATATCTCTGTTTAGACTGGATGTTTGGATGCTCATGTCAGAAAAAGTAGCATCAGACTGGAGACAAAAGACAGAGCATTATCTCAGCCGCCTCTCAGGGAGCTGAGATAATATGAATCAGATGTTTAAGGCAGGAAAATGTCCTTTTATTTTAGTCAGAATAAACTAAAGTTAGAAAGAAATTAAAGCGGCCTTCAAGTTCAGTGAGCTTGTGACTGTGTTGGAGACCTACTTGCCGTCCACTGCATCCATTAGCGTGACACGTAGACCCAGTGAGGCCATCGATTTCAACATCCGGGTTCTTCTGTCCTGCCGGCGCTTCAGGTTGATCAGGAAAATCTTAACATTCACACAGAAAGAATGATGCCATGTTCATTTAATTGATTCATCTGAAAGCTAGTACTATTTCCAGTCTATTTTTGTTGTGTTGTAGTTAAATGAAATGAGGGGCAAAGACAAGAACATGGAAGAACTTGGAAGGAGACCGGGACAAGAAAAATGGAATTTGAAGATGTTGATAACTCTGAACTCCTGGTCAACACTCTCAAAACTCACATTATCAAAGCCCACTGTATCCTGTGGTGACGGCAGAGAGTACAGGTGCTCCGAGGGCTCAATATCACGGTGAACTGAGAGAGAAACGAAGGAGGCCAAATGTTAAAAGAGCAAAAACAGAACGAGGCATATAGTTTATTTAATTTGGTTTATTCAAGATCAGAGCAAAGAGAAGAGCAGTGAGGGTAGAAAATGAGAGAGTTGGGGGGTTGGATAAACAAAGAGAGGAGAGAAGAGGAGAGACGAGGGGGTTAAGACAAAGAGAGAGCTGACAAGATGTAATCATGGAGGGTCATGGTGGTCAAGAAACCCGAGAGGTGAAGCAATCAGGAAGTGACAGATAGTTAAGATACAACAGCTGGAAAGTGTGTGTCCACTCACTCAGTGCTTCGGTGATGGTGTGTATGAAACTCTCGCTTTCATCTTCCACGTTTTGCTGTGGTTTGAGAGGAACGGGCAGGAAACCATAGTGTTCCCTGTTACACACGTACATCTGCACTCCTGGGAACACACACACACACACACACACACACACACACACACACAGCTCTGTTAATACAACCTCTTGACCCAACATTTCAAATAAAGTGTGGCTACAAGTAGTACTCATGACAATGAATTAAACAAAGGTGCACCTTATGGTTTGTTCATCCAACTTTTCATTTCTAATAAGAAGAAAGGATGACCTCTTACTTCAAATCTTCAATATTCTCACAGACCTTTATACTTTTATGTTTTGTTGCCTCTGTGAGAGCCTGTGCATTTGAAATCACATAATATCTGTTAACGTTTGGAGGTTCTTCAAGTGTTTACTTTTTATGGAGTTGGCAGGCGAATGCCAGCGCTTGTTGTCTCTGAAATGGAAACTTAACGGTTCTGTTTGTTCCAAGTTGATGATTACGCTTGTCAAACACACAAATCTACAAACATTGATGTTGTTGCTAACAAACTAACACATAGACACATGCACAGACACACACATGGATCCATTTATCTGTGCACTCACTCATCTGCCTTAATCGAACACATGCATTTGAATAAAAGCCTTTAGTGTTACACTGTGGCACAAACAGTGATTAAAAACCAGTTCGCAATCAGCTACAAATCAGGTGGCTGTGTACCTGCATTTCATCAAAGTGAAGCTGTCATGAGGCATTTCTATCCCTACTACAAATCTAGTAGTTTGCTGTGAGTTGAAGTTTCAAACCTGTGTGACGTGCAGAGAAAGCAAACACCATGATGTCATCAAATGCCCAGCTATAGTCTGGGTGAGGGGGGTAGAAGGCCAGGTCCTTGGTGGATTCACGACGCAGGTCTATTAGGAAGGTGCTGTGCACCATGGGAACGGGGAAGCAGCCGAGTCGCTTCCACTCCCTGATTGGCTGGTAGTCTGGAGTTCGCTTGTAGTAGCCCTTATGGAGACAAGGAGATGGAGAACATCAGACAGAGGTAACTAACATCCAGTAGCTGAGTGAATGGACAGACGGATGACTTTAGGTCCAAACTGTACCTGTGGGGTGATGCCACACCAGAAGTTGGAGTAGAGCGTGCGAGACTCTAACATGGGAGCCACCAGAGTCAAGTTCTCAGCCATCATCAGGTTCAGAACGCGAGGGTTTGTCAGCAGGTTATCACTGTCTACATACTACAGAGGAGCACAGAGGGTAGAGGTCACATCAGAAAGGATGAAACCTAAAACACTTTTAAATATGTCCAGTATGTATATTTTAATTAAGCATCAGGTAGGAATGATGTCAACTATGTAGGTCAGCTTTTTTATTTAAGCACTGGTTCTTTCACTGACTGACTGGTAATATCCAAACATATTCATGTAGATGTACAACACAGCCATTAAACTGTAACCTATTGGCTAAATTATGTTGGTGTTTTTTTTAGGACAGGATCCTCCCTGTTAATTGGAGATAGCAGCAGAACATTTCTGCTTTTCCAATCGGAGTATGGAATAATTTCCTGTAAATTGTGACATTTTTATTCCATATTTATATTTCAATACACCAGTATAAAAGTCATACCAGTATGTAGTCGGCCCACCGTTCCCTGGCAGCCTTCAGCGCTGCCTGTTTCAGCTTCATCACATGGTTGAACCTAGATGGAGGCCAGTGCTTTGGACCCCACTCGTCTGTGTAGGATCTGGTGAAAGAATAAAAGTCGCTATTAGAAAACAGTAATTATGTGAGGAAACCAGAAGAAATCAGCACAGAAATCAGTCTGAATAGACAGCTAACAAATGATTCCTGGAGAAACTGTGACTTACTTCGGGTCCTCCATGGGTCTCCACTCCACATAGTGGTAAACACCCTGGGCTCTTTTCAGCCACTCTCTCAAAATGGCAGTGGTGTTGTCTATATTATGGTCTGTTGCTGCCCTGAAACACAGAGAACACGACAACCATGTGATTCAAATGAAGCCAGCTTTTGACCATCTATCCTACAACAGAGTGGTCACAGTCACAGTCTCTAGAGGCACCTCTCCACTAAACATTTAAGATGTAAACACCTGTCTGACACTTCAGGACTGTTTTCACAGATGAGACCTTCGATGTAAAATAAGAGGCTACAACGCAGTTTTAAATTGTTATTACTGTCTGATTGTATGACAGGCGGCCTCGGTGTTGGCAGTTGTGACTCTTGACTGCAAATTGTTGCAGAGACTGATTGACAGAGCACCGGTTTGTAGACAGACACGCACATTTGTACCTGTAAGCAAATTATGTCAGAGTAAAACTTAGTACGGTTGCAGCTGCTTGTTTGTTGCTCCTGCGGTTTGCACTCTCCATTGCTGTTTCTTCACAGAGATTTCCAGTCCGGCCCCCAGAGCTGACTCAGAGAAGACACAGAGGCTACTGTATGTGTGTGTGTGCGTTATAAGCAAGACAAATTAAAAACATAAACGAGCCCTGCATCAGCGCATTCAAGTTTACTGTCACTTAAACATTTGGGAATATTAGAGGGATTCATTTCACCTGCCCCTCTCTCTCTCTCACTTTGCATTCAAATCACCATTTAAGAAGAAAGGGTCAACTCAATGTGCCGCCGTGGACCTGGATGCGTGCATGCAAATACACTAACACTTAATGAAATGGAGTTTTCCATTGCTTGCTGTAATATTCCTTGTTGTTCTGTCTCTAAAATCACACCCAGGGTTAGGCTGGCTAGACAGGGGCAGAAACCAACACAGGGAATAACAGTGCTAATGCTCTCCATTTACCAACATTTAGTGCAAATATCAACATAGAAACACCTTTTCTCTTTTTCAAGAAACACATACTTATGTGTGCTTGGGCACACGCATGCTTACAGCATGTGATGACACAAACACACGTCTCAAATAACACACCTGGAAAAATCACAGAGATGCTTGCACAGTCTTGTATTAAACAGAAAGCTTAACCAGAAAGAGGCATGGCTCCCTTATATCTGGAATTTCAGACATCTTCAGTCAGACAGATAAACTCTTCATCCGACATAACCAGCAGCCCGGAGAAGCCCGAAGGAGACACAGTGGTCAATAATTGTAATAGTGCGTGCATGCCTGCACTTGCAAGTGCGTGACAGATCATACAGACGTTCATTTTTGTGTCCTGGGAATGTTTGTTTTACAGCAGTGCGACTGGTAAATTATGTGTTACACAATTGGTGGTTTTTAAGTTTAATGTATGTACTTGAAAGTGTAAAATGTGTGTATGAGAGCAATAAAGGAAGAAGCTGCCCCTTATGACTAGCTGTTGTGTTTTTAACATAGACTAGAAACACACTGAACACCTGACTTGCAGGTACGTGTTCCTATATGGCATCTTCCAATGACAAACAGCTCAGGGATTTAGAAATCAGAAGAAAACACTGATTGTAGGAACATTGTGTACGTTCTGTGCATGTTTATAAGTAAAATTGCAGTACACAAAATGAGATTTGTGTTTAAATCACTTTATTTTACTGCTAAACATAAACTGAAAATGTGGAGCCTTCTTTCCAATTCTTCCATCGATTGAAAGGAACATTTTGTTGCACCCCTAAAGCAACTCATCCAAACTTTCAAAGGGTCGCACAGTTTTACATACAACACACTAAAACGCTAATGATGCTCTTGGTCACAACATCAGGACAAATAAAAATCCTGCTGGAGTCCTTTTTTAAAATTTTACAGGCTCTTCTCGGCAGGATATGAGGTCCCTGTGTCCAGGTAAAGAGTTTGTCGAGGTTGGAGTTTAACTACAAAAGAGTAGAAAACGCACATCTGTGTGTTTTTGGTGCAGTAGAAAAACACATGACAACAATTACTTACAATAAATAAGCTGATCTCAATAAAGGGGATTTTTGTAGCTCCAGCTAAGTTGTAAAACTGTGATGGTTAAAACACAAATAAATGCACATGTGTACATGCTGTATATATCTAGCAGCGACATGATACACGAATTAGAGGCGCACTGGTTCTTGTTTTTCACAAACACATCCTACAGGCCTGACCCTCCCACTGCCAAGCCTCACTGAGCACTCAGGACTCTGAGTACACTGTGTGATTTTCCATTACCAACATTACATCTTTTCATGCCTTTATGAGTTCTGGAAATGTGAAGCTTAGTGATGCATACACCAGGGAAGCATATGTACTAAGACACTGAAACAAAGGGAGGTTTTTGTTATGTGTTTTGACCAAGCAAAACACAGATGAGAAAACAGCTGGAAATAGAGGCACATTTGCCTACACTGTTGTGCTTTCCATAATTTTCATGTCATCCTCCCACCTCCTCTTTTTATTTTAGACACATTTATCCATTTTTAGGAGGCATCCATGTGTTCCTGCTCCGCAATTTCCGCTACCTTCGGGCAGGATCAGCCACTGAAGCTGAGCTGTGCTGTGATCTCAATGCCAAGTCAAAGAGCCTTCACAGTTCCTTTCTAGTGCTTCAACTGTGTTCAGCTGATGCCTTTGAAACTCCAGGACTATGAAGATGTTGTCTATCTGGGTATGACGAAAAGGACAGTCCAGGTACGATGCAGAAATACAGTGCACCTCTGCATGTGATATACTGCGTATAAAGACACAAAAGGCTCATGCACGTCCTCATCTAGATCTCTGTATCTCCTCCTTCCTTTGCCTCATGTTGCATCTCCTCATGCCTTTTTGGAAGTTTACAGTAAGCTGCAGCCTCATTATTCTGCCGCCTGCAGGGTTGGGATTAGGCTTCCTCTCCTCTTTTCTTTCTTTATGATCAGCATCTGGGCAACACATGTTTACTGAGGCCTCACCTTCACATCCCACCACTCCCTCTCTCTATCACGTCAAAGATGTCCATTGATCCTTCATCAGTGCAGCTAGTGTAGAAAATTATCAGTGACACAACAAAAAAAGAAATGGTACAATAAAAGACAAAATGTTGTTAATAACAATAAGTTAATATAATACTTCTTCAAAAAAATGCAAATTCCTATGTCACATTTTACGTAAAGTAATAATAGTATTTATCATTCCACCACAACAACGCAGTAAAGCAGTTGCAATGCATTGGTCACTTTTGCATCTCCATAATGTGATTATCAACCCACTACTTAACTCTCTCTTCCTACCACCTGGAAGAGTTATCCCCTCCAGAAAAGTGTGTCAGATAACAGTGAGTGTGCCATGAAGGAGATCAACTGAGGGCTGACATCTGGCTTTAAACACAGAGGCACGTCTCTGGGTCTGGCCCTTTCATTTAAACACAGGTCTGAAAGGCCCCAGCAGGCCAGCGTTAACTGACTGTTGATTCAATAAACTATCTAATATCACTGCCAACAATGACTGGGTGCTGCATGTAATTGAAAAGCAAGAATGCCTCTTTCAGACCGGAGCATAGATGCCTTTAAAACATAATAACCACGCTGGTGTCTGTGTTGACATTGCAATATAGTCTGTAGGCTGACGTGGCTGCAGGCCCCTTGATGGCCCAGAAGGGCAACGAAGAAAGGGGAGGGGTAGGTGGGTAGAAAGATAGAGGGGGAGAAAGGGGCTGGTGCGACCCGACCGTCTGACTCAAATTCCTCACATCTCTCAGGGTCAACAAAAGTAGCCAAGGCCGACGGACTTGCAGTGAAGTGTAACACAATAATAAGCACTGGACTGAATTTATATATTTTTGTTGTTGTTGTTTTGAAATAGACACAAACAGTTATTTAGACTATACACAAAAACAAGCAGACAGGAGCGGTGGAGGAACAGACAGATATACACTGAGGGAGGGGGCACAGGAGTTAAAATGTGGAAATGATGATAGATTAATGTATGATGCTGTGTATTTCCTCTATAAAAACATGAGCACCAGTTCTAACAAATACCCCCACTGCTCGTGGAAAACGATGCTCTAAGCGCTCCACCTGACTGATGAGCAGTGGACTTGCTTTTCTCCCTTTATTTCTCCCCTCTACTTCATTTAATCTCATTCCATATTCAGGCTTCTCCAGAAGCGAGCGCTCATACCAAGATGCCATTATGTTTCAATGTGTGCCAACTCTATCAGTGCTGTGCTGCCAAACTCTTACAATACTGCTGGAAGTGTGCTGGAAGCACATGGGGCATCTAAGCAAGAATTCACAGTCTGCGGCCAATTCCAGGAACCACCATTTTCACTCCAGTGAGGAGAACGTGCTTGAAAAAGGCTCCAGGATCGGAAAGTCAATTCTCTGTGTTTACTGCAGCCGATGGAACAGATACGTCAGATCTACAGAGAATCATTTACCATCAATTCCTTCTTGCTACAGGGCAGAAAAGACGGGGCTGGACCGTTGGCAGACACAACATCGACAGCTGCATCTGTTCAGGGAGTTTGTCAACTGAGGCAGATCTGGCAAAGCTTAAGCTCTGTTGGAAAACGGACATTTGGCGTTTCTTAATTTCACACAGTATCCACCAATGTGTGCATCACTGAACATACTCCCCAACAAATACAATATTTTACATGTGCTGTGATTATCGAACTTGAAGCCATCTGAGACTACATCGAAACTAGTCCTGGGTGTCTCTGATGTCAAATGTTCTGTGAAATGTTTCAAGACGATGAGGGTGGAGGTAGTTGTGTGTACATTAGTACCAAATTCACCATTTCAAAGCAAGGTGTGTTCTGCTTCAGAAACAGGATAGTGCCTCAGCTCCTACATGTTTATATCAAGGAGCTGCTTATCTGGCAAATTTCATTCTGTCTCTGGAGTTTATTTTAAATACCTGAGCAGATTCTCAAAGACCTTGACAGTTTCCCACTCACTGGATGTGACCACGAGTCCCCAGGTGATACTGATTGGGAGGTCAGAGAGGATTATTGCCTGTTACTCATGGAAGTTCTGGCTCACTGTGGGGCCTTATGGGGTAATTGGGAAAGGGAATGGAAAACAGGGAATGAAGAAGAGAAGCAGAGCAGACACACGCACACCCATTATTAGCATTGAAAAGACACAGACCCATATAAAATCACACAGTCATACGTTAGACGAGATGTACATGCTTGCATCAATACCCGTACATGAGCCAGAGCAGTTCTGATAATAAAACACAATAATTTTAGTACGTAGTTAAGTGTGCCAATACTGTGATCTAATGCCTATTGATATATACTAAAAACATATGCTGTTAGTCAGCAACAGATAACACACAATAACCTATCCCACGCTCATAATTCAAGCCATACAATAGCATAAACTCTCTTCGGGACAAAACCAAGAACCATCTGGTTCACTGGTGCACTTCCACAGAAAAACAGACCCTGGGGTAACACACCTGGTGTACAGAAATAACAATGGCAAATATCCAGTATTGTAAAATGTTTTTCATCCTATTTAATTCCTTCCAACTTATTTCAGGTTAATTCAAAATAGAAGAAGAAATAAAAGAGAAATAATACATCTAAGCTAATGAAAGAGACAAAAACAAAGCCAAAAATGTGATCAAACCAGCAGAGGCGCCCACAGACCCTCTGCCAGGTCAGGAGCTAAAAACAAAAAGAGGCACCTCTAGCAGACTGCTACGTGTATGACCGACACAGAGGCAGGGTATTTAGTTTTACTTTAATTTGGTGCCACTACTGTCAGTGTGAACATGCCTTTATGGTACATAGCAGCACCAGAGGAGGCACACGATTTTTACATTGAAGAGCAAGTCAGAAGAGCACATGGCTACAGTCAAAGAGATTTATTTTTTACTCAGTTCCAAGTTGTTAGGGTCCAACTTTCAGCTGTATAAATATGCACACTTATAATAAATAATAATTAATGTTAGATACATTAAATGCATGAGTAGAGCTGCATATGTTATTAGTACAGTATCTCCTCGTGACATGAGATACCTCAGATGCTACATAAAATACTAATACATAAAACGTGTCTGACAGTGAATACAGTTTACAGTGAATGGCACATCTGTTGCTGAAGCATTTAGCGTGCATTTTGACAACTGTGAAAAATTCCTAACTTACAGAGTCACACCATGCCTGAGGCCTTAGGGTGCAACAAAATTTAATGGCGTTTTATTCAGAAAGTGGAACCTAATAGCTAGGGTTGGTTGTTTAAAATGTTCCAGTTATTTTTCATCGAACATGCCACAAAACCTACACGTCATTGTCTCCGAGACAGTGATGAATGTGAGCATGAGTGGTAAGACAATGGATGAGTGAATAAACACCATGACATTAAAAAAGTGGGTCCTCTGGGGAAGGCTGATGATGTCAATGCTCTGACTTCCTCCTCATGGTTCAGTTTCTCTTGACAAATCCACAAATTATCTTAACCCCTCGCCCAGCACCTGGGAAAGAACTTCACCACGTGAGCAGAGCCGGAGGGGGGGGGGGGGGGGGTTCAGGCAACAAGCAGCAGTCAGCCAGCAGCATGAAGAGCAAAATAATAGCAGACTGGCCAAAACTTTAAAGAGGTTTGCCTGCAGTGTGCCTCTGATGTCAAGAGAAACACACGGTTGAAATGCTCTTCATTTCACTTTAGAAGCTGCTTACTAAAAAAGAGCAGCTCCTGCAGGCAGGGGAACCTCAGACTGGCACAAGATAAAAGCTGATCAATAATCAAAAGCCTTGTCTAGTCCATCTCAGTGTTTGAGGCCTCATAGAAATGCAACAGCCTCCTGCACATCTTCAACAGCTTGGTGTAGTAAAAGGATAGTCTGACATTTGGGGAATGCGCCTATTTGTGTTGTAGAGTTTCCGGGAGATTTATGACTGTTCCCAGATCTTTGCATTATGAAGCTTGAGACATGAGGATGTTTTGTTAGTTTAACTCGGACGCAGACCGACTCTGTGAGAGCAAGACTTCAAACAGATCCAGCCGAGATAGAGCACATAAAACTCTCACATTGAATCAGATAAAACATATTAATGAATGATTCAGAGGAGCTGGCAGGTAGATCGTGTTACTTTTAGACACAGCCACACTGGCTCTTTCCCCCAGGTTGCAGTCTTTATGCTAAGCTTAACTTACCTGCTGCTGGCTCTTCTTTCATATAGAAACACACATATGTGTGCGTTTGTTCTGTATGTGTTTGGGTTAAGTGAAGAAACCAGAACACCTGCTGGACAGCTCTGAGATTTCAGGGAGGTAAGGTAACACTCTCCCTACTCTCCAGGCTGGCCTTGGTTTGCCAGAGGCTGCTGCATATGACAGATGTAAATCTCTCCTAGGCACGATGTGAGAGCCGACACATTTTTTCATAAGCCTCTTGTGTCACAGAACTACTGAGACCCACTGCTAAGCTTGGTCACACTGAGTACGGCTTTCATCCAGGAATAATTTCACTAACCAGGTTTTTATCCTTTCAATAGAACAATGTGAGTGATCGTTCAGTGTATCCCCGTTTACTGTAGCTCTGATAGGACAAATGCATGAGAAAAGAAAAGGGGAGAGCTGGTACAAGCTACTGTGGGATTGTGGGACTTGCTAAATGCCCTCGGGCTAATTTCCAAACGTTGTTGACCACCTTCTCTCTGCCCAACCATCCCCCACTTTCTCTAATTCCCTGCATTCTTTCATTCTTTAACAGCGGCGTGCGAGTCTCTCTCTCCGCTCTGCCACTTCCCTGTCAAACCTGTGCCCACTTGCAGAGAGAAAACTTCTAAAGGGATATTATATTGACCATCCCAACTGTCAGCATGAGTCAGAGGTTAGGAAACAGGGTGGAGGAGACCGGAGCCAGGTGATCAGAACAAATGGTCCTCCCAAAGCCCTGAGACCAGCCAAAGCTTGTCTAAATTGTTGGAAACATGGATAACTGCGGTGTCAAGCTGAGTTGTTTAGTGGTAAAAGATTGTTGTCATCTTTATTGTGCATTTTATGTATGTACTGTAACAACACACTTGACATGATGTATTTGTAGAAATAATAATAATTCATTATTATTGTAAATTATTTGTAGTTATCTAAACTAGTGTGCAGCACTAAATAAACATTACTACTCTTATTCCACTTAGTTTTAAAGGTAATCTGTCTGCATGCTGTAACTGCTAATTGTTCGGATGAGTCCAACTGGAGACCCCTGCTCTCTGTGCATAATAAAATGTCAGTAGCAGTACAGTCATTTAGAAGTACTAAGACAAAGACTGGACTTACTGTTTTAATCATTAAAATGTTTAATAACTCATCCAAGAGGCTGTTTCAGTCCCACTTTAGGTATGAGGATGATTGTTTAGACTTAATGTTCAGATTCTAAACTTACTACATAACTAACTCTGTAAAACACCATAGAAACAGTAAATCGAGGATTTACCCTTTCAAAATGTTTCCAAATGACACATTTCTCTCAAATTTATCACCACTGCAGAAACAAACAAAGCACTGATCTGCTATCGGTTTTTTCCTCGCTGCACCTGCAGTGTGGAGAGATGCCACTCATCAGTGCCGGGGGCCCTCCCTCTGTTAAACTAGTCCCAGGGCCATGTTAGCTCTGCCACTTTGGTGCTCTGCTCTGGGAAGACAGGCCCCTCTCTGTACTGAGTTTCTCGCGTATGTGTGTAACTTTTTCGGGACGGGTCTCTGAATTGGAAACAGGCCGTCCCCTTTCAAACAAGAGCAAAACATTCAGGAAGGGAAACAAAACTAAAGAATGCCAAGGCAACCGGCAAACATTCACCACCATGTTACTGCTTAGATAATCACCCTGCCTACAGTCACAAATCTCTCAGATTCTGTTTGAGTTTCCATCTGATCCATCAGGCTGCATAACCCACATGTAACCGGTGTGTGCAAGGGCACACACACATTTTATGCGTGACTTTGCACAGCTCTCTCTCTCTCTTACACACACACACACACACACACACACACACACACACACACACACACACCCCTGTCCTGCTGTCAGACTAACTCAATGTCTCCTTTCATCCCTGAAGCTACAGGGCCTTTAAAACCTCTTCATTATCACAGGGCGCTCTAATGAGACCAAACAGACTAACAGGACCCTACCTGGGGTGAGGACCCCTTTCATAGCTGCCAGCCCTGCTGTTTTAAAGTCCCCGTTTCCGCAGGTTTGTGCTGATTCAGACGCCGGGAACCGTGATTACGAGTGAGGGCGAACTTTAACATGCAGAGCAGCTCTTTCATCTTCTCACGCAGTTTGCAATTTGGACACGTGAGGTGCGTCGTAAAACGCAGCTACAGGTAAGCTGCACTGTCTGATCTGCAAATGCACATCTGAAACCATGGCACAGGTAACATAACTGCTGAAAAAATCATGGGTACCGTGTGGTAGTCTCAACTTATGTGCGTAAAGTAAACTAGTCCTGTTTGTGCGTCTCTCACCAGATGGCTATGCGCTCCTTCGGGTACTCCAGCCTGTCGATGCAGCCCAGGTAGTGTGGCAGGCTGTGCGCTGCGTTACGAGCCAGAATGGCGATCATAACCTTTGGCTTCAGCAGGGAGGACTCGGGCTTGACCTGATCCTGGACCAGCGTCGCCAGCTCCGACACGCCGGCGGGCACCAGAGCGGCCAGCAGCGCCCACAGGACACCGACTCCCACGGACGCGACCGCCCGCATCTTCGCTTCCAGATTCCGCTGCGTCTCCGACCGGGACCCACGGTGCAGAGGGAGCGAGAGACGGAGAGGGAATGAGCCTCGATGGGAGGAGGGGAGGCTGATGAAGGTAAGAGGGGTTACAGAGGGTGGGTGGAGGCCCTTTTACCTCTTTTACCCCTCCTACACCCCTGCTCGCTACTGACTGGTGTAGAGCCGGTGCAGCACCAGCTCCTCTCAGGGGCGTCAGCAGAAATTGGGAATGGAGGGGGCCAAAGGTGTTTATTTATGGGGTGGCACATGTTAAAACACAATAATCATAGTGTAAAAGTCACATTTTTCTCTTTTTATCTCTGAATGTTGACGTCTTGTCTCATATTTCTGACTTCTCTTTGTGACTTTCTATTAATATGCATATTATTAAATAGAGTATTAAAAGCCCTAACTATTTAAAAATGCTATTAGATATAGTAAATTAATATTTTACCATCTCTATGGAGTCATTTACCTGTTTGTTAGTTAAGCTTGTCCCAAGTCATCGCTGTCTGTCTGCAGCCTTTTAGTTAGTTAGCTCCTTGTCTGTTTCTCCACCTTACTTTTCCTCCCTGCATGTTTTCTGAATATTTCTTTCCTATTTTTTCTGTGCCTTACACATTTAACAGCCTCTTGGATGCTGCAGAACTGCAGACCATGAAGTCACCAGCCCTGACATCAGCCTGTCAGAGGGCAGCGCTCTTCTTTTTTTTATATCATTTCTTTTCCTCCAATGTTCCTGGTATATGTGCACTGAAAGGGCCAAAATAAGGAGCTGTTTTACTGTGTTAGATGCAAATATGCAATTATAAAACATATTCATTGGAATATATAAAGAATCAGTTATGAATGCTTTACACATTTAAAGTTGCCCTCTAACTTTAAAGAGACGTTTGCCTGTATGTAATGGAAACTCCTAGCTTTATGAATGTATATTTGTCTAACAAATCAAGTAAATGAACATTATCACATTACATATAATTTAAAATAAGATGGAAGACTGTTTATTGTAAGTATACCAAGACTGGTTGGCAATTCGAAGGACAAATGTGGGGGAACACATTTAAAATAAGTCAGACAGAGAATCTCAGAGGGAAAATAAAAGAGAGTAATGCATGAACAGTATAATTTCTAGAGGACTACAAACTGTCAGCAGGATTAAACACTGAACAGTCACGGAGCCAAAACAAAACATCAAGAGTGCGTGACAGAAACAAAATTGTGCCAAACCAACATGACACCATAACACAAACATTTAAGCAATATGGCTACAAGACACACTTCAGCAGCTTTTCAAATGCTACATAACGTCAGAAGATCCCTGTACAAATGTCGGGTCGCTATGCAGAGTCTAGTATGCAGCATATACCTCCCTGTAAGTACCTCTCTTTTCCCAGCGTTGGCATCCATGCTCTACATGCCATTATAATATCATAGTGTATGGTCTTTTATGATTACTGTACCTCACCAGTAACCTTTTTTAATGGTAGCTCCCAGGCAGACGGGTAAAGCCAACACACGTGTCCCTGTCTGGAGCCGCTCTGTTGAACCCAGCTAGGATCTCTGTCACCTGGCCATGTTTTCCCCTCTTCTTTAAGGTAATGAGGGTACTCTGCAGTGTTCTCCGCTGTTGGATGGTCTTAGTCACTGTGGATGAGCAGTGATTTCAGCATGTCTCAACAATCCCTTAGCTCCCTCTAGTGCTTTCCCTTAGTCAGCTAAGATAGGTAAAAATACATAAACACACACACACACACATATATATATATATATATATAGAGAGAGAGAGAGAGAGAGATAGATAGATAGATAGATAGATAGATAGATAGATAGATAGATAGATATAGATATATATATGTGTGTGTGTGTGTGTGTGTGTCAGCTTTCCAACACAAGTACAGCGATGTGGATCGTCAGCAGTCCCTGGCTGCCCACCCTGACTTGCTTAGGAACATTTACACAGGAATTTCTGTGGACAAACTAACAAATGACACTGTCACTACTTAACTCTTGAACAGACTGAAGTTCTGTTTGTCACCCTGCTCTTTCTGCACTGTTCTCAAAAGCAGCCTCACCCTGCTGGCTCAGTGTCAAGCTTCAGCACCCACCCGGTGTACGATACATTTTCATTACTCCGATGGCTCATGTAGTTCCTCTTCTGACATAGTAAAACATCTGCTTTGTAATTTTGGTTCCACACTTGACATGCAGCCATTTTTCTTTCTACAGATGGAGCAGAATTGTATAATTTTTTTTTAAGTTGTGTTTGGGATAAATGCATCTTTTAAGAGCTGCCAACTTTTTCTGCAACCACAGTTTGTGAAAGTGTGGTTGCAGAGACAGCGTAGTCGTTTAAGCTATGCTTTTCTCCGCTGTGGCTTTAAATAGCAGGATAAATCCTTCATAACGAGGGTCAATAAATAGAAAAATATGTCATACAGAAAGTTCCAGAATAAATATGTACCACGTTAGACTTTTTGTATTGACAAAAGAAAGGCTTCCTTAAAAAAGACCATAACATACATTGTGTATAGTGGCACCTGTGAACAAAAACACAAAAACTGGGTGTTAAATGTTCAGCATATGAAGTGTGGCTTTACACAGTAGTTTGATGAGACTCTCAGGCCAGTGGCAGCAAAGTGATTCCAGGAGAGTAAAGGCCCACTCTCTCATTGTAATTCCAGTGAGTTGATTTATGTGTGTGTGTGCTTGCATGTATGTGTGGGTGGTTTAGGACTTCATGCCTCCTCGCCTGGGCTGTCAGAGTGATGTACAACCCTTACAGATAGTGTTTTATCATGCAGAGAGCTGTTGGAGGGTGTGCACTTCACTGTTTGTTGATGCTATGGGGAAAAGCCCCGAACCAGCAGATGGTGCTCTTGTATTATCTTGAGGATATCTCTCTCATTCATACACACATACACATTTTTGTCTTGGGTGAATTCAGGTCCAGACAGTGTTGAGGAGAAAACACTCAGCCTGGTCAGATGACTTAGACTGATGAAATTGTCCCCCACGTGACTAAACAACTCCTGCTCCTGCTGCACAGCTACAGTCTCCAGTCACCAGTCCCGCTCCAGGGACTGACTGCTTGTCCAGATAATGCAAATCTGGCAGACTGCAGTAAATACAATACCAGTACAGAACCATAAAGCAATCAAGCTCCCTGGCTTTTACTTTAACCCCTTCTACTCTCCAGTTCACCTCAGTGATGCAAGGAATAATTTCCAATACTATACCAAACCATTAAATTCTATCGCTGATATTAGATAGATGCATCCAGACAGTGGCATAATTGTTCATGGATTAAATATGGTGTGTTTACACTGAACAATTAGCTGCCTGGGATTTAAGTAGGTCACTTCTTGTGGGTGTGTGGCATGAATGCAAATGCATCTAATTCTACCTTCCTCAAGCCATGCCTCATGTGAGCTGCTTCTTTGCAGAAGTAATCCAGAGTATAGATCTGCAAGGAGAGGCTTTACATACAAATGAATGAGGAAGTAGACACGGAGTGGTAAAGTAGTTGGCCTGCGAGAAACAGGAATATAGTTAGCGTATACAACAGGATTCATACTTCTCCACTGTGACAGAGAGCTCAATGATTAAGAGACTGCTGCCGAATTTCTAAATGAAAATGTTTAGAGCTAGTAGATTAGTCCGAGTGACAGCTGGGAACTGCTGGACAGAGTTAAGACACCGAGCAAAGGCCTGCTAGGCATCCAGGCAGGGATCCATCCCTTTGCCTCACAGAGTTGACTCATACTCTTGACGTGGGCAAAGCATGTTCACATACACACACACACATCATGGGTGGAGCTCCATTTTACCACACCTTTAAAAACAAATATATTCTGTAATTAAAATTTTTTTTTTTTTTCAAAACTAAATTTGAAGCAGGCCCTGAACTTTTTTTTCATGCCTGTTGCGAAGTAAAATTATATTACGCCACTGAAATGTTTAACATGGTACAAACAACAAAAACAAAACATGCAATTCATATAAGAATAAAAGAGTCACCTCCCTAGAAAAATTCAAAACTTGGTAACCTGCCATCTGTTAGTATGCAGATTAAGACTGAACAAATAAATCACATTCATTCAATTTGAATGCTGCTCAGATTTGCTCTATAGAAAAAAATGGATTTAATCACACATCACAGCCAAGAACATGTTGTACCCGACTAAAATTCTCACACTTTGGGCTCTATTTCATTCACACACACACAAAGCAGGGAGGAGTGGGCTCTTTATTGGTACTTACGTCAGGGTGGAAAGAACATTTTCTTGCCCATATTCCTGTCTGAGGTTAACGGGCAACATCCGTCTCTTCCTCACACTCCCAACTCTCCTCACTTTCTGTCTACCTCCAACACACATTTATTTTGTGTGTGGGAGAGTGTTTCTGTGAGCACTGGCCCAAAGGGACCGTTTAACGCTGCTGATGTGCACAGTGGCTGCTGATTGTAACCTCATGTGCCCCTGCAAGTGAGTCAAACGAGGTAAAGGAGTTGTTGTGTGTCTCGTGTGTTTGAGACAGTCTGGCTGCTGAATTATCCATCCGTAATGTGCTGATGATCTAAACCATTGACACACAAAGCATTATGGCATCATGTCCCACTGGGCGAGCATTAGGCTGAGCATAGGAGCAGATATTGATTGGTTTTATATACAAACACATCATGGAGTCATTGTGAACCAATGCAGAGTTGTTATCGACATCGTTCTTATCTCAATTTTGATGGATTACAACAATTCAGTTCCTTATAACTTGTTTTGCTTCAATGTTTAATGGAAGTTTCAACAATAAAAAAAAAAGAGCTATATTTTTTTATTGCTGTCTTTATATTGTGGACTTTCTTGCATGTAGTTGCTCATAAAGCCCAGTAAATCAATAAGTGATGATTCACTCTAATGCACTCCATTTCTGTGCTGTATTCAGAGGATGCCCAGCCCAATCTAATTAAAACGTCTGTGCTGAAATAATTTCATATGTGCACATTTCATTTTATTTATTTATTAATATTTTTTTTGTGGTGACTTGGCATAAATCATTTGTAACTTGAAAATGGCCCCAAAGCTTGTAACTAAACACACAGTATTACTACAGGAAGTAGACTGCAGTACTGACTTGCACAAGCAGATGGCATAACACAGTCATGCTGCTAGGCACCATGACCAGAGGAAAACAGTCGCACTCCTCAGTCCACGGTCAGCATGACGGCACTCTATTACTCAGCTCACAGAGGAACGGACACGTGCACGCGTGCATGCGCGGCACCAATTAATACGCTGAGCACATTAAGAGCTTCTGCGTTTTTATTTTTAATAGAAAAAAAGTATTCAAAATAATACAACAGGAAGTATCCAGTAAAGGTGAAAACAAAATAATGTGATCAGGTCTGTGTCTCCACGGCAACCACACATCCTCCCCTTAAGCTCAGCCCGGTTTTGCTGCTTCAGTGCCCGAATGTGTATGAATGTGTTCGTGTGCCTCTGAACACTGAAACAAAGCAGAGGAGCTTCACATCTGATTGATGCACATGACAGTCTGCTGGTGAAAATGAAAGGGAAACAACAATGTGTGCGTCTGTACGTAGACACACGAGAGCTGTGTTTGATTGTGTTACCATTTGTGCAACAAAAGACTCCATGTGTGTGTGTGTGTGTGTGTGTGTGTGTGTGTGCGCGCGCGCGTCGGCTAGGATCTGCTGCGGTGTCATGGTATATGGAGGAGGGTGGATTGGGTTGAGACACAGATACTCTGATTTACGCAGCTTTAGTCTGCCTGCTGTTGGATGGTGATGAGGATGAGGACGTTGATGAAGATGATACATTACCGAGGAAGCCAAGAGTAAAACAAACATCACAAAAGAGAAAAATAACTGAACAAGTGGCTGCAGAACAAAAAAAAAAAGAAAAAAGAAAAAGGTCCTTGACTTCAGAAGGCAGGAGGAGTTTAGAGTTTCTGAATCACCAGCTCACTCCCTACTCTCTCTTATTAAAATATCCCAACATTTTCTTCTCCACCTTCCCTCATCCTCCCTCACCCATTCTCTCAGTGCCTTACGGCCCAGTCCAGCCTGGCTGTAGGTGGGCAGGCCAAAAAAGTTCAGTGTGGATCCTAGTTACATAACTCCTCTGCCTTCGGCGTCTTCTCCCCCCCTTAGGCTTCTTTTCCTCTCGACTTGTGTGTCTCTCTGTCATGCACACAATCATATTTGGGAGTTTCTTTGTCCAGTGAAAGGGTTAAATATTCAGGATCGGACCACGAAGGGACAGACGGACAGATATGGAGGGACAGATGGAGGGCTGAGGAGCTGCTGTTGTCACGCTTGAGGAAATAACGCTGTTTGACCCGACTGTGGCGAGTCCTTCTCCCCGTTCGTGGCGATGCGTGCCCATCCGTCATCATGTCCGCCTTCATGTCTCCCTCCTTTCATCTGTCTGTCCCTTCATCGCTTCGCCACCTCCATCTGTCCGCTCAAGGGCCTGAAGGGGTGAGGTGCTAAGAGAGGAAGGCTGTAGTCTCTGCAGAAAGTTTTCTTTATCCCATTCTCTCCATTTCTCTCATTTATCCCCCACTCTGTCACTTGTGATTAAAATACTATCTTTGCCATATGTTCATAAAACACACGCATGCTCATACAAACACATACAGTGTCCTGTCACATAAACGCCCTATTGATAAAACACTGGTTCAGCGCGCTCTCTTTCTCTCTCAGGCACACAAGTATGCATTTACACACACATACACACACTGTGAGGCTCTCTGTGGGGGTGAAATCTGGGGGGCCTCTGTGCTATGTCCCATCTTCCTCCTCCTCTTCTGAACAGTAGTCTCGCCCCTGCAAAGAGAGGGATTAAAGAGAATATAAGATGTGCATAACTTCCCTTTTTTCCTACTTTAATTAGTTGCAGTTAAGTATACTGAGTAACAACATACTCTGCACGCACTAAACCCCCACACACCTGTTCCTCCAATGACTTTTTAAACAAGCACTTGTCTATTTCCAGTACTGGAATAGAAAATGCTGGATGGGGAAGTGAAGTGCTTACAGGTGGGCTACTGTACGTTGTCATGTTTCTTTTACCAGCGAACCCTTTCCTTTCCTCTCCAGGGCTCGTCTGACAGCTTATCTGTACACTCTGTCTTTCTTCACATCATTTAAAACACAGGCCGCCTCAGTAGTACACTGAAAATCAGTGGTGGAAAATAAAGTACAAAGTCTGGTATGGTGTATTTACACCTTTAAACCTTAAACAACACACAACGTAACACCTTTTGTATTAGATCACCCTTTATTATATTCCATTTTATACTACTTTATACTTCTAAATCAGTAAATGTATCTAATATTCCTCTCAGGTTATTGCGCAGCTGAAATGTATCGACTATAAATAAATCAGTCGATATTCAGATATTTTAGAGAAACAACATGAAATAACAGATTCCAACTGTAATAATAATCCAAATATCGATTAGTTTTGTCCCTTTAAAATGCAAAGTTTTTGTCCTGTTGTGGGCGGTACAACAAATTATGAATGATTATAACACATTGAATCATCTTAGAAAGTTAGTTTTTATGTTTAGCTGCTAAATCAGCGAATAGTATCTAAATTAGTCTGTTTGCTATTCTTACGTAGCAGGTAGGTTTCACTGAAAACAGCTGCCTGCTGTGGTGGCTAGGAACGGTTTCTGATTTCCCTTCCACATTTTACATAATCACCACATTTCCATTTATTTTACATGTATTTTGCTGATAATTAACTGCGAGTATTTTTAAAATCAAACACCTCCCCGATACATGCTGGTTTAGTTTATCATATGAAGCCGAATTCAACTGTTACCCACTATCATATCACTTCAGCTCATCTGTAGCCAGGAACGCCTGGTGTACTTCAAGTGGGAGACAAAGAATAGTAAGTGCTCATCACTGCAGCGATTACCTGTTCATCCCACTCACACATGTGGAGCTCGTAAGCAGAATGACAATGTGGACTAATGGATGCTGTTGTACCGTCTGTTTCTTTAAATGTTAGGACCCAGCTGTTTCTTTAAATGCTCTGAGATCCAGTCCATGTCCCTTATGTACCACCCCCCCCCCTCCCCAAACCATTAGGAACATGCTAAACACACACACAGTACACAGGCCCCCCCCCCCCCCTCACCTTCTCAATCTTCTCATCCAGCATCCTGAAAAATTCCTGCTGGCTCTCTGACGTGTGAATACTGAGAGAGAGATGGAAAAGCAAGAAGGAGGGGGAGAGGAAGTTCACGACAAGGAGGAGAAGGGAGGCAACAAATACATCATGAGAATTTTCCATTACACCCCCTACAGAGCACACACACACACACAAATACACACAGTCCTTAACCGTAGTGTGAGAAATTTAAAGTTGGGAGGCTGTAGAGGAATTTGAACAATTATTTTATCAAGTATTATTCCAGTCTCTGATCCCAAAGCGAAATACTTTACAGCCACCAGGATCCAATATGCATATATATACAAAGACTTATCAACACACACACACACACACACACACACACACACACACACACACACACACACACACACACACACACACACACACTGAAGGGCCGGCCAAGAAGCAGCACTACAAAATCCACACACAATTATATCGTACTTCACACAACGTATTATCAACATACTGATCCTAAAGGACAATGTACATAATTAACATTAAAGGCACAATACAATATTATACAGCTACAATAAATCAAACAGTTGAAACTACATTCTACCAAAGACACAGTGTTCTCTATGAAAACTGTACAGTGTGGTTTGTGGATTATCCAAAGTTGTTATAACAACTTATTACTGTTGCTGTTGCAATTTATGTGTTCAACTCATAGTCCATAGACATAGATGATATATTTTACATGATAGTTTGCAGACTGCTGGTCACTTACTTAGACTTGATGTTTGCTGCAGCGACCTCTTTCTGCTGTTTGCCTCTGTACTGCACATTACTCTTCTCCTTTAAAAACACATATTCACAGACCATTAGCTTTCATTATGAGCTGATAAAACAGTCAAACAAAAGTAAAGAAACTAACAAGAAAAAATATTATACAGCCATACAACCGAAAGCACATGTGACTTTAAAACTACATATTCAAATTACGTCCTCGCCCCAGTTGGCACAGCACAGAGCACATACATATGCATGTCTAATAAAACATAAGGACTGCTCATGTCGCACTGTTTGTGAACCTTGTGTATATTTTCCTGCAGTAATCCTGCCATGATCAACCAACAAATGCTGTAACTGTGAGTGTGCACTCTTTGATGGGAGATACCTACAGTTGGTGTGAAACAGAGACAGGTTGGACCACATGCACAGGTTGTGCTGGAGGTTAACTGGCTAAATATGTGGTATTGGTCTTTCAGCAACTCACTGAACAAAATACCCTGTTGGCCTTTTTGAACAAGGAAACAGCCATTAAGCAGTTGCTTTGATGAGTTTCATTTTTGAACTATAGTTCAACCATTTGTCACAGTGCTTCTGTTTCTTATTGTTATTGTTTCCTGGACGCCAGGCAGACTGACCTGAGTTACTCAACACTGTCACTTTAAAGTGACACACTTTGCAGTTCTATATGGTGTGGGCTGTCAATGTGCTCATTTAAATGATTTACATTATTTAGTCAGAAGCATTGGACACACAGGTTATTTCCAAATATCTTGTACTGCACCAGTGACAATACAACTCTTTACAGTGTTCACCGCCTCAAGGTTTTGCAGGAGGGAGTCAACCAAGCAGCCTCCACATTCCATACACGCCAGCATGTTGTCTCCACCTGCGTGCGAGGCAGCTCCTTGTATGTTTGTGTGAGGTTTTGCACAATACGTGTGCGTGTGTGAGCTGGTGAGGCTGATGGAGCTGCCTTCGGACACAAACGCCAGCCTGTTCACTTGAGTTGGTGAACTGTCAGGAAAAAGGTCTGTGTGTGGATGATGGGCTGTCAGAGCAGGGGTTGGTGTGTGTGTCTCTCTCTCACCAGGTTCTCCTGGTTGCGTGCGTTCACCCGGTTTTCATCCCCTCTCATGTACTTCACCTCTTCCACTCCCTTCATCTTGTATTCATCTGAGGAGAAAAAGAGGTTTGGCGAGACAGAAAAGCATGATTAAAAGGAGGGAGAGAGAGAGAGGCAGGATGAAAACAAACAACATGCAGTTATCAGATGTCTCCCAGAAAAGAAACACTGACCAGATTCCCTTCATTCATCCAAGTTAATGTGATGTGAAAGGCTACAGTAACTGAACTATGTCATGTACGCTTTATCGTACATTCACTGCATTCAATATCAAAGTTACAAATGATTATTCCATTGATTTTGATAATTTGTCCAAGATAATCTGATAACTAAAGCCTGACACAGTGTCTTAGTCAGGGGACGTGACAGCTGACGTATAAGCATGAGAACGCTAGTCTTCTCAATTCCACTCGAGCTACAGAAACTCCTCTAAGCAAAGAGAAAGCAACAACAGAGAGACAGCAAGAGCAAGAGAAAATAAGACGAATAGTGTGAAGCACCAGAGGAAACAGGAGAGACAAGGTGGAGAGAACAGAAAGAGAAAGAACAGATAAGAAGGTACAAGCTAGTAGGAATTAAGGATCAGTTGAACAGCTTCTAGCCCACATGGACAGCTTAGACAGTTAAGACGAGCTCAGTGACAACAAAAGCGGTAGCACTTCTGCAAGACTTCACGGCACCATGACCACTCCCTGAACCCCGCATCCGGAGTCGCTGTTGAAAATGATGTCTTTCTAACTGATCCGAGGTTAGGCGCTTTGCAATACTGTCTGCATCCCATAAAACAACACTATAATAAGTCAAATACCCAGTAATATAAAAACTAGAATATGTGTGAGACATAATACTGTATGCCTTAATGCATGAATTAAAATTGCAATTACATTTGTGATAAAAAAATTTTTAATGATGTGATAAAAAACCCACTGGATTATCATTGACAGATTTATTGTTGCATCAATTTTAACATCTGTCAAATATCAACACACGGTGGCCAGGTGGGCCAGTGACCCACATGTGAACTCCTGTTAAGCCTCAAGGTGTTAACTACTCCACAGAGGTTAAATGTCTGCGTCTCAGTGAAGAAGCATTTCCACTCCAGGACCTTCAAGCCAGTCCAGTTGTCCTCAAGTAGCACTTCTGGAAAAACCATGACCTGTGTGAGAATGTGCACAGACGTCTTGTCAAAAGTGACGCCTCGCACGGCGGAAACGCTGACAGAAAGTACTTTGTGGCCTTATGAGTGTTTCTGAGATGTTTTGACACTTTGAAGCTGTGATTTCAGATACTCAAATGAAAAAGGGGAAGGTAACTATAGAGCACTGTATAGTACGTGGACAGTGATTCTGGAAACAGCACTAATTGCACAAAAAAAAAACACCAGGAAGGATCCAAACAACAAGACCGCCCCAATGGTGCTCACTCTGAGGTACGAAGTCTTAAATCTCTATCTGAGCACCTTTATGTAAGACCACACCCCACCTAACCTCAAGCAGAGTGATACGATCACACTGGTATTTCTGCTGAGCACCTGGTTGTTGTACATCTACCTGATAAAGCAGCAGCTGATACGCCCACTTCTCACCCTTTATCTCTTCCACACACACGCTCCACAGCATTTTGTCCTCAGTCTATCAGGTGTCTGTCTCTCCATATATCCGTGTGTCTGTCTGTCCCACTTTGTACCCAGCTGAAGAGTTCGCCCCCTCTCCGCTGCTTCGCGATGCCCCCAGCACCTGGATCACCTGCGTGGTTTTTGAACGTGTGTTTGTTCCTCTGTGTGCGTGCGTGCGATCACCTGCGTTTCCACACCTTACATAAGAGTCACCGCGCAGCCAAACATGGGCTTCACTTGTCACATAAACGATTCTGATCCGAAATTATTTGTGAAAGGAAAGGGGGGGGGGGAGAGACCTGGCAGAGATTAAGACAAAGAGGAGAGAAACAAATGCCAGCTACTTTTCTGCTGTTTGTTTCAGGAATGTAAACGAGTCAGAGCAAAGCAGCTCCTGTCTGAACGTGCCGGCGCGCGCGCGCACGCACACACAAATGGTTTTATAACACTACACAGGCTCCCCAAGCTCAGATTGGCTCTGTAAACAGGCAGCACATCCCGTGCTGCAGCAGGAAACAGAATTAAGAGCCATTTCCTCTGCTCGCCAGCATATTAAAGGGTCAATCCACGTACATTTCAAGCTATTTAATGTGTACCTCGAGGTGGAGACTTAATTTAGTGACGGGACGCCGTAAATAAATCTAAATGGACATTTTCAAGCAGCAATTAAGAAACATGTAATTTGTAAATCTGAGCGAGCTGCAGCCTGACTGACTGTTACAGGACAGTCACCAAGCTTAATGTGAAGGCTATAGAAAGATCAAAGTGACCCAGCTTAGACCAATCAAGACTCATCACATCACACACTTTGCTTCATTTCAAATAGAAGCAGAAACTGGTCACGCTGTGTGACTGTAGTACGTGTGTGCGGCAGTCATTGTCAAGGGAAATGACAAGGGTGTTTCGTCACGGCTCGCTTTGGGAGAGGAGGAGGAGTACCGTTGCAGAGAGACAGAGGAAGATGAAAGGGAAGAACTATTTTGAGAAGCTGTGATTTTGTGATGTGGACATCTTTCTCATCCCTGATTAGAGACCTGAGCTCCGCGTTGACCTTAAAGGTACTGACATGGGAGTGCGTCTGTGTGTGTGCAAAAACATTTCTATTTGCGTCTTTGAGTCAGTGCGTTTGTCATTTCATTCAAGTGTAGTGTTTGTATGGGTGCGAGTCATTTAAATAGCCTTCTTTGGTTGTGTGTGTGTGTGTGTGTCTGCTCTCACAGCTCAGGCTGGCGTGTCTGTCCTGTGGCTATGTCACTCTGTCCTTCCCACTGTGTGTCCTCCCTTTTCTGCGATTCTGGCTCAAGGCCATCACCAGCCTGCCCATGATATCTACACCTGAACACAAAGTCTCAAATCGAACACACACACACACACACACACACACACACACACACACTGTATACGAGCATTTACGCATTCTTACTCATCAATTGGGGATCCATTAAAAAGACATATAAAAATACTGTGCATGACTCTGAACAGAACTAAACGTCACGCCTTTTGCTAACAGGGATGAAATGATGAAAAGCAAGAACAGGCTGTGCAGAAAACGCATTTTGAAAACAATTACTGAATGTGACAATGCAGAAATTACACGTAGATGGCTGCTAACGCTCTGAGACTGACTCTTTCTGTTGCTACTGATCCAATATTACCAAATCTTTCACCATCTTTTCCAATTCAAGATAAATTAAATCATGCATTACCTACACAAAAACACATACAGATCACGTTATGGTCTAAATGCCACATAAATCCGAGAGAACCAATTAATAATCAATACGTTCGACTGTTGTTACACACAGTTCCTGCTTTATTACGAAGCGTCTGCTCTGTGATGTTGGCCTGTTTCGACTGTGCAATCATCTGGGTGCGTGTGTACAGGACAAGAAAAGTTCAATAAACTATAGTGACAACACATTTCAGAGAAGTTTCTCACTATTTCGCACACGCAAATCACACAACAGGGACAACAAACCACTTTCACCTGTTTATGAGGAGAAGAAAGACAATTCCTATATGAGCAGAACACAGTGGGTAAATGATGGATTCTTATTAAAGTGCACCCACTTACGTTAGGGAATTAAAAACACGTTAACATGCATTTCTGGCTGCATAACGTGCCACAGCATAATCACATAGCTATTTAATTATGCATGCATATGTACTTGACTATATATGTAGCAGTATGTGCATGTCCTGTGTGTGTGTTGGTACGGACACGTGTATATATATATATAGTTTATATATAGTTTGTTCTTAGATTCAGCCTCTCTTTCCAATCACCTTCTTACACTTGGTGCTTCTCATGAATATTGTATTTATCTCCAGTGACCATGAATGTTGTTTTTCCAGAGACGCGGTCACACCTGAAGCTGCGTGCAGTGCTACCACAGACCAACCACCGTAGCAGCCGAGCACCTTGTTAAAGAGCACTTCAGCAGTAGTGATGTGGCTTGAGCAGAGCTGCTCTTTGACTTCCTGCTACCATACTGAACCAGTGACCTTTGAGTCACACAAGCCTGCTTCTCTACTTCTATGTATTACCCTAAAGAGGAAATGTTTTCTCTCTACACACTGTACACAGAAAGTGTGTTTGTTGTGAGTCTGGTTTTTCATTTACATTTGGTGTTCCCAGAACAACAAGAAGACAGGTTTCTGTGAAATGTGTCGACATAAAAAGTTAGCAGGCTGCTCTCTGGAACTCTTCTTCTAACTGTGTATGTGACAATACTTCCAAGGACTGAGCCACGATTCGGCAGTCTGATAAACAATGCTCAGCATGATTGAAGTGCCGGCATTTCATTGAATGTTTTAATAAAATAATCCCTTTTGAGTAATCCCTGAGAGTAGTGCTGTCTACTGTTGCTCATTTCACAGACGCCTGATACAACAAAAATACAAGTTAGAGTCAGGAAAACATTCTTACTCCATCCTGAAACTATTTTCATGTTTCTGTACAGACAAAGCAAATTTAAGAAACGGAAAAGTAATATCAAATCCAGTCAACTGCCCGCTAACAACTCAGCTGCTGCGAGGCCTCAAAACAACACGACTGCTAAAACAAACAGTGAATTCTGCACAATACCATGTTATACAAACACGTGAGGATGCCACATACACAATCATATACTGTACATATACTGCCGCTTACTCTATCTTCACTCCAATCTCCTGCAACTGTAATTATTGCAGACATCAATAGCATGATGTTGTGGAGAGTGTTGCTATTTTCCCTTTTCGTACTTCGGTGTTTGTGTAATGGAGCTCAGCCTTTTTCCGGTTATTGTGTGAGAGAGAGCCTGAGCCAGAGGTGGGGGTAAGGGTTACTGGCAGGAGTCTGACAGAATGGGCAGCCAGAATAACTGGGACACACACACACACACACACACACACACGAAAACAGACTGACTGGCAGACAATCTGTTGGAGGCGGATCAGTGTGAGCAAAAGCTGTCTAACTAAACACACTAATATGCCACATACAAACAAAAATGTACATGAACACAAATACACGCACACACGCTCACACACAGTCTGCAGGGGGTAAATACGCGAGCAAGGACGACCAGAACCAGCCGGTCTTTTCCTCTTCGATGATGAGAAGTCGACCGGATGCGCTGTGCGAACCAGTTTGACTAAGGTTGGAAAGGGCGGCCAGTTAAGTGGGAAAGAGCGACTACACAGCGTGTGACAGTGACTGCAGAGAGAAGTCAGAAGAAGAAACGAAGAGAACAGTAGATGAAATTAAGATTAAGGGGTTAAAGAATGGGGTTGTGGCCCGAAATAACTCTAATCCAAACTGTCCAGGACACTTTTCACCCCCACGCACAAACTCACAGGCACATTTAAACAGTATTGTGGCCAAGCCACCGCCACTGTGGATTCCCCTTTTAACCAAGTGATGTTGAGCGACTGTCAAACGGTTGAAACGCGGATGGAAGGAAGAGGGGCGAATGAGGATGGGAGGTGAAAGGACGCAAGATTCTGACCTCGTGTTGTGCCAGAGAAAGAGAGGAAAAGAGCTGGAGAGAAGAAACACTGGGAGATGAAGGCAGGAAGAGGGGGAGGAGGGAGGGAGGGAGGGAGGAAAGCACACAGACCTAAAATAGAGAAAAAGAGGGAAGGGAAAGGAAGAATGAGGCCTTAAGCAGGGGAAGAGAACGGGCGATCAGAACGAGACAGAGATGTTGAGGAGAGAGAGAGAGAGAGAGAGGAACAGACGAGCAGCAGCGTCAACGCACGTCACTCTCCCTTCCTCTATCAAGGAAAAACGCTTAGCTTCTCCCAGCTCAAACCCCCCCTTCTCTCCCTCTATCTCTCTCCCCCGTCTCGTTCTGTTGCTCCTTAAAAGACAAGGAGGGACAAAAGACATGAGAGCGCAGAGATCAGAGTAGGGGTGGGTGGGGTGGTTGGAGGGATGACGGATGAAGGGTGGTGGAGAGAGAGGAGAAGGGACCAGAAAGAGCAGCAAGTCAAGAGAGGTCACGGAAAGAGGGTGAGAGGCTGAAGAAGGGTGAGAGAGAGACAGAGAGAGAGAGAGAAAGAGAAAGAGAGAGAAAGAGAGAGAGAGCCTCCTGTGGATTGTCATCTGTCACGTCCATCCGCCCGCATGTAGTTATACCAGAGTGTTGCTCCTAATTCTTAATCGCTATTAATCCCTCAACCAACCATCATCTCACTCGTTCTCTGGCTTTCATTTGCATTTGTGTCCCTCGTCTCTTGGCTGCAATTAAAGTACAAGCAACCACGTTCGTTACTGATTTATTTGTTTGTTATGTTCTGCATTCATCAGCCGAGTTGTATAAAAGTACATGACGTTTGTTCAAAGTGACCTATGTAACTGGGGTCAGTGCCTTGCTCAAGGACACCTAAGCCAGGAACTGAACCACCAACATGGGCTGAGTAATACACATCTTAGTGATGTGGTAAATGAACTTCAGGTGCCCCTGTAAATACAACTGTACAATCTCAACCACAGTCCTTCCCGTTTCTCACTCCTCTTCGTTTCTCTCTCTCTCTCAAGAGCCAAAGAAATAAAATAATAAAGTATTGTGGTCAACACTAACTGGTTACTTCCTCTCTCCTACATGAACTGTCAACAAGGATGACCTGTAAAAACCTACAGTGTTGACAGTTATTGCCTGAAATGGAGAACTTCACTCTCTGCCAGAGGACTTTGAGCTATAATGAAGAGAATATGTTGTGAGGGCAGACGGGGGCAATGGGTCTTCGCTAAACAATTAACCGGGTGAAATAGGGCTGTGAAGCTTTTATTGACATCCCAGTGTGTGTGTGTGTGTGTGTGTGTGTGTGCGCAAACTGACCGGTGAAGAGGTCTCCGTTGCTGTAGGCCTTGCCGCGTCCCTCCTCATCGTTGGGCACGGCCGACACCTGCTTGGCTGAGGTGCAGCCCATGGCCTCACACTCTGAAACCTCTCCTCATCGCACTCTCACCTGGCCAAGAACAAAGAGAAGACGTTTCACATTCATGGCAAACGCAATAAAGCAATTGACCCCCCTGCTTCTGTTTTTACGACGCACTTTACAGGTATCACTTCCCAAAAGTGCTGCGCTGTTTGTTCAGCTACTGTGGCCGTCAGTCACGCTAACTCACCTCTTCCTCTTCTTTTTCATTCCAAACAAACTGGGCCAATCGATGTTCAGCGTGCAATGCAACAGTCGTTTGCAACAGCTGTACTGGTGTTTGATCCCTTTAGAAAAATATAGTTTGACCTCAGCGTGTGACTTTGAGGCAGCTAAACTACATTACTTCCTCCAATTTCACAATAGTGTCTGACACGTGTACACGCTCTCAGATATAAGATGGGTCATAAGGAAGTGAAATGAGCACATATGAAAAGTGCTGATTTTTTTCTTCAGCCTTGTGATTTTTCTTTTGTTTTTCTGGGCTGCACATAACCACTATCATTACATACAGTATGTGGGGAGGTGGGTCGTAGGGCGGGGCTGTGGTTAAATAAATAACACGACCTGGTTTAAAGTGGTGCTGTTTTTTTTTTCTGCTTGGGGTCAGCAGAACCAGCTGTAAAAATACAACACTAACATGTTGTCACTTTAAACAGCTGACGCCGCTGGCATGTTAGCAAACAATCGCCAAGGTGTACATCCAACAGGTACGCAACAACATAACCAGTCACCTGATGAATATATGAGTAACATTCACTCTCACTGCAGCTTTGTTTTGCTCTGCTCAACCCCCTTAGGAAAGTATCTGGCCGGCGTTTCCACATCACCATCAATCATTTAAGCCATTGTTAATCTAAAAATACTTATTAGTGCAGCTTCGGAACAATTCACGATTCCTTTTCTGCGAGTTTACTTATGATGTGTCAGCCCAAGTCGGCCCTTAAACCAAACATCATGAGATCAGGAATACAATTTACTAACAAACAGAAGAAAGTGAAACCTTCCTATTCAGCAGCACAGCTGAGACGAAGCTGTGAACATCAGTCAATCACATAAACTGCCAGACACGTTACATTATAGATGATTACATATGGAGCGTGTTCGTGCCACACACACACACACGCCATACGCCGTTATTGACAGAGCCCATCTGCTACAAGTATGGACACGGAGGGAGCCAATGATCAGCCAGCACCAAAAATCTGTGGTCGGAGAATGAAGAAGGTGAAAAACACAGAAAGGTTAGGGAAGAAGGTGGGTGGAGACGGAGGGAGGCAGGGTTGAAGGAAAGGGCTGTGTAATAGGTGGGATAGAAAGAGGCCAGAGGACGATGAGAGCTTCAAAAGAGAGCCGCCTCTACCTCCTCCCTCCTTCAGTGATCCTCTGAGTGTTTGAACTTGACAGGAGGCCAATATTTACTCCTGTGTTTAGGCTGCGGTCAACCAGCCTCCTTCTCTCTGGACACAACACAGAGTGCCAGGTGTACGTGGTACAGTGTGTAACTTCCCTGTCTGGACGGCTGTGACAGTGCTGTATCTTGTTCAGTTCCAGTTTAGTCAAACTCGGGTTGTATCGCAAGTTTGGCCTTAATTTCTA
Organism: Anabas testudineus; assembly: GCF_900324465.2. Classification (NCBI taxonomy): domain Eukaryota; kingdom Metazoa; phylum Chordata; class Actinopteri; order Anabantiformes; family Anabantidae; genus Anabas; species Anabas testudineus. Next base: position 10,466,830 of record NC_046613.1, on the reverse strand, counting down.
AATCAGTAATAACAAGATAGCCGAGACATTTCAGTACAATCAGTACAGATAATTCAAGTACACCTACTTTCAGTTTTACCTTCTCCTGTGGTGGTTAAGATAACATCATCTGTCTCAACTGTAGGCTTGTTTACAACCTGTCTGACTGTCGACTGACTGTTATTTGTCCCGTTAGACTTCACATCCCCAGATATCAGCAATTAACTTGGTGAGTTAAGGCTGTAACGTTTTATTAAAACTTGACCAACTATTTGAACTTGAAATGAAAATAATTAATATTAGATCAGGGGCTGCAACTAACAATGTTGTCGTCAGTTCACCTACATTTTATGTCGGCATTTTTGCATCGATTGATTCCCATTTTTGCTGAGCTGATAGTGATGTCTTCAAATGTCTAATTTAATTTGTCTCAAAACTTTAGTTTACAGTCATTTATAACAAAGACATCTGCAAATGGTAAGAATGTTTGATTATTAACAACCCTGCTAATTTTCCGCTAATTGATTAATTGACTAATTGCTTCAGCTTTAATTACCTGTATGTTGGTGATAATCTGATAGAAGTCCATTTATTGGCCTGGCACGTTGGTGTAGGTCCAATCAATAAACTTGGTAACTGTTTTTCTCTTAGTTATCACATATGGGTGGAAACTAAAGCATGAAATGGAAAATAATGCCATTAACTCAGTAATGTGAGGATGCAGCATGATTTCACACAATGGTTGCTTTTCAAAATGCAACTTGTTTATAGTAACGTTACCACAACAGCACTTGTAAAGTCCTCTATTAGCTTGTCACTCACAGAGGCAGTGGAGGTATGCCAGTACAAGGAAACTGATCTTAGTCTCACATTCTGTTAGGTAGGTATTTGTTCAAGTAAGATGTTTTTCAAACCCTGACAGCCATGTGATGAGTAAAATGCTTTAATCAATAGTAAAATTACAAACAAAAGGCTCTGGTTTAAAGCTATAAGCGTGTGAAGTATGTGTATATTCAGCAGGATGAGGGACTGTGTATATGAATCTCTGTAATGGCTCTCCAGGTAATACAAGAGTAATCTCTGGAGCTTGAGCAGAGCTTATAAATTTCCCAAAAGACCCACAGGTGAGGGGGATCTGTCCCTCGGGACAATCAAGACACACACACCGCACAATAGCTTTGAAAGTGTGTGTGTGTGTCACCTGTGGCCTGAGTATGAGGCCTGGTCTAGTGAGCACCTTATCAGCCTGTTCCAGGCAGCCTGGGACTCCTCTACTACTGCTGCAGAACAACTCATTTATGTCTCGCACACCCACATCAAGTCCCACAGACACGCACAGCCGGCAAGTCTTAATGCAGTCTCATGCACGACGTCGCAAATAGACACTTGTGGCAGTGGTTCAAAAATAATCTCATCCAGTATAATCTGTCTCTTGACAGAGTCGCTTAAATGAGGATTCTGCGGCGAGGAGGAAGAGGTGTGCACCCAGAAGAGCTGCTGCAGGGTTGCATGTTCACGGCACGCTGAGGCAAGAACCAGAGAGAGCGACAGAGACAGAAAACGATGGAGAGAGAGGGAGAGAGAGCGAGGGAACGGCCGAGTCTCTCTCTCTCAACTCTGGGCTGTTAGTGGGGAACTGAAGTGACTATTAGATTAGTAAAGCACAGAGACTCTGAATCAACTGAAGTGAATCAAGCAAGTGTATTGAGACATGTGTAGCAGTGTTGATAGAGTTGATAGAGAGAGAGAGGGTCTCCAGTGTGTGGGCAGCATCTGTTTGAAGGGCTTTGATTTCTGTGTATTGAAACATCAAATTGTGAGTAGGAGCAGGCTAAAAATAGACCGCAGCAGTCCCAGAGCCATTGTTGTGTGCAGGGATAATGCTAGGCTGTGTGAATCTGTTAGCCAAGCCGCTGTTACTTGGGTTATACGCACAAGCTACAGCTACTGGGGTCGACTAATACAAAGCCAAATATGTCTATAAATAAATAACAGTGAGGTCAGCAAAAAAGGCAGAGAATACAGGAATGTTTTAATGACACAAAAATATGTTGTGCTGACATTCAAGGACTCCAGTCAAAGAGTCCGTGTGGTGCATTGTGCAAGTTGTTATTACTCATGGTTCAAATATCAAAATCAAAATATGAAATCCTGTTTTCTATTCAAGCTTACAAAATGAAATTCTTTTATAATTATATTGTGTCAAATGCACATCTGAGACACGCACCAAAATGCAGTTTCCTATAATGGGATCACAAGCACTAAAAGGCTGAGATTCATCAGGAATATACATTTTGATACATCACATAAATGCACGCTCTGATACATGCTCTTACTATCTTTTCACGTTTCACTGTACAGTTAGATCAGCGCAAACGCAGAGTTAGTTCTGAACTCTACCCAGGCGAGCCGCTCAGTGGCACATGCAAGACCACGGCGTGGCACCGCTCAGTGTTGATTTCACCCACAGGACATCTGGAGCTCGCCTACTCCTACAGACTCTGAAGTGTGTCAATGGGACACGCTTAGTCTGGCGAGTCAGCTAAGACCGTCACGTCCACCACCTCTCTTGCTCCTGCCATCACACACACGCACAAGCTGAGCCAACATGATCTGATGAGTATCCAATGTCTAAAGAGGATAAGAGTTCTTAATACAAACTGACACACAACAACCTCAGGATGAATGCGCGTCACTCCACATGCTTAAAATTTACCAAGGGCAGAATTGCCAAAGCAAAATAGAAACTCAATACACCGATATAAATAATGCCCTGATGTCAACTAGCAGCATCATCTCAAGCTGAACTTGTATCCGATTTGGCACAGAGCCTCCTGTAAGCATTACTCCCCATAAGCGATAATAAAATACATCAAAATAATAAGAAGAATTTCTGCAACAACTCTAATTAAATGCAAGTTGAGGCCAAGAGGCATCCTTGACACATGGCAAATACTCAAGCCCTGAAAATGAATACTTGGCACACACAGGGGCTTGCCCATGCCTGCATACCTGGAGGTAGGATGTGACCTACACCTCGGTTGTTGCAAATAAGCCTCCTATGCAAGTCAGTTTGTCAAAGGAGGAACTCAAAAAGGGCTGTGGAGAGAGATGTGAGTGTACAGGCTTGCATAAACACAGGCTAAGCACTGTGCAGCGTGAAGGTTTCTCAAATACAGAGTTGTGCCAGAGGCAGAACGAGCAACCACAAAGCCTGAAAAACTGGCTGAGCAAAAGCGAAAGACAGAAAAATACTAGAAGGAAGATTTGGGAGGCGTGTGTCAGGTCATTTTTTGTGTGGTTTTCTTCTGTGCATATCAGCTATCATCATAAGGCTACTGTGGAACTGTGATTCAACATCCTAGTAATAAAAGTAATTTGAAAGCCTGGGAGGGGAAATGATGACTTCAGCCACAGTCGAAGCCTCGGGGAGACTCGTACTGCACGACTAAATGCTGAGATGAGGCTCTGCACTGCTCTGTGTTAAACTGAAGTGACTAAGCTGGTTGGCAAATTGATAGAAAATTGTAAATGTGATCGTATAGACCGCCTTAACTGTAATACGGAGATAACATCAGAGATAATATCCATTTGATAGGTCTCAGTGTGTTAGGACATTTCAGGCAATGCTGTAAATCAATGAGTGGGACGATTATATTTTAGGTGTGTCTCTCTCTCTTTTTTATTTGTTCATAAATTACTGTGTGGCTACTTTACCTATAAATGGATTATAACGACATTTCCCCTATCTCTCACTGCATATTAAAACTGCACAGTCCTCTATATCTGATTTTCACATGTCACTCAGCAATCAGAGGCACTAAAGTGAGGTAAAGTATGATTTATCCAGTTCAATCTATGACATCTGACACTGTATCTACTGTTACATCACCCAAACACAATGCCACAGCAAGTACCTCCCGCTGGCTACTAACACACTGTAATATCTAAAAGGCCGTCACCACACGCCGATGGAGAATCACAGTTTTGTGTGCTGCAGTGTGTCAAGTGTGTCTTCGCGAGAGGCGGCTCTCTGTGACAGAGCAGGGCTTCAGCACAACTCCTGGGCCAACGCGCCATAATATTTACTCTAGCCAGGCAGCAAATGCTGCACCTCTCCTCTTGTCCCAGTTTAAGCACTCCATCAGTCTGACAAGCCTGGGAAATCGTGCCAATAAGCACAGACTGGTGGACAGTAAAGGTTTCTCCTAAGTGGTGTGTTGTACGTCTCCATTCTCTCTGTCAATGTCTGCTGTTGTGTGAGCACCAGCTCTTTCCTCTTTCTCACTCTTGTAATGAGGTTGACAAGTGGTCATGGAGGGAGGGATGGACATGGAAACTGAGGGGTGGGGGAGAGCGGAGAAGGTAGATACAGGAGCTCCTCTGTTCTCCAGCCTGACCCTGTGACTGACAATAAGAGACACACTGCGCATTGCTAAGGCATGTGCTGGAAAAGAGCAAGAGCAGGTTTTAAACAGGCTGCTACATACATACTTTGGCAAGAGATCTATGTTTTTACTCCAAGCTCATAAAAAACAGCTGAGTTGAAATCGAGACGTCTGTGTGACTCGTAGCATCTCGTTTCTCAACCGTAGCCCAAGGAGAAACCAAGAAAGACAAATTTAGAAAAGGTCAAAGCGAAGGAGTGGAATCAGGAGCGAGCTGGAACTTTTCAGATTGGCATTAGCAGTCTAACCTCATAGACATGTGCAGTAGTCTAATTGCACTCCGGGATATATTGGGAAACATACAGACAGCACCAAACCATACAAAACCAGATTGTTCCACTGAATCCATGCTAGTCCAGAGAATAAAATGTCTTCTCTCAGGCCTCTGAATAGGGGACAATTGTGCCACTGAGGTTTCAAGGGTGAGACAGATTCCCTGAAAGAGCTAAAAAGCAAGTAGTCATGGCCATTTTCTTTCCCCCCTTCAGTTCTCTGTTCTGCTGCTTCCAGTTGTGACTGAGGTAAAAGCAAGTCAAAGCCTGAGGTTACTGGCGAGTGAAGAGAGCATCTCTTCTGACACACACTTTGCAAAGTTATTTGTCTAACCTCTGCTGAGAGAGTTAAGATGTCTTTGACGTAAGTGTATTTTTGGAGTTAACGCTGGTCCACAGTGGTCTGTGGTTTGTGTCTATATTGGCTGCATTTCTTCAAGTGAAAGAACTGTTGCTATGTGTTGATTGCATATCTACATAAGAAGCTGATGCGCACATTGTGGTTTTGTGTCCTGACTATCAATACTTTTATGAATTCAAGTTTAATGTGTGAGCAAGTGCTTGTTCATCACATTTACCAACAGACAACTGCACACGGCCGACGGAGCGAGCGCACTCCAACACAGCCGCCACCACACAAGGTCAAACGTGTTTATGTTTTCTCCATCCAAATCCGTCTCAATTGCTGACAAACCAGCCCGCAACTGGCAAAAATAAAAAGAAACCCAGCATTAATATTCATTAAAAAAAAAACTACCACAGCTGAAGAAAATAAATAAATATCAATCTATGCGTAATTGGCGGGCATGCTGCAGGATGGCTGGCAAAGCTGTGCTCAGATGCGAGTCTGAATGGAACACATTGAAAATGTCTGTCTGTTCGAGCAATTTACCAACAAGCTGCAGATGAGCCTGCGTTTCATGTCTCAACACGGCTGGTGTGATATATGCACGGTCTTATTCTTTCACAAGCAAACCAGGTTTTTTTTTTTTTTTTTTGGTTCCTTTTTTCCTCGTCTGTTATCCTGCACGGTGACGCACAAGCTACGGCAAGAAAACCTTTCAGTCAATAGACCCTTCAACAGTTTTTAATCAGCTGGCCAAGAAACGAATGACAGGTTATATAATAATTACGCTGTTGGTATTTGTGTTAGGTGACATTAGGTTACATTTATTATCAGAAACTGGGTTTTCCCCAGGAATTATTTTCCCCAGCTGGTCAGCCGCCCAGATCCTACTGTAACACGTCAGCTTCACTTTACAACCACAACATCTATTGTGTGAAAGAGTGGCTCATCTTTTTCTGAACATGAGCAACACTTCATTTTAGTGAATCCTTACTAAAATGTAATACAATTTAGTGTTTTTTTGTTTATGGTGGAGGTCTGTATGAGTTGGTGCACCACCTTTACGTATTTAAAGGCACCAAACGCTTGACGATTTATTCATTAGAATAGAAAATTGAAGCGAAGACAATTTGTCAATGAATCAATAAGCTTCGACATTTGTGATTTTATTACTAAATAATTACTTTAAACATTGATTCTGTCTTGAAATTGCTTTCCTATTCATCTTTTTAGGTGAATTACCAATAGCTGAGTAAAACAACTACGATACTAGTTGATTCAATGACACAAACATTTCGAGGCTATGTTGCTGAATACTCACTAGTTCCAGCTTATGAAATGCAGTCTCTTTAGCAACTTAATTATTAGTGTTGTTGGACTCTGAATGTCTTTTCCTCACTTCAGTCCAGTGGTGGAGTTATGAAGGCTTGCAGGGATCCTATCAGACCATTGTATCTACAATGGGGATGAGAAACAGATGCACTGAGTCTGATGGGAAAACACTGTGCAGAGATTCACACACTCAGCAGAGCAGTGAGAATAAGAGATAAGAAAAAAATATGCCAAGTCAAATCAGTACTGGACACTGTATCCGTGTCCCATCCCAAACGGACTCTGAACACAAACTGTCCTGTAAACACGGTGAGGGGCACGGAGAAATGCTGCTTCATCATGTGGCGGACGCAAGCACACAAAAGGCGCATGCAGGCTGCACAGTCAACCCCTGCTGACTCAAAAAGGCGAGCAGTCAGAAGAGAGACTGATGGCAGAAATAGCCCACATCCACCGTTCTGCACGTCGACTGCAATGCAGACACATATAAACACAAGCAGAGCTCAAAAATAACAAAGCACATAAACCGTGCAAGTGCATTCGGGGATTCGAGCTGCAACATTTACCATTTCGGCTCTCATCAGTCGGGTTAGAGAAAACCATCAAGTGGAAAGCCCCCTCAGTCAAACTGAAAGACACACAGAAGCCAGAGGGATCGGGTTGTGCTGGCCTTGTGCTTTCCGCACTGCAATACAGACCACCTCATCACACCTGACAGCACTCGGCACTGCCCGAGAGAGCACAACATACACAAGGCAAACACAAACTGGGTAAGAGACAGTCATGGGACGGAGTTCCCATGACTGGTAACGAGAAGACATCCTGGTAACTATGGAAACACTCCACCTCCTCACACGGTGACATCACAGGTGTTGGATCATGACCTAAACTGGAGGCCTAATGATCACCCAGCCTGCTGCTGTAGCTTTAGCTGGACCGGCTCGAGGTGTGCGAGGGGGTGAAATGATGCTGAGTGAGAGGACAAGGAAGAAGGGAGGAGGACGAAGAATGTGTCCTCTTGCCTTGAAAATAGAGACAGGGAGTCAGAGAGGAAAAAGAAGGAGTGAGGAGGAGGGAGACTGTTGTGTTTCAGTCTCTTCTGCTAGCCACCGGAACCAGAAGCCATATGTGAGCATAAACACACACACACACACACACACACACACACACACACACACACACACACACCACTATAAACAAGTGAAGGGAGGGTGGGAGCAAAAGGCAGATGGAGGCAGATAAATGAAGACAGTCAGATAAATCAAGAGGGGCGGGGGGCGGGGGGGACTTGCGACATCCACTCACAGGATTGCTGGCACTTGATTACAACCTATATAACCCTGATGTAAGCCGCTGGTGACAGGAGGCTGTGATCTGTAATACTGGCCACACCAACCTACTTTCACACCAGGGTGCTGCACAGTCACCAAATGGAGGAAATGCCCTTGTGTTGGTCACATATAGAAATCTACAGTAGCTACTGGCCACATAGCACATTTAAGGCATCTGCGAACTCACTGAGCGGCTTTGGCGATGTGTGTATTATAGCATCTGTGGAAAAGGGGAAGGATACAAATGAGATAGACCCGGGCTAAGTTTTAACTAATGAGCTGCAAATGAGCCTGTATATCAAATCTAATTGTGGCTGTCGTGACTTTCCTGATATTCTCCAGCATGCTTCTGCTTTACCTCTGAGGCATTGACACTGCTACAGCAGCAATAAGCACAATCACCACTTCCCAGCCCCAAAAAAGCCTGCTGGTAATGATGAGTGGTCAACAGAGGACAAACGCAGAACGGGTTGTGCAGCAGCAGCAGTGGTGTTGGTGGTGGTGTTGGTGTTGGTGTTGACCCCCCGTCTGTCCTGTCCTGGAGCCTGAGCTACAGCTCGGCTCAACAGCTGTGTCCAGCTGCGCTACACGGAGACACAGGGCGCTTTGTTCCCCACAGGGGGAGGCAGAGGGAGCGCAAACGGTCTCCGTGTGTTTACATAGTTTCATTTCCACAAAGGTTAACGGCCTGTAGCCCCTGCCAGCCCAGATCCCCTCTTCCTTCTGTTGAGTGTTTCTCCAAAACCAAACGGCCTCACAGCAGCAGCAGCAGCAGCGGATCAGGGGGGTGGTGGTGGTGGTGGTGTTGGTGGGGGGTGGCACAGCCAACCAGGACGTGTGGAAACATTTGAAAATGTCCAAAGGCGAGCCGAGCCGAGCGCAGACACACACACGCACACACACACACACACACACACACACACACGTCTGTGCTGCGTTTGAACGCCAATAAATAAATAAATAAACAAATAAAGAAGACGAAGATCAAACTATCTCCTGTGTATCACCAGCAGCGAAACGCGGACAAAACCCCGAAGCCCAGTGTGCAGGAAGGAGAGCGCCGGGTGATCAGGGTACACTCAGGAAACAACAACAAAAGAGAGAAAGAAACCACAGACAGGAGCGTGGTTTGCACCGGAGGGGGGGGGACAAATGACACCTCTGGGACACGTTTAAGAAGTAATTCACGCTGTTACTTACTCAGATGAACCGGTTCGGCTCGGTCCACTGGGGAGGGGGCGATCGCCGGTCGGTCTTCCGGCTGTGTGTCGGGCGGGATCTGCGCTATGGAGACTGGAGAGCTGAGAGCCTGGACCTAAACTGTGGCTTGCGTCATTTCACCAGGATGCCACTATTGCGCGCAGCAATGCAGCCATCTTGCTGAGGAGTGCCCCCCCCAGCAGCAGCAGCAGCAGCAGCAGCAGCTCAGCTCAGCTCACCAATCACTGCCGAACCCGAAGTCTTATTTTTCTGATCCCAGCAGCAACGACAGCGACCAAGCACAGAGAGCTGCTCTGTCCTCACGTCTAACACGCAGCGGAAGACGGTGTGAGGAAATGCGGGGAGGACGGAGCGCGTTACGCGGTGTCATCGCTCCATCTGTGAACCCCACTCCTTCACCCAGTGGTGCAAAAATAATAAAGTTGAGCACGTTTACTCGTGTAAGATGAGTTGCTTGAGCTTAGTGTCCCGCCTATACATTTTGATATATATCCACACATATCTGACACGTTACTTTTTACTTTAAACAATCTGATTTATTTAAAAAAAAAATGCTGCTACATGTTAATACTTTACTGTAATATGCTTTGCTCACACCCCTCCTGTAATTTAAAAGGACTTCTGAATGGAGAACTTGCATTTGTAACCCAGTATTAAAGTATTTACTTACTTAAATGACGACTTCTTCTTCCACCGCTGCTTTAGTCTGAGAAACTGTGAATTTTCCAATTACAAATCTAGGTCTTGTTGACTCAACTGATTTTGTGTGGGTGTCTTCCCACTGTTTTTAGAAACATGTCTGCCGGAAAATTACTTTCTTTAAAAAAAAATATAAAATTTAAAAAACTTTTTGTCTCCAGAATTCGGCTTTTATCTAAAAGTCAATATTTTGTTTCTCTAAAGACAAAGTGTAGAGTCAAAAATGAAACTCCTCTTGGATTCACCCCCTGCTTTCATCCTATTACAGCAACACAAGTGCTCTGACATCATTATCCAGTGTTCATACAACAATAATCACAAATAATCAAGTCAGTCTTCTCTATTTCCCCTCACAGTTTATTTTATTCCATCATGTTCATTTATTGGCTTATTTCTGCACCCAGTCAATCAACAGCTACAGCGTGACAGACAGATCACATAGCGCCCCCCTGTGGTGGGTTATACGTGTCTAGTTTATCCTACCCCGCTGTCTAGGGTGTGTCTGTTCCACCCTGTGTGGTCCAGAGGTTGTTGGCTGTGGGGGGAACCAGAACCTGAGCGAACATCTCTCTGCATTGTCTCAGTCAGTACATCTCGACAAATACGTATTTACACCTACGGATGACTTCATATATCCTCCAAGGAGATTCAGTTTGGTTTGTGTACCATAAAGCCATAAAAAGATCCTGCAGCTTATTTTGATGTCATTGATTCTCACATTAATCAAATAACATCTACTTGTACATATGATTATGCCCAAGACCATGAATACAGTAAATGCATCATCACAAATAATCATCACATTTAAATAAAATTAATTGGTCAATGGATTTGTTAGTCTAAATTTAGCTCTTGGACCAGCATCTATCTGAGCAAAAGGAGTGAGAAGTGAACAGAGAGAACGATGACGTGAGAAGTAACGTGGCCAGGAAAGTGAGATGCTGTTACACACAGTCTGGTCCACTTCATCCTTCATGGTTAGTCATGACAGATAAACAGCATGAAAACTGTATGAGAACGTGAGGTAAAAACCCTGGTCTCTCAATTATCATCTACCAGGCTAAAAAAAGGGTCTCCCTTATGGTCCAGAGATACAGTAGTTGGGCTCCCTTGGCACATGATGCCATTCACAGAGGGCAACAGAAGAAACAGTCATTACAAATATCTTCCCAGCTTCCTTTGAGTTCATTTAATTGACGCTGGTGATGTGTGAAGATCCTCGCGGGTTCTCCACGTGGTGGGACGAAACCACAGTCACAGGGCACGACAAACCCAACGACTGTCAGAGCTCATCCTTCTCCATCTGCTTAAAAGCCTCCAAGTCTTCCCGCCAATCAGCCAGAAGTTCGTCCACTGATTGGCTGCTAGAGTCCACGTCACCCTCAGGCTCCTCTCTCCTTTCAGAGTCCTCTTTGGGCTGAGTTAAATCAGCCTTTCCATCGGTAGGACCACCTTCCTCTTCCGGTGCTTTCTCTGCTGGACTAGTGTCTTCACCTGCAGGGCTGACTTCCTCCTGCGATGGAGTAACCTCCTCTGGAACAGTTTCGTCTAGCTCCAGCGTGCTCATTTGCGACTGGCCAGTAGGTTCAAACGAGGTGGGAGTTGTTGCCTCAGTCAAGCAGCCCTCCTCTGCTTCTTGCACTTCTACACCTGAAAAAAAGGAAGCAGGGGCGTGAAACAGAACAGCTCTATACAAAAAAAGATGTGCACGACACACACACACACACACACACACAGTTCTTTTCCTCCTCCTCAGTCAGTAATCTATACAATATGCCTCCTGGCTTCCAGTCTTAGTCAAAAATAGACCCGTTTTCATCAAGAGGCTGTCAGCTACAACAGCATGATGCTGATGATGAGTCATGTTTCCCACAGGATAAAGACTTTCTCACATAGCTGTACAAACAGACCCATAGTCAACTGAGAAAAGAAATCTGGCAAAAAGTTGTGCTGTGAATTTTGCACGGATCTGGTCAGAGAGAAAGGTGTGCTGGCCTCGCTTCTATTTTACACAAATGCAGTCGCTTCTTTAACGGCAGACTGGAAATGTGTTAAGGAACAAGTCTGTGCTTATATCATCCACCCAGGTCTACTGCAACTTCAAGGTTTGCATAACTGAGGTTCAGATAGGTACGTGTGCGGTCATTAGGGTGTCATGGTGGCTTTGGGGTTACAGAGACTTGTAATAAATCACAGGATTTACCGTCAAGTGTCTTGTTTCAGCAAGCACCTGCTGTGCTGAACAATGGTCCGATCCTTACAGCTCCCATTGCAATATTTAATCTTGTAATAGTCTATGCTTAAACTCCCTAGTCTGACTTATTTAATCCTGCAATTTGCAATATACATATGTGTTTAACTTTCAGAAATCCATGGTCAAACCCTGCCACTCTGTCCAGCCGTGCTATATGTGGTGAGCTGTCATGCCCTAAGCTCTGAGGAGGAAAATAACGAATGACAAGCCTGTGACTGCACTAAGCTCCTATTGCAGGCAGAGTGACTGAGAGAGAGAGATGGAGGGATACAAGCATGACTGCAAGGAGAGAAAACAGATCAAGGCAAGAGAAAGGATGAAACGTGGGTAACAAAGGCAGAAGGAAAAGAAGAGAGAGAATACTTACTGCCCTCAATCAGGCTGCCAGGAAGAGGTTTACCTTTAAATATGGTTGCTGCTCATCCAAAGCACAGGGGGTTGGGGAAAAAACAAGAGGAAAGAGAGAAATCAAAAAAGAAAGGAGAGGAAAGGTGCTGTTAGAGTCCACAAAAGGACACAGAGAGACTTGGCAAATTAGAATAAAAAGTTAAAGCAGGAGAATGCAATATGGTTAGGGGTGTAACTGTTCACCGTGTACCATTATAACCACCGCTGGTGGGTGGCTCTGGAATGAGTCACGATCTCTGAGACTTCAAATAATGCCTGAATCCCTACACCTCATGTTTATTTTATGAAGCCGAGCACTTAACGAGGCTCAGTCAGTGGAGCGATCTAAGTTCTCTAATCAATCTTATCAAGAGACAAAAGTGTAACACGGAGAAGAGCTCCAACAAGGTACAAAGGCTCACAGCATGAGAGTCTAATGTCACACCTCTGTCTCTGGCTTTGTCGCTCAGCAGCACCTCCACCTCCCTGTACTCCTTCAGTGCCTCCAGCAGGATGTTGCCCTCTTTGTGGAAGAGGAAGAGCAGAGGCAGGGTGACGTCATCTGTGTTACGGCCGTCGCCGGCCATCTGAAACAGGGGCGCTGTGTCACTGCTGCTGCCTTCGTTGTCATCTGGAAGAAGAGGGAGCCAGAAACAGCAGCGGGAGAAGAAGAGATACAACAATATGGATACGGGATTAATTGTTGAAGTCCGTTAGTGGGATAAAATCGTGTCAAACAAATCAACCACTGTTTTATATAACTGGGAATACAGTATCTGACGTCGTAGACAAAACAATATGAAGACATAACCATAGCGATGGGCGTTATATGTCAAGGATCCTTTGCCTGTCTCTCCTCAAGACAATCCAGTTATTGAACCCTAATCTCGTCACTGACTTGTCATCATTTGTCTTGTGCCATTTGCTGCATGTACTCACCGATGACTATGCCTCCGATAGCACCAGCTTTCTGAATGTTTCGAGCCTTCTCTGCAAACATACACTGACCCCTCTGTAGCAGAGCAATGTGTCCCTGGACATACTCGGCATTGGTGATCTCGGTGCAGCCAGTGTAGGGTTCAGCCACAGTGACAAAGCCTCGTACCTGCAGACAGGCGGGAAGAGGCCGGATTAGTGCAAAGAATGAAGGAACCCATCTTAAGGTAATGTAGTGAGCAGAGCCGCAGTCAAATGTAAACCAAGACTTCTTTCTCTGTCTTTCTTCAGTTTGAATTAGGAAAATATTCTACCCAAGGACATGCCCTCTTAAAATACAGGGGAAAGGTGAGTGGCTCTATAAAGGAAAACAAAACGGAGGACAGTAAAATGAACCACTTGAAACTTGGCAAAGCTACAAACCCACTCACCCCTGTGGAACTTTTGGACAGGTCTGTGCCAAACTGTGCCGGGCCAGCGGTCAGCACAACCCTGCCAAAGAACGGATGTGAAACAATCTGAATGGCTCTGGGAGGTAGCTGCTCCTTCTGCTGCTGGCTGGACAGCTCCATCATCTCCTGCATGAAACGCACACCATCCTCAGCTGCTACTGCGCTTACCGCCTAGGTGTAGGTGTGCCACAGTGGGAGAGGAAAGGAAAAGAGGGTTTTTAAAAATCCAGGATGGGAAGGGCACCGTGATGTTTTGACTTTAGAAGAACAAAAACACAGTATATCTGCCAGTCTCAGTATGCTCTGTAAAACATGTAAAGAACACATGCACAAGCTGCTGCTTATCCTACATCATGCACACAATGCACCGTTCTTTGTGCAGTGAATAAATGTGATTTATTCCTGCTTTTAACTATCTTCTTAGTTTAGGTTCTAAAGATGAACCACCATTATGGTTACGAGATTGTCTTGTAGTATTTAGGATGTTTTAGTATTGCATGTGCTGCGATACCAGTACATATTAATAGCATTTTATCACTTCATTCCCACCTCTACTAAGTAGAACACACAGACAAAATGAAAGAAAAGCACTGTTAATAAACTTGTTAGGCTAGATTTTGCAGATGTTTGTCATTGGTGCGAGTTAGTTCCTGTGTAGTGTAGTCTACCTGTGTAGCATGCTGGACCAGCTGCACCCTGCCATCCTTCAGGTGGATGAGACTGACTCCCATCCTCCTCAGGAGCTCCAAATGTTCGGGGTTGTTTGCCATGAAGTCCTGAGCCCTCAGAGGAGGACGACCCATACCGGGCTCCCTGAATAAAGGAAAGGACGATGATGAGCAAAACATTTAGAAATATACAGCAGATTGTAAGTGTAAACCTGTACGTGAACCAACCTGTAAGGAGCAGGACGGGGGCAACTCTTGTCCACTACACTACGGATTGGTTCTCGCAAGTTACGGGGAAAGGCAGGGTCAGGAAACAGGAGGCGGGTGTTGGGACAAGTCCAGTCAAAGTTAGAGTCGTCCAGCTCCTCCTCCGGCTGAAGTATCGTTGTTCTGTTTGAGAGAATAGCTGAGGAGTGGGGGGCCATGGAGAGAGACAGAGGCAGCAGGTGTGCCTCAGTGGTGAAGACATAATCCTCAATGTCAAATGGTAGGTCGTCTGCTTCAGCAAACAGCAGGAACAAGTATTTAAACATCTCAGCAAGGAAGAATGAATCCATTCTGGAAAAAAAAAAAAGAAGAGATGTAAGATGATACTGGGCTAACAGATGTGGTACTGTTAAAATGTCTATATATCTTCTACATAAAACAATCCATATGAGTCTGGCTTAGAGCATTAATGTTTTACAGGCTGCATTTATATGTCCTGAATCCATAATTTTAATTGGCCGCAGCACATTGATTTTGTTAATATGATAGAGTAATGGAGCAGGATTTGATTGTACTGATGAAAATTGAAGATGTTTTCAGGAGTACAGTGAAATCCTCCTTTATTACTTTATCTTCATCACTGCTTTAAATTACACAAATACAAAATACAACGTCTACATTTACACATATATACACCACCTTGCCAAAGAAAAGTCACACACACCATTAGTTCTTGGACACCCTTTTGCTTTGATTACAGCACGCATACACACTGGCATCATTTTGATGAGCTTATGTAACGTCACCACATTTATTTCCACCCAGAGATGGATTCATTTCTCACTAAGATTTCATATTGATGACAGGATCAGGCTACTGCATCCTTCATGGTGTCCTGCCATAGACACCCTGCTTGTTTAGTGTTTTACCTACTGTAGACTCAGACATGGATGTTAGCCTGTTTCAATAATGCCTTTAAATCTTTGGCTGACACTCAGGGTTGTTTCTTTACCTCATTAATGAGTGTCTGTTGAGCTCTTGGGGTCATTTTGACGGGCCGCCCACTTCTTAGTAGAGTAGCCTCAGTCCCAAAGTGTCACCATTTGTAGATTGTAACTGTAGACTGGTGAATTTCTAAAGTCTTTGACATCACTTTGTAATGCTTTCCAGCTTTAAGTAAATTAACAATTCTTCATCATAGATCCTCTGACTCCAGCTTTTTGGAGGTCATTAGTCAAAGGGTTCACATACCTTTTCCACTATTAATATGAGGTTTTTATGGTTGTTCTCAATAAAGACATGAAAGATCAGAATGTTTCTTTGTGTTATCACTTCATGCACAATAATCGTATTTGTTAATACTTCAGATCAGATCACATTTTATGACAAATTAATGCAGAAAACCATGAAATTCCAAAAGGTTTGCATACTTATTCTTGCCACTCTATCACCACTGTGGTAATTATCTAATGAAAGGCTCTTACCTATTTGCTTAGTGCAATCCAGGTGCAATTCATACCATGGTTTATGTGTCATTTCCTCATTGTATGTAAATCTGATGGAGCATTGTGTATTATCTGCCTGAATGGTGTCACAAATCAGAGTTCTCAGATTCTCACCGGTCCTCGTGACTTCCAGTGCGTACATCCTTCATTGCAGCAAAGCCGCATGGGACACGAGCAAAGCGATTGAGGTTGTCCAGGATGGTGCGACCTGCCTCCAGGTAGTATGGGTCTCCTGTGGCCTGGGAGAATAAGGAGATAGTAGTGTGTCATAATATAGGACAAAACAGCAACAGCAAAGATAGCTGCACTGAAATCCAGTCCAGTCCACCACTAATTAGTGATGTGTATGCTGTTTAATAACAACAGACATAGATTAGATGATATCGCGGCGCACCTTAAAACGCTAAACAAATGTGAAAAACCTGAGATCACGCTTCAATTCAGCAAACATTTAACATAAACTGGTGCATGATAACAGGCATTTACCTCTATACAGTGGCGCTGAAAGGAGAGCGTCTGCAATATGTCAAACTTTGTTGATGAATTACCTTGTAAAGGAAATAAGTACTCTCTGCAAACTCAGGCCTCAAGGGATGTTGGGCCCAGTGTACCCTGAAATCAGTAGTGAAGGCCTGGGGACAAAGAGAGAAGGACAAAGAGGTCAGCACACCATCCCAAGCATTGTAATTAGACAGACAGACCACACAAAAGAAGTCAACAACAAGTGCGTCACGTGAAATGAAAGCCTCTTAATTTCCAAACAGCTCCGGCTGGCAACACAAACCAAATGGAGTTGTTTTACTCACTTTGTAAATCATTTTTGTGCAGCGGATATAGTGCTGTTAGCTAAACAGTGAGACAACAAAGACACAGGTTACCTCCGGGAGGAAGTTGTGTTTCTTGGTAACCTGGTACAACATCTCATGCGTCTCAATTGCAGGTCGGATATCTCCCTTCAACACCTGAGACATACAAAGTATGAAGAAGTTACTGAATAGTACTAGAGTCTGTTGAGACAGTATATACATCAGTTCACATAATATAATCTGACCTGCAGTCCGGGGAAGAAGGCCAGGAGAGAGTCCATCCAGGTGCGAGCAGGGAGTAGAGGTTTGTGGATATGGACGTCCAAGAGCAGAGGAGGCTGACTGATGTACTTCATTATAGATGCATAGTGCTGAAGGATAGAGGACATACAAAGTTGTGGTGCTTTGTGAGATTTACAGAAACATCTTTAAAGGAGCTGAAGGAAAACTTTGTAATGAGTAATGAGTTACTAACTTACAGTAACATGAAATGCACAAAAACGAAAGTAGAACAGTGCTTTATGTTGGAGATAAAACATGCAAAGGCTATTATTGAAAGCAGAGCGGCATCATATTACTCTGGCAAGTGTGTGAGTATGTGTGTGTGTGTCCTCACAATATTGAACCGCTGCAGGAACTGGTCGTCTCCCAAGAGGACATAGGCCTTTAGAAGGTATTCATAGTATGAGTCAATTCCCGCTCCAACTCCACTGTCTGAAAACAATCACACAACACATTATAAGACAAGAGACATCAGGTGACAGACAACAAAGTCTTCTCTCACGCAGCATGACTAAACCCCTATAGTTAATTTTCACTTTCCCATGCACGTGTTTGTTTGTTTGTTTCTTGCTTGTTGAACGTGTGTATCACTGTCAACAAGTCATGGCAGATGACCTCATACCCTGAGTCTGGTTCTGCTGGAGGTTTCTCTCTTGAATGCCTGGTGCTTCCTCAAGGGCAATCTGTTGGGTTTTCTGTATAATTCTATGTGGTTGTACGTTTTCCATATAATTTTGTAAGGTCTTAAACTTAGTATGTCAAGAGCCTCTGCTAATCTTTCACTCCCTCCTCCCTTCCTTCGTCACTAATTCGGCCATCGCTGTCTCACTCTCTCACCTCTTCGAACCCACTCTCCAGAGTGAATGTTGATGGTGGTCCCCACCAGATTGCTGTTCCTCTGTCTCTTTTCCCACAGAAAGTCCAGGGCTCTCCGGGCATGGGCCTGCAGATGTGAGGAAAAGGTGCATTATTAAATAAATAAAAAAGAAAAAGGTACAAATCAATCTTTGACACTTGACTCTTGATGCTTGACTCTGTCCATGCCAAGAAATGAACCAATTCCAGACTCTAATATTGTCGGGAAAATATTAAACCTCTCCATTGATACCTGAATATTTTACTATTACCCTCTAGGTAAAGGCTGACAATAAATCCATTTTATTACAACTTACAAAGATAAAAGGCTAAATTTATATAACCTCAATTATATTTGCCATTACAAGTCCAAGAAAAGAGTACAAGAAAATCATAGGTGTAAATAATAAAGTGAATGATGGCATGATGGCATCCATCTGGATGTTTCACTTTCAGACATGCACTGGAACCCTGAACTTCCCAAGAGATTACCGAACTTTATACTGTAAGTCCACAGTGATCTCGACTGTGTCATGTCATGCCTCCCACAGTCTCTACACATGCACCACCAACACAACTCCACATTATAAATTTGTTAAATCTAATAAAAGTTAAAACAAGGGGGAAGGAAATATATTCACGTCTTGTCAACAACAGGGTGCTTTCATAAAACTAAGTCTCGGGAAGCGGATCCCAAAAAGATAAACAACAATGTGTGACCAGGATCACAGATAACGAAAGAAAGAGGCGCCTCTTGTAGGGTGTGGCTCTTCGGTGCTGACATGTGTGTTCAAATGAAAGGTATATGCTGTGAACATGATACTTCATCCAATAAGCCTTTTCTCTTTAACATATACTGACTAAAAGATTCTGTTTCTCTATTTAATATAGAGGTTACATGGTCTGACATCTGAAATCTATACTCCATACATACAATAAAACGTGTAATGTAATCTGATACCTCAAACACAGGATCCCCAGTGAAGCGACTTAAGGCAGCAAACTCCAGGATGATGGTTCCTGCACACGCTGTGCAGGTCTCCGTTTCTGTGCCTGTTCTCGTCTCAGGACCCCTGACACCATATTTCAAATTCACCTGTCAGGTAGAAAAGAATCCTTATAAAAAATATGTTTTAAAGTCGGATTTGTTATGTGAGAGACTATGTACAAAAACTAGTGAGCCATGAAAACTTCTGTGCTATAAGCTGCAACAGCTGTTGGCAGGGTAGTGAAGCAGAAAATTCAAATATGTAGTCTGAAATTCTGTGAATCTGAAAGGATGCTGCAAGCAAATGTAGAACCCACAAACGGCGTGTGTGTAAACTCAAACATCTTCATCTATAACTTATGTATAATACCTATATGATTAAAACTGAAAATGTAATCTTTTTCTCCTTCATATAGACTTGAAATGACTCTAGTGAATGCAAAAATCACCATTTACTGTTCTTACTAAACCAATTCTATAACAGCTGTGGAAGCAGCTATGGTCCTACATTCAAGACAATCATTTATTTTGTAATGCTGTCTTATTTGGCTGATGCCTTTAGATGAAGTTCAAATACTTTTCCCACTTTACACAGTGAATGTTTGTGTGGGCATGTTCAATATCCACTAATAACATGATATGTGCATCATATGATAAAAAAAGAAAACGCTTTTCTTTATAAAAGTTAATGTTCTTAAAAGTAACTGAGAAGGACATCTCAGCCTATATAAATGTAGGGTAGGGTTCAATTAGTTTTTCTTGCCACTGTACGAGTAAATTGTGAAAACTGATTAATTTGGAACTCCTACTACAAACCCTGTGTGTCTATCTTACCCTGGGGTAAGGCAGGCCACTGCTGGTGTTAAAAGCCGGCAACAGTCGGAGACCCATGTCTTTGGCCATATGCAGGAGCTCATCCTGGTACCACTGCATATGTTGACCTCCATCCCTCAGCATCACAGCCATGGAGTGTCCTCCTAACAGACCTCTGAGCACACACACAAAGAATAAAGAAGAATAAAGAACAAAACAGTAGACTGACTTATCGGGTTTCCTGCAGACTTGGTCGTCCGCTGTTTACTGTAAAAATACTGTAAAATGTCACTACATATACTGTATATACAGTGATCGTGTGTTAAATCTTACCCAAGAACACGGATGTTGGTTTCGAACACAGACACTACAATATCATTGTCCAGCCTCACATCTGACAGGACTCTCCTCACTGCAGCCTCAAACTCTGTCGTCTTATTCAAAAGCTGGCAATGAGAAATCGCACATGACTATAAAAACAGGATAAACTATAGGGAATTTCACAATCAATAAAAGGGCAAAAAAACCAACTGATTCATTTTTAATTTTCAAGCATTGACAAGAACCCTTCTCTCCACTTTCTACTGTAGCCTGAACATGTTTAACAAAACTACAGCAAAACAATAAAATGTCCAAAAACACAAAAAAAAGAATACTCACCACTAAAGTATCCAGAGAATCTATGAGGGTCAAAGAGAACCTAGCAGAGACAGATAATAATGGTTTAACAAGCGTGTTGCTGCCCCTCAAGGAAATTGTCTAAAACTTATTACCATTATTACATAATGATGATTATTCAACATGTGCAAATACCATCTGTCTCCACCTCCTGGCACTGGCAAGAGTAAGAAAAGGTTCAGGTGTGGCAATGTGTTTACATTTAAACCTCATCACATTTGGTTTATACATTTTACAAATGCACCAATGCCGCAGATACGCCGCTAATAAACTTGAGAAACTTCTTCTTCCACGCAGTGAGGTTACATTTCATCAATTCAACAATCATATGGAATTGGTATTAGGCATGGGGCAATACACAAAACCCCAGTATCATCCCTAATGCATTTGAGTTCAATGAACAAAGACAGTGTCCTACTCACTTTCCCAGGGCGTCGTCTATGTCACCTCGACTGGGTTCAAGTCCACGTACTCTTCCTCTGCATGTTAGAGGCATGAGCTCATCTGCAGGGTATGCATGGTCCTGGAAAGCACAAATGCACTTTTAACACAATTCATTAAGTTTCAATTGTCTTTTCTTCTTTGGTGGCCAGATCGTGGTGGTTAATTAAATCTCAGTTTTCTCAAAATAGACATGATGCAAATCATACCAAACGATCCAGAAAGAAAGTCAGATATCATAGTAGACACCCCTGTTTTGGTTTGTTTTGTTTTATGAACTTACCATGTAATTCTGATATGCGTGGTCAAACATCTCAACCACTTGGTTCCTTGGGTGAAGAAACAGAGACACTAGTCATTGTTTTGTTTTGTTTTTTAATCTTTTGGTGGATAAAAACAAAAAGAGCTCAACTCACTTCAACCTGCGCTTCTCCTCCCTGGATATTGCAAGTCCGTGGCCACATAGAGCTCCAAGAAGCATCAGTAAGAACAGTACAGGTGGCATTGTGGTAGGTGGGCAAGATTGCAGCAACGTACATACAACTACAGTTTGCCTCTCAGTCAGTCACTGAGCAAATATTTACACATCACCACTACCCTAGCTAAATGGCTCAAAGTAAAAACACTTAGGAAGCATGAACCTACACCTTCGAATTAATGTTACAGCTTTGAGATCATAATAAAGCACTTTTTGGCTTTGCCTACAATGTCCTGACCATTTATACTCCACATACTACATCCACATTTCTTAGCAACACCAAACACTATACACAAGACACACCTATGTTTAAGGCACAGTTTGAGTGCCTACAAGCAAAACTGCATCTAAAATCAATGTTGTTTCAAGTAACCAGATGATGATGAAGAGAGACGTGTCAGAAGTTAGCTGTAGTAACAGCTGCGCCAGGTTGGTCCAAGTCCTGTGAACAGGTTGATGTGTCACACGTGTTTACTTTTCCAAGCTGTCACACCGGACCTACCACAAGACGTTTACCTAGTCCACATGCAGAAGAGTGACTTTAATGCAACTCCCTTAAATGTAAATAATCAGTGATACAGTCTTCAGACAACAGCAAGCATCTATTTTTTAGTAATCAAAACACTATGACATCTTCTGGAAATCAAAGAAAGAAACGCCGGGTCCTGTTTTTGTGCTCTTCTCCTTCAAATCTGAACAGCCAGTTAAAACAGACCCACAATCCTTGACAGCCCCTAGTCACACCAACTCCTGTTATCACTTTAACGTCTCAACTCCAAACCTTTTTAGATAGAAAGTTAATTATTTCCTCCTCCTGACAGATCCCTGCCGTCAGCTGCTTAGACCAGCCACGGTTTAATAAGCTAGTTAGCCAGCTTTGCTAACTAGCCAAGCTTGTGGCGACGGACACACCGAGAATACGAATCAAATCGACAGAAACCCTACCCATTGTCGAGCACCAGCCGTGACCGGGATACCTTTTTTCTGCTCGAGATCTAAAGTGGATACTTGTGCCGTATGGTAGTGTTTCCCTAAGCTAGTGCCCAAGAAAACCGGATACAGTGCGATAAAACGTCAACAACATCCGCTTCCTGAAAAAGGAGGAAGGGTAATTTTCCCCGAGTTTAGCTTGTCAGGTAGTATTTTCTCACAGGCTGAGGAAACAGATTGTCTCTCCTTTCTGCGGTTTGCAGACGTATATGTAGTCGTGACGGTGAGATTACTTTTAAGCACTTTAAGATATACTGTGAGCTTCACACAAGTCGACCGATGGGTTACCTGAAAGTCCATTTAGTGACACAAAAAGTTAAACAACACGCTCCACCCACTCTCTCTTATGTTGCCTTTTGTGAGCTCGGAAAAATTACTTCTACAGGCTCTTCACAGACCCACGGGCAAACATTTGTAAGTTCTATCGACATTTAATCCGTAATAATAACCATCTTACGTCCATATGTTTTTGAGCTAATATTAAAAAAACGCTAGAACACTGATAGTTATTTACGGGGACTTAAATGTAACACAGCTCGATAGCTTGACATTACGTATGTCATGGATCAGCAAAAATGCATTTATTTCCATTGCAAGACCTAAATAACCATATTTAGATTTTAATGTAGCTATTTTGTTTTAGCCATTGATTTAACATGTATTTAATTTTCTTAATTTACAACATTGTATCAGCTTACAGGCTGATGACTGTAAAATGTCCTAGGTACCTTGAAAGTAACGTTTACGTCCCGTAAAGGATAACTACATTTTTTAATTCCTAAATACGTTTAAAGGCTACTAGAAATATAGTCTATAAGATAATAGGTGAGTGGAATACTATAATATACTATTATGATTTATAAATGGAGTAAATTCCTATTTTTCTCAGTTTATGTTCCCGTTTTTCTTTAATAAACTACATTTCCCATAAAGCCTCGCTGCATCAGTTGACTCTTAGATGGTTTCACATGACATGTAAAGAAACAAATCCCTGACTGGTGTGTCCTGGAAAACAAGTTCCAACCTCCTTCACTTAAATTAAACTGATGTCCACAATTTCAAGACGGAATCGCAGTCGTACAGGTAGAGGGACTTGGACTGAAGTTGAATTCCTCCTCATCAACCTCTGTTTATAGTGTTGTATCATCAGGTGGTTATATTCTGTGTATTATATAGATGTGTGATGCACTGTTTATGAGTTAAGTTACATTTTTATCAAGATAGCGTGATGGTAAATTTTATCTGAGGTGACAGCTTTTAATCGCTGTGCTTTTCTTTTGCAGCATTTTCTTTCACTTCCTTTCTTTTTGCCCTTTCATAACATGTATGTCTGTGTCTTTGTCAGGTTGTTATGTCACTCATGGCTCCTGCTGCCGAAAGAAAGTTGACAGGACTGGTTGCAGCTACATTTACTCCACTCACCACACAAGGGTAAGTAGCTTTTAAAAAGAGTTTCCCTGCATCTGTTTTTTTTTTTTTCCTTGAATGCAGCACTGGCTGAATGATGTGTTTGGTGTCTGAGTGTAACACGTTGAGTTCCTCTGTGAAAAGGTGAAAGTGAGAAATGAGTGTGGAGATATCTAAAAAGCATGGCCATCATGTAGGTGTGGAGTAGCCCTTTATACACTGGTTCGTATCCTTTTCTCCAAATGTGTGGGCCTACATTTCTCACATTCTCCCAAAACAGTGAAATCAACCTAAAAGAGATTGGACGTTATATTGACTACTTGACAGAGAAGCAAGGTGTAAATAACATATTTGGTAAGTTCACAAGTGGATTCTTCCTTTTTTTTTGTAATAGTCTGTGTTCCCAGCTGAATCAATCAACCCATATGACATGTTTTAACCCTGTTGGTTTGTAGAAAAACTTCATGTTTATCCCTCTTTTAACCATGGTAACATCATTTCTGTTTTTTTCTGGTTTAATAGCTTTGAATTTGGACGATGTTGCGCCTCTTTCAATCTAATTGTTAATTAACTTAACTCAGTTTAGCTGTCATTGAAAACTATTGCTTCACTGTATCATGTGTGCTTCAAACCATATCATTCAAGTTTAGATTTGTACTGTAGTTAATGCTTTAGTTTACACTGTTTTATCTGGCCTTTCTGTCCAAATAGGAATATATTAGTATAACTTTGTCTGAGGCTCTGGTGTCAAACTGGTTATTTTTAAAAACTGTCCTTGAAACAGAAACACTGTGAAAACTTAGTCAAAGATACAATGCTTTCCCCTTTTCCCTGCATGATATGACCAAGTTTCCAGTGTGTCAAACGTGACTGTTGCATCTTAACACTTTCCAAATCTTCCTCGTTCAAACTGAGCTTCTCCTTGTGTTAACGTGTAATTTCGTGGACTGGCTCTATCTATACTCAGCAGAGGACGTGTGTGCTGGTCTTTGTGCCTCATCACATTTTTTTTCCTCCTCATCTCACTGTCATTGTCTGCATCACTACTCGTCATCCATTAAATTGTTTTGTCGTGGCACCTATTGCACGCTCAGCTGTTCTGATTGTGAAACCCCCTGTGAATAGTTTCAAGCAGATGTTTCTTTTCCTTAAGCTTGAAATCTTAAGCTTTGCTGTATACAGTAGTTAAGACTTTTGCTTTTATTTTCTCTGGTCATTTGTTTTGTGAATGTTGATTCATTAGAGACAGTTGGCTCTTTCTCTTTACGTTCCTTTTAATATAGACATTTGTGGAAATTTCTCTGTAAATAAGAAAATACTTTACTTGCTTACAGTAAATGGCACCACTGGAGAAAGCATGTCATTTAGTGTTGCAGAGAGGAAGATCCTGGCAGAGGAATGGTGTCAGAAAGCCAAGGGAAAGTAAGTCATCACACAGCCTCTTGGTCTGAATTGTGATGCTTATGTGGAGTTTAATGCGACCTTTCCTCCATGTGTTTGTCTCTACAGAATGGATCAGGTGATTGTGCATGTTGGCTGTATGAATCTTAAAGATTCCCAAGAACTGGTGAGTTGATTTATTTAATCAGGCTTATCTTCAGGAAACCCTGAGTCTAGGTTGTGACAGAAAGCTTCTTTACTGTTAACTAGACTGTTAATTAAAGTGATTTAGTTTGGTTCATTTTCATACTTTTATTCTTCATAGTATATGTTAAACACATATTACGTGTATTTAAATGTGAATTGCTTTGTAATTCAATTATATCCTGTTTCAGTCTGTTACATTAAATCAAGACAGGTTTTTCCCAGTCAGAGTCTGGAGAAATTTGTACCATGTGTCTCAGTTCACTGCAAATCAAATGTATTTATAGCTGTTCCAGGTTGCGAAATTGAAGGTGGAGTAAAATAAGAATGGTCACAGGGAGAGGGGAGATGTGACGTGATTTAAATGTAGAAATAACAGTGAGTATTTTCAGATTGTGCCTTACTGGAAGGCATTCATGAAACGTGCACGAATAGAAGAAAAGTGACTAAAATAGTTGAAGAATTAAATGCAGAGAGCAGTTGAAACCCAGCTTATTTTCTCACCTCCACACTTCTGGCAAATCGCTGTGTGAAATGGGCGTGAATGGCAGTTTGGTATAGTTACTTGGACACAGCCGCCCTGTTCAGACAGGACTATACTGACAGATTAATACCTGTTTTTCTGAGCATCCTTCATGAAACATCCCCTGGACCTCATCCAAATTTCACAGTAACAGACATGCCTTCAATCAAAAGGAGGTTATGTGTCATCACATAGTAAACAAGTTTAGTTCAGTCATAGATTTACTGCATTTTGTCCTTTGAGTGTCTCAGTTAGTTGATTTTTGGCAGACAGAAACAGTTACTATTAGTACAAAAAAGAAAATAGACAGAACGTTACACACCCACTAAAAACACAAAATGTCTGTTGCATTTTACTGTTTTGGCATAAACACTGACAACTGCTTGTGTAATGCCTTTTTCACTGTACAACAGAGTGTCCTGGAAATACTCAGATGTCAGAAAAAGACACAGTTATGGTTAAAGTTCAGTGGTAAACCTGAGCACATAACACTACAGTGTAGTCAGTGAGAAAGATCTTATTTTTAGATCATTCAGACAAGTGATTACTGAGCTATTATAGCAGTAGCTACAAATTGCCTCACTTTTTGTTGTTTTGTTTACCCTCTACCACTCCAGGCTGGCCATGCAGCACAGATTGGGGCAGATGGGATTGCAGTCATTGCCCCCTCCTTCTTCAAGCCCAGCACTGCAGGTAAAAAAAGATGATTTTAGTGATTTTCACTCATTGTCACTGTAACGACTTATTCACAAGTCGTTACTGTTCTTACCAAGCTTAGTTAAAAAGCCAAATCAGGATTTAACCACATTTCTTTCTTTCTCATCCTGCTTCAGAACCATTGAAGATGTTCCTCCATGAAGTGGCTTTAGCTGCTCCAACCCTGCCCTTCTATTATTATCATATTCCTGCTGTCACTGGCGTCAATGGTGAGCGCTGTTCATGACTTATTTTGCAGCTAACCGTCTTTCCTGATGCCGTACTGAATGTGAAATGGTGGTGTTGGTTTCAGTGCTGGCGAGTGATGTGTTGGAAGGTATCGAGGAGCTCATTCCCTCCTTCAGTGGAGTGAAATTCAGTGGGGTCGACCTGATGGACCTTGGTCAGTGTGTCAGCTACAGCCAGCCTCGCTGGTCAGTTCTCTACGGTGTAGACGAGGTCAGACCCCCACCACCCCGACCCCCGATCTGTTTTGGTCCATCTGTTTGTGCTATAGTTGCTCCTACTGCAAAATTATATTTTGTGACTCCAACCTTATCTAAAACTCATCTTTCATTTCTCCTCAGCAACTCCTAGCAGCTCTGGCTCTGGGAGCACACGGAGCAGTTGGCAGGTCAGTCTTTGATCTTGGATATGCATAATAATCTGCCTCCTTTCTTTCTCTCTGCTAATCATTTTACTTGTATTATATATATTGCTATTTCTTTCTCTCTTGACAGTACATATAATTATATGGGATGTCATGTCAACGAGCTCATATCAGCGTTTGATAAAGGCGACATTGTCCAAGCCAGAAGAATACAGGTACTGCGTGTCTCCTTGCTGTTGATCTCAACTTATCTTTTAATCATTTGCTTTTATTTTTAATTATTTTTTTGTCTAATTTCAATGAGCAGTTCAAGATGCAAGAGCTTCTGAGTTATGCTCAGAAACGTGGTGAGTGATAGTTCATATATGTTATCATGTTACAGACAAATAAAGAAAAGATATTACAACCTTTCTCTACCTTTACACCTGTGTTTTTTATTAATAACAGGCTTTGATGTGGGAGTGAACAAGCAGCTGATGATTGAGCTGTCAGGCTTGAATCTGGGGCCCCCTCGACTGCCTGTAATGCCGTGTCCACATGAACAGTGTCTGTGTATTGCACAGAAATATCACAGCATTTTTCCTGAGTGCTGATTCTCCTATGCCCTTAGTCTCTGCACCATCCTAGTTCCTGTTACTAATGTTTTAGTCACACTCAGACTATGGTGGATTCAGCAAACTATTGAGTCATTTGTATTTTGCATTTAAACGTACTGTAAACTGCCACATTTTCATAATCGATCCAATATCATATTTGGATAAATCTTTGCTAAATACATCGCTTATAGTGTAGTAACAAATTTTAAAGCATTCTTTTAGTTAATCTTTCCATTCGTAAAATTGTAAAACCTGATCAAGTATATTAATCTCAATGCTTATTGTTTTAGAAACGATGTGCAATAACAGTTACTGCCATTCCTTTGGGAAACGTGGCAGCAATTCTTCATTTTGGGAACTAGTCTGTTATTACGTTTATTATCTTTTACTGATTTAGATGATTCCTTAAACTCTATATTTTCCTCCCTCATTTCCATAAACGATATTAAACCTTTTTCTACCTTGAAAATCTTGCTGCAGTAAAGTTGAGCAACTTGAGCTGAGCTCATCAGAGGGAGGATAATGAAAGCAAAGGGGGCATTAATACAGTGTAAATGCTGTTTTATGAAATTACATAGTAGTGCCTGACACTCCAAAATGCGTTGATTAAACCATTAGCAATTTAGATTTAGTATTTGTGTCTTTGTTGTTAAAAAATGTATTGTTTCTAAATGGCATAAAAAGGGAAGTACACTGTCTAATGAATGTTTACTTTGTATTATTACAATCATAAATTTCTTGATAATAAATGTGCTGATCCACATTGTTTCATACTGATTCATGTCTCAGTGTTTTGCTCCGTTCCTGAAAAGTTTTAAAATCACAAAGCCACATTTTTGCAAGAACGTTAAAACAACATTGGTTTATGTTGAGACAACAAAGAGCGATCCATGCCAGTGAGTGTGTCATGTGGCTCTGATTTCTAGTTATGGTGATGGTTTGCAAAACTCAGTAATGAACTGTAAGCTTGGAACAGATTCTCAAACAATCTAATTTAAATCAAAAGGTCACTGATGCACCATGCAGATGATCCATGCTGAGAGTTTCAGCTTCTACACTTATTAAATTATGGCTTATCTTAAAATTTAGCTGCCCTTGTCACTAAAAGCTGTAAACCACCACAATAAACGGCATGAAAAGTAGTTACTATACCCCCTTAAGCTACTACAACAGTAAAATACTTTTAAAGATTAATGCATCAGTCTTAACAATCACTTGTGATGGAGTCTATAGCTCTTCATTGTACTGTTTCGCGCCATAAAGACACCTTACAATGATATGAATTATCCTATGAAGGGACACACTTCTTTTTTTACATGTCCTCCCTCATCAGACCCACAAATCATTAGCCAGGGCAGAAGACATGCCACACAGCAGATGCCAGAGGGTCACTTAGTGTATATCAGTTGTGTCAGGCCGCAGCCTGTGACAGTGACTCCCGGTGGATATGCCACCTGAATCATTCAGTTTTCACCAGTCCCAACACTCAGAGGTCAGGAGAGGCCTGTTGAACTCTTTCATGATCAAGAAAGTCCTTTCATTCTCTCTGCGTCTTTATATAACTCATCTGACCACAGTTTGGACATATATTCAGACGAGTGATAGAGATGTAAAGTATCAGTCTCTGCAAGATGCTGCTTCACAGCTGAACTGTCCTTGTGCGTTCCAGTAAAGTAAAAAAACAAAACAAAACAAACATGTATATGTAGTCCCCCTCCCTGAACTGCCACCTTACTGTGGTGGTGGGGTTTGAGTGTCCGAATTACCCTAGGAGCTATGTTGCCGGGGACTTAAGCCCCTGGTAGGGTCTCCCAAGGCAAACAGGTCCTAGGCGACGGGCCAGACTAAGAGCAGTTCATAAACCCCTTATGTTGAATATAATATCAAGGTTAGTTACGTCGCCCGGATTGGCGTCACCGGGGCCCCACCCTGGAGCCAGGCCTGGGGTTGGGGCACATAGGCTAGCACTTGGTGGCCGGGATCTTTCCCACGGGACCCGGCCGGGCGTAGCCCGAAGGAGCGACGCGGGACCGGCTTCCCGTAGGCCCACCACCCGCAGCAAGGACCATAGGGGGCCGGTGCAGTGTGGATTGGGTGGCAGCCGTGTGGAGGTGCCTCGACAACCCAATCCCTGGACAAGGAATCTGGCAACTGGGACATGGAATGTCACCTCACTGGGTGGAATGGAGCCTGAACTTGTGTTGGAGGTTGAGCGGTACCGGCTAGAGATAGTTGGGCTCACTTCCACACACAGTCTGGGCTCTGGAACACAACTCCTTGAGAGAGGTTGGACTCTCTTCTACTCTGGAGTTGCCCATGGTGAGAGGCGGCGGGCAGGGGTGGGCTTGCTTGTAGCCCCCCAGCTCAACTCCCATGTGTTGGAGTTTTCCCCGGTGGACGAGAGAGTTGTTTCCCTGCGCCTTCGGGTAGGGGATAGGTCTCTCACTGTTGTTTGTGCCTATGGGCCAAATAGCAGTGTAGAGTACCCGGCTTTCATTGGGTCTCTGGAAAGGGTACTGGAAGGTGCTCCGCCTGGGGACTCTGTCGTCCTACTGGGGGATTTCAACGTCCACGTGGGCAATGACAGTGATACCTGGAGGGGCGTGATTGGGAGGAACGGCCTCCCGGATCTGAACCCGAGTGGTGTTTTGTTATTGGACTTCTTTGCTAGTCACAGTTTGTCCATAACGAACACCATGTTCAAGCATAAGAGTGTCCATCAGTGCACGTGGCACCAGGACACCCTAGGTTGGAGGTCTATGATCGACTTTGTGGTTGTGTCATCTGACCTCTGACCATATGTCTTGGACACTCGGGTGAAGAGAGGGGCTGAGCTGTCAACTGATCACCACCTGGTGGTGAGTTGGATCTGGTGGCGGAGGAGGAAGCTGGATAGACTTGGCAGACCCATACGTATTGTGAGGGTCTGTTGGGAACGTCTGGTGGAATCCTCTGTCAGAGAGGTCTTCAACTCCCACCTCCGGGAGAGCTACAACCAGGTCCCGAGGGAGTCTGGAGACATTGAGTCCGAGTGGACCATGTTTTCCACCTCCATTGTCAATGCGGCTGTTCGGAGCTGTGGCCGTAGGGTCTCTGGTGCCTGTCGCGGCAGCAATCCCCGAACTCGGTGGTGGACACTGGAAGTAAGGGAAACTGAAGAAGGAGTCTTATCAGGCCTGGTTGGCCTGTGGGACTCCTGACGCAGCTGATGGGTATCGGCAGGCCAAACGTGCCGCAGCCCGTGTGGTCACAGAGGCAAAAACTCGGGCCCGGGAGAAGTTCGGCGAGGCCATGGAGGAGGACTATCAGTCTGCCTCAAGGACATTCTGGCAAACCGTCCGGCGCCTCAGAAGGGGAAAGCAGTTTCCTGCCAACACTGTTTACAGTGGAAGTGGGGAGCTGTTGACACGCCTTTGCAGCATCGCGTGGAGATTAGGGACAGTACCTCTGGACTGGCAGACCGGGGTGGTGGTTCCTCTTTTTAAAAAGGGATACCGGAGGGTGTGTTTCAACTATAGGGGGATCACACTCCTCAGCCTCCCTGGGAAAGTCTATGCCAGAGTGCTGGAGAGGAGAATTAGGCCGCTAGTCGAACCTCGGATCCAGGAGGAACAATGCGGTTTTCGTCCTGGCCGTGGAACACGGGACCAGCTCCATACTCTTGCCAGGGTGCTCGAGGGTTCATGGGAGTTCGCCCATCCAGTCTACACATGTTTTGTGGACTTGGAGAAGGCGTTTGACCGTGTCCCTCGTGGCATCCTGTGGGAGGTACTTCGGGAATACGGGATTCAGGGCCCTTTGTTAAGGGCCGTTCGGTCCTTGTAGGACCGGAGTAGGAGCTTGGTTCGCAGTTCGAGTTATGCTCCCTTCCTGAAAAGTTTCAAAATCACAAAGCCACATTTATTATTAAGAAATTTACTTTGTATTATTACAATCACAAATTTCTTGATAATAAATGTGCTGATCCACATTGTTTCATACTGATTCATGTCTCAGTGTTTTGCTCCCTTCCTGAAAAGTTTTTAAATCCCAAAGCCACATTTTTGCAAGAACGTTAAAACAACATTGGTTTATGTTGAGACAGCAAAGAGCGATCCATGCCAGTGAGTGTGTCGTGTGGTTTCTAATCAACTGTCATTTCTGCATTGTCTTTGTTCCTGCTCTCTAGCTTTGGATTCTTAAACTTTCCATGGACAGATTATAGTTTACACTTTTAAGGAGTATTCTGTATTTATGTGATTAGAGTCCTCAGAGCCAAAGTCACAGAGCCTGTGACAGTGACTCCCGGTGGATATGCCACCTGAATCATTCTGTTTTCACCAGTACCAACACTCAGAGGTCAGGAGAGGCCTTGTGAACTCTTTCATGATCAAGAAAGTCCTTTCATTCTCTCTGCGTCTTTATATAACTCATCTGACCACAGTTTGGACATATATTCAGACGAGTGATAGAGATGTAAAGTATCAGTCTCTGCAAGATGCTGCTTCACAGCTGAACTGTCAGTGAGTGCTTGTGCGTTCCAGTAAAGTAAAAAAAACAAACAAACATGTATATGTAGTCCCCCTCCCTGAACTGCCACCTTACTGTGGTGGAGGGGTTTGAGTGTCCGAATGAAGCCGTCAAGTTGAAGAAGGAGTCTTGTCAGGCCTGGTTGGCCTGTGGGACTCCTGACGCAGCTGATGGGTATCGGCAGGCCAAACGTGCCGCAGCCCGTGCGGTCACAGAGGCAAAAACTCAGGCCTGGGAGAAGTTCGGCGAGGCCATGGAGGAGGACTATAAGTCTGCCTCAAGGAAATTCTGGCAAACCGTCCGGCGCCTCAGAAGGGGAAAGCAGTTTCCTGCCAACACTGTTTACAGTGGAGGTGGGGAGCTGTTGACACGCCTTTGCAGCATCGCGTGGAGATTAGGGACAGTACCTCTGGACTGGCAGACCGGGGTGGTGGTTCCTCTTTTTAAAAAGGGGGACCGGAGGGTGTGTTTCAACTATAGGGGGATCACACTCCTCAGCCTCCCTGGGAAAGTCTATGCCAGAGTGCTGGAGAGGAGAATTAGGCCGCTAGTCGAACCTCGGATCCAGGAGGAACAATGCGGTTTTCGTCCTGGCCGTGGAACACGGGACATGCTCCATACTCTTGCCAGGGTGCTCGAGGGTTCATGGGAGTTCGCCCATCCAGTCTACACATATTTTGTGGACTTGGAGAAGGCGTTTGACCGTGTCCCTCGTGGCATCCTGTGGGAGGTACTTCGGGAATACGGGATTCAGGGCCCTTTGTTAAGGGCCGTTCGGTCCTTGTAGGACCGGAGTAGGAGCTTGGTTCGCAGTTCGAGTTATGCTCCCTTCCTGAAAAGTTTCAACATCACAAAGCCACATTTATTATTAAGAAATTTACTTTGTATTATTACAATCACAAATTTCTTGATAATAAATGTGCTGATCCACATTGTTTCATACTGATTCATGTCTCAGTGTTTTGCTCCCTTCCTGAAAAGTTTTTAAATCCCAAAGCCACATTTTTGCAAGAATGTTAAAACAACATTGGTTTATGTTGAGACAGCAAAGAGCGATCCATGCCAGTGAGTGTGTCGTGTGGTTTCTAATCAACTGTCATTTCTGCATTGTTTTTGTTCCTGCTCTCTAGCTTTGGATTCTTAAACTTTCCATCGACAGATTATAGTTTACACTTCACCTTTAAGGAGTATTCTGTATTTATGTGATTAGAGTCCTCAGAGCCAAAGTCACAGAGCCTGTGACAGTGACTCCCGGTGGATATGCCACCTGAATCATTCTGTTTTCACCAGTACCAACACTCAGAGGTCAGGAGAGGCCTTGTGAACTCTTTCATGATCAAGAAAGTCCTTTCATTCTCTCTGCGTCTTTATATAACTCATCTGACCACAGTTTGGACATATATTCAGACGAGTGATAGAGATGTAAAGTATCAGTCTCTGCAAGATGCTGCTTCACAGCTGAACTGTCAGTGAGTGCTTGTGCGTTCCAGTAAAGTAAAAAAAACAAACAAACATGTATATGTAGTCCCCCTCCCTGAACTGCCACCTTACTGTGGTGGAGGGGTTTGAGTGTCCGAATGAAGCCGTCAAGTTGAAGAAGGAGTCTTGTCAGGCCTGGTTGGCCTGTGGGACTCCTGACGCAGCTGATGGGTATCGGCAGGCCAAACGTGCCGCAGCCCGTGCGGTCACAGAGGCAAAAACTCGGGCCTGGGAGAAGTTCGGCGAGGCCATGGAGGAGGACTATCGATCTGCCTCAAGGAAATTCTGGTAAACCGTCCAGCGCCCTCAGAAGGGGAAAGCAGGTTCCTGCCAACACTGTTTACAGTGGAGGGCTGCTGACTTCGACTGGGGACATTGTAGGGCGGTGGAAGGAATACTTTGAGGATCTCCTCAACCCCGTCGACACGCCTTCTGTTGAGGAAGCAGAGGCTGAGGACTCAGAGGCTGACTTGTCCATTTCCCTGGTCGAAGTCACTGAGGTAGTCAGTAAGCTCCTCAGTGGCAAGGCACCAGGGGTGGATGAAATTCGCCCTGACTACCTTAAGTCTCTGGGTGTTGTAGGGCTGTCTTGGTTGACACGCCTTTGCAGCATCGCGTGGAGAATCACTTCCGGCGCCGGTCGAGCTGGCTGCTGCTAGTCTTTTCCTACTTTTTCTACTTTTTTTTCTTTTAAAAACTTTTTTAGGTTTACTCAACTGCTGGCATGTGTATATAGTCTGTATACATATATATATATATTTTAAGGTTTAGCACAACAGAAACCTGTAATTAAACGATGTGCGTTGGAACTTGTGCGCCCATTGTTTACAGTGAGGAACAGCTGCTCACGCTGCGCAGCGCTGTACTGTTCCCCAGGGACAGACAGGTGACACAGTATGTCACCTGTCCCACCAGAGACAATAAAATATTGGATTTGTTTTATGCCAACGCCAAGGAGGCATACTGTGCATCCTCCCTCCATCCACTGGGGAGAGCTGACCACACCATTGTACATCTCCAGCCTGTGTATACACCTGTAGTACACAGGCAGCCAGTGGTGCCCCTTACAGTGAAGAGGTGGACTGCTGAGAGCGAGGAGGCTCTCAGGGACTGTTTCAACACCACTGTGTGGATGGAGCTTTGTGACCCACATGGGGAGGACATCAGTGGTCTCACAGACTGCATAACGGACTACATAAACTTTTGCTTTGACACAGCAATAGCCCTTCACACCTCTGGCCCATCTCAGCAAACCACTCCACCTGGACTACCCCCCACAGCATTAGCCCTTCACACCTCTGGCCCATCTCACCAAACCACTTTACATCTCACTGGATCCAGCCACCCCTGCAGTACAGAGCCCCCCTGCTCACCCCTATTCTTTTCAGCTGCCCAGGTGAGAAAAGAGCTGAGGAAGATCAAGGCAAAGAAAGCAGCCGGACCAGATGGCATCAGCTCCAGACTCCTTAAGTCCTGCGCCAATGAACTGTGTGGCGTTCTGGAGCATGTCTTTAACCTGAGCCTAAAGCTGAGGGTGGTACCACAACTTTGGAAGACCTCCTGTGTGGTACCTGTGCCTAAGACACCACATGCCAGAGATCCCAGCAGCTTCAGACCAGTGGCCCTTACTTCACACCTGATGAAGACACTGGAGAGACTGGTCCTGGGCCACCTCCGCTCCACAGTGGGCCCTTCCCTAGAACCACTGCAATTTGCCTACCAACCTGGCATCGGAGTAGAGGACGCTGTTATCTTCCTGATACACCGTGGTCTTACTCACCTGGAGAAGCCCGGCAGCACTGTAAGGATCATGTTTTTTTTTATTTCTCGAGTGCTTTCAACACCATCCAGCTGGTGCTTTTGAAAGACAACCTGGAGAAGGCTGGTGTGGACCTTGATCTTACAGAGTGGATCCTCGACTATCTCACAAATAGGCCACAGTTTGTGAGAGCCCGGGACTGTACGTCTGACCGGGTGACCTGCAGTGTGGGAGCCCCCCAGGGGACTGTTCTGGCCCCTCTTCCTCTTCACCCTCTACACTGCAGACTTCAGGCACAACACGGACAGCTGTGTTCTCTGATGATTCTGCGATTGTCGGCCTGATTACTGATGATGAAGACGCAGAGTACAGAGGACTTACGCAGAACTTTGTGGCCTGGTGTCGGCAAAACCACCTTCTGATCAATGTGAATTTTTTTGGAGTGAAGGGAGCACTCCTGAAGACCTTCTATGACTCTGTAGTGGCATCAGCCATCCTGTACGGTGTGGCCTGCTGGAGCAGCAGCATCACAGAGAGGGAGAGGAAGAAGCTGGACAAAGTAATCAAGAAGTCCAGCTCTGTCCTGGGCTGTCCCTTGGACTCAGTGCGAGAGGTGGGTGAGAGAAGGGTCCTGGCAAAACTGACCACGAGCTGGACCACGAGTCTCACCCACTGCAGGACGCCCTGTCTGCTCTGGGGAGCAGCTTCAGTGACAGACTGATCCACCCTTGCTGTGCGAAGGAGAGATTACGCAGATCTTTTCTCCCTGCTGCAGTCAGACTGTACAATGTACACTGTTGATACTCATATTACACCTGTGCAATAATCATAAACCAACTTACAATGTACATTTTCAATACTGCCATCCAGTAATATCCTTATACTGTACATACTTACACTGCTACATATACTGTACTTACATGTATATATTTTATTTATTACTGTACGGTTTGTACTACTACTACCAGGTTTCAAAGTTTAGTCTTTCGTCTCCTTTGGTCAGACTATCTTTCTGACACTCTAGTGTTTAAGCTGTAGTAAAAATGCAATTTCCCCATTGTGGGACTAATAAAGGTTTTCTTATCTTATCTTATTTTAGATTAGGGACAGTACCTCTGGACTGGCAGACCGGGTTGGGGGTTCCTCTTTTTAAAAAGGGGGACCGGAGGGTGTGTTCCAACTATAGGGGGATCACACTCCTCAGCCTCCCTGGGAAAGTCTATGCCAAAGTGCTGGAGAGGAGAATTAGGACTTCTGAGTTATTCTCCCTTCCTGAAAAGTTTCAAAATCACAAAGCCACATTTATTATTAAGAAATTTGCTTTGTATTATTACAATCACAAATTTCTTGATAATAAATGTGCTGATCCACATTGTTTCATACTGATTCATGTCTCAGTGTTTTGCTCCCTTCCTGAAAAGTTTTAAAATCACAAAGCCACATTTTTGCAAGACCTGTAAAACAACATTGGTTTATGTTGAGACAGCAAAGAGCGATCCATGCCAGTGAGTGTGTCATGTGGTTTCTAATTAACTGTCATTTCTGCATTGTTTTTGTTCCTGCTCTCTAGCTTTGGATTCTTAAACTTTCCATCGACAGATTATAGTTTACACTTCACCTTAAAGGAGTATTCTGTATTTGTGTGATTAAAGTCCTCAGAGCCAAACTGTGTTCACAGTGTCATTGTTAATTACAGACATCATCAGTGGATGGTTTGTAATGAACTGTAAGCTTGGTACAGATTCTCAAACAATCTGATTTAAATCAAAAGGTCACTGATGCACCATGCAGATGATCCATGTTGAGAGTTTCAGCTTCTACACTTATTAAATTATGGCTTATCTTAAAATTTAGCTGCCCTTGTCACTAAAAGCTGTAAACCACCACAATAAACTGCATGATATACCCCCTTAAGCTACTACAACAGTAAAATACTTTTAAAGATTAATGCATCTATAAGATAATAGGTGAGTGGAATACTATAGCATACTATAATATATTATTAATATTCATAAATGGAGTAAATTCATATATTTTTCAGTTTATGTTCCCATTTTTACTTAATGAACTACATTTCCCATGAATCCTCGCTGCATCAGTTGACTCTTAGATGGTTTCACATGACATGTAAAGAAACAAATCCCTGATTGGTGTGTCCTGGAAAACAAGTTCCAACCTCCTTCACTTAAATTAAACTGATGTCCACAATTTCAAGACGCAGTCGTACAGGTAGAGGGACTTGGACTGAAGTTGAATTCCTCCTCATCAACCTCTGTTTATAGTGTTGTATCATCAGGTGGTTATATTCTGTGTATTATATAGATGTGTGATGCACTGTTTATGAGTTAAGTTACATTTTTATCAAGATAGCGTGATGGTAAATTTTATCTGAGGTGACAGCTTTTAATCGCTGTGTTTTTCTTTTGCAGCATTTTCTTTCACTTCCTTTCTTTTTTCCCTTTCATAACATGTATGTCTGTGTCTTTGTCAGGTTGTTATGTCACTCATGGCTCCTGCTGCCGAAAGAAAGTTGACAGGACTGGTTGCAGCTACATTTACTCCACTCACCACACAAGGGTAAGTAGCTTTTAAAAACAGTTTCCCTGCATCTGTTTTTTTTTTTCCTTGAATGCTTGATTTTGATTGATCTTGTTGGGCTACATGTGTTTCTTGTCTGTCTTGTGAAGCACTTTGTAACATATGTTTAGAAAAGTGCTCTATAAATAAATTTATTATTATTATTATTGAATGCAGCACTGGCTGAATGATGTGTTTGGTGTCTGAGTGTAACACGTTGAGTTCCTCTGTGAAAAGTTGAAAGTGAGAAATGAGTGTGGAGATATCTAAAAAGCATGGCCATCATGTAGGTGTGGAGTAGCCCTTTATACACTGGTTCGTATCCTTTTCTCCAAATGTGTGGGCCTACATTTCTCACATTCTCCCAAAACAGTGAAATCAACCTAAAAGAGATTGGACGTTATATTGACTACTTGACAGAGAAGCAAGGTGTAAATAACATATTTGGTAAGTTCACAAGTGGATTCTTCCTTTTTTTTTGTAATAGTCTGTGTTCCCAGCTGAATCAATCAACCCATGTGACATGTTTTAACCCTGTTGGTTTGTAGAAATACTTCATGTTTATCCCTCTTTTAACCATGGTAACATCATTTCTGTTTTTTTCTGGTTTAATAGCTTTGAATTTGGACGATGTAGCGCCTCTTTCAATCTAATTGTTAATTAACTTAACTCAGTTTAGCTGTCATTGAAAATTATTGCTTCACTGTATCATGTGTGCTTCAAACCATATCATTCAAGTTTAGATTTGTACTGTGGTTAATGCTTTAGTTTACACTGTTTTATCTGGCCTTTCTGTCCAAATAGGAATATATTAGTATAACTTTGTCTGAGGCTCTGGTGTCAAACTGGTTATTTTTAAAAACTGTCCTTGAAACAGAAACACTGTGAAAACTTAGTCAAAGATACAATGCTTTCCCCTTTTCCCTGCATGATATGACCAAGTTTCCAGTGTGTCAAACGTGACTGTTGCATCTTAACACTTTCCAAATCTTCCTCGTTCAAACTGAGCTTCTCCTTGTGTTAACGTGTAATTTCGTGGACTGGCTCTATCTATACCCAGCAGAGGACGTGTGTGCTGATCTTTGTGCCTCATCACATTTTCTTTCCTCCTCATCTCACTGTCATTGTCTGCATCACTACTCGTCATCCATTAAATTGTTTTGTCGTGGCACCTATTGCACGCTCAGCTGTTCTGATTGTCAAACCCCCTGTGAATAGTTTCAAGCAGATGTTTCTTTTCCTTAAGCTTGAAATCTTAAGCTTTGCTGTATACAGTAGTTAAGACTTTTGCTTTTATTTTCTCTGGTCATATGTTTTGTGAATGGTGATTCATTAGAGACAGTTGGCTCTTTCTCTTTACGTTCCTTTTAGTATAGACATTTGTGGAAATTTCTCTGTAAATAAGAAAATACTTTACTTGCTTACAGTAAATGGCACCACTGGAGAAAGCATGTCACTTAGTGTTGCAGAGAGGAAGATCCTGGCAGAGGAATGGTGTCAGAAAGCCAAGGGAAAGTAAGTCATCACACAGCCTCTTGGTCTGAATTGTTATGTTGTTATGTGGAGTTTAATGCGACCTTTCCTCCATGTGTTTGTCTCTACAGAATGGATCAGGTGATTGTGCATGTTGGCTGTATGAATCTTAAAGATTCCCAAGAACTGGTGAGTTGATTTACTTAATCAGGCTTATCTTCAGGAAACCCTGAGTCTAGGTTGTTACAGAAAGCTTCTTTACTGTTAACTAGACTGTTAATTAAAGTGATTTAGTTTGGTTCATTTTCATACTTTTATTCTTCATAGTATATGTTAAATACATATTACGTGTACCGTATTTTCCGCACTATAAGGCGCACCTAAAAGCCTTCAATTTTCTCAAAAGCCGACAGTGCGCCTTATAATCCGGTGCGCCTTATATATGGATCAATATTGAGCCGGTAAGCAGCCACCGACTCCATTTTCCCTCGTAGAAGAAGTAGCGCGCGGTGCATGCTGGGATATATGACTGTGCCAAATGTGCCGTTTCATTTCCATTTGTGTGTTTGTGCAAAGACCCCAAAATGGCTCCTAATAAGAGACACGCTTACAACGCAGAGTTTAAACTCAAGTCGATCAGTCACGCAGTAGAACAGCAGCGAGAGAATTTAACATTAATGAATCAATGGTGCGGTTTCTTGTCTTTACTGGAGTTGTGAACTGAGGAGTACATTGCTCTCAACTACATTTTATCCTATCTTTTCTTTATGTAACTGAAAGAAACTAAATTAACAAATAATACACATCGTTACACATTTGGTATGTTATACTCTCACACGCTAGCTTGACTTGAATGAAGCTAATTACAATAACACGCACACGTAATTTATCACATGTAACAGGTAACAACTAACAAACTTCTAATGATAATAAACATGTTAATACTTACAAAGACAAATGCTTTCCAAGGCACAAACGTATAAAGCACACTCAGCATATACATGAACCAGTTGGTTTTACTGTGGAAACTAAACTAGTTTAATTTACCGACGGAGAAAATACGTCAAGCTGTACTATTGAACAGAGTGGAAAGAGCGCTCACTCTGCAACTAATGGGGTTAGGGTTAGTATTTTCAGATTGTGCCTTACTGGGAGGCATTCATGAAACGTGCACGAATAGAAGAAAAGTGACTAAAATAGTTGAAGAATTAAATGCAGAGAGCAGTTGAAACCCAGCTTATTTTCTCACCTCCACACTTCTGGCAAATCGCTGTGTGAAGTGGGCGTGAATGGCAGTTTGGTATAGTTACTTGGACACAGCCGCCCTGTTCAGACAGGACTATACTGACAGATTAATACCTGTTTTTCTGAGCATCCTTCATGAAACATCCCCCTGGACCTCATCCAAATTCCACAGTAACAGACAATCCTTCAATCAAAAGGAGGTTATGTGTCATCACATAGTAAACAAGTTTAGTTCAGTCATAGATTTACTGCATTTTGTCCTTTCAGTGTCTCAGTTAATTGATTTTTGGCAGACAGAAACAGTTACTATTAGTACAAAAAAGAAAATAGACAGAACGTTACACACCCACTAAAAACACAAAATATCTATTGCATTTTATTGTTTTGGCTTAAACACTGACAACTGCTTGTGTAATGCCTTTTTCACTGTACAACAGAGTTTCCTAGAAATACTCAGATGTCAGAAAAAGACACAGTTATGGTTAAAGTTCAGTGGTAAACCTGAGCACATAACACTACAGTGTAGTCAGTGAGAAAGATCTTATTTTAATCAAGTGATTACTGAGCTATTATAGCAGTAGCTACAAATTGCCTCACTTTTTGTTGTTTTGTTTACCCTCTACCACTCCAGGCTGGCCATGCAGCACAGATTGGGGCAGATGGGATTGCAGTCATTGCCCCCTCCTTCTTCAAGCCCAGCACTGCAGGTAAAAAAAGATGATTTTAGTAATTTTCATTTTCAAATGAAACATCAGTCACTTTAACGACTCATTCACAAGTCGTTACTGTTCTTACCAAGCTTAGTTAAAAAGCCAAATCAGGATTTAACCACATTTCTTTCTTTCTCATCCTGCTTCAGAACCATTGAAGATGTTCCTCCATGAAGTGGCTTTAGCTGCTCCAACCCTGCCCTTCTATTATTATCATATTCCTGCTGTCACTGGCGTCAATGGTGAGCGCTGTTCATGACTTATTTTGCAGCTAACAGTCTTTCCTGATGCCGTACTGAATGTGAAATGGTCGTGTTGGTTTCAGTGCTGGCGAGTGATGTGTTGGAAGGTATCGAGGAGCTCATTCCCTCATTCAGTGGAGTGAAATTCAGTGGGGTCGACCTGATGGACCTTGGTCAGTGTGTCAGCTACAGCCAGCCTCGCTGGTCAGTTCTCTACGGTGTAGACGAGGTCAGACCCCCACCACCCCGACCCCCGATCTGTTTTGGTCCATCTGTTTGTGCTATAGTTGCTCCTACTGCAAAATTATATTTTGTGACTCCAACCTTATCTAAAACACATCTTTCATTTCTCCTCAGCAACTCCTAGCAGCTCTGGCTCTGGGAGCACACGGAGCAGTTGGCAGGTCAGTCTTTGATCTTGGATATGCATAATAATCTGCCTCCTTTCTTTCTCTCTGCTAATCATTTTACTTGTATTGTACATTGCTATTTCTTTCTCTCTTGACAGTACATATAATTATATGGGATGTCATGTCAACGAGCTCATATCAGCGTTTGATAAAGGCGACATTGTCCAAGCCAGAAGAATACAGGTACTGCGTGTCTCCTTGCTGTTGATCTCAACTTATCTTTTAATCATTTGCTTTCATTTTTAATTATTTTTTTTTCCCTCTTGGTCTAATTTCAATGAGCAGTTCAAGATGCAAGAGCTTCTGAGTTATGCTCAGAAACGTGGTGAGTGATAGTTCATATATGTTATCATGTTACAGACAAATAAAGAAAAGACATTACAATCTTTCTCTACCTTTACACCTGTGTTTTTTATTAATAACAGGCTTTGATGTGGGAGTGAACAAGCAGCTGATGATTGAGCTGTCAGGCTTGAATCTGGGGCCCCCTCGACTGCCTGTAATGCCGTGTCCACATGAACAGTGTCTGTGTATTGCACAGAAATATCACAGCATTTTTCCTGAGTGCTGATTCTTCTATGCCCTTAGTCTCTGCACCATCCTAGTTCCTGTTACTAATGTTTTAGTCACACTCAGACTATGGTGGATTCAGCAAACTATTGAGTCATTTGTATTTTGCATTTAAACGGACTGTAAACTGCCACATTTTCATAATCAATCCAAAATCATACTTGGATAAATCTTTGCTTAATACATCGCTTATAGTGTAGTAACAAATTTTAAAGCATTCTTTTAGTTAATCTTTCCATTCGTAAAATTGTAAAACCTGATCAAATATATTAATCTCAATGCTTATTGTTTTAGAAACGATGTGCAATAACAGTTACTGCCATTCCCTTGGGAAATGTGGCAGCAATTCTTCATTTTGGGAACTAGTCTGTTATTACGTTTATTATCTTTTACTGATTTAGATGATTCCTTAAACTCTATATTTTCCTCCCTCATTTCCATAAACGATATTA
Organism: Anabas testudineus; assembly: GCF_900324465.2. NCBI lineage: Eukaryota > Metazoa > Chordata > Actinopteri > Anabantiformes > Anabantidae > Anabas > Anabas testudineus. The sequence continues at coordinate 10,423,620 of NC_046613.1, read as the reverse complement.
AACCTTTTTCTACCTTGAAAATCTTGCTGCAGTAAAGTTGAGCAACTTGAGCTGAGCTCATCAGAGGGAGGATAATGAAAGCAAAGGGGGCATTAATACAGTGTAAATGCTGTTTTATGAAATTACATAGTAGTGCCTGACACTCCAAAATACGCTGATTAAACCATTAGCAATTTAGATTTAGCATTTGTTTCTTTGTTGTTAAAAAATGTATTGTTTCTAAATGGCATAAAAAGGGAAGTACACTGTGTAATGGATCTTTACTGTATTATTACAATCACAAATTTCTTGATAATAAATGTGTTGATCCACATTGTTTCATACTGATTCATGTCTCAGTGTTTTGCTCCCTTCCTGAAAAGTTTTAAAATCACAAAGCCACATTTTTGCAAGAACGTTAAAACAACATTGGTTTATGTTGAGACAGCAAAGAGCGATCCATGCCAGTGAGTGTGTCATGTGGTTTCTAATTAACTGTCATTTCTGCATTGTTTTTGTTCCTGCTCTCTAGCTTTGGATTCTTAAACTATCCATCGACAGATTATAGTTTACACTTCACCTTTAAGGAGTATTCTGTATTTGTGTGATTAGAGTCCTCAGACCCAAACTGTGTTCACATTGTCATTGTTATTTACAGACATCATCAGTGGATGGTTTGCAAAATTCAGTAATGAACTGTAAGCTTGGTACAGATTCTCAAACAATCTAATTTAAATCAAAAGGTCACTTATTAAACTTATTAAATTATGTCTTATCTTAATATTTAGCTGCACCCAAATTCAATCTTAGATGGAAATGTTGTCTTTTTATCCAGCTACATTTATTGGGTAGATCTTATTTCACAGATTAAAAACACAGCGAGCAAACAAGATTAAACCAGTTGTAGTTGGTGGCCCTTGTCACTAAAAGCTGTAAACCACCACAATAAACTGCAAGAAAAGTAGTTACTATACCCCCTCAAGCTACTACAACAGTAAAATGCTTTTAAAGATTAATGCATCAGTCTTAACAATCACTTGTGATGGAGTCTATAGCTCTTCATTGTACTGTTTCGCGCCATAAAGACACCTTACAATGATATGAATTATCCTATGAAGGGACACACTTCTTTTTTTACATGTCCTTAGTCTCATCAGACCCACAAATCATTAGCCGGGCAGAAGACATGCCACACAGCAGATGCCAGAGGGTCACTTAGTGTGTGTCAGTTGTGTCAGGCCGCAGCCTGTGACAGTGACTCCCGGTGGATATGCCACCTGAATCATTCTGTTTTCACCAGTCCCAACACTCAGAGGTCAGGAGAGGCCTGTTGAACTCTTTCATGATCAAGAAAGTCCTTTCATTCTCTCTGCGTCTTTATATAACTCATCTGACCACAGTTTGGACATATATTCAGACGAGTGATAGAGATGTAAAGTATCAGTCTCTGCAAGATGCTGCTTCACAGCTGAACTGTCAGTGAGTGCTTGTGCGTTCCAGTAAAGTAAAAATAACTGAACTTGTTTTGAAACAATTTCTGTCCTTCTTACTTTACTATTGCTGCTGATTTGATAAGATGTGTTCAATCAAGCTGGAAGATACCATCCCCTCACCTATCTTCCCTGAAAGTAAACGATACTGCCCCCTCCTGTCTACTCCTCGCTACTACAACCACTAGAAAAACTTCTGGTGGTTCCTTATTTCTGCACAGAAGGGATTTACTGGAACAGTATTTTTATGTTATTTGCCTGTTTTTTAAATGTTCCTCCTTTTTTCTATAACATAAAGCACGTGGAGCATAACTATTTGCAAAAAAATAAAGTAAAACTGCTAAAGTGATAATATTTAAGATGCTTCTCAAATAAACACTTTGTAAATAAATTAAAGAAAATTAGAATACATTATATATAAAATTCCAGTGGCTACATTAGACACAAATGCAGTATAATGCCACACCTATATATTAAATCCTACTTTTGTGTTTTTTATCATGTTCACTCATAATATTTGTAAATGTATGTTCATGAAGTCTGTAGTTGTTTAAGAGCCATAGGCTCTGAAAGTCTCTCCTCTGATACAGTTATTAAAATAATTGGCATATTGTTTCCAATTGTCATATAAGATACAGCTCTGTATATCTATCCAACATAAAGACGTTTTTCTCTGTCTTAAACGAGTAGTTTATGAACACAGACACTTTAATTAGTCAGCATAGAAAGAAAAAGGGGATCCGGAACCTTCTGTTCGACTACTTGGTTCCGCATATGAATAGGCAGGAACGACGTCGCTGTGACACACAAAGCTCTTGCGTTTCCGGCCAGCTCAGCGCGTCAGTGCTGTGGTGTTGTCAGTTTCCAGCTTGTCAAACAGTGGTACCAGTCACCTGTAACATTTAGTGGGCCGAGCAGAAACACCGGTACACCGCGGAGAGATGGTGCTGCTGACGATGATCGCTCGGCTGGCCGACGGGCTGCCGCTGGCCGCTTCGATGCAGGAGGACGAGCAGGTTGATATTTGAGCTCTTTCTCTTTTAGCCTCTCCGTCTTTCTGCTTATCGTCACGGGCTTCTGCTGTGAATGAAATGAAAAGTGTTCAAATGCCGTAGCGACACGTTTGCTAGCGAGCCGAGCCGCGGTGAGTCCAAAACTCAGAAGGAAGATTTTCCTCCACGTTTCCTGGACCTGGACTCGACCTGGACTCGACCACAGGCAACTTAACCGGCCCGTTTAGTATGACTAGGTGATAAGTGGCTTCGCCCTGCAGTAGGCCTGTTTATCTACACGTTAGCAGCCTTTTATTTACCTACAGTGCCTGACTCATTCCTCAGTGAGAACAGATTTGCAGTGTGTCAACTCTGACCTTATTCAGATGCTGTTTCAAATCATTTGAGCATTGCACAACTTCACCAGTGTGTTTTGTGAAACAAGCTTTTACTTAGCAAGCCAATACTTACACCAAAATGCAGATACTGTCTGTATTCCATAATTGGACACGCCTGCTGTACCCGAAACTAATGATGAATCATCCTTATTAGACGTGAGGACTAAATAAAAGCAATAGCTACCTGGTCAAAAGCATGTCTTCCTGTTCTCATCTCAGTATGTTAAAGTGGATACATATCAACCAATACTACGACAACACATTGTCATGTTTTATTTTCAGGTAACATGCTAGTAAGTTCTCGAATGGTACAGAATACTGCAGCTAGAGAGCTGAATCCAACAACACTGATCACATCACACTAATCTTAGCTTTCCTTCACTGACCCTTATCTTTTAATTTCATGTCACATCAGACTTTAAGGTGCTTCTGGTATCCAGATCCTTCTCAGTCTCAATCTATCACAATTAGCAGGGTACAGTCCATATGGTCCTTCTGATTAGATTAGTGCACTTTTCTGAAAACCACTGCATCTCTCTCATCTTTGTATGTTTAAAAAAACACATTCTGTGGATGTATTTTAAGTGGATTTAAAAAGAAAACTCAAGTATTGTATTAATGTCGATAAGTTGCTCGCTGTAATTTATGCACAAAACCTGAGCTGAAAGTTGTACTCTACTAATCTCCACTTCCATAAAGTGGCTAATGTTATGGCGTTTGTAACATCTTAGGTTGTTTTATTATGTTTGAGCGTGACCTAACATCTTTTCTTCACTCTCTGTTTGTGCTTTCAAAAAGGGAAGTGAAAAGGTTTGTTTTGTGTTTCCACCTCACCTTCATAAAGTACACGTTTCTGTGATGCCACATTGTAAAGAATCTCCCAATGGCTAGATTTGACAACACCCACGAAGTGATTTCCATGTACCAGCAAATTGCTGATCATAAACAGTTTATATACCACAAAAAAAAGAAACAGTCTCATATGAGGCATCACACTGCTGAGTCTGTCTGTAGCCTTTTACACCAACTGTTAATTTTTTAGCACACTTCATTGGGCAAGAAATTAACACCATCAAGAAAACAGTGTGATATCTGGACTGTAGGTGGTTGATATTTTTGTCTGGCTCAAACACTTAAAACAACTAACCAGACATTTTTTGTCATATTTATGTCTTCTCTAACTCTGCCTTCTAATGTGGCATTCAGACGTCAGATTCTTGCACTGATTTAACACCATATTTTCTGTGTGACATGTGACTCGTTATAAATACAGTTTTTTTTTTTTTGTTTTGTTTTGTTTTTTTTAAATCTGTTTAGTTGGGCCGGGATCTTCAGCAATATCAGAGTCAAGCTAAGCAGCTTTTCAGGAAACTCAACGACCAGAGTCCCACACGTTGCACGTTAGAGGCTGGTTCAATGGCATTTCAGTGAGTATGAAGTAATATGCAAAAAAAACAGTAACTGACATAGTGGTCGACCTGCTCAGTCGATCAATTAATCAGACCGATTATTTGACATTACTATTTAAGTGGCATCAGCTGATATCTGCACTCCTGTTAGCCGATTAATTAAAAAATGTCAGCAGATATTTGCAGCTTATACTGGGAGCATTTTAATGTGCATATGCAAATGAAAATTACTGGGTATGACTGTAAAAGATGATCTGGATACACCCTATGTAAGTGATTTTGAGAGCAGCGAGTGAGTGAGATTAGCAGATCTGAAAATACAGTTATGGTGTTTCTGGTGCAGTCTCTGCAGCCTGACTATTAAATAGCTGTATTTTATCTGATAAAAAAGAAAAAAAAAAACTACAGCATGTTGACGTTATAAATCTGCCATCAGCCTCTATGCTCTCTAAAGGTCAGCATCTGCATCAGCCATCGAAAAAGCCATCTCAGTCAACCCCTAATTACGTCTGTAATGGCTTCTTGACGGTTTGCAACAATTATGCCAGGTACATGATTTGTAGCTCAAGCATGAAACATGAATGTAATATTTTAATATCACTGTCTTGGTCCTATCTGCAGCTATTTCATAGAGAAAGGTGTGTGCTACCTTGTGCTGTGTGAAGCCAGCTTTCCCAAGAAGCTGGCCTTCGCTTACCTAGAAGACCTGCAGGCAGAGTTTCACGAGCAGCATGGAAAGAGGGTTCCCACAGTTTCCCGGCCTTACTCCTTTATTGAATTTGGTAAGAAGAAGCAAGAACTACAAGGAACACATTACTGCTGTTTATGCTGTTTAACTGTTGTGTTTAACCATGTTTCACTTTTGATTGCACGACTGATGTTAAATGACTGTGTAGAATGCATTGGGACTCTTTATATTAGTCAACGTAAGAAAACTGCCAAAATTAGTTGTACAGACAAAATGAAGATCCTGTCTGTGTCTATGTCTACATGTCTACGTCTCCCAATCCATTGGGGGCGGGATGTGTCCCTCTCACATTTATAGGTTAAGGTTGATCTTTATAGTAAAGTCTCTCTGATGACGTCTTCTTACCATCCAGCAACTATAATCCAGATAACAAAACATATATTTGGTTGAAAGTGTTCGTAAACTAGTCACATTATCTTGTAAATTTGCTCGGTTTGGTCTCTCAGGTGGCATACAGCTTGCCCTAGCTCAGGGATGAATAACGGGTACTTCCAACTCTTTTTTTTTTTTTTTGTTGTTGTTGTTGTTGTTAATATTATTTATGGTTAGTACTGACATCGTTCAGACAAAGTGGTAAAGTCATGGTGCTCTTAGTAGTAAAGTTGAAAGTATAATATTACTAGAAATTCTGAAAGTAACGCTCTCTTGGTGAATTGAGTCTGTTTTCAAATTCCCTAAGTTTCATAAGAGTGAAGAGTAGGAGAGGAAAATCATCCTCACAAATTAATACTGCAACAGATTATTTAGAAGAAATAGGCTGCTTTTACTGGGCTTTACTGTTCATGTTGCTTCCTCATCAGACACCTATATCCAAAAAACCAAGAAGTCCTACATTGATAGCCGAGCTAGAAGGAATCTGGGTAGCATCAACACAGAGCTCCAGGATGTACAGAGGATCATGGTGGCTAACATAGAGGAGGTGCTGCAGAGAGGAGAGGCTCTCTCTGGTGAGTTCGAGTTACTTCATGCCTGTACGGATCTCTTCAGGTCAAAGTGATGAATTACTGAATAACTTTTCTTCGAATAATGTTTCTGTGTTACATTTTGTAATCATCTGTGTTTCTCTCTCCTCCCTTTTCATTCTCCTCTTTCCTGTTTTGTTTTGAACTCCTGCTCCCTTTCCTCCGGTTTCTCCTCCCTGCAGCGCTCGACTCCAAGGCCAGCAACTTGTCTTCCCTGTCAAAGAAGTACAGGAGTGATGCCAAGTATCTGAATACCCGCTCCACCTATGCCAAGCTGGCAGCCGGTGGTGTCTTTTTCATCATGCTTATTGTCTATGTACGCTTCTGGTGGCTCTAAGAGAGAGAAGAGAAGAAGGAGAGGAAGGAAGGAAATATCACAGTGAAAAATGAGCTGCACAGAGTCTGCAGACACTAAGAAAATCTGTCACGACTTCAACTTAAGCAGGATCCCTGCTCTTAATAAGACTTTACAAACATACCACCGCCCATTTTGTTCTTGCCTGTCCATGGATGTGTGATCTGGATTTAAATGATATAATGCATAGTTTTATTATTAACAGTTATACAATGATGCACAAGTAGTTGCCCCAGAGTTAAGTTAAAAAGGTGTGTTTGAGTGTGTGTGTGTGTGTGTTTGTGTGCGTCTGCAAACGCAGGTCTGTATTTTCTTGTGTGGACAAATTTTGTTTAAATACGATTCGTGTGAGGACATTTTAACCAGTTCTCACAGATTCTAAGAGCATTTTTAGGTTTAGGGTTAGAATGGGATTTCGGTCAGGGCTCGGGTAAAGTTGAGGGTTAGGCATTTAGTTGTGATGGTTAGGGTAAGGGGCTAGGGAATGCGTTATATTAATGAGTGTCCACACAGATCCACACAGATCTAGGGAGACATGACTGTGCGAGTGTGAATGGATTCATTTGTTTTTGAAGGTAACTCATTTACGGATGTGCAGGACAATTGAAGAGAATTTCCAAAGCTGTACTGTAAGAGGAGTTGCTCATTTAATTTTGTATACTCTGGTAATTCAGAAAAGAGCAAAAAAAAAAAAAAAAAAACAACAACTTTTATTTATCTTGAATACATTATCTGAGTATTAGCATTCAATTAACATTATAATTATAGCAGTGATGTCTCGATGGGCCGGACAACATACAGTATGTATTACATTTATGAATATTTGGAAAACATTACATTAATCTATAGCAAATTCAATAGGCTCAGCAACAACATAGGTAAAGTAAAATCTGTTTGTTTTTTTTTTGTTTTTTTTTAAATGCTGTACAAAAGCCTTGCAAATACTATTTCATTCATGTCTGATTTAGGATTTCTTTTCCACCACTGGTCGTCAGTGACCCTACAAAAGGACTGTCCAAAAATTGGCAGGTCGGTGTTTAGAAAAGGAGGGGGTAATGTATTTTTCTTTTTGCTGGGACTGTTGTCTGACTTCTTTGGGAGAGCAAGGAAGGTAAATAATTTTTTACTTTACAACTTTATAGGCTTTTTCATTCTTCAAAAAAAGGAAGGAAAAAAAAAAAGATTGCATCGTTGCAAATGGTTTACTGTGCAAAGAAAGTCACTGAGGGACTTTTAATCATATGCAGAGGACAAGGGGAGAGCCCAAAAACAATAGTGCTGTGGAAAGCTTTGGTATTCTAACCCCCTTCCTGCAACTAATTTTCATTCAGTCCCTAAGCTGGCCTCACTAGTGTGCCCCCCCCCCCCCACTCCCTTTATACTGTCTTATACCTTGGCTGTGTGGAACAGCAACTTTCAGCAAGCAGGCATAAAAATTATTTTTATTTTGTAAAAAGCATAGACTTGATTTAAAGGTGAATTCAAGCTGAGAGTCACAGGTGTTGTAGGCAGCCGCTGTCAGCTCTCGGCCCTCTGTCATTCTGCTCTGTCTGCTATCTATAAATAAAATAATTTGCACAAAACACACTTCCTCTCTGCTCTGTCACTTGAACTGCATGCACTTCAACTGAGATGTTTGCATTATGATGTTAAGATGATATCCAGTTTATCAAGTCGTCTCTTCATATGGTAATGATCTAGCACTTACATTATTCAAAATGGTAAATCAAGTAGGTAAGTAAGTAAGCTCGTTTTTGTGGGGTTTACTGGAACATGCTGTAATAACAGAGAAAAAAAATAGAAATATCTCAATACTATGATGCTTAAACTAAAAGATTTAACCTTCAATGCAGGTGTTTCTATTAATGACTGGCCTCAGTATATAAAGGACTTCCAGGAACAAAAACTAAACATGAAACAGGGGAAAAACATTTATTAGAAAACCTCATAGCCAACCCCAAATTTTGAGTAGGAAGCTCAATGACTCAAAGGGCACTCTCGGGTAATGTGGCAGTATGTTATTTTGATGGCTCTTACAGACGTACAAGGGTTGCTAAGGAACGGGACACACTCTCATCAGTGAGTATTTTTTATACTTAATACTTATTTTCCAGAAAATCTTTAACTTAGACACATTACAGCATTTCCCCGTTGTTCATATAGTCTAGTGATACCACTGTTTACCAGCAGGTAGAGAGCTTTCCTCACTTTTGTAGTGATGCATTTGAAAAACGAAGCCGAAAAATTTCCTGACTTGCAACTTCTGTTGCTAAAAACGTCCTCATGTTAACTGAGCTCCAAATCATAGGTTGGCTTTAAAAGATCGGGGGAAAAAAACATATGCTGCAGCTTCCAGGGTAAAAGAAAGAGTAAGTAAAAAAAAAAAAAGTAGGGTGGTGGAGATGCAGACTAGCTCACTGCAGTAAATGCAACAAACAATGTTAAGACATAGAGCAGCAGCAGTGTGATTCTTCAGCTTTAGCTAGAACAGGAAATGTCAGAGAAAAATGAGAAGCGACTCAGGGTAGCGTGCCAGAAGCACACCACAGGGCACAGACTAACCTTTTCACCTCTCAAGGGAAGTGGGTATTTGTAAGTTTAGCCTCAGTTGTCATCAAAGATATCTGCTTTTGTAATCTTTTTCCACTTAAACAGCATTGATTATCTCAAAGTTGCTGTTTGCAAACCTTCCTTTTAAAATGTATTATTGTATTTCTGTGTACTCTCTCTTGTGCGTCCTACTGCCATGCTCATATTTGCTGCCTAGACACACTGGTGAGGAGCTGCAGCAGCAAAAGCACAAACCTTTGTTGGTATAGAACAGTTCTTTCCAATATAACATGTTTACAGTATCAAAGCACAATAGATGTATTTTTTTAATTCTGTTATGGACAGGTACTGTCTGTCTCCATCACTGCATTTTTTTAATTTGCAAATTTTTGACGTTTGTGGGACAAGCTGGCCATTGAAATTGTATTGCAACATGTAAAACATTAAAATCCACTGATGACAAATCCTTTTCAGATGCAGAAACGATGAGTCGTTGAATTTCCTGCTACATGTATTTTGAAATAGGCTGCTATCACAGGTATCTGCAGTCTGATAACGGTGACTTAAAGCAAGAGTACAGTGCCTTCAAAATGTGGGCTTGTCTGTCTGTGTCACAATCAAGAAATACACTTGTGGTGTAAAAATGTATGTGTGGGATTTTGAATGTGCAAAAATGGCTCAGTGATAAAAAAAAAAAAGAAAAGCAAAAGCTTCTCTCACTCCAGTATTTTTCTCTCCTTCCCCTGTAAGATACCATAGCAGCGGCGAGTGTGTGACAGTCATGTGAAAACGAAGCTGATTGGATTAAAATACTTTGTGTGATCAGGGGTCAGGAAAAAACATGTACTAAACACACATAGCCTGATTTCAAAACACACACACACACACACACATTCTCTTTCTCTCAGGAAAAGTAGAAAAGCTGCAGTGTCTTCTATACATTTATCAGGTTTCAAGAGCAAAACCTGTGATGTGTACTCTTGCCAACTCATATTACCCTGTCTTGATTAAATTTCCTGTCGCAGACACATACACAACCACAAGACCGTCCACCCACACTTGACTTCTCCTGGGTCTTAAAGAAACAGGACACTATAACAATCTGACCCTGACCTTCAGCCACTTTGTCTCAAAGTCAGTGGAACTGTCGAGCATGCAAATTCAGAGACAGTGAGGGCGTTTCAGTCGTGTTTCATCTCATAAGAGGAAGCAAGACGGCATGCTCAGTTGCAAATTCATTGATTCCTTCCTTGTGTACCCGCACATACGCTTAACTTCTCAGATTTGAGAAGTTAATTAATGGGAGGCCACCGTGTACAGACGTTTGTGAGGGGTCTGGCTCCCTGACTCACATCTACTCCACTGACAGGATGCCACCATTAGGAGAAATAAAAACTCACAGCAGGCAAACGGTGACCATACTAAAATGTTGTCAGTGAATGTTTAAATTCAAATGCCTGATTGATTTTCTCTGTGTGCCAGACAAAGTCAATCAGGCAATCCATTAAAGAGATAATATAGAAAGAATAGTCTGAATCAAATGTCACCATCAATACTCATTGATTAAGCAGTATTTGCAGTAAATAGCACAAACACTGGGTACTGTATTACACAGACTTAAAAACACCTACACACCTAAGGTCAGTTCATATATTGACTAAACATTTCTCATTTGCCAGTGATCTTTAGTGAAAATGAAATAGCAATTTATTCTGATTATCTTGTTTTTTTATGACATAGCACACAACACTGGCCATGTGAGAAGATGCAGTAAGATGTACAAGGGAAGTTGTGTCCATCATCTCCACTGATTGGGCTGTGATAAAACCGTGTGCCATTTCACATCAAACCAGCTTCCCACCTCATCCCAGCTGCTTCCCAGTCTCTTCCCCTTCATCCTCTTCCATCAAGCTGCTGCCTGATCCAATCAGAGCAAAGGGAAACTGTGGAGACAGCAGCTGTATGGCAGAGAAGAGGGTCATAAAACGCAGAAGCCAAAAGAGGAACTAAAGGGACCTGGTGAGTTATTGCCCCCAAACGTACACACCGGGTCCTGGGAACCGGGAGCTTCTCACAGGGGGGTCAGCGTGGCATGTTTCGCACAGCTCTGGACGCGCTCTGCACATTTTTTATCACCTTCTCACAGACCTATGATGAACCTTCCCACCTTCCTATCGTAATACTGCATACGTGTATTTAAAAAAGAGCCAACCTTTAACCAACACAATAAATGATCGTTTTCCCAGCACTAAATATTTACTCACATCTCATGCAGAGTGCTACAACTGCCCTTAAGGTGTGCAAGAATTACTGTAAACAAAAACAGGATATAGACTGGGAAGAGAGAAATGTGTGAGAAAGAGAGAAAGAGCGGGAGCAAAACATACAGTGCATGCACAAATATATGTGACACTGTGACGAGATCCACGAGTCAACACCTGGTAAAAAAAACATATCTTAATATGGAATCACATGTCAGTGAGCTGTTGTAAAGGTACCATTACTTTCTGTTTGAACCCACCCTTTTTCTTCAAGTGAGCAAAAAATTAAATAGGTTAAAGTCAATAATACTTAATATTTAGTTACAAATTCTTTGCTTGCAATAGCTGCATCAAGCCTGTGACCGATTAACATCAACACATTCTTCTTTTGTGATGCTTTCCCAGGCGTTCACTGCAGCCTCTTTCAGTTGTTTGTTTTGGGTGGTTACTCCCTTCAGTCTCCACTTTAACAGGTAAAATGCTCTATAGGGTTAAAGTCTGGAAAACTGACTTCTCCAGTCTAAACTCTTTTGTTGTTTTGGCAGTATGTTTTGGGTCATTATCTTGCTGCATCCCAGTCACTTTGGTTGCATCTTTCTTTAAATTGGCAGACAACATGTTTCCGTAGACTTCTGAGTTCATTTTGCTGCTGCCGTCACGTGTTACATCATCAATGAAGGTTATTGAGTCTGTCCCAGAAGAAGTGATGCAGCCCGAGCCATGACATCACCTCCACTGTGTTTCACAAACAAGCTGGTATGTTTGGGGTCATGAGCAGATCCTGTCTTTCTCCAACCTTTAGCCTTTCCATCACTTTGGTAAAGCTTCTTCTTTATCTCATCAGTCCATAAAACTTTTTTCCCAGATTCTTTGAGCCTCATTTCTGTACTTTTTGACAAATTCCAGTCTGGTCATCCTTTTCTTCTTGCTAATGAGTGGTTTGGATTTCTGGGGCAGCCTCTGTACTATTGTTCATGACGTCTTCTGTGAACAGTAGATTGTGATACCTTCACTTTCCTGTTTTAGGATCTCTCTTTACACAATGTTTCTGTCATCAACTGCTGTTGTCTTCCTTAGTCTACCCTTTTGACATCTGTTACTTAGTACACCATTGGCTATGGCCAATATTTATACAATGGCTCTGATTGGATTTTCCATCTTCTCTCAGCTTCACATTGCTTGTTTTTCACCCATAGACAGCTCTTAGGTTTTCATGTTGCTTACACCTCTTAACTATAAATGATGTCTGAACAGGAAAAACCCAAATCTGAAACTGAGTGTAGACATTCAATGCTATTTATTGTTTGATATCAAACTCACTTGTTTTCAGTCTACAGCAAGAATAAAGAATTTGGCCTCTCTTTTCCAATACTTTTGAGGGGAGTGTAGATAACATAGCATTATATCTGACACACAAACACGCGCGCACACACACACACACACACACACAAACGCACAAAGCTGTGAGCTGAGCCTGTGAGAAAGTGAGGGCTGAAGTGTGAATTCCAGCCATGCTTGTCTTTTACCAGCTAGTGAATTTATGACACAATTAACCCTGGAAGATATGCAGTGGACACTCAATTTACACTCTCCATAACTTTCCCAAAAACACACAAACATGCAAAAAAGTGTGGTCTGCACACATGTTGTGAATTGAACATGCAGAGAATGTGGGAAATCTGTTGTACAAAATAATGACCAGATGATTTGAGATACTCAGAATCAATCAGACTTGTTTCTACTGGCGTTTCTGTGCACTGAAAAAATAAGGTTTGTTCACTTTTGGTGCTTTTACTGTGTCATTTTAGTAATCTCTATAATAAATGTCATGTTTATTTTTATCCCTGCTGCGTTGCTGTTTTATGTGCATGTATTGTTTAATGAGAGAACCCAGCCTATCATCCCTGCACTCATTAACATCTACGTATACACTTTATTCCTAAATATTCTCTCCCATCTATTTTGGCCCTCGTCTGTTGAGCATCGTGAACTGTGGCGGATTGCTTTGACCTACTGCACCCTTGGGCCTCAGGGATCAGGGCATGATGGAAGAGGGCCTTAATGTGCGTGACAGTATTTTTGTGTGTTTATGTTTTGCCATTTGTGCTTGCACAAGCGTGTGGATAAATCTGTAGGTCAATGCGTGTTCCTTTATAATGTGTTAATGTATGAGGGAAAGATTTAGACGACCTTGGGTGGGAGAACTGAACTTGCCCTCACTGAAACTCCTCTCAAATCCAAATATCAACTGCAACATAACATGTAGATTTATTCTGGTGGATTGCATGAAGCAGTCATTGTCAACGTCACTCCATCCACCGTTAAAGACATTTAAAGACAACTAAAAGTGTTTTTCCTATGCCACAAAGTTGTTAAAAAGTCACTCTTCACTTAATAACTACACAATTAGACAACACACTGGATAAAAAGAAACTACACTAGGTTACAATTAACCTACATTTAGATATTTCGACATTTTTATCCAAAGCGACTTACAGGGGTAGGCAGGATAAGCTTAAGAAGGTAGGCCACAGCTGGGATTCAAACCCCAGTCTCCTCATAGAGGACAGCAAGCTTACCACTACACTATAAATTGATAGCACCAGCAGTGATCATGGCAGTGTGCTAAGCCAATGCACCAGCCAGACAAAATTTTTAGTTTGTCGCTGTTGTGACTCATGGAGTTGGGAAATGTGTTGGTGTTATGTGTAGGTGTGGGCTGGGAAGAGATGACACTGCCGCTGCTGTTATTTTCCCACAGTGCAATATAAATAGCCTGCTAGTGTGGGGTGACGGTGGGCAGGCTGGGACCCTCAAGGGAGTATCCCATCCACACACAACAGCACATTCCTGTTCACCTGCCCTGCCAGAGCCCTAGTTCACCTTACAGGATGTGTTCACATACACATAAACATATTCCTACTCCTCACACTTCTGCTTCATCACCTGTTTCCTCGCCTTGCTGCTCTCTTACACACACACACACACACACACACACACACACACACACACACACACACACACACACACTCACTATCTTAGTTTCTCACACAAACATCACAAACATGGCCACAGCTCCACGGCCACAGCATATCCGTCATTAATTAAGTAGAGATAGTGTTACAACTTTGCATGTTATCTGCAATACGATGCTACTGTTGACAGCAGCTTGACATTTTATCAAATAAATCCTAATAAATAATTATATTTATGCTCAATCAGTTTTGTACGATTATATGCACTGTCATTACTTTTTGCTATGGCTACTGCTTTACGCCAAAACAAGATTGTGAAAAAATTTGCCCAGGTTTACTTACTTTCTTCTGAGAATGTCCCATGTCCCACCAAGTCAATGATTACACTGATTTAGTGCTGATCTGTGCGCTTTTTCAAATTATGTGCACATTATCTGGCTCAATGTTGACATTTGGCTCATATAACATCAAGTTCACACAGGAAAATGATCTGCTGTGATTAAATACTTGGAAACCCTTGTATCAGCTCTGCATCTCTGTGTAAATTAGACACTTATGTGGCTTCTCGTCTTGGTGACCCTGCTTTAGTAGCCAAACCATTCCTGCTGAGGCTGAAACTGATCTAAAATGTTGGTGTGTCTTAAATAAAAATAACTTTTTTATGATAGCTATGGCCACAGAGCAGAACACCTCTGTCCATCCCCGCACCACAGGTCTTATTACAGAAGGGGTCATGCAGAATACAAATGTAAAGCTGCGTGCTTCTTTTGCAGCAGTCAAAACAGGTCAGCGAGGAAAGAGGAGGTGATAATCAACCCTAAATATACCCCCTTAAACTTCCTGTTGCCCAGATCTGCTTACACAGTAAAGACAACATTAGACAGATGATAGAGGCTTGACAGGGGCACAGAGGGTAACTGTTCATACCCTGCACAAAATGCCCGCTAGTCGATACTTTCAAAAACCACACCTGATCTCAGTGAAGCGCACACAACAGATTGACAGCTAATCAGTGTTGTTTGCAAAATGCTATAATGCAAACAGTGTGATTGTTAGCATAAAATGTGTGTAAAGCTCACGGCAGCACCCAGAACCATTGAGCGGGAGCTGCCTCTGTTATGTGCAGTACAACTGTTTATACTAGCAGATCAGACCCACAGGTGGGCAATGAAAAGTGTATCAGTCTCTGCGTTCGCTAAATATAGAGAGGAATCATATATTCTTCTTGAATGACAGGCACTGATTTAGTTTCCCATGCCTATCACGTCAGTGGAAGTTGGCATGTTTACGGTTTTACACTCTCTCTCTAGTGTAATGAGTCATTACTATATGCCCCCTGAACAACATGTTCTGCAGAATAAATCTGCAGGCTGACAGCTGGACTTCCCCTGAATGATGAGCTCTAAATCAGTGTGAAGAGACCCGACAATGATCGATGAAAGTGGCTCTCTCATTGGCACGGCAGAGGCCAATGGCTTTGCTCCAGGCCAAGTTTTATTCCTTATTCCTTGTATAAAAACCTCCAACATTCTTCTGATGCCCACATTGATTTGTCTTTGTTTCTGACAGCAAATAAAATGGATGGCATGTGTTTTCCTTTTAAAGATTTTGAGTCCTAACAAAACTGTAATTATCTGCTTGTGTTGTCTTAAACTTAAGGGGTTTCGTTGTCTTAAAGAAGTGAGTTGAAGTCGTTGGAATTGTTAATGCATGAAATACAACAGAGGTTCAAAAGGATTTAAAGAATGAGTGAGACTCAGCTTTTCAACACTTTAGTTCAGATGTTTTAGAACTGGCAGACTTCTGCAGTAAAAGTCTTTCATCAGCGCAATGGCAAGGAGGAACTAATCAGTGTTTTCTGCTCACGAGGCAGATCCACACCCTTTCTCACCCCATCTTTCCCAAACTACAGAAAGTCACATCTGGACTGACATCATTAGGAAAACAGTGCTGCAGACAAAGCGAACCTCTGATGTGATTTACTATTAGTGTACATGACAAGTAGCTTCACCATGAAATAGGAGATTTATCAAAGAATAGTAGAAGAAATCCTGAATTTAATTTAATTCACAACCTCTTGAGATCTTCTTGAAAAAAAAAAAAACAACAACACAAAAATAAAAAGACAGCAAGGTTTAAACTGAAAAACAACATGTCTGTGGCAGTGGATTGGGGATAGACGAGAGGAATAAGCAAATACAAGACAGGGTTTATCAACAAAAACAGAATCCGAGCAAATGCTGAAACAGCATTTGTTGTCATGTCAGCATCTGACACCCGACCACGCATGAAGAGCAAGAGCTTGACATTGGCCGCAGCAACAAAAGCATTGTCTGTACGGACCCCTGAGGAGATCAATTTGCTCCCTCTGGTCCCGGGCCTTTCAGCAGGGTTGAATAGAGGACAGAGGGCCGGTCGCAGCAGCAGGAGTCTCTGCAATGTTTCTCTAACAGGGTGTAAAGACAAACAAATCACTGGGATGAGACGTGGTCTTGTTATTGTGATGGGTCTGTGATTTCCACCTGGATCTTTCGGGGCTGATAACAGATAAGTAGTTTGGCATTCTGTGGTCACCCACAGTTTAGAAATCAACTGTGATCAAGTCTGTCTGTGGACGAGGAAAAGGCAATGCTGAATTTTAGTTTGTGATTTTAGATGTTAGGATTAGAGCTAAATCAATAATTTGATTCAAACACTATTAACTTGTAAAAAAGTTAATCTAAATAAGTAGGGCTGCAGCTTGATTGATCAGTCATGTTATTATTTTCTCAGTTAATTAAAAAAAACAATCGAAAAAAACCACCATTTGAAGACCGACAATCATTGCAAGATTCATCACATGATATAAATATGAACACAGCACCAGATTGAAGTGCTGCAGAACTAGAAAGACCTGCACCCCACAGATCGGTGACTCACTTGAATCCTGCAGGTATAAAACAATCTGCGCAGACCGACTGATTAAAAATGGTGAATGGGAAACTGTGTGTCTGCGCTCCGAGTTTTAACCACAGGCGTCGAGCGACCAGTGTTTTTAAAGGTGTCACTCTAATGCTCGAACTACCTGAAACCTGCATCTGCAGACCTGAACTGTGTCACACAGCCGGGCACTGGGAGTTATCGTAATGAGAAAAAAAGGAAGCAAAGAGTGGGTGTTGACAGACATATCGGGAAAAAACGCGTAAAGTACGGGGAGGACATCAAAAAAAATCATTGAACGGGTTAATTTTGAGTCATACCAGGCTCCGAGAAGCACAAAAAAATGGCAAGAAATTCCTCCGCGGCGGCGACACGGAGAAAGAAAACTTCTCTAGTGTGTCTAGAGTTCACGCCCGGTTCAAGATAGAATAAACGCACATATCGGACAGTGTTGATTTTCTGACGCCATAACAAAACGCGACACTTGACAGATCGACTTTGAACACGTTTTTCTAACCATCTCTTGAGGCGGAGGTTATAGATCCCCGCGGACTTCAGCGGAAGGATACGCGTTTTTTTTTTTCCTCCCTCGTCGACGCTGACTAAGTGAAGCGAGTGGGGAGCGCGCAGAGGTGGACGGCTCGTCGGAGACCGGGGTGACTCGTTCAACTTCAACTCTTTAATGTGTCTGTTTTAAGCGGGTTTTAACCAAAGGGGGGTCGAAGAACACATGTAGAAAAATAAGGAGATGTTATAATTTGGCCACTCGAGTCGCTTGTTTTTTATTTTTATTTATTTTTTGCTCTCTTCATCGTGTGTGAGGCGTTTCAAGCGAGACTTGGTGAGAACAGACCGTCCTGGGAGGCAGCTCGACTTCGGGCTGGCGACCTTATGTGGATTTTACAGAAAACATGGAGCTGATCCCCGGTTTCGTCTCGGGCAAGTCACTAGTCTTTGTCTTCTGCTTCATCCAGCTCTCGTCGGGTAAGTTTGTTTCCCTCACAGTTACACATTTGTCATGATCACGTTGCGGTGCTTCTGCATCTGCGGCACACGGGGCAGACGTAGCATCTCTGACTTTGACGACCGACACGCAGCTTTCACACTTGTGTCCGCCTTGGCTGGGTTGGTTGAGCTACCTTCAGCATTTTAGCCTCGCTTGATGGTTGTTTCAGAGTGATTTGTGCTGTTTTTATTTAGCAGGGGGTAGGTGCATGTGTGGCCTTTCACCCAAAACATCTGCTAAGTTTAGCAAGGCGGCGTGATGTTACCTTGATTTTACTGTAGCATCCTAACTGTTTTTATTGTTTCTGTGAAATGCTTTAGTTACCTTTAGCACCGCTGTTTTCTATTTTCACTCTTACCTAGAGACTGTATTTTGGCTATTTTTTTACGTATTTTTAAACCATTATTAATCGCACACCTTCACTAAAAAGCACCTAAGCTAACGTCGCCCTGAGTCAGAGGCAGCTCTGCTTCAGTGTGGATACCACGGCCTAGTACTGCTCTACTGCACCGCTGCCCAGATGTTGATCAGCGAGAGCCTGAGAAAGAATTCAAAATGGACACTAACCATGTTGTGGATAAATGTGGAGTGTTGATCAAATACCCACCAGTATCACTGTGTTGACTGAAGAAACTAAACTTTTATTTTTATAGGACCATCCCCATGTGTTGGGGTCAGTTTTCAGTCAAGCCTCCTTTTTGTAAATGCTCATCAACAGTAATTGTAACGATTTTAATCAGTCAAGTTAAGCCCCTGTTGTGTGTAGCAGAGAACTGCCTCCAGCACAACTGTCTGTAATTAAGGACTAATTAGTGTCCACGCATTATTGTCCAATAGCAGGTCATTAAATGCTTTTTTTTTTTTTTTTTTAATGCTGGGCTTGCTCACAATGGAGGAGGCATCACTGTGAACAGTGAAAGCTTGGCTTGCTGCAGCAAAACCTGAAGGTATATTTGTGCATTGTGGCTCAGGTTGCCTGATGGCATCCAAAACAGATGAAGAGCGCTGGTTGATGAAGGTCTAGTAGACCCAGACCGTGTGCATCATCATTCCTGCTAGAGGCCTAATTAGACCAAGGCTATTTCTAAAATACAAAATGTTGCATACAACATTGACTGATCAATTAGTCAGTTATGCCCATTCGTTTATGTTTCCTAACAACTGGTTTCGCTTGACCTATAACTATTTTGAATGAACTGTAGTCTACTAGCGAAAGCTACACAAAGGAAGAAAAGACAATGTAAATGTGCTGCAGGCAGTGCAACGAGAAGCAGAGGAATGTTGTTGGTGTTTGACATTCCTCCCGCCCTCTCTGTGCAGTCTCTCTTTCTCACATATGCAGCGCACACCTTGATTTTATTTTTGCATCCTGAACTTCGATAGTTGAGTGTACTGCACTGTGAACAACTGTGTTCAGCCTGTGACAGCAGTTCAGGACAAATGGATTTGCTTAATTGGTGATTTGAGGGAGGTTTGAGGTTTACCAACAGGTGGTTTGTAACACATTAAGAAACACCTAATAACAACATGCAAATTCAGTACGTTTCTCCGGTTTGAGTTTTCTGAGCTAAAAAATGTCTTATGTAAATAACCACTTTCAAAATGAATACACACTAACACATAATGTCTCAGAAATGTAAGACCTGTAAAAAACAATGACAGCAATTGGTAGTCCATTGCTGGTGCTTACTGTGAATCTGATTCTTGAGGAAGCGTAGGTACCATCTTTGTGGCACACGACTTGGTGTTACCCACATAGTTTGGGCATGTGGGCTGTTGCATTTTTATTACCCAGTGTGAATGGCAAACAGATGATATGCTTGTGTGTATCTGTTTGGGTGTGTGTATGTATTGCATTGTGGATAAAACTGACAAAGGCCAGCAGTTGTGCCGCCCATGGTGTACTTGCATCTGACCCAAGCTGGAGCCTGGTGTGAAACGTGATTTATCTGGGCCAGGCTTCGCCCTGTGCTCTGAAGACAAAGATATTTATTGAGCAGCCCACAAATATGCATTACTTATTGACCGCCATCTCTGCTCACTGCTATCTGGCAGTCTTTTTAATGTGGCTTAAGACATCTGCGGACACCCTCCTCCAAGCTTTCCCTTATGTTTTTTTATTTTTCATCTGCTTGCTGCATTCTCAGTAAGATAAATTTTGCCATTGCTATGCTGTCTTCATCATGTTTCAGGTTATATTCAGTTCAGCCTTCACTCCACCCTTCTGATTAGTAGTGTAGTTAAAAAGCTTCCACATGTGTTTCAGCCCCATGCTTGTTGCTTGTAGTGGGAGAGAGTAGTAAGTAATGTGTGGAACTGAGTCAGTCAGTGGATAAAGGGCTGTGGGACTGTGCACCAGATGTACTGTATTTCCATACACACATACATTGTCTGTGTGTATGTCCATCCATAATCGATGCATGCTTGTGAAACTGTAGCCATGTTGGTTTAGAATAGGTGCAAACCCTTAGACCTTCAGTGATTCAGGTCTGGAAGTTGAAATGCATAGCAGACAAGGTGAAAGTCACAGTTATGGCCTGTTACAGCTTTGCTTCACAGTGCTAAAACAGCACCCATTCCTGCTTGACCAGTTTGTGCTTAGTGCCTTTGATCCTCATGTATTAAATAAATACGAGTCAAAATGTGAATGAAGCTAGGTGCATGTCCTGCGTGAACCACATATGCACTGTTACTATAGGAGGCGGTATTTGTGACTGTGAAGGTCGTGGGGATTACACAGCATTGTGTCTGCACTGTTGAACAGGTTAACAAATTAACAGGGAATTACTGTGGCCTGCATTCCTTGGCTAACACAGCCCCGTAATCCTGGAGACGGGCAGGCAGGGCACATGGAGTAATGAACCAGGCAGGGCACACCAGGTAGGAGAAGGAGGGAAAATACATGCGAAAGCTTAGAAAAAACTTATTTTTGTAAAAGTATTAGTGCTGTTAAACAACCCATTGAAACTTATTATCTGAGTTTCAATGATTTCAATACTTGGATGTGAACTGAATAGACTGTCTTTAGTTTTGGAAATATTGTACATTTAAACAGGAAACCTTTCCTAGTAGTGAGGATGATAACTTATCAGTTCTGGGATACATGTGCTAACTACATGAGCCTAGCTAGTTAAAAAACTGTTTAATAATAAAGGTCACAGGGGCACAGGAGCTATGCCTATTTGTCACCCAGTCATAATCATTTGGTACTTGAACGTCTGCTATAATTCCCTCGTTAAGCATTAGGAATGGGGAATCACAGGAATCAGGAATAGCTGAGAGGAGAGAGTAAACCATATATCTTGATATGAGGAAAAAGAAACATCTGGTACTGCAATATGGCTTTGATTGTTGTCAGTGACTGTTGTTCTGGCACAGGTGGTTCACAGAAAACTGAATGAATGTGAACAAATGTTTGCAAAATCTCTCAATGCGTGACATATGATTACTTCTAAAAGACGAATTGGAGTTTGTCAAAACATATTAATATTGAGATAATGACATAATAATCATTGGTGTTGTACATGGTTACCTCTCTTATTTTGTACAGTACATTCAACCTGTGTTTCAGGAGCTAGTGGTTTTGCGTATTACACAGTGAGTTGTGAGTTATTTTGCAGATATGGTAAAGCGTCACCGGATATTATTTACATACTTTGTATGTACGTAAGTATTTATAGGCATAGTCAAGCAAAGGTTACATAGACAAAGGCTTAAACCCACTTAAATACAAAAATGAACAAGTCTGCACAAAGGTCCAGATTTTTTTATCATAACAAAAAAAGTTTGGATATGAATAAGCTAGGGAAAGTCCCTGCAATTGTCTTGTCTGGTCTGCTCTGCCTTGTCTCTCACCCAAACACACACACACACACACACACACACACACACACACACACACACACACACACACACACACACACACACACACAAACACACACAAGAGTTGAGCCAAAGAGCCAGCAGTTCATCCTGCTGTCCTGCAGTACCAAAACAGCTCAGCCCTGCTTGATGCACTCAGCTTTAGAGGGGACTCTCCCAACTTTTCCAAGTAATTACAACAAGGCACTCATCTCAGTTGGGTGGTCGAGAGAGTAATTACTAGAGCAGTGGGAGTTAAGATTTTTGTCCTCCATTTTCTCATCTCATTTTCACCAGTTCATTGGGTTGTTCAAGATGGATCTGTTATGTTTAATAGTGTCTAGATGGGTCCTGATAAAATTCCACAAGATCAGCCACAGACATCCCTAGTAGTCACATGCTTATGCTGTTTCTGTTGGCACTAACCTGTTTCTGTCTGTAAGTTGCCACCCTCAAACTGAAGCTGACCTGGAAGACTAAAGCCCAAATTCCTGAGCTTGGTTTGTGTGTTTGGTTCCTCTGCTGTTTGTGTGGGCCAGTAAAACTTACCTCAGGGTGGTGGTGTTTAGTTTGAGCCTTGTCTCCCTCCTTCATGCTGAGCTAAGGGTATTTTATTGCAAGTTGCTATGACAACGGTTTGGCTTGCTGGATATGGAGGCTTGTACAGCAATTCCAGGAAATGGGGTTACTTCCTCACTCAGTGCGAACAACTTCCTGCCCTGTGCTGTATGGATGTGTGCCAGGGCTCAGGGACGTCCATTCGTGTACAGTCTCTGTCTGTAGTTTCATTATTACTTCCTCATCTCAATCCACAGCTATTGGCTCAAAGCCTGTCTACCTCTGTCCGTCCCTCACTTGTCTTTTTTTCTTCTCATGACATATCCGGATCTCTTTAGAGATCTGCTGTGGTGTCGGCGACAAAGCAGTGGCAAGTGCTGAGGGAGGACCCAGTGTAATGCCAGCTGAACAGACAAACACAAACGCACACACACATACACGGCATTGATGGACTGTGATTTTTGCCTTCTCTTATTTAGACTTTATTTAAACTAAAGTGTCGTTGCACAGGAATTACCTAAATTCAAAAAGAGCTGAAATTTGGTTATTTACTTGGTTGCTAAAATTACTTCATGCATCCAAAAGTAGTTTAGTGGTAGTGATTACTGCCTTTCTCTGCACTTCACAAAATTGATGTCCCTTGTCCTTTGAGGACAGCACAGTAAATGCTTGTAGTCATAGAGAGTCAACAGTAAATAGGGAGGGAATGGAGAGTTCCAGCAATCATTTGTGGTTCGTTATTTTCTTCCTCGGTTATAACCTTCTGGTGGTGTTAGCAGAAAAGTCTGGGTTTCTGGGTCGATTGATTTCAGATTTCATGCTAACACTAGCCTGATTCCCAAAAGTTGCACATGTCTCAGTACTGCTGGTCAGTGTGTTTACATGCACTTAAGCATTCAGGTTACAGTTAGTTTTCTCGAGTAAGCTGATTCCTAAATGTCATGTAAAGGGGAAACCTGGATACCATAATCATAATTAGAGAAGCCTGATTTCTTCTGGAGTACTCGAATTACTCTGACATGTAAATGCATAA
The DNA here is from genome assembly GCF_900324465.2 of Anabas testudineus. Lineage (NCBI taxonomy): Eukaryota > Metazoa > Chordata > Actinopteri > Anabantiformes > Anabantidae > Anabas > Anabas testudineus. Next base: position 10,400,124 of record NC_046613.1, on the reverse strand, counting down.
ACTGGTTTCTAATCGACTTTTACAAGAGTGAATGTGCAGTACAAGGGCTGCCAACAAGTTGGCACTATAATATTATCAGCTAATAAGTGCAGCTCCTTACACAGAGCAATGATGCTTCATTTTTAAATGAAGGCTGCATAAAATATCAGACCAAAGTTACCAGGTTTCTCGAGTACACGTAAACTTGTTCCCCGATTACCTAAGAAATCTGGTTTCTCTGAGTAACCTGTTTATCAGAGAAACCTCTGTTCTCATTCTTTGGGGCTTCCTTGTAGAGCGGCGGCATGTCATTTTTGCTTTTGCACAGTACAGTGACATCGGGTTCATCTTGAAAGTACGTTTCCATTTTATGCTCATTTTGATTTTCAAACTTTTTGCCATCTTTAGTTTTTTTTTACAGTAGGCGAATGGAAACATTACCTTAGTGTGAAAAACCAGTAACCAGGTTTCATTACCCTAAAAACCTGGTTTCCAAGTAACCTGGTTACTTGAGTGCATGTAAACACAGTCAGTGAGTCTGTGTCACAGAAGACTTCTGTCCACATTAAGAAAGATTTTGGAGCATTTTCTAGATGATGATGATGATGATGATGATAATGACAATAATAATAATAATAATAGCAAAAATATAATAATAGAAAATAGATGCAGTAATCAAGTTTATTCTCTTGCCTTAAAAATAAGTAGCAAATTTCATGGAAATCTTTCAAGTAGTTGGATTTTTAGGATTCTTAGACTATTAGATGGATATAAATGTTTATACAGAATTTCAAAATCTGGGGCCTTCTGGGTTTCCAGTCCTTTACACTTTACACTAAATAATTTGTGTCATCCACAGTTACATTATTGATGATGATGCAAGCCAGCTGTGTTACCACCAGTGATGTGCCTTTTCTCAACACTGGAAACTAAAACTTGTCTTGCAAGGTTGAATCATTGGGCAGGGTTAGGTCATGTCAGGCGAAAATTCGCTCATAGTTTACTAACAGGCTACAGGCTGTGTTTTATGTATTTGTTTGTTTTATATTTTTCTGAATTACTTAGCCCATAATTAAATTTTGTTTGTGCTATCAAGCATATTCATATTTATGAATGCGATGATAGAGTGCGCTGCAACGAGGGACCCTGTCTGGAATCAAATCTTGTGGTTATGTACTGTACACCCTAGACACCTCTGTTATTTTTATTCTTTGAGGTTTTTTTTGTGGAGTGGAGACATGGCATTATTGTTTTTGTAAAGTAGAAGAAGCTGAAATAGGGTACCATGACATCAGGTTCCTCTTGAAAATATGTTTCCATTTGTCTTTCATCTGATATATACGCTCATTTTTGATTTTCTAACTTTTTAACCATCTTGAAGTAGGTGGATGGAAACATTACCTCAGCTAGGAAAACCTCTGATTTTTTGACACAACAACACAGTAGTTTTCCTTTATCACACGTGCAGACTGAAACTAACAGCAAATCAAAAGGCTTAGATTTTATTGAAATTTTAGTACACACTGTTTAGTAAAGTTCACGCATAATGTCATTTTTACAGATATCATTTCCATCACCAGAGATCACACATCCTTCTTCTGAGACCCATTAAATGTCCTATGTTCTCCTTTTCGTCTCCAGTTAACAGCTCTTCTCCTGTCACCTAATGAACACACATAAAAAGACACCTACATGTAAAATTAAGATTTTCTTTTTTTTTTAATGGTCTAAATAATAATAATTCGGTCATTGTGCTTTCTCTTTGCTCACACAGTCTGGCTGCAGTTTCACTGTTGACTTTGTTGTCAATCGGGTCTTATCAGGAATTTCATTCCTGGGAAATGTTTCTGTCCATGGTTCATTGATAGTGAAGTGTGAGAACAGCCAGGTAGAGAGGATACAATACTAGTGATATGAGCTTTGGTTACAATACACTGGTCACTCATTTGAACATTTTGCTTCATTTCAGACATGGATTGCTGAAATCTTTTCCAGACTTTCAGTCAGGGAATTGATGACCTCTAGAGCACAGAGTATTTAGTGTGCTTATGTGTGTGTAAAATGGTGTAAAAGAAGACAGGGTGTTCCAGATCTGGTAAGATCATTGAATCTGGCATTACGACAGAGTATGTGGGAAGCTCGTCAAGCCAGACAGAGGATGACAGCTTTTTATGGTCTGCTCTCTTGCTTCCATTATTTCACTCTGTCTGTTTTATGCGTTATTGGTTTTCTCTTCCCTCCCTCCTTCCCACAGTATTATGGGGTTTTTTTGTGCCTGATGTTTTAGTTGTCTATTGTCTGTACTTTTTAATAATGTATTTAAAGCAAATTAAGCATGATTTTTGTTTTAAAATTTGATGTAAACATGATAAAGACAAAAAGTGAAAGTTGCACTGCGTCGTAGACTTAACCACCAGTCCATGTCTGGATTTTTTGCATTTGTTATTAAATGTGCAAATGTGCATACTGTCTGCTCAGCAGAGAAAAAATCCCAAAATAAAAATGGCCTTTTCTGTGGTCTCTTGTAATGCAACAGGCGTCTGATATCACCTCACACTTTATTCCAGTGGGTGTTTGAGCAAGTGTACACAGAGGCATGAGTGTGTGTGCATGCGTGCCTTTTAAGATTATGGATTTCACAGTGGTTTATGTTTGGTATCCCCATGTCTAATGGGCTATGTCTGTCAGCCTGACTCTAAGGCATTAGTGTGCCTTCACTGTCTGATCAGCCCAGTCCAGAGACTGGACTTTGAATGATTAGCACGTGAAAATGGACTAACTATATTATGTGTCCAACATTCAAATCCACAAAATCATATCAAGTAGCGTTAAGAGTAGTCAGAGTATCTGTCACAAGGTCTCTTTATCTTGAATGACGCTGTGATTAATCTAGGTGCAGGAAGTAACACCACTGCTGAGCACACTTCCTGTATGTGATGACTCTTTTGTAAAGACATTGTTGGCGTTTCTTTGAAATCAGCTGACCTACTCTCAGTTTTGTAAAAAGAGCTCTTTTCTGCAGACTGGGGATACATCACATAACCACTTCAACATGTGAGGTTATAAATGAAACTAAATGTAAATGCAGCAGGTTTTGTGTAACCAGTATCAAGGATTTATTGCAGTTTATTTTTATTTATCACAGACAGTTAACAGTGGCTTCCTTCATTAGGCAACCTTATCACACTGATTATTAAAGACTGGGAACACCACACTTCTGTTCTGCATATTGGGCTGGTGTGCATGAAGACCACTTGAACCATGTGTCTGAAGGCACACAATGGCTGATGTGTCTGGCTATGAGTGTCTCACTGGAGGGGAGATAGTTGGGCTTTGTTGTCTTCGTCAAGGCTCATTTCTGTCTGCCTGCCCATCCAGCTGCCCTGTGACCGTGAGCTGATTTCAGGCTGGCATTGCATAGTTTCCTAGATAGGTGGAAACACATCTGCAGTATCTCTCTGTAATGATGAGGAGTAACCTTTAAACTACATAGAGGATTTCCCTCAGAGGGTTGAACGTGTGCGTGGGGGGGGATCTTACTACCTCATCAAACCCATGTTCTGGGGGAAACCCTGAATAAGTTTTGAGAAGCAGCGATTTAGACCTTTAGCAGTAAGTAAAGCTGACTTAAACGGTGTAATTATTTATTACGTGTAGAACATTTTTATGTGTATAATGTCAGATGACACCATCTCTGTAGGTTTTTGTCTGTGCATAGTGAGCCAAGACCAAGCCAATGGGCAAACTGACATTTTTTTGAAAGTACTACAGTTTCTTGCTGTTTTAAAGTGTAAATATTGTTTTAGCATACCTATATTTGGTGCATTATGCAAAGAAATCATGTTTAATGGGTGTTGATGAACAGGTTAATTATAAAAAACACTGAATAAGTGTCTCTTTAATTGTTCACTTTCTAACTTGTCTCATCTCTTGCAGCTCTGCAATGTGTGGATGATAAGGCGCCTTGTGTTAACAACGCTACGTGTCTGACATTGGCCAATGGCACTGAATACTGCAGGTAAGATGGACTAGTTGACTTTGTGACCGAACACACAGTCTTACTCAATTTAACTCATGCTGTACAACACAGTAAATAAAAAGCGAACACAGGAATAGAATACACCTCATAAGGGAATTGGTGGACGTGAAAGCCAGTACAGAAATCAGGTTTTTAGATCAACCCCAGCCTGTCCACGGGACCATGAGGTTTTGCTCATGCACGAAAGGGGAATAAAACACTGCTCTGTCTGACAAAGTACACCAGTACTGGGAACAATACCAATACACACATTTCCACTTCCAAGATCTTTTTCAGAACATTTCAGAGGTTTTGTTACTTGCTCTCTCGTTGCTTTTAATTGATAGCTCTCTGCTTTGCCATCAAATCTCTCTGCCTAACTGAATTGTTTTTGACATTTTTATTATGAGAAAGTAACCTATTCAATGTAACAGATGATGGAGAAACAATCTGAAACTTGGTTGACTGAATTAAAAACCATAGGTAGACAATTATTGCTACCTGTAGCCTTTTGTCCTTTGGAACATGCTGTGTCATTGTGGAAACTTGAAACCTGCAAATAAGTCTCTTCTACTACGGGTGGTGAAATCAGACCATTAAAGGAACTTACTTTAGTGTAAAGGAGAGACTTGGCCTGTGTGATCTATGATTTCCACTTTCTGACAGCTTACTCTAGTTTGTAATTAAGACTGAGCTATCTTTATAATTGTGTTGCCACTCCCGAGCCAAATTCCCAACTAAAACGCACACATAAAAATGCAACACTGGTTCATGAACCTGATCATATTTCTTCCAATGTGATGTGAATCATACTGCATGTCTGTTCCCAGAGCTTTTGGAATTTCAACACACTCTCTTTTTTTAAAAAAGGCATTGAGAAAGTAGCATTCCTTAATCAGTGTTTGACATTCTCCCTGTCTAATTGAAGGTCAAACAGACACTGCTGCAGGTGCAAAGAGCCTCATTGTATCTGCATGTTTGTGAGTCTGTGTAGACTCTTCATGATGATGAGTAAACTATCGTCCATACCAGTAAAATGAGACCCGGATGTGTGTGTGTTTGAACCGATGCTGGTGATGTAATGAAACGGGCATGACCAATTCAGGGATATCTAACCATAGACAGTTTCTCAGTGTTACATTCCTAATACTCTTTTTCCATTCCTGATCATTAAATTTGTATTTATCTGTATTAAATGATGATATTAATAATAAAGGGAAATAGGAGAGTCCATCATGAAGACACACATACACACACACACACACACACAGAGGAGTCAGCTGACAGAGAGCAGGCCTACTGTTAGACTTATTAACTACTCAGTCCATTTTTTTTCTGCTGTGCACACGAACAACTACGCTGCACATATGCACACACAAATGCACGTTCTTGTCTCTGCCTGTTCCCATCTGCACTGTGCTGCTGGTCAAAAGACTCATTGTGTAAAAATCCAATTATGTGTTTATTTGTCTCCTCAGTGTATTAAAGGCAGCCGGTTGTAAGTAAACAGTTGCTGTAGCCTTTTGGATTGGACCAGGCTAATTATATCACATGGATCATGTCTAGGTCAGACTGGAAGTAACTATATAATTAAACGGACAATTAATTTGGCAGGTTTACTGTATAATAAGGGTCAACACAGTGGTCAACTAATGCACATTTGTGTCTGTTTTCAAATAGCTTTCTAATGCAGCAAGGGAGAAGCAATAGGCATTGTGAGAACTTTTAGCAGTTTAAGTAACAACAGAAAAATAATGTTAATTATTATTACAGGTGAGAACAGTTTTGGTTTGTTTGATGTCAGTAGTAACACAGCTCCACAGTAGATACTGGGCCCTGATTTAATTGGCAACAGTGCCTCTTGTGCAGCATTTTATACAAACTGAAAACTCTATAACACATTGTAATGCTCTAGATGCACTTACACTGTACAAAAACATTTAAGGAACACTTTTTAATGAGAGTTTAGCATAAAGGCAGTTAAATGTCTGGGATATTATTCTGGTCAGTTAAGTGGCAGAGGGGGTTGTTAATCAGTTTCAGCTGTTTTGGTGTTAACAACTGGTGAACTAAAGGGGCAAAAATGAGATGCCCCCTAAAACGGGAATGGTTTTACATTTCTTCCCTCCACATCTTTTCTGTAAGTTCTTTCAAAAGTTTTGCATTTGGCTAGGGTCAGTGTCACTACTGGTAGCATGAGCATGATACCTGGACCTTGCAGAGGTTGAACAGGCAGTCCAACTCCTCCAGGTTGTCACATCAGTACGTACCATTGTCAGGTTTGTTGTGTCTCCCTGCACAGTCTCAAGAGCATGGAGGAGATTCCATGAGTCAGGCAGTTACTCTAGGAGAGCTGGACAGAGCCGTAGAAGGTCCTTAACCCATCAACAGGACCGATATCTGCTCCTCTGTGCAAGGAGGAAGAAGATGAGCACTGTCAGAGGCCAAAATGAACTCCAACAGGCTACTGGTGTGAATGTATCTAACCATCAATCTAATCAACAATCAGAAACACACTTCATTAGGGTGGCCGGTGAGAGTTTGCTGGCAGTTCCTGGAGGATGAAGGGGTCAATTAATGGTATAAATTCCAACATTGCTTCACTTAAATCCAATAGACCATCCTCTGGGACATTATGTTTTGGTCCATCCAATGCCGCCAGCTTGCACCTCAGACTGTCAGGGAGCTCAGCCATCCCTTGGACCAGAATCTGGGAGGAGATACCCCTGGGCATCATCCGTCGTCTTTATTAGGAGCATGCCTCGACGTTTGAGTAAAATGGACTAATCTGCTGCATAATATTTCCACCATGATTTTCAGGGTGTCTTTGAATTCAGCCCTCCGTAGGTTGTTAATTTTAATTTCCATCAATCGATGTGGCATCCTTTTGCTTCTCACATCACCCAGTCCATATCACTATAAATATCTGGCAATTTTTTGAGCACTGTAAATGAGTGTTCTCTATAATCTGATTTGTTTTAAGAGACTTAAAACGTTGTCTTAGCTTCTTAGCTTAGAAAAGGAGAAGGGATACTTTTAAAAAGTAGAAACCAAAGTATAACGTCCCTTTGGTTTCTAATAGTATAGTACTGAAGCACAAACTAAGTTTGTTTCCCATTAAAAAAAAAAAAAAAAACATACATGTTGGAATTTCTTTTGCAAAGTGAGCTCAGGTGCCTCATTTTGACCATGAAGAATGTTGTGAGAGAGTTAAAGTGCATGGGAGAGGTCGACTAGCTGCTTTGCAGGGCAGGGTGCAGAGAAGCCGTCTAACCGGTGACACTACAAGCAGCCAAAGCTGTCAGCTTTGGGCGTGAGAGGAAGGTGTGTTGCTGCATGGATTTTTGCATGTCACAAGTTTTCTCAGTCAGTTTTTTTTTTTTTTTCGCTTACATTATTGCTGAAGGAATATCTAACATTATCTTGTGAGGTATTGACTAAGAGCACAGAAACAATGGTCTTGTTTGTGGCCAATAGACGATTTCTGACACCAACAGTCTGACTCACCGAGTTAGTACCTAAGCTGTACCAACAAGTTTGAGGCTACACACATTAAAATGCCCATATAAGTGATTCACCCACCCTGAGTTTTCAACTTTCAACTGAAAATTTTTTACAGCATTGAATCATGGTAAATTTAATTTTTAAAAGATCTTTATTTGTATTATTATTTTATAAAAATACTCCCATTCACTGAATATCCCTTGGAGCACAGTTATTTCCATCATTTACAAATGGAAGGACTGTGGCATGTGTAAATCTGCCTACAGCAGGCTGCACTTAAAAACTGTGCAAGAAGGGGACTAGTAAAGGAAGCCACCAAGACACCTGTGACTCCTCTGAAGGAGTTACGAGTTGTACACACAGCAGGTACTGGCTGGGATCTTCATCAGTCGAAGCTTCATGAGAGCTCATAACACTTCTTTTCTAAAATTTGCCAGAAGATATATGGGATACTTGAATTCAAATGGAAGAAGGTTCTATGGTCTATGGGTATTCAGTCTCTCCTATTTCAACTGTGGAAGCTTAAAACTCCTTCGGAGGAGTTTTCTTGCACTCTGTACGCAGATTTACACACGTGCCATATCGCTTTCATTTCTTAATGATGGCGTTGACTTTGAAATTTTCTTGTATCTATCTTCTGACCAATACTTTTTAACAACCATATTGTAGAGTTCACCGTGTCATCTTTGGCTGATTAACCAGTAATTGGACCTCCCAGATATAGTTGTATTTATACTACTATACTTAAAACACATTCACTGCACTCAGGTGATCTCCATTTAACTAATTATGCAACTTCTTAACCAACTGGCCGCACCAGTTAAGATTTAGTCGAGCTACTTTAAAGGGCGAAAATATTTATTAATTTTTAGTTTCATATATTTTTATTAATTTATCACTTTGACAAGAAAGTCAATTTTATGTTTTTGTCAAAAAAGCCACAATAAATCAACCGTGATTCAATCTTGTAAAAAAACAAAAGGTGACGCCTTCCAAGTGGCGTAAATACTTTTTATAGGCACTGTATGTTGCCCTGTTTTCCTCCAGAACAAGGACTCTTTGTCTGCTGTCAGGGCTTGGTGTGATCTGATTAACTCTCCCTCCCTCTCAGTGCCTCTTTTTCCAATATTTTCTCTTGTATTCAGTGTCATGTACTTTCATGTTATGTATAAAAAAAAAAAAAAGTTAAGAGTGAGGGGACAGTTACTGTGTTGTGCAGACCTGCTGCCTGTTTGATCTGACAGGTAGAATTTGCCTGCTGGGCAGACAGAGGAAGAGAGTGGGCCAAAGAAAAGAGGATGTATCTTTACAGGTAATTTGAGGAGGAATAGCTCGGAGCACAGCTTCTTACTAATGATGAGAGAGTAGTCCTGAGGTGGGAGGAAAACAAGGGAGAAGCAGAGCGGAGAGATGAGTGTAATTTCCCTCGTGGTACGCCTCCTTCATCAAACTGTCACTCATCCATCCATGCCTCAGTCCCTCCCACTGCTTCAGGGATTTAGATGCCTCTGGACACAAGTCACCTGACCTCTTAATCTTTCTTAGCCCCTTTTCCCAACTGTCTCTACGTTTCTTTTTAACTCCATTTGCCCGTGGCATTTTTTTTTCTCACTTCACTGATTTACCTTTATTGTAGCTATACCTGCTCTAGCCTATCATATCTCATTTTATTCATATCAGTGTGTTTGAAGAGCTTTGTTTAAGACCTCTTGCTCTGGCTGATTCTTAGTCACTTTGTGTCACCTCACAAAAATCTATGGTGTCTACATCTGCATTAAAAGCATCATTTTTTAGGATATAACATGAAGAGACCAGCGTAGGAACAAGAAGGAAACAACAGAAAAGGAGTTTAGAAGAATCACTCCTCCTATCTGCATTACACCTCTGCAGCTGACACAACATCCAGTCCACCAGGCACACACAGTTGGAGAAGTTGTAACTGGGTTAGGCACATGATCCAAACTAAAGTCAACAAACTCTACAGTAAAATATTGTAACCTGCGGCCGTGATTGTCTGCTCCCCACAGCCCTATCTCCTTCCCATAGCCCAGCTAACAGCTATGTAGTTGTGGTTGAGACTGGAACCACAACGATAAGAGATTCTTTGTCTGTGTACATATACTCTGTGTATGTTTTTGAGTCTCTGGAGAGTCAGGGGCACCTTGAGCCTTCGACAGGTTCACATGCTGGCAGCACACAGAGGAAGCTCAGTTAATATGTTAGGTTGAGTGTTTCGATGATAGTGATATGGCTCTGTGTACCTTCTGAGTGGTTTTAAGGGCAAAAAAGATGAGACAAGTAGACGGTTTAGCTTTGTTTAGCTGTTCTTCAACCAAGGATTATTTTGACCTTTTGTTTTATCAGCTCTAAATGCTAAAAACAGAAGATAATTTTTGCAGTTTTGCCTGAAAAATAACTTAAAATTAATTTATAAAATTTCAAAATTGTTAATGGCCTCATTCATAGTGAGAGTGATGGACAGGGCCTACCTTCAGTGATCACTGGGCTTTGACTTTTACATTTACATTTAGTCATTTGACAGACTCTTATCCAAAGCAACTTACAAGTGAGGTTCATAGTACCTTTTCTTCTTTTTTTTGTATCTTGATTGAAAAAAACAGCAACATAAACAAGCAACGCAATTCTCAGAAAGAGGAAGCCTAACAAAATAATGGGGAATGTAGCAACCAGACCTTAAACCCACATACAGTAAAGTGACAAGTGACTCTCTGTCACACACTGATGATTACACTGTGGGCCAAAATTACCTAGTTTTGGTATAAGGTCACACACTCTGTATATGAATTCTGTAATGAATGATGTAAAGGTGCCAACTAGTGTTACTTTTAATTCCTCCCATTGTTAATTATAACTAAAATCAACCCATAAATTGCTACCAATTAAATCATTATTAAAATGATCAACAATGAGTCATAAAAAAATTACATTAACCACTAGTGGGATGTTCCCAGCATTTTTTTTTATACATTTCTAAATCAGTGAGTGGGGACTGTGCAGAGCATATAACCAGATCTGGAGCTTTTACAGACGGACAGACCTATTGTTGGAGATTCCACTATAAACAACCACACCAACAGGATAATGACAGAACATCACAGAGAGACCGGAAAAAAAAGAAGAAAAAGAGTCCCGTGCTGTGTGCCACAGCCATTCAGATGAGTCTTTTTGAACATGTTTCTAAACACAGCCTGAGATTTTACCACATGACCCTAGTTTGGACTCCACCCTGCTCTGCACTCCTTTATTCTTTCTACACTTTTCAGTCTGACCGCCTGGCCAGGCTCCTCTCTTTCTATATATGTCTGGTTCTTTCCTTGCTCTTCTATGTTTTACCCTTTGCGCTCTCTTCACTCCACCCACCCCCCTTTTTTCATGATTGCTTTCTTCTTTTGCTTTTGTATAGCTTTGACATCACTCTCACACCTCTCTGTCATGTTATTTTTGCTGCCTGTGTTCTACTGTTAAAGTGAAAAGAAAATGTACATTTCTGAGAAGTGACAGTATGGAAAAAGTACACCTCCAATTCACAGAAACTACATTGTTTCTAATGAATGTTAGCAGTCGTGTTGTTGAAATTGTATTGGATTATTTTATTATTTACAACTCAGTTAAGATAAATTTTGCATTGCATTTTTTGCCAATGTAGAACACATTGCTTCTTCTTTGTGGCATCCACAGATAAATGGACTCAATTGGTAAATTACTGCCAGACATGACCACACACTACATTTGCACTGTGCTAGTGTAACACAATCAGATGTCATAACATGATCTAGATGTTATTAATGGCATCCGCTCACTGGTGACCTTCCTTAATATAGTACTGCCGTTCTTGACCTGGAGGTGTTCGAAAAACATTTAGTTATATCTGTCAGCATCTATCTCATGTTGTCTTAGATCGACTATTTAAGTTAAACGGGTACTGCAGATTAAAAGGAAGTAGAAAGGCCTAGGCAGCTGCTTAACAAAAGTCTTGTCTTTCTTCCTTTTTTATCTGTAGTAGTGGCAGTACTATAGGTAGACACACTGGTGTGCTTTCTCCACTGAGATATATATGAACACACTCAAACCACCTATGGGAACACCTCAAATGGGCTCTGCCGTTTCTCCGTTGAGGTCTAGCGCCTCCCTATTTGTCTCATATCTAGTTTGACTTTGAAGCTTTATCTCAATCAGCCATGTGGTGTCTGAAAAGCTTGAATTTGCATATATTGACTCTTTGGTTTTGTGTAATGACTAAAACAGTTATTTTGCCTTGAACATTGGTTCGACTTTGATTTTGCATAAGACTCATATGTATCTTTACCAGTATAGATACTGGTAAATCGTGGCCATGTTGCTTAGCTCTAGCCTACAGTTTCATGATTTAATTTTATATAGACTTCTGTATGTCATAAAGTTATCAAAGAAAACATTCAATCCAAATCTACAATATTCTAGTTTTTTATAGTTTCATAAAACCATTTACTCTTTGCTGCAGTTTGGTAAGTCTAGTATTCCTTTCTGAACTGAGTTTACTTCTAGCACAAAGCTAGTAGCATAGCCATGCATAGAAGCAACATGTCCTGTACTTGACTTGTGACATTCATGCATGCACATACAGGACTCCCGTACAGTGAATAGGCCACCTATGCTTTAGTCAACCCAAGGAATGATCCAGGGATTGAAATGTGAGCTGGTTTATGCTCTCTCTTTTTCTCTCAGACTTTTCTTTCTGATGGCCGCAGGGGGAGTGCATGATGGAGTTATTAGGCATTGCTGAGACTAGAATAGCGAATAGAGGAGGAGGAGGAGGTGGTGGTGGTGGTGGGCTTTTGGAAAGGAAGGTGGAGAGGTAGGAGGAGAATATTAACACAAAGGGAAATAGGAATGAGTGGTTTGGGAGGAGAATGAGGATTGCAGAGCGCAGGAATGAGAAAGTAAGGAGGTGGAAGACATTACATGAGTTAGTGAGAATCAGCTCACTCCTCTTTGTTCACTGAAACCCCCACAGCTAGCCAGGGCCGACAGAGGTCAGCATGAGGTAGAGGAGGAGGGAGAGAACGAAGAAGGGATGCAGAGAGGCGGAGGGGGGGCAGTGAGATGGGGGCGCTAATGTGAACCAGCTGTAGAAATCTGACACCTCAAGAGTGGGTTAGAAATGAGAGGTGGAGGAGTGAGAAAGAGAGGGAAAGGAGGACTGCAGGAAACTGCAGAGAGTAAGAGAAGAGGAGGGAAAAAAAGTCCTCATGGAGCAAAACAAAGAATCCCATAGATTACTTTAGCTGCAGAAGTCCTCTCGGCTGTGTTGTTCGTGAAAGTGGAGCTGACTGTGTCTGTAGTATGCATTAAAATATGTCAGAAGAATCACACTGCTTCCTGTGACAGCTTAGTGTCACTGTGTTGAGTTTTCTCTTCCTCAGTGAGCCACCACTCCCTAACATTAATGTGAATCATGCACAGCCTTGTCTGTTTGCCGCAGGCGCTAGTGATACAGCCAGAAGCTAATAATGAGTTCACTGTCTTGCAGTGAAACTTGACAGACAGGGTCCTATAGTTTCCATTTGGTATCCATTTGGCATTTGGTTCTGTCAGCTCTGGTTAGATAGCAGCAATTTCATTTAACAGAACTTCCTATGGATCTTTCCTATCAGCACTGCTGAATTTTTATAAAAATCTTTAAGTAGGAAATATTTCTTCAAGGGTGATGTGGAGTTAAAACTGTACAATGGTAATGGTATTATAATACTGTTCAAGTGATTCTCTCTTTACTAATGTGAAGTTATGTTTCATCAAACATTGTTTAAAAAAGAACTGTCATGTAAACAAAGATGTGTTTGCTAAGCATTGCATCAAAGAAAAGCAAAAGTTTAGGCTTCTGGTCTGTATGTGTGAGGGCACTATACTTTAATAAAGCATCTCATATTGTCCATATTTTCAACAATGAAAACGTGTGACATGTTCCCAGTGAAATGTAAACCTGGCATTAAACTGGACACGGTGTTTTTTTTTTTTTTTTGTGGGACACCTTGCTAATGTGATGTATGTGAGAGGGCAGGGCACCATGTCATTACTCTAGGAGAGGAGTCAGAGAGGAGAAAAAAGAGTAGTAATTCCCAGGACAGAAGTCTTGTTGTGATATCATGAAGAAGCAGTGTTTGTGTTTTCAGTTGGGGGGCGAGGGCATATTTGTGTTTGTGTATTTATTTGTGTGTGTGTGTGTGTGTGTAGGAGTGTGGGATGTGCAGACATGTAGACATAGTGATATATGGACAGAAACAGACAGCAGGAGGGGAGGATGGCCATGTCTAATCTGACAGGGCTGAGGTGAAGCGGCATGAAATCTGTCTTTTCTTTGAAGATAGCATCACCAGTCTGTTATCTTGTTTGTCTGTTTAATGTTGCAAATATAATCTAGGAGTGAAAACCTTCTGTAAGTATTTGAACAACAAGATTGGTGATATTTTGTTTATGTTTTGACATTGTCCACTAATCCCAAGAACAAAACAAATGTTGCGTTAAATCTCTCAGCACATTCCCATGCCCATTGCCCCTCTATGCCACAAATCATTGAAAAATGTGTTCACCAACCCACATTTTCCTGTTTTAAATAAGACTCAATAATCACCTTAAAGTTTGGAGCAAATTTTTGTCAACTAGAGCAAACAGTACTGTTGCTGCAGGCTTTTTTCAGCACTATTTCTGGCAGTAGGACAGTGCATGTGCGCTTGACTCACAATAAACCAGTGTCAATGTCTAAAAAGACAGTTCACCCAGTGGTATTTATATTATGTGTTAATGCTGTTTAGATGACAGTGTGGATAAGTTGGGCTTCGACCACACAAACAATACTTACTGTTACTACTAGGATCAATTAATTTGAAGATAAGAAAAATCTGAAATAGTTCCACCTTTAGATTTAAAAAAAACACAAAGGATTTTGTATAGCTGATCTAAAATAAAATACCTGACAGCTATCATGGTTATTCATTCAGTTAAACATTTTCTTTGTGTGCATTCAAATTTACATTTTTGGACTCATACAGTTAGAGAGGGAATTTGTAGTCAAATGTTGTTTATCATTTATAGAGACAATGTGTGACTCACACATTATACCAGGAAGAAGTATCACAGATGTGATTGATCTGTGAAACTGCCTGGCATGATTCATGACTCTTCTTCTTTCCCATGCACTCACAACATAATATCTTCAAGCTGTTTTTGGGTGGAGTGACTAATAATAAATGTTAGTAAGTGTGAGGCTGAATTTCAAATTATTCCCGTCTCCACTGTTTTGTCTCCATTTTGTATTGTTAATAACACTGTTGGGCCAGTGTGTTCTCCTCCCTTGATTTTTTATATGCAACAAATCTGATTCCTGCCCCCCATTTTTATTTGCAGTTTTTCTGGAATAAGCTACTAGGTTGACATGTATGTGTGTGTGTGGCCTAATGTGTGCTGTATCTCTGCTCTCCTATTATGTTACCTCCTGTTATGTTACCTGAGCTTCTCTAGGGAGGAAGGTTCAGAGGTCTGTCTAAGAGGCAGCAGGCCTCTTTGTCGCCCATAGTACTCAAACAGCATGTCTGCCATGTGACAGACACACACATACACACACAGACATACAGACAGTGCCCCAGACGTCTGCTCTAAATAACATACACAGGAAGTTACCTGACTAATATGATTTTTGCTCAGTAACAAAATAATAACTGTGACTAGATACTGTTCTACATAGAGAAGTGGCAGGTGAAAGTGGGAGGTATTGAGAAAAAACAGAGGAATAGAAAGTGACGAAGGGAACATTGTCTCTGAAATGATCCCTGGTGAATATGTTGTGTAATATTGTAATTTCCTCCTGCTGCACAGCACGCAGTTGAATCACTTTACTGAAAAGAAAAGGAAAAAAAAAAGAGAAATCGAAAGAAATGGGTGAATAAGCAGAGGGAAAAATGAACTTGATTTAGACATGAAATTAGGTCACAACATAAGGTTTATTTCTGTTAAACTCACAGACATTTTGTTTGTTAACATCTTGTAGCTGTCAAGAAAGGTTCCCTTAAAACAATAAGAGCACACTTGTGTAGTTTATGGCCTAAATTATTTATTGGCAGGAATATTATTAGTCTTATTTTGCCCAAATAATTACTGGCGTTTTCCACTTGTTTTTAGTTTCTGGCAGGCATCAGTCAACAACTTCCAGATGACTCCACCTCACATCCTTCTGCTTTTGAACTTCTTCTTAGCCATTACTGACCCCTCTTTAACCCTTCAGCTAAGCTCAGCTTCTCCCTTTTCTCTAAGCATTGTTAAAGGGGCAACAGCTTAGCGTTTAGAGCAGTTTGTTCAGTTATTTGGTATGTTTAGTAGTCCAGTTTCTTTCTCAGCCTCGCACTGTGTCAAATCTTCCTGAAGCAAAACACCAAAACCCCAACTTGGCATGACTGTAAAACTTCATATGTCTCTTTGGGTAATGTCACTTAATAAAGGGACTCAAATAACCATGTCCATTACGGTTTAATCTTTAGAGTAATTGAACAAGTAGTTTTTCTTCATACACAACCACACATCTTACTAATACTCCTACTTAGGGATGTGGTTTCCCACATTCTGCTGTTGAGATCACTGTATGGCAGTGGCAAGACTGTGTATTAGACAGTAGTGTTTACCTGTGTTGGTTCACTTGTTTCTTTGATGTGTGTGTGTACTGTAGGACTCGTGAGCAGATGTTATTGTCAGCTATCTGTGCTCCCAGCAGCATTTGTCTGATGTGGTGTATATGTGCACCTGACTGAAACTTATTCCTTTGTTTTGTTTGTTTGCCTCTCTCTGAATCGGACACACATAATTATTTCTCTTTTTAGTTAACTCGTCTTTTGACTATATTGTTTGCATTAATATGTGATTAACTTTAAATCCTCGTGTTTGTCTTGGCGTAATCCCTGATCACTGATTTTTATGTTTTTTGTATGTTCAGGTGTGCACCAGGCTTCCTGGGTGAGTATTGCCACCATAAGGACCCTTGTCAACCTGGATACTGCCTGAATGGAGGAAACTGCTCTGTGTCCATGTCAGCTGGTGTACCTGTCCCTGGCAGTGCTATCTGCACATGCCCTCTTGGCTTCACTGGACAGCACTGCCAGACCCCTCAGAACTCCACATGTTACCCCAAAAACCCCTGTGCTAACCGAGGTGTCTGCACTTTGCTGTCCCTTGACAAGTACAAGTGCGAATGTGCTAGAGGATGGACAGGTAAGGCCCCATTTCTCACTTTTGTTTCTCACGTTTTTAGTGTCATAAAGTAGACAGTAAAAACATATTGACTAACACTTTTCTTGATCTTCTGGACGTTGAGTCATGGTACCTGGGTTTTTTTTTTTGTTAGTTCTACATGTTTCACTACTCATCCAAGTAGCTTCTTCAAACTAAAGAAATTGCCATGACTCAACTTCCAACTTCATGACTTAAATCTTGAATCTTGACTGACATCTTTTATCTGTTGTTGAAATAAAATAGTTTTAGCATCGTTGTATCTAAGCAGTCTATAATAAACATATCAGCCATCTAAGTAGCCATCATGGAAGATAAGCTTTTGCTCTGCAGATACATTCTTACAGAGGTATAGGTCTAATTCCTGCTGAAGGCATACTGGTATAAAATACAGAATCTGATGAGTTATCTTTTTGATAACCAGAACGACACACCTATCATCCTTTTTTCTAGTATTTAAGCTCTGTAAAGCCACACTGGTAAAAGTTTCAAAGTACAGCTAGAACACTAATGCCTTTCTCTTCATTTCCAGGACTGCAGTGTGAGTATGAAGACAGCTGTCTCTCAAGTCCCTGTGCCAATGGAGGAACATGCAGCTCTCTGTCTGGTGGAAACAGACAAACAGAAGGCTACATGTGTTTGTGTCCCCCTGGCTACACAGGTCCTCGTTGCCTTAATGACACAAATGAATGTATTGCCACACCCTCTATATGCCAGAACGAAGGAACTTGTGTCAACACCCTTGGCTCCTTCAAGTGAGACTATTTCTTATAATAACCCAATGAGACTATGCACTTTAAATTACTAGAAAATAACAATTTCTAGTAACTTAGTATTTTTTATTAGTTTGAACCTGATTTACATTGTCAAAACTAAAGCAAGTGAAATAATCAGATTTGCATTTGCTACAGGTGTATTTGTGCCCCGGGGTTTACAGGCCGACACTGTGAAAGCTCATATGTCCCTTGCTCACCTTCTCCATGCCTAAATGGAGGCACCTGCCACCAGAGCTCTGAAACCAGCTACTCATGCCACTGCCTTCCAGGTAATATGATTCTGAAATTCTTTTGTTCCTTCTTTTTTTCTTTAGCTCAAACTGAATTGAGTTTTTCCCCCTGGTTTTGTTACCTGATGAGAGAAAGGAAGGTCAACATATCATAAAGAGAAATATCGGAGTAGAATATTTATTGTAGTAAGAGAAAGGATTCAGACTGTAACTGGTATTTATCTACACATTAATGTAGCCATGAATTGTTGCATTATGTTGTTTGAGGTGCAAACAGTCTGATCCTGTTGGCTATGTGGTATTAGACACACTGTACTGTCAGATTGCTACAGTTCACAACAAACAGACACACAGGTGGTGTTTATACACTATCAGGACATGTTGTAATACTTAAGTTCAACAGGGGATATCATACAAAACCTGTTTTTGACTACATGTGTTCTGAAATAGATATTGAAAAATATTTTAATTACAACATGCACATAATAACTTTAATTTGTGCCAGGTTTCAATGGGACTAACTGTGAGAACAACATTGATGACTGCCCCGGGCATCAGTGTGCCAACGGAGGCACTTGTATGGATGGAGTCAATACCTACAACTGTCAGTGCCCTCCAGAATGGACTGGTAAGGGATTTGTGTATGTGTGTGGTTGTTTGTTTCTCAAGACCACTATTAATCCCCTCTTTGACCACCGTTGCTGTGGTTTCATTGTGGCGCAGTGTGTGGTGTTACAACACTGGAGTTTCAAATCCATGCAGGATTTCAGTGATTTTCCTTATATGGCTATAGATAACTTAAAACTTAACTTACATTTTGGGGTTTTACCAGCTGTGTTTTTAAGATGGTGGTGTATATTAGGTTCATGCAATTATCTTTCACGTTTTTAAAATGAAATCCACTGCAGATTCTTGTGTCTTCACATTTTCATTATGAAATATCAGCCATATTATTATCAAATGAAAATTGAGTCTTCACGTGTGTTGCTCCACATAAGGCGTGTCTCTGCTGACACACTTATGTGGCATACGCAAGCTTTCCGTTTGCAAAGCAAATATGCAAACATCAGCTTCCTTGGGTCTGTCTGAGTTTATGTAGCAGAGTATTTAAAAATGTCCATTGTGGATATTGTTCTCATACAGGGCTTTTTCAATGTCTGCTAAAATAGAGCTTTCTACATAAGAAGGTAATTATTAAAAAACACTAAAGAAATGGGTCAATATGTTAATTTCTCTACCAGAAACCAAGGATTGAAATAAGATCAAACTAAACAGAGTATTAACTGCATTTGTTTAATTTTTGCCCTCCACACAGGTCAACACTGTACAGAGGATGTGGATGAGTGTCATCTGCAGCCAAACACTTGTCAGAATGGAGGTACTTGCAGCAACCGAATTGGAACCTACGTCTGTGTCTGCGTTAATGGCTGGAGTGGACCAGACTGCTCCGAAAATATCGACGACTGTGCCACAGCTGCTTGCAGCCCCGGCTCCACCTGCATTGACCGTGTTGCCTCTTTTATCTGCGTCTGCCCTTATGGAAAGACAGGTGGGCCAGTAGTGGGAAACCACATGCAGATCTCTTTCATATGCCAAAAATGTATTATTTTCTTTATTATTGGTTACTGTTGAAAGTAGCAGACTGCTACGAGAAAAATCAAATTTCACCATATTCATGAAAGCTTTTGAGTCAAAGATACAAATCATATCACATGGTACACATGCTTTGATTTGTATTAAACTGTACCTCTATAAATAAACCTCTTATCAGCAGCAAATCTGAATCCAGTTTGTTTTCCTGGCACAACGCTGTGTTGAACATTTTCTGGGTGTATGTCTCAGCGCACACAAAACCTATTTGCACTGGAATCTGTTATTTAAAGGATTGAATATGTTGTTTTGAATTAATTCATTGCCCACATATTATTCTTTCCAGGTTTGCTCTGCCATAAAGATGATGCCTGTATCAGTAACCCCTGCAGACTGGGCTCACAGTGTGACACTAATCCCATCAATGGCATGTTCAACTGTAACTGCCCCCCTGGATATGTAGGCAACACCTGCAACACTGACAGAGATGAATGCAGCATTGGTGAGCAGAAAGGCTACTGTTCTTAAACTTCGATACATACACAACATGCGTTTCTGTGCTTTTCAGGATTCAAATCCTTTCCTCTTCATCCTCAGGTACCAACCCTTGTGAGCATGGTGGTCAGTGTGTGAACACTGAAGGCTCTTTCACCTGTAACTGTGCTAGGGGTTATGCTGGGCCACGCTGTGAGCAAGATGTAAATGAGTGTGCTTCGAACCCATGCCAGAACGATGGCACCTGTCTGGATCGCATTGGGGACTACACCTGCATCTGCATGCCTGGTATAATACTTGTGAAATAATATAGTAGCTCGCATTAGTAATGGCAGGAATTATAAAAACTTATTTCTCTCCATTCGTGCAGGATTTGATGGAACCCATTGTGAGATAGATGTGGATGAGTGTCTAAGTTCTCCCTGTCTGAACCAGGGTAAATGTCTGAACCAGGTCAGCCGCTTTGTCTGCGAGTGCCCAGCAGGTTAGTACATATGAAGCTCTTTTTATATGATTTTATGTGCTTTCTGTCAACTAAGAGTAAAAATGTATTTCTCTATGTAGTCCATCTTGTTATTTAATATATGAATTTGTTCTGTTGATGTTCTGTTTTCAGGCTTCAGCGGTGAAATGTGTCAAATAGACATTGATGAGTGTTCCAGCACACCCTGTTTAAATGGGGCCAAGTGTATCGACCAACCTAATGGATACGATTGTGAATGTGCCGAAGGTAAAAGGACATATACATTTAACAAGTAATAATGACTTGGTCCTAATTCTGTTGAGTGACTGCCATTGTCCTTTAAACAGAAAATTGTAAATTATACATTAAACTCAGTTTGACATGCAAACTGTCTGAAATAGTCACATGATCCATGGTGCAGTAGCTGTTGTTAATTTAAGAATACATGTCCTCTCCTAGGCTTCACTGGTTTACTTTGTGATGAGAACATCAATGACTGCGTACCAAAGCCATGCCACCATGGTGTGTGTAAAGATGGCATCGCCACCTTTTCCTGTGAGTGTGAGCCTGGATACACAGGCGTCATCTGTAATATCCAGATCCAAGAGTGCCACAGCAACCCTTGTCAGAACAGAGGACGCTGCATCGACTTGGTTAATGGCTACCAGTGTAACTGCCCACCAGGCACTGGAGGTATGTACCTATTGTGATTGAAGTAAATTCTTGTAGAGTAGATAACTTCATGCTAATTTATTTTTCAAAAAAGGGGTATAATTTAACATGTGGGATACACAAATATCAAAAAAATGACTCTGGAATAGATGATAAATAGTGTATTTTATCTGTTTCACAAGCTAATTAACATCCTTTTATCCTCCATGGCCTAAAAGAGGTGTTTCAGCCATGTCTGTAAAATACTGCGTGCTGTCATTTATTTTGTAGGGTTTCATACTTCAAATTTGCTCTTTTCCACAACATATAAACTCATCTTTCTGAATAATTTGTTTGCCAAATCACATTGATATGGTCCTTTTAGTTTTGTCATACTGGGTAAAACAGCTTGAATTGAATGCATAGACCCAGATCCCTCACATCTAGAGCTTCCTGTATAGCTTTTAAAGTATTGTAGAGTGTAGCACTCGGTGTGTGTAGTAGTCACAAGTCAAGCAGTGCAACCCCACATTACTCTATGGATTAGAAAGCTTAGTTTTGTACAATGTACCACCCTGAGGCCTGGTACTAGGTTCTGTACTGTACTCACTTTACCAAAACTGGTGTCAAGTCACCATGTTGAGTCTCACTTTCAGGTTTCATGCCCTCACTTCCCCTTCTCGGATGCCTTGTTTTCTCTCTGTTCAGTTTTTATCTGTCTCCCCATTTCTGTTTCTGTTATTTCTCTCTCTCTTGCTCTGTCTGACTTTAACAAAAATGCCTTTAATGGTGATCTCTTTATACTATGAATATAATATTCCACTTCTGTAGTAGAGCTTTTTTGTTTTTGTTCACATTTCTCAGTTGTTCCACATTTCTATGGAGTCTTCCTCCCCCTGGTGGTGGTTTATCACATTTTGTAACATACAGTAGTTGATCTTCTACAGTATGTCACAGGGTTGTGCTACTTTTTAAAATCTCAGCAAACATAATATGGACAAAAACAATATGTTTAGATAACCTGACTACAATTATAGTTCTTTTTTTTTTTTTTCTTAGGGCCACACTGTGAGACCAATGAAGATGATTGTGCTAGCAACCCCTGTGGAAATGGAGAGTGCCATGATGGCATTAATGAGTACAAATGTGTGTGTGCCCCAGGTTACGCAGGTATGTTTCTCTAAATTCCAGTAAAATCTGACAGTATTAAATTTTCACAAATGAAGCAGGTTGTAAACTCTATATAACTCTTCTTGCCAATAGGTGATAAATGTGACGTTAACATCAATGAGTGTCACTCTAACCCATGTATGAGTGGTGGAACCTGTGTGGACAAGGTCAATGGGTTCCACTGCCTATGCCCACCCAGCACCCACGGCCCTCTGTGTCTCTCTGGTACCGACCATTGTGCTGCTCAGCCCTGTGTGCACGGAGAATGTATTGAACAGCAACACGGGTATGTTAACATTGAAATGCAGCTCAGTTTTGGTCTTATGTTGTGAGATCCATCAATTTTCATCAAATTCAAGATCCATAAGGTAAAGAAACATTGAGGTTAGTGTAATTCCAGCAGCAAAGTAATTTTTCCTATGTTGTTTTATTTTAATGGTGTTTCCCTTCATGCTGTTTAGATGTCAAAGACTCTGCAGGTGGAAACTTTTGTACATCCTGCCTTGCTTTTTCTTGCCTGCCAAAAGTCCCCTTGTTCTACAAACTGGAGTGTCAGCACAATTAGTTAAATATAATGATACATGTAATAGCCATTCTTTAATTAATACATGAGTCATATAGCCTAAAGGCAGCCTGCTGTTATCATGGTATGTTTTAAGGTCGCCATGGCCATAAACATTTTTTGATTTATGTTTTTTTTGTGTGCGTAAAGGTACCACTGTGCATGTGAAGCTGGCTGGGTGGGACAGCACTGTGAGCAGGAAAAAAATGAGTGCCAGCCCAGTCCATGCCAGAACGGGGGCACCTGTGAAGACAGACACAATGGCTACACTTGTCGGTGCCAACCTGGGTTTAGAGGTAATAAAAGTTTGATTGTAGAATTTAAAGTGTTTTACCTATCAGTCAATACAAATTGACTTTAACAACCACCTATCTCATTAGGTGTGAACTGCGAGAGGAACATAGATGAATGTGCATCTGGGCCCTGTCTAAACCAAGGCTTTTGCATAGATGGTGTCAACAGTTACATGTGCCAATGTAGTCCACCATTCACTGGTTGGTGATATCATATTTCCACCATTTTAACATCTGCTTAATAGCATGCTTTATTTGAAATAATTGAAATATATTTTCATTCACTTGTTTTTGTCATTGTAAAAAGTGTGTGTATTTCTAATACAGGTAAACACTGCGAGTCAGAATTGGCTCCCTGTGCATCTCATCCATGTGAGAGGGGAGGAGTGTGTCATCCATCTGCAGACTACACCTCGTACACCTGTCGTTGTCCTGTTGGTTGGCACGGTATGTCTTTGTTTTGTGTATGAAATATAGCGTTTTATTTTTCGTATGTCTGATTCAGCTTGTGCGGCAGTGAGAGTGACGTCATAACTAAAAAATTTATTACTTCTTGATTTATCCTGTGCTAATATTTGTTGGTTTACAATTGTGTAGGTCAGCGCTGCAGTGAAGACGTGGATGAATGCAAAAGCACACCTTGCATAAATGGTGGCATATGCATTAACAACCAGGGCAGTTACACATGTATATGTCAACGTGGATACAGTGGACGAAACTGTCAGACAGACATTGATGACTGCTCACCTAGTGAGTTTAACTTCACTTTAAGTCCCAAACCACACAAGAAAGAAATTATGAGTTACACATGAATATAAGGCTGGGCAACAAAAACACTGCTCTCCCTCTTTTCCTCTGTAGACCCCTGCCTAAATGGAGGCACCTGTGTGGATGGTGTGGGGAGTTTCTCCTGTGACTGCCGCCTAGGTTTTGAAGGGGAGCGCTGTGAGACAGAGATAGATGAGTGTGCCAGCCATCCATGCAGGAATGGTGCTATTTGCCAGGACTACGTCAACAGCTTTGTGTGCCAGTGCCAACCAGGCTTTGATGGAATCCTGTGTGACCATAACATCAATGAATGCAGTGAGAGGTGAGACGCTTTTTCAGTAAATCTTCCACAATGCTAAGTTGTTCTGTTCTCATGCAGTCTTCATAAAGGATCTCTATTGTATCTCCTGTAACAACCTGAGGGAATTAAGAATGTCTAAATTAAATGTTGACTTAAAGTTGACTTTTTTTTTATATTCATGACCGCCTGAAGAAAATTGAAATATTTACTATGCACTATGTACTTTCAAAAAGGTGCCTAATGTGAGCGCGTGTGTTTTACATTTCATGGTGCCTCCATTAAATTCGTTCTTGCCACAGCATAGCCAGAGACAAATCAGGAGAGAGACATAAGTGTAACGGTAGTGGGGCACACAGTATACACAGACCCTTTCTTGCTGTCTCTGTAACACAGAGAGAATACACTGTGTGAGTTATTAGAACATCCTAGGCTGGCATTATAAAGGGAAATAAATATATGGCTGCTTTTTATAAAAGACACAGGCAGAACCTCTGTGTCCTTCTTCTCAGTTGTTCATTTTTGGGTTTAGCCCCTTTCAACAGCTAGCTGAACCAAATGTGACCTTCTTTAGTAGATCATTGCATGTCTGTGTGGTGTGGATGTACCACATGTTAAGGCAGTGGGTGTGGTAATTTAGGAGGATGTACTGTCAGATGTATCTAAATGAATTTGAATTTTAATATTTACCTGAGCAAATAGTGGATTTATGTAAATATCTAATCAACCACAGAGCATATAATTAAATGAGATTAGATCCAGATTAGATTTTTAATAACTTGACAGCACTTTTTTTCTTTCCTAGTTAATTTTATATTTGTTTGTTCTGCCTCTTAATTCTGAACTTCTTAAAGTGTTTCTCCACAACTGTATGTGTATTGTAGATTGTTAATTAGATACAACCTTTTCTGCCTTTCTCCTCCAGCTCCTGCCTAAATAATGGGACTTGCTTTGATGAAATCAATTCCTTCTCTTGCCGTTGCCGTCCTGGATTTTACGGGGAATTTTGTGAATACGAGCACAATGAGTGTGACTCTCAGCCCTGTAGGAATGGTGGGACCTGCACTGATGGCCTGGGCACCTATCGCTGCACCTGTCCGATGGGATACTATGGACAGAGCTGCCAGGTAATTTGTCTATGTGTTACTGCAAGTGTTCAGAGTGAGCCTGCAGGAAACATGCAAAAGCTTGTGTTGTATGTGTTGAATTTGAAGTAAGCTAAAATATTATATATGATATATTATATTAATATGCAGTATCATCTGTTGGTGCAATACTGAAAACTAACTTCAACTCCCTCTCTATTACTTTGTATGCAGACCCTTGTAAACCTGTGCAGCCAGGTGCGCTGTCACAACGGTGGTTCCTGCTCTCAGACAGGTACCTCATGGACATGCCACTGTTCAGTGGGATGGACAGGAATCTACTGTGATGTCCCAAATATATCCTGCCGTGACGTTGCTGCCAAGAAAGGTGAGCCACTACTCACTGATGAGTTGTTATCAGTGAAAACATGTTATTTACAGGTAGCATAAGGGCATATGCCATTGATATATTGATAATGAATAAATGATGGAGACGAAGATGGTAGAAAAGAAATCCCCCTTTTTTTTTTTTTATACAATTTTTTAAACTAAAGTATACTCTCTTATAAACCATGTATGTAAGTATATATACCTAAAAATTAAGTGTGAACCAAAATCTTACAATAGGAATTAATTATACACATAAAGTGTACAGTATTTATTCACCACATGTTCTTCCTTTTCCAAAAATCCTGTAGGTATTGAAGTGGAGAGCGTGTGTAAAAATGCTGGGCGATGTCATAACGTGGGTAATTCGCACAAGTGTCACTGCCAACCAGGATACACAGGCACCTATTGTGAAGAAACAGTTGATGAGTGCCAGTCAAACCCTTGTCGCAACAGAGCTACATGCAAGGACTATCAGGGGACATACGAGTGTATAGTAAGTTCATTCTCAGCTGTTTGTGTATGTGTGTGTTTAATTTGATGTTATCTATGTTGATGGTAAAGCAGCAACATTTTAGCTAAGGCACACAATAAGCTAACTTCTCTTATTTCATGACTCTAGTGTAAACCAGGTTTTCAGGGGGTGAACTGTGAGTATGATGTGGATGAATGCCACTCTAAACCCTGCCTCAATGGAGGAACCTGTATCAATCTCACCAACCAATTTGTGTGCTCATGCCCACCTGGAACACATGGTAAGTCTGTGCATAGCATAATGCACATGAATACATATAGAGACTACTTAAATTATTAATGATCACCGTTTAAAGGAGTTGAAAAATGCTGTTGTAAATCAGAGAATACCTTCTTGCATTTTATGGAAATATAACATGGCATTGATTGGAGCACATTGCACCATCCCATAAGACCTGCTGCTTTACTAGTTCTTGTATTGAGGAAAATATTGGACATATGATCACTTTTAATTATTTTGTAGGACTCAAGTGTGAAGTGAACGAGGATGACTGTGCCGTCCAAAAGCTTGGCTCCTGGGAACCACGCTGTCTGAATGGAGGACAGTGTGTGGACGGTGTAGGCCGTTACACATGCACCTGCCCTCCGGGATTTACTGGACAACACTGTGAGGGAGATGTCAACGAATGCCTGTCCAGGCCTTGTCATACTCCCGGCAGCTTTGACTGTGTGCAGCTGGTCAACGATTACCAGTGCCGCTGTCGCCTTGGATACACAGGTACATCCAATTTAGCTTTTTACATTTTTATATGTTTTAAAATGAAAAGAAATTCGTGCTGAATAGTGTTTTCATTTGCAATGTTTCAGTAATCCTTGTTAATTATTATTGATTTTCCTGTTGAATGGCTTTTTCCCCTCCCGTTTTTTCTCCAGGCCGTCATTGTGAGTCCATGGTGGATCTGTGTGTGTCTAAGCCGTGTCATAATGGTGGCACCTGCTCTATGAATATGAGCTCAGTTCATGGCTACACATGCTCTTGTGTTTCTGTAAGTTTCGTTAATATCTGACCTTTTCTGGCATTTAGGAATAACACAGTTTCAATTCATTCTCATCTTTTATGCTTGCAATGAGGCTTTACATTTCCATACACTCACAATTTGATCACAGATAGTGTAAACCTGCATTTTCATTAATAGTGTTCTTCCAAGTAACTTGTAGTGTGCCATAAATATAAATATTTATGCTTTTTGTTTAGCTTATGTTTTTGCACACATGCCAGAAACTTTACAGTTTTAACTGGTTTTAAAGTGGGGTGCCTGTAATAAGAGCTGGCTGACGAGAGATTACAATACAATATCAACCACAATTACTCCATTGCTTTGATAGATTCTCGTTCTGAAACTGGCTGCTTTACGCTTTTTTTCTTACTAGTCTATTAGAGTATTATTGATGACTTTGATTAATCAGTCTGATCACAGTGAAGACGTTACTAAGTAAAAATATACAGAGTGACTTTGGAAGATTATAAAGGGGGAGTATGACTGTATTTCCTCATCTTTTTCTTTTGCTCCTGTACTAGAACAATTCTTTTCACACTAAATGCTTGTTTACTCTACACTAACCTCTTGCTCCCTCTCTATTCTCTTGTTTGCTTCAGAGGGCCACACCATGGCTCAGGTATAGTGGAGAAGCAGCAAAAATTGAACCTGCAGTAGATATAGATTAGTTTAGAGGTTTATTCCTTTAAACATCAGCTACAAAGTTGTATTACCTGCACAAATTAAATTGACTGGACTATTATCACACTTCAACAATGTGTTGTGTTTTATAGGGCTTTACTGGGCCAAACTGCATCGAAATAGACTACAGCTGTGCAGAACTACGTTGCCAGAATGGTGGGCACTGCGTGAAATCATCAGTTGGCCATCTGTACTGCAAGTGCCCTGATGGCTTTAGTGGGCCATACTGTGAGGACATACAAAGGTGTCCACAGAAATGCCAAAATGGAGGAACCTGCATCACAGAACCGTCTAAACCATACCAGCACATTTGTCTGTGTACCTCACAGTTCTATGGACGATTCTGTGAGAACAAAAAAATAACCATTGCAACCTGCCCCTATGTGCAGTGTAAGCAGTTTGCAGGGGACAAAGTGTGTGACAATCAATGTAACAACCATGAATGCCAGTGGGATGGAGGAGACTGTTCGCTCAACTGGCGCCAGCCTTGGCTTGACTGCACTGGTGGTGTTCCCTGCTGGAATCTCTTCAAGAATGGACAGTGTGATAAGGAGTGTAACAATGCTGGGTGTCTCTTTGATGGCTTTGAATGCCAGGAGACCCAAGTGGCCTCCTGCAAGTATGTCACTCTGCTCTTTTTTTTTCATTGCTCTTATTGCTGTGATGCACAAATACATTTTAAAGTAAATCAACAAACACTCATCCTCCTTGCACTGTGTTTTTTCAGGTATAGCGAGTACTGCGCAGACCACTATGGTGACAAAAACTGTGACCAGAGCTGCAACACAGAGGCCTGTGGCTGGGACGGTCTAGACTGTTCTATAGACACTCCAGCCAAAATAGCGGATGGCACACTGGTTATTGTGGTCCTGCTGCAACCTGAGGAGCTACTTGGTGACTTAAAAGGTTTCTTGCGCTCACTGGGAGCCCTGCTGCACACTAACCTGCGGGTGAAGTTAGATAAAAATACAAAACCAATGGTATACCCTTACTATAAGGAGCAGGAGGAACGAGGAAGACCTGACCAGAGTGGCAGAAGCAGGCGGGAACTGGAGAAGGAAGTTATTGGGTAAGTATAGCTCATGACGAAATCGTCACATATTTATTAACTCAAAAGAAAGTCTCCAATTATCATTAATTATCTTTGAATTTTCCCACTTTACTGTGCAGTTCTGAGGTTTACCTGGAGATTGATAACCGTGAATGTTCCCAGAGCTCTGTGAACTGTTTCTCCAACACTAATGAGACTGCATCCTTCATAGCAGCAGCACACATAAAGTCTGAACTGCCTTACCCCCTGGTGTCTGTTCGTAGTAAGTAGGCCTCTCACTGGGCACTTTGTGCAATGTAATTGGCATGCTTTTAAGTAAAAACTTACATCACTTAAACACAAGTCAACTAACATTTATACTTGTCTTATCTTCCAGGTGAGCCAACGCAAATGGTGGTAGAACCCCCAGATATTCTGAAGTATGTAGTTGGAGTGTCTGTGGTTATTATTCTGCTTATCCTAGTTCTGGGGATGTTAGCAGCCAAGAGGAAGCACAAACATGGTGTCCTGTGGCTGCCTGATGGCTTCCTGGCAAATAAAAATGACAAGAGGAGAGAACCTGTTGGACAGGACGACTTTGACATGAAGTGAGTGGATATAAGGACATGCATCTTGAATTAAAAGTAAAACGGGGCATATAAAACAAAGTTATGATGAGAACTTATATCAAGAATTAGATATAAGTTAGAATGAACAAATATCCCTCTTATTTAAAATCACATTACAAAGTTGGACATTAAATAGTTTTAACAGCTGAATGGCATCAGTAGAAGGCTGTGTTCAAATCTGGTGTTGGTTCGAATGTTAAACTGAGCATGCACATTGTGTCCTAAAATAAATATTAGTACAATGAAATGTTACTACTGTTGTCACATTACACTGTTGTTACATCAGGAACTTCAAGACCCAGGATGGAGCAATGATTGATGCAGGTCAAAGGTGGCTAGAAGACGAGGCCCCATCCAAGAAACCAAGAGTAAGTGAAAAATAAAGTTGGTGGATCTAAATAATTCAAATTAAATTGAGAACCCTTTTTATGATGAATGGTTTTTGGTTGTTGTGAATGTTTCAAATTCTGTTGCTTTCTTTAGACTGAAGACAAACCTTTGCTGCCCATGGCTATGGATGGAAGTGTTGACCGAAGGGAATGGACTTTGCAGCACCGCAAGGCTGCTGATATCACACTCACACCTCCACAGGCTGACCTGGATGCTGACTGTCTAGATGTTAATGTCAAGGGACCTGGTAAGAAATCGATTTGGCTAATTTTCAGTCATTTGTTATGAATAATTGAGTTTAATTATTAACTACTGTTATTTTAATAATACTTTTTCCGTCTCTCAGATGGTTTCACCCCACTGATGCTGGCATCGCTGCGTAATGGTGGAGGCCCAGACTGCAGCCTGCATGGAGAAGAGGAGGAGGAGAGTGGTGGAGACGAACCAGGGCCGAGTGTCATTTCAGACCTGATCTCTCAGGGTGCTTCACTGATGGCCCAGACTGACCGCACAGGAGAAACTGCTCTGCACCTGGCTGCTCGCTACGCCAGGGCCGATGCTGCTAAAAGACTCCTGGATGCTGGAGCTGATCCCAACGTCCATGACAACATGGGCAGAACTCCTCTGCATGCTGCAGTGGCAGCTGATGCCCAGGGAGTCTTCCAGGTGAGACGGTTGCCTTTATAGTAATTAATTGATACTTCACTGAGGCCTTTCATTGTTACTCATCATGTCTCATGTATCTATGTCCTCTCTCAGATTCTGATTCGCAATCGTGCAACAGAACTGGATGCCCGGATGAATGACGGCACTACACCTCTGATCCTTGCAGCAAGGCTAGCTGTGGAGGGCATGGTGGAAGAGCTGATCCACTGCCATGCTGACATCAATGCTGTAGACGACCACGGTGAGAAAACAGCATTTGTTGTTGCTACCTTTTTCAGATGTCTTAATTTTGTCTTTAAATCTGTGATTGTGTTGACATTGCCGTACTAGTGAAAGGAATCTTGAAAAGGTTTTTAAGCAGGACAAGCCCTCAAATAGTGGTTTATGGCAATAAACGGTAGCCTTTAAGCCATAAAGTGCTCTGATTAGTATCTGAAAAAGCAGTACATACTATGATGTATATATTGATACAGCCACTAAAATGTAAACATATAATTCTGTTTAATGTGGATGTCCTTCTGTGTCCTTTCTTAATACTTGACCATTTTAGGCAAATCTGCTCTGCACTGGGCAGCTGCAGTTAATAATGTGGAGGCCACTCTGGTCCTTTTAAAGAATGGAGCCAATCGTGACATGCAGGACAACAAGGTGTGTTCTTTTGTTTAAAGTTGTGGTTTTTCAATTATTAGTACTGTATCTATAAATACATTGGAGTCTTTGCTAAACCAAGATATTTTTTCAGCACCCTGATAAATTAGGTGTCCCATATGTTGACAGTGAATTTGTACTTTATGACATAATTTTGAATATGGACTGTCATTTGTGATTGCCTCAGGAGGAGACTCCACTGTTTCTCGCAGCCAGGGAAGGCAGCTTCGAGGCAGCTCAAGTCCTCCTTGACCACTACTCCAACCGTGACATCACTGATCACCTGGATCGGCTGCCCCGCGACACCGCTCAAGAGCGCATGCATCATGACATAGTGCGCCTTCTGGACCAGTACAATTTGGTTCACAGTCCACACAACGGGCCCAATCACATGGGTGGAGGAGGAAATGCCTGCATTATGAGTGGAGCGAATGGAGCAGGCTTCATTGGCATGCGCCCTGGCCCACAGGGGAAGAAGAGCAGGAGGGGTGGAGGTGGGGCAAAGGCAGGAGGTGTTGGTGGAGGCGCTAAGGAGCTAAAAGATATGAAGGCAAAGAGAAGAAAGAAGCCTGCTGGAGGAGAGGGGCCAGGGGTAGGAGCCACAGTAGGAGGAGGAAGTGCAGGAAGTACAGGAGGAGGTGGCGTGAATGGTGTCAAGGCAGCAGGAGGGCTTCCAGAGAGCTCTGTCACCATGTCACCTGTTGACTCCTTGGAATCACCACACTCGTACACAGGCGATGTGTCCGCTGCCGTCTCTACCACTGCAAACACCCCTCCCCTCCTGAGCAGCCCCTCCTCCAGACCAATGCTGCCCCCTGTCAGCCACATGCTAGGACAGCAGCAGGGCTGGATGAACATGTCCAAGCATAGCTATAGTGGCCATATGTTTGGGCTTGTACCACACCAGATGGGGGGTTCTCACCCTGGAATGGGTCAACATCACGGTCAGGGCCCGATGCTGACTCCCATGAATGTCACAATGAGCAGAGAGCAGCTGCCGCCTATCGTCACATTCCAGATGATGGCCCCTGGAGGGGGCCAAACAATGATGAAGCAGCCACAGGCAGGGCAGGTACAAGTTGCACAGTCCCAGGGGCAGAACCACAATCAGGGCCATGCCCAGCAGGGGCCCGGCCACCTCCATTGCGCACAGGGTATGATCTACCAGATGCCTGAGCAGATGACACACGGGCTCTCCCACACCCTGCAGCACCCGCACACCGTTGGCCACGGAGGAATTGATAGCCAGTCTCGGCCACTTCCCTCCTATCCGCCCATGCAGAGCCCTGTGGATAAATACCCCACACCGCCCTCCCAGCACAGTTATACCACTGCTGGCTCAGAGGGAACCACCCCTGGCCACTCTGCCCACCCACCCAGCGAGCATCCGTATCTCACCCCCTCACCCGAATCCCCAGACCCTTGGTCTTCCTCTTCACCCCACTCCAACTCGGACTGGTCTGATGTCACCACCAGCCCCACTCCTCTGGGGAACCCCCACCATGCGCTGCCGTCATCACGCCACACACACATTCCAGAACAGGTGCAGCTGCAACCACAGTCGCAACAGATGCAGCAAGCCTCTCAGCAGCCTCAGCTCGGAAACATGCAGGTGTTTGCGTAGGTCAACCAGAGGAAAGCATCAAAAGACTGATCTGGTTAAATGACAACACAAAAGAACTGCAATGCTTTTCCTGTTAATTCTCTATGTTCTTTATAAAAATTGCCTATTCTGTCATAATTTTCCTCCTCTTTGCACTTAAGAAAACTGTTTATAGATTCTAAAATGTAATTGAGTATTATCAGCTAGAAATCAAAAGTTCTCAGTACCAAAAAGCTGTTTCCTTTTGCTGTGTAGTTGCTTTGATCCCAGTTGAGCATCCTCTGCTTTCTATTGGCTGAGTCAGGACATGTTACTCTCTCTTTGGCACCCAAGCATAAACTGTTAATTGAGGGATCATCGAGAAACTACCGACCAGATGGTACCATATCCGAAAAACAGACTATTGAGATGGACGCTGACGCAGCACTGTGGACGTTCTGCATTGATATTGTCTGTTTTGGACATCTGCTATTTGCTAAGCTTGTCAGTACTAACTCCTCAAAACCATTCACTCTTCTTTTTGTAATACGACGTCTTATGTGCAGTTGATGCTTTAATTCTCAAAGCAAAACTTACTAGTTGTTGTCTTATCACTTCTAATTCATGCAGTCTGTTTTTAATGTGCTAAAGGGGGAATTTTAGAAAAGGGTGTTGCATGATTAGAAAGACAAACACAAAGAGAATGACGTTTAAAAGGTTCATTTAATGCAATCTTTTCTTGCGCCTGTTAGGTGCAGTGTGATCAGTGTATTTACCATGTTTCAAAGACAGTTGCTGTTACAGAAATACAGATTTTATTTGAAAACCAAATCAGGGTTTGTATGGACACAGTCACATGCTGTCTTGTGATTTCTCGTCACAGATGGCGCAGCTATACTTTCTGTTTTGTAGAGGGATTAATTCAGAAGCTTGACAAACTTTATGCAAACACAAACACAGTTACTGTTTTGTCATTGGGTTTCGTTTGTTGTACGATGAACTGTATATAGACTTACAGCACATTCTCCTTGTTATTGCTGAGCGTTTATTTGGCAAAGATGTGTTGAGTTTTGAAATATCTCTTTGTTTTTATATGAATACTATTGGCACTTCTCGAATGATTCTGAATGTTACAGAGGTGCATGTTTTTACTTTTTAACCTGCCACTTTTAAATAGTTTCTCTTCCAAAATCATTTAATCAGTTTTTACCTTTTGCTTAACCACAATCAGTGTATCTCTGCAGCTTTCTTTTTTTTAAATGGTCATGATTCATATACCAAGTCTAGAGGCGATAAAGGTGAAATGAAAGTATTTTTTTTTTTTCCATCTTCCTTCTGAAAGGTGAACATTGAGCAGCTTTGTGTTACTGCTCTGTGAACACAGACAATCAAACACTGTTTTTTTTTTTTTGTTTGTTTTTTTACTTTAAAAAGAGGAAATCTGTTTCTACAAGACCAAATTTTGTTATGTTCAGCCAAAAATTTACATAATGTCCAAATTTCAGGTGTGTCCTTGTCTGTAAAAGTGAAATGCAAAAAGTCAAAGCAAACAAGTTTCGTGTCAATAAATGTTGCCTTTGTTTCCCGTTACTACTGTCGTTTTCGAAAAATTAAGGGGTATGATTCATCAATATTCCCAGTGCCGGACACTTTCTCTCTCTCTGTACTATGATGTCCCTACAGTTTCACAAACACTTTTGCTGTTCATTGAGGTACAGCGCACAATGTTGTTTTTAAGCACTGTGCATGTCAGTTGCCGTACATATGCAAGGCCATGTGTCTTATGTTCTGTATATAAAATGTTTTTATTGTACTTTCTTATGTTAACCAAATAGCATATAATTTACATGTCATATGAAGTAGTTGTCACCAAGTTTGTATGAGGTAGAAGACTAAAACTGTCATAAGTTTTCTTTTGGAAAACAAATGATCAACCAAATGTGCTTACCGAAATAAAACCCAAATCTCAACAAGTTTTCATGTTTGTGTCTTTATTTTTATTGTTTTTGCAATTGATAGCCATTGGAATATAACATGTTCAAGACATTAGCTTGATTCCTTACATACACCTGGTTCCTGGATGTTTCGCGTATAGGTTTAACTTATTCTACCAATACAACAGAACAGAGTGCAGTTTTATTGGATAGACTGAAAAGATATTTATATTATAAACTCTGCACTGTCTTGGAGAATCACATGATTTACTTTTACTGTTTCACGTAACTTTTGTTTAAATTCCAAATAAATATCTACAAGATTTTTACACTTCAAACTCCGTGAAGCAGATAAACTTTGACCTCACTCCTCCACATCTTAGTATCCAGCGGAGCGGTGCTGTTTGTTTCCGGGGCAGCAGGGGGCGCAGTGTCTCACGGAAAGTGTCGAAAACAGCCGAAGAAGAAGTCTGTACACGGAAATCATCCCGGACTTTACATGCATGTCATTCTTTCCGTTCCACCGATGTATAATTCAGCCTTTTATCTAGCTGCTACTGAAATGTTTGTGAGTGTTTCGACAGGCGGTGTGAAGATAAGATAAGAATAATGAGCGTTTCTCAGCGGACGGTACAGAACCAGCGAGGGTCAATGGACGCCAGGACTTGAAGTGCTGCTGTTTTGACAGCTGGGTTGAGCCTCCGGTACCTGGTCTGAGTCTGTCTGACTGAGGGAGCCGCTGGGATCGGACCAGACCCGAGGTTTAAACCCTCAACCAGACGCTTATTTGATTTGGAGACACATATATTCGCCTGGGGGACTGCTTTCAAAGCGCCACTGAAGCAAAGGGAAACAGGTGAGAGCCGCTTCCTGCTTTTCTCCCCAGTGTTTTTGTCTTTGAGTAAAAAATGTCTTGATGCATAAAAATCTTCTTTCTGAGCTCGTTGTGATTCTGGGTTTAGTTCTCAGCGACACTCACATCTTCACTGCTTGTCCCGTAAGTGTTACGTCTATCTTTGTCATTTTTCTTCGACCAGTATCTCCCCGACCAGTGGCCATGGCTTCATCCCGGCTGAAGTACCTCTCTCTGGGCGTGTTGGTGTTCCAGACCACCTCCCTGGTGCTCACCATGCGCTACTCCCGCACCCTGCAGGCTGAGGGCCCCCGGTACCTGGCCTCCTCAGCTGTGGTGGTGGCAGAGGTCATGAAGATCCTGGCCTGTGTGCTGCTGGTCTTCAAGGAGCACGGTTAGTGTACATGGACACAAGCTCAGATTGTTCTACAAAAAGGACACTCTCTTACTACAGAAGCACCTTTTGTTTCTGGATTTATTTACATTAGATCCCTGTAGACACATGTTACTACTCAACAGATGCTGTTAATAATAATAATAAAGATAATTATATTATAAGCCTAACTTCAATAAGGTCAGATCTTATACATGTATAATGCTGCCAAAGCTTGAATATACAGCAGAAGCAATTTGTTTCTTATTTAGAATGACTAAATCACCTTGTGTCTTTAGTAAAATTGTAATACTGTGATAAGATTTAAGGAAAATATAAACTACAATAAGGTTAGATAATGAGTTCAAATCTGAGCTTGTAGTGGCTAAACTATTGTGCTGAAATGACTAATCAGCTGGTTTGTCTACAACTACGGTCAAACAGTAGATGTTGTGTCACAGGAGTAAGCTCAGATCATTTACTAGGCTATGAAGCATTTGGGACAGCACAGTGCTGTAGCAGTGGTTTAGTCAGCACTGTCACCTCACAGCGAGAAGGATACAGGTTTGAATCCACAGGTTGCCTGGTTGTCTTCCTGTGCATGTTCTCCCTTTGTCTGCGTGGGGTATTTCCGGGTTCTCCGAGTACTGTGTCTTCCTTTCTTTTTTTACGTTAACTGGCGAATCTAAAATTGCCCATAGGTGTGATTGTGATTGGTCTGCCTTTCCCCACCTCTTACCCAATGACAGCGCAAACAGTACATGAATCACATATTTGCACATTTCCTTGTTTAAACAGACCTACGAGCTATAACCTGACACTTTATAATAATCCACAGTCTATCAATATAGATGTGAATCTAGATGATTATTTCTTTGACACGTGAGATCATAGGCTCTCATGCCACAGCTCTGTCAGCACTCGTATGAGTAGACTCAAATTATAATATCCAATATCACTGCATAGACTTTTAACAAAATTATATTAAATTAGATATTTCACTTTACACTACACACCTACTACAACTACAAGGGCTGTAAAGAGTGCAGTCAGAATTTAAACTGGACAATACAGCACCAGAAATTGAGTACTTAAATTAGGTAATTCATTAGGTCAGTGTGAGACAACAAAGTTTTACAACATAATACTGCTAAGTAAACTCAGAGTAGCTTCTTGTTCTGTTTGCTGTGTTACTAAAAATTCAAAATGTTTGAGAATTGGAAACAATTAATTAAAAATGGAAACAAAACGGGCACTTTTCAAGTCAGCTGGTTTGGCCTCTTAATAAAATGTCCAACATGACTCCATCCCCCTACTGTGACCTTCATAATAAACATTTAATAGAATTATCACCTTTCAGACAAACTGGTAAAATGTAACTTTGTAAAAGTAGAATTTGTGGCAGAGCTGCTGTATTAGACTGTTGCATTCGATTGTACAGGTGTACAGTGGTCGTAGGGTCGATGTCTTGCTGTCTAACGTGTGTGTTTTCATTCTTCAGGCTACAACATGCGAGCTCTGAACAGCATCTTGCGTCAGGAGATTGTTCACAAACCTATAGAAACACTGAAGCTGGCGATCCCTTCGGGGATCTACACCCTGCAGAACAACCTGCTTTACGTCGCTCTGTCCAACCTGGATGCAGCCACCTACCAGGTACAGCAGAGGACAGGCTTAGGAGACAAGCGACTGTGTGAATCACAGTGACTCACAGTATGATTCAGTGTGACAATCCCAGGAGCTCATGTGTCTTTGTGATCCTTTTTGCAGATAGCACATCGTTTTTGTTCACAGATTATTTCGTTTTCTCACCTCGTTTCTATCAGGTGACGTACCAGCTGAAGATCCTGACCACGGCTCTGTTCTCAGTGTCCATGCTGGGCCGCAGGCTGGGCATCTACCAGTGGCTCTCTTTGCTGATTCTAATGGCTGGAGTGGCTCTTGTGCAGGTCCAGTATAACTTCAAGTCTCTGAGTAGTTGCATTATATTTGATATATGATAGACTACATACAATAAAACACACAACAAGAGTCTTGAGGCTTTTTTGAACAGTCTGATAATCAGACTGAACTGCAGTTTACGCTGCTTATGCCTGATATCAAATTGAGAGACTTTAAAAAACATGTTTTTTTGTTTTTTTAATGTAAGAGTCAAATGTGGCCAGTTACGTAGGTGTTCACTTTTAAATTTTAATTATGCATGTACTATTGGAAGTTTGCCTGTGTTTTATTTTATTTTTTTTATTATAATCAGATCCTTCTCCTTTATGTGGCCAGGCAGGAAGAATAAACTCTTAATCTCAGTGGGATATAAAGGTTATATAAATAAAACAAAATCACGAGGCCTGAACTATAGCGTTGACTAAATATTGGTTATGAGAATGATTAAGTGTCAAAAAAGGGAAAGACTGTTGTGGTAACACCTCCTCCTCCACCTTGGCAAAACAAAGAAACTGCCTGACAGCGAGTATTACAGTGGATGTGATCTTACCGCTGACTGAGCCCGTAGAGAGAAGCACAATGGAGGGGGAGGACGCGATGCTACACATTCATATAGCTACATGATCATTGGATGGCAACATTACTGTGCAGGAATGTGTCTGTGGGTTAATCATGACTTTTACTGAAGATTACAGATTTTCACATCAAATATAATATTAACACACGTCCATACACGACTATGAGCTGCAAACAAAGAAGCACGTCTCAGTTTTCACAGTTTTTGTGCTCCTAGTTCTCACTCAGGAAGGTTCGCGTAGGGGTGTATTGAGGAAATAACAATGGGGAAAGCAAACAGCATCATGTTTCAGAAATGATTAACATATTGAAGTGATTTTTATCTAAGAATATCTCCACTTTGTTCTGTGATGTTAAATATCTTCACAAACACACATTTGTTTTACTCAAACAAAAAGTGCAGTGGCTACAAAATCCTTCTTACACTGCACAGACTTTTTTTTTTTTTTTTTTTTTGCATTAACAACTATTTTTTTGCTTACTGCGGCACATACTGTAACACAGGTACTTACACTCTGCAGTATTTTTACGACTCTGCAAATTTGGGAAGGTGCTTTTCAATGAATTTCAGGTACTCAGGATCAGGGATTTAGAGAAAGGTTGAAGCTTGAGATCTTGTGGGTTTAATTTGCACCTATAAAAAAACAATTGTTACAGGGAGTCTGTTTCAAAAGTTGACAGTGAATATTGAAGCTCAGTGTTAATTATAATCCACGTGCTTCTCTTGTGCTTGCAGTGGCCCTCTGAGTCTGCTC
Source organism: Anabas testudineus (assembly GCF_900324465.2). Lineage (NCBI taxonomy): Eukaryota > Metazoa > Chordata > Actinopteri > Anabantiformes > Anabantidae > Anabas > Anabas testudineus. The sequence goes on along the minus strand of NC_046613.1, from coordinate 10,360,995 downwards.
CGGCCACAGAGAAGGAGACGCTGTCTGCAGGCTCCCAGTTTGTCGGAGTGACTGCAGTTCTGGTGGCGTGCTGCTCCAGTGGGTTCGCTGGTGTCTATTTTGAGAAGATCCTTAAGGAGAGCAAACAGAGCGTCTGGGTCCGCAACATCCAGCTAGGTCAGTAATCATCAAGCAGTCGTATCAAGCCACTCATCAGTCAGTCCTGAGCGTAATACCAGCTACTGTTCCCTGAGTGATGCAAGTCTATCAACAGGAACGTAACTCTGTGAGACGTAGTTTGTAGGAAGATTACAAAAAGCCCCCATTGCCATTTTTCTGAGGCAAGGTACAGGTTCCTTTCTTCCTTGCACAAAGAGACCCAGCTGGGTTCTTTACCTCCAATACATTTCTGTTAAGATGAATGTTCCTGTCAAGTTTATTTTTACCCTGGAAAGTGTGAGGCATGTGGTAAGTCTCCTGTGATTCCTGGTGTGAGCTTGGAGCTTTTTCATCTGCATTAATTCCTGGAGACTAGGCAAAAGCATTGAAGAAATGCAGTGTGTGTTATTTATTTTTTTATGTGTGTGTGTGGGTGTTAGCAATTGTAAACGTGATACAACAAAATAGAAAATGTAGGAAATTGAATTATGTCATTTCACGAGCAAGGACGCCAAATATTTCTGTTTTATATGACTGTTAGTTGCATATTTCTGGCTTTTGAACAGTTGCTCTGACAAAAAAACAACAACAACAATTTGAAGATGTCACCTCAGCTAGGCTCTTTCACTCACATTGGCACTCTGGCCAATATCAGTGTCTGTCACACTAGTTTTTGTTATTTGTTTCACACTATTGACACTTCTGAGACCTCTGTCCGTGGCTGATCCAATATGATGATTTGGCATGACTGTGTCAGTGAGAGAGACCATTCTGATTGGTTGTTTAGCTTAGCCAAACAGTGCAGCAACCAAAAGTCCAAGGGCAGACAACACCAGTGCCATCTGCAACTTCTCATCAGATAAATTCTCAATTAGAAAGCCTTAAACTGCCTTTTTAAGCCAGAGTGCTGTGAAAATGTAGCTTTGTTTATTGTTAGTATGTCCACAGTCCTGGGTTTTCTTCTTTCTGTTATGGGAAATACGCATTTAGTTAAGATAGCATAAAGACTGAGTTTGGGGAAACAAGAACATTTTTCATTTTTGGCATGTTAGTGGTCTGAAAAACAAAAAACTGAAACACAAAGTGACCAATGATTGTCTAAATAAATGACTCTCCACTTTCTGTATGTTTTAAATTCAAACAGTTTATGCTGTGAAATGAATTCCTGTCGATCTTTGTCTCACTACGTTGTCACGAAAAAAGACGAGTCACTGTACAGTTGACATCTGTGACCCATGTTTGCAAAATAAGTCAGCGATAGAAGAGACATCAGATTACTCATCTGCTGCATGTAATGTACACAGATTTACAGTAACCAAGTTAATTAATCCCATGTAAACTCATTCCTGGATTACCTGCATTAGAGAGACCTCTCTCAGAAACCTGGTTACTTAAGTGCATGTAAAGCTGAAGGATGGAAGGAACTGGGGATCTGAACTACTGATCCTGGAATAAGGGGATGATCCTTTCTGTTATCTGAGCCATAGCTACCCCTGTCCTAAACTGTTAAAGCTTTATTTTGATCAGCACATTTGAATTGTGTTTAGCTTTGCTCATTTACGTATTGTGTGCATATTTCCAGGGATGTTTGGTCTGGTGTTTGGTCTTGTTGGGATGCTGGCCTACGATGGGGAGAGAGTGAAGGAGTCAGGAATGTTCCAGGGTTACAACACAGTCACCTGGATTGTTGTGGCACTGCAGGTAACCCTCACTCCACCGACAGTGATTCTATATGTATTTCCCAACAAAACTGTCACAAACATTACCAAGCCTCTGGGCTAGCAGGAGACTCTCTAATTTCGAGGATCAGATTCTGTGTGCCTTACAGGTCATGCCTCTGTCCATCTGTGTCTGCGTGTTTGTTGCTTTTCCAGGCGCTGGGTGGTCTAGTCATAGCAGCGGTCATCAAGTATGCAGACAACATCCTCAAGGGCTTTGCTACATCCCTCTCCATCATACTGTCAACTCTTATATCATACTTCTGGCTGCAGGACTTCGACCCGACGAGGTACAGAAAGCAGTCACTGTGTTTCCCTCTGTGTCTACTCTGTATATTTTTTATTTTTGTATTTCTTAACCACCGCTTGTTAATCCAATAATGTCTGCTGTTGTCCACAGCGTGTTCTTCCTGGGGGCCATTTTGGTCATTGTGGCCACTTTCCTATACGGCTACGAAGGAAAGCCTCCCTCCAACCCCAGCAGGGCATAGGACACTCATGGCTGACATGATAGCAGAAGTAGGAGGCCCTGTTAAAGCATGAAGACAAGCAGGGGAGAGAAGGACATAGATTTAAAAAAAAAACATTGTGAAAACAAGAAGGAGGAGCAGAAAGTGATAGCATAGAGATACTGTAGTAGAAAGCGAGGCGATAAAGCAGGTTGTGAATAGAGGACAAGAGAAGTAAAAGTAAAAAAGGAGATTAAAACAGCAAGCACAAAACTGTGATGAGTCTCACACACCAAATGTGCCTCCGCTGGGAAGAGTAACCAATGAGAAAAGAAAACTGTGGTGAAACAGGCTCAGAGTGTATGTTTTTCTTTTTTTCCTGTAACTGCTGTAGAGGTAATCTCGACTGCCACACCTCCAGAGTTGAAGAGCTATTGTTGATGGGACCTGTTGTGTTTAAGGAACCTGTTTTACCGGCAGTGCTACTGCCACGCCAATCACATCTATACATTAAAGCATTACAGAGGCATGCAGGCATGCAGCACTTTTTAAATCTCGTTCTTTGCCGCATTTTTCAGAACTAGCGCGACTTTAGCCCAAACTGTTGACTTGTCACCTCATGCCCCACTTTAGCCTCTAAAAGCACATTTCGGTCCAGATTCAGGCACCGCAAACTCTAAAGCTGTGTGCAAGTCGTAGTTTAGGTTGTGAATGGTGAAGGTTAACTTTGGGTTTGGAGCATGCTGGGATTTGTGCACACTTTAAGAGGCCTCCCTCCCTGCGAGGCACAAGTCGGGGCCAAAAGCTTATCAGGGGCCTTTAGGCTGTGGCGGCTGCAGTGATTATAACAAGTATAAGTTATAGCTCACGTGTTGCGTTTTGTTTAGCTATTTTTAGAAACCATTTTTTTGTTGCCAGGCAACATATAGTCACTGGGATGTCTTTGATAACATAAACAGTATTTCTTTTTCACTGTACAACTCCGGTCTGTCTAATCTGGATGTATTAATGGAATACATTAATATGACATTTCAGAAATAGTTTCTTAGGCTGTAACAGGAGGGATTATTTAATGATTTAGATATTTGAAGTGGAAAGGACACTTTGATTATGTGGGGATTTGATTTTCTATTAACCTTTGGTGCAAATAATTCACCACCTTTTAAATTGTAACCTATAAATCTAAATGCCTTGACTATCTAGGTTATCAATTCATTTATTAGGCTTAAGTTTAAATTACTTTCAAAGCCACTGATTATTAGTATCTGACTCTTCATGTCCTGTGCTTGTGTAACAATATATTCTGTTCTTTCTGTGGCAAAGTAATCAAAAAATGCTGAATGTGAGAAAGTAACCTGACTGTATGATTTGACTGGTGTTTTACTTCTGGAACTACTTCTGTTTTTCATGGGATAAAGCGGGTATAATTAATAACTTTATTATTTGAAGTACCAATATGTGAATCTTTTATAAAAGAGAAATGTTTCCTTTAACCTTCTTTCAGTGTGTTATTGCGTCTGCACCAAACATTTACATTTTATATTCTGTATTGATTCAACATCAACTTTGTCTGATTTCATATCTGTCGCGACGCTTCAAAACAGCAAACTACGTCATACGAACAAATTCACACTTTGATGCATTTGACATTTTGTTTTAATGACTTTTAAAAACACTGCATGCAAAATCCAGACAGTCTGAGAGAAACGACTGCAACATGGCCGAGTTTTACGCCCTTCACATTGTAACACTGTAAAACACCATTACACAGTCATTTTTAAAGAATCACTGCATTAAAATCCGGTCAATCAGCAAAACAAGTAGGTATCAACAAGTCAAGCTCCTCACAAAGGGCTGTCTGCTGCTCTACCCTCTTATCCTCAGGCACATCTGTTACTGTAAAAGACACTTGAGGCCCTGATACACACAGATACCAGACTGTGTGACCTCTTGGTCAAGTATAAATGCATGTTAACACTTTATTTTAATACGGGCAATGTGTGTGAAAAAAGATTTCAACTTTGTTTCACTTTATAAAAGCCTCAATTCTCCGAATAAAATCCCAGACCAATAAAGGTCACCCAAAGTTTCTCCAGTTCAAAGTGCTGCTCTAGATTTTTCCCTTGATTGTCAACGTGGGCTCTCATGCTATTTGCCTCACACTTCACTGTCATGGCTACACTAGGCATGTTGTTAAAATATCCAATGTCCATGTGTCTCTACGTAATGAGTGTGTTGCAGTACACAAGCAGAACAGTCCTTCAGGTGATCATTGCTCTAGTATCTAGCTGAGGTGTGTATGTATGTGTGCAAAGGCTCGTTTGGTTTGCACCAAGAGTAATGAGCAGCATGGGTTAAGGAACGTGGTTACATCCTCCGTCTCTCTTCATCTCTGTCTTATGTGGACCAGCTCAGCAGTTCCATATGACCTGTTTTACTGGCCCACTGTGCGCTGAGTGTGTACGAACAGAAATACACCAAACAGACCTGCCTGTAAAACAATAAGCAACATTGTCAGCATCATATTCTGCAAGCAGCGCTCTGGGTTCGGGTCATTTTCAGTTGTATGCCTTTAGAAAAAGATACCTTTTAAAACATACTGTATAATGACACAAGAGACTGTATGTATAACCAATCTAAAGGGTCAGTTCATCCAAATGCCAGGGAGTACAGTTCTGAGGTTTAACAGAGCACTTATCTGATGATTTCAGTGCTGAATCTTTAAAACTTTTAATCCTGCCACAGATCCTAAAATACCTTAATAACAACCTAAAAAAGGGACAAACACCTCGTTCATGGACTGAGGCAATAACAACAATGAGGGGTGAAGGGTAAGATAATCTGAACTAACTGACCTAGAAAGCTAAGTTTAACCCAAAGAAGAAAACATTATTTGTAGAACTTTACGCACAATTGACCTTGTGAATAAAAAAAAATATCAATGCCGCGCTCATCAGCCTTGATGCAGAAACTGTGTTTGATTGAGTTGAGTTGGCTTACTGATTTCAAGTATTACAGAGATTTGGCTTCAACGAGCAGTCAGTGAAACATTTTACATCACTAAATTCATCCTCCTCAGCCGGAATAAGAAACAATGGGCTTCTCTCTCTCTCGACCTATTAGGTTACAAAGAGGCCTGCCCTTTTTTGCACTATTCTTAGAACCACTGGCTACAAGACAGAAGTGAGAGATTTATAGGATTTTAATATGTGATGTCAAAAATAAGACACAGTTGGGCTATTTGTGGATCATATTTTACTTGCTCTTAGAGACCCAGAGAGAAATACCGTATATTTAAAGTGATGTTTCTGCTAAAAAGCATTTGGTCCAACCTGCACAAGATTCAAATATTAACCTTAAGCCTGATACCAAATGCCGACCTGCGAAGTAGATCATTAATTGGACTGTCCCTTTGTTAAATAACTATATGTTACTGACACAATTTGATATGATATTAATTACTTCTTGGGCACACTGAATCCGTGGACTAAGTTATCCATCAAGGAATGGTTGATAAAATATGACAAAGGCTTTGAACTCTCTGGTTTGGATTTGTGGTTTCAGCAGATAGTGAACCTAAGCTGGTCCTACCTCACATGTTTACAAATGCCTACACGATTAATGATACTAAACAACAGATTTCAGGAATATACAATTGAATTAAAACCTAAATGAAAAAAAATCTGACTATGTGCCAGACAGATATATGTGGAAGAATATGGGAAAGAAAAATTAAGACTACTGGATTTCAAGTCTTGTTAAGAGTGAGTTGGAGGAACCCAGTGAGATACTTTATGACTGCAAAATTGAAATTTTCCCCAAAGGGATGAACAGGGACAGGGTAGATGCTGGAGGCAATGTGGAGGTAAAATGGATGACCCCTTTTCATATTTTCTAGTCTTGCCCTTCAGTCATTTCATAATAACAAATTGCTAATGAAATACTGGAATAACGTATTACTATTATTTATTATATATTGTTATGTTATTTATTTACTATATATTATGATGATTTGTTTTCCTTTTTCACATTTATGACATTATGTCCTGGCAAAATCACAGATAGCCTTGTAACATGGGAATATTTTGATAAACTCCTCATGGCTCTGAGGAAAAAAGCCATGATGTAAAAATGGTTACAGCCAAATACACCAACAAAGAATGACTGGATAACAACTGTCAACGAAATAAAACAAATGAAAAAACTGAAACTGAGACATGGCCGATACGCAAAATACTGGACTAACATTGCACCTGTCTCTGAAATACTCTTTTCCTGCAGTATATGCACATAATGTTGCCCGTATCAACCATTTGTTTTCTATTCATCGTTTTTCACTAAAAAACAATATAATTATTCGTGGTGCCCTGAGGATGAACTATAATGCCTCTAAACTTACTGACAACCATCAGGTCCGTATTTCTCTGTTATTGGTTTATCAGTGAAAATGGAAAGTATGCATTTGTAATCATTTGTGCTAATTATCAAATGTTGTAATGCTAAACTTCTGCCTCAGAGAGCCGCTAGCATGGCTGTAGATTCTTCATATTAGTTAATAGTTGAAAACTTGGACAAGTAAAATTCCCCAAATCTGCACATCTAGATGCAGATAATAATAAGAAGCAACATTTTTGCAAATGAGGGTGACTGATCCTTGAAGTCTGACATAAATACAGCTCTTTTTTTTTACAACAATCTTCATCAACATACACTGAGTGGAAAAAAAGATCCAAGCAAAGAGGTCTACTGTTTGTCCTGCTGCAGCTACTATTTGATCACTTTTAAAATAAAGCAAACTCGCTTCTTTACCTCAAAAATCTGATTAGATGAGACATGTGCAGGGTAAAATCATGTTTTTTACTGTAGAAGGCCGTCAACAACACAGGCATCGCTGGCTTTCCAAAGGCAGGGAGGGAGAAGCTTTGCAGCTTGGATGAACTGGCAAAATATGCAGGGCTTAATTTATGACCGTGTGTATGACTAAATCCAAACTGTGCTTTCTGCAGCTCTGATGATGCAGGCGTGTTGTTTTTCGAATCGTAGTTTTAAAAGGACCTTAAAATGCAACGTAATCACAAATGATGAATGTGTGTGTGTGTGTGTGTGTGTGTGTGCATGAAAGAGTGTGAGGCAGTCTGGTGTGACAAAGCAGCAAACCTGGACACAACCCTGGGCTCAATTATAGAAAACACAACACACACACACACACACACACACACACACACACAACCACAAACACAAACACACATGCTTGCGCACCCACACTCACACCATCCGGTAACATTTCAGGTGATATTATAGTTCTCTCTGTCCTTTGTGAATGAACCCCACAGCAGTGCCAAGCTCCTTGGACCTGTGTGACACGTAAGCACTTACACCTTTCCTTGGTTACACTCTTACTCAGCACTTTAGAGTACAGACCAGGCCGGGATCATGTCATCATTAAGGCTGAAGAACCTTTTTAAAACAGGGTCTGTGTTTAGGCTTGATCGTTTCTTCGTAGGCCTGAGTAGCTACAGTACAGGTTTGTGTGACTTTCCAACCCTGGTGATGGGTTTTCAGAAAGGCTTCACTCAGTTGTGCTGGACTGCAGTAAAAGCCTGAACACCCGACAGCTCACCAGAAGTAGGGGCAGACATACTTTCTGGGTCATCAAAGGCAGGGGTGGGAGAATTAAGGCAGTTGTCCCCTCAAGTTTTCACATGCAAAAGACTGCTACTCTGATTTATGCCATCAACAGTTCTTAGGAGTCTCAGCCTGCTAATAGATCCGAAGTTCCACCTGATTATCTGTTTTGCCGTTTCGCTGCAGAAGTGGCCCGCTCTGATATGACATAACAAATGGCCAATCAGATGCTTTCAGTGCCCTACTTGGGTGGTATGACGACGAGCGGAGGCCCTCTCCTCGGCCTCCACATCAGAACCTGGGCATCGTTGGCGTTGGGCCTCCCCATGGCGTTGGGTGGAATGGGCTCCATGCGTGTCAGTACCCGAGGTTGGTCCTGGTGCACCCGGCCCACCAGCCTGGCCCTGGAGCCCAGAGGCAGAGATGGATCCACCGCAATATCAACCTTCATCCTCCACTTGATGGTGTGAAGCAAGATCTTTTCCTTGGACGTGGTGTTGAGCGCCACCAGCCAAGTGGTGAAGCTCTGGTCTCGTTTGATGTTAGTCAGTAAGGGCGTGTTGGATTCGCTGACTGGCACAGCCCAGGTGACGCTCGGGTAGAAATTGTCGTTCATGCTGACGATGAAGCGGGATGGCTTGGACGTGGGTCCAACAATGGTAACAGTCTCCGTTGTGTTCCCGTACCAGGGGTAACTCACGCCATCTGAGTCACTGATGGCCCTCACCAGGCCTTCTCGCAGCTGAGGCAGCTCCCAGCTCGACCTGGAAGGAGACAGGAAGTATGAGACTGGAAACAAGGAGAATTCTGGGTAACTGTGTGCAAAAACACAAGTCTGACTCTGTTCTATTCTTTTTATCCCAGAGATGAGCTGACGCACGTTTTGTGAATTTTATCATGTAATCACTAAAAATATCTACTCCAGACCAGAGGGGCAGGGTGACAGGTAGTGCTGACACTGGATTCATCTACTAGTTAATCAACAGGAATGTCTAAGGCTACTGTCAGTTATCAAAATCATTTAGGCAAATCAGACAAAACTATCAAATATTCTTATTTTTCAGCTTCAGCCTTTTTTTAAACATATATTTAAAACTTTTTTGTTTGGGAGGGGGGGGGGGGCTGTTGTTTGGTAAAATCAAGCAATTAGGAGGTGTCATCACGGCTGCTGGTAAATTACAATGGTAATTTTTGGTAATTTTGTGCAAAGAATTGACAGATTAATTGAAGGAGCCATCATTCACTTTTGTTCCTAATAACAGGTCCAGATTTCAGTTTGCTTACAAATTGAGTTTAAATTTTTTTTTTTTTTTAAAACAAGGCAAAAACAGAAGTTTAAAAAAATGGTCTATAAGACAGGAGCTTGCAATGAAACAATAGCTGGCTGCAAATGGTATGTGCTTTTTCCGTGGGTCAGTGGATTATCATCATCTTTGTGTTGTGTCAGTGTAACAGCTTTTGTCATGTTTGTCAATCTGCTGACACCCCACCCTAAACCCCATCCCCTCACCCCCAACACCCACCCAGCACAATAAACACATCAGGATTAAACACCCCCTCACACTTGCCTTCCAGATAATGTGTGTGTGCGTCTTGTGGGGGTGTGGGGGAGGATATGTCTCCGTGGGCACATTTTGAGTGTGAGAGCAGCAACTGTTGTTTAGCTCCTCTAATAGCAGCTTTTCTATTTAGGTGCCAAAGTCACAGGAACAGAATCTGTCGGTGGGCGTTTGAATGAAGGAGGCTGACAAGCAGTTAACCTGCTGCGTGCACAAATGCTCCTCTACGGAGCTCTGTGTGATGCGCAGGCACGAACACGCACTTGCACTTGAGTGTGGAAGCATGCATTCAAACCTTCATGTATCTGAAAAGCACGTCACAGGGATGCAACGGGGACACCGGTGGACACAGGTGTGAACTCACATGCCGATGTCTCCGTAGGTGTTGTAGAATTCCATCTGAGTGCACGCCTGGATCCAGCCCACCACCCATGTCTCGTTGCGCGCAATAGGGGGCATCACAATCCGCGCAGAGGCTTTAAAATAGGGCGTCTTGTAACGAAGCACTATGGGCGAGTTCTCCTCGATGACAGTCGGGCAGTGATCTATGGTGGCGGACAGGTCGTACACCACGATGTTCTCCCGTTTGATGCGCGACTTGTTACAGGCTATGCTCTGGATGCAGCCCATGGCTGTGTAGGTGAAGGTGATGGTCAGGAGCAGCCAAGTGAGCCTGACAGGCCTGGAGAACTGAACGGCTGACTGGGACTCGACCAGTATCAACACTATGAGGCCGTGCATCAGATAAGACTGTAAGGCAAATGTGGGTGCTACCACCGATGTAGGCCTAAAATCATAATCACAATAAGGCTTCAGTGAGATCACTGGAGGGGACACCGCTGGGTCAGCTGAGTCCAGGACCCAGGCTCAATCCCTCTGTCAGCAGGCACCCGCCCTGCTGATGTGTGGACACATCAACCAGCTCCAGGGGCACTGCTCTGTTGACCCCTCGTTCTGATCTCTCTGGAGGCTGCAAGCCAGAAGAGAAGGACCCTGCAGGACTGAATTGACTAGCACATGAAATGTTAAGTTATGGTCGCATCCTCTCCACGCGAACAGAGCAGACCGTCTGTTGCCGAGTGCCCTCTCCGCAAGGATCCGAGTCGCCTGTGCTCCTGCTTGAACCCCTGCCTGTAACCTTTGATCCTTTTCTTCCTTCCCCGAGCTGTCATGTCACAAGAGGCACTGAGGTACCGGCGGACACCGGGGCACCGGCAGGGGGACCCGGGGGTCGGGCGGCGAGGCTCGTTGATGCGGCACTGCACATGGGACGTCGCTGCCGCCTGTAGCCCGAGCGGCAGCGTTACAGTCCGTCATGTCTGTCGAGTCGATGAGAGGGAAACCCGGCGAAACAAACAAATCCTGCGAGCCGGAGCATCTGCGACTGGAAAACGGGCTTCCTCCTGCAGGGTTCGGCGACACGACGGGGACGCGTTGGCGATCAAAAACGAGCGAGGCGAGATGCTGCAAATTCACGCACCGTAGGCATCTGTTGTAGATTGATGAAACAATGACAATAGGGCTAAAAAAAATAAAAAAATAAATAAATAAAAAAGTCAGATAAACAGTGTCATAGTAACCGTGCGGAGCAGCGTACACCGCGCTGCATCCTCATTCGACGAAAGCTGCGCGGCTGAGTGTCGCTGTTCAGGCTGCGTGGTGCTGAAGCTGCTCGACGGACCAATGAGCGGCGGAGGGAGACTCGAGGCGTAGGAGTGCCCGCGTCTGCACAGTAGTAGCTGGGCGACCTGTTTCCTCCATATTGGAATAAGACTTTCTAATCCCATGAACACAAAGCAGACAAGCGGCGGATAAGCTGCACAAATAGGTGCTGCGGGATAAAGTAGTCTCTGACAGTCGCTCACATCCTCGAAGTGATTTGAGGTTATTTTGGTTTAGGTGTCATGTCTATAAGCTCAGGAATACGAGTTAACATTAAAGCAGCATTTGTTTTATAGTTCATCATGAGTGTAATGTCCTTAACATGTGTCCTGGTTTATTAAGTGATGCCGAGGCCCTGTCCTAAAGAGACCATTTGTGTCAAACTCTGTGTGTTACTCCTGGTTCTTATATTGTACTTACATGAATGCTCCTATAATGTTTGTGCTCAATATAATAACAGCTCAGTAAACAAGGGCGGCGTAATATTCCAGCATCAAAGCCAGTATTGCACAGAAAGTTGGACCAAGCTACTCATTTCGTACGCAGGGCTTAATTTTAAAGGTACCTAAATTGTGTACACTATTTTAGATGATTTAGTTTTTCCCTATATAATTCATTAACAACTTGCTAAACTTTCATAGTTCATAGATGAACTTCGTTTAAAATATTAGAAAAACAAACCGGTCTTGTCTTTTATTTTGAAATCCACTGTGCTACAACCTCCACAGTGACGTCATTTCCGGCTCGTACCGTACCTATCCTGCTGATTCACATGTAGAAAACAAATTGTGTATCTGAAAACATTAAAATGTCACAGTTATAAACGTTGACATTTTTAAATTAAACTTAGCGGCTTTTGCTTTCTGACATGTTATGATGGTAAGTACTCTACATATAAATTAACGTCTCATAGGTTCACAATCAACAGTTCACATGTGCTAAGCTAAGCTAAGCTAAGCTAAGCTAATAGCAACTTGGCCACTAGCAACAGAGATACAGAGATAACTAGTGGGCTTCACCTTAGTGAAGCAATGTGAAGCTGAGTGTGTAAAAACAAAGTGTTTACTTCGTTTAGATAGATCTCGTTAGGTGTATTAAGATGTTGAGAGTTATTTGTGATCAGTGTGATTAAAAAAAAACATCACTAATACTCTACATAACTTACAAGAGATGTATTAAAAGAGCTTATTTTTCCTCACTAAAACTCAAAATATCTAACAACTAATTTATAATAATATATAGAAAATCTCTTTGACGTGTTCATGTGCTTCCTCCATGTAGGTCCCCACAGACTCTAAATCCCTGATCCAGAGGTTTTATCATCTTCAGTCTGAGAGGTTGGAGACCTATCGCCTCTTTGAAGAGTAAGAGTCTGGATTTAGTAATAAGGACCTAACCTACATGCTGTTGTTATATTGCTGCAGAAACTATACGCACATTCACAATAACAGTCCTCTCTGTCTCCACTTTCTTTCAGTCAAATCAATCACACAAATATGAACTGTAGGCCTCATAGATTTCTTCTCTTGTTTTAACTGCTGACTTTCTTCCAGAGGACACGAGGCCTACTTGAGGACAGGGCCCCATTATGACTTCGACCACTACAGGCAGCTGGTCCATGAAATAACCCAGGCCTTTTGCGGCATTTCCAAAGAAGTGCTGGAGATCAAGGGAAGGCTTCACCATGAGTTTGACAGACCAGACCTCTCAGAACACATTGAAAAGCTCCAGAGCAAAGAGAAGGAGAAACTTGAACTGGTAGGAAACTCTCTTTGTATATGGTGTTTGTTTTTTTTTATCAGTCCAGAAGCTGAGAGAAAATAAGGTGAACAAGGGGTATTTTACATTAAAGATATATGTATAAAAATAATTTGTAGTAGTGGTAAGTTTTCTACATTTTCTGTGACAGTGGACTTAATGTGTTATCAGCCGTGACACCTTTATTTTTCATTATTGTACACTGTTTGTCCTACATATAGTAGTATGATCTGAATTTTTTTATTTATTTGTATTTCTTCTTATTTTTCTTCTGTGAATTTGTATGTTCTCATAGTTTAAGTTTAGTATTTTATTACATTTTAATACATGTTTGCCTTAAAAACATTTAGAACAATCTCTAAGAGCTCCATTTGTTGATTTGTTTTATCTGCTTTAGGTTAAGTTATATAGTTAAGGTGATCTCAATGTTCCCCTAATGTTTGATACACTTCTCTTGTTTCACCACAGGGAGGCACAGTGAAAACACATTATGGCTTCTTTGTCTTAAAGCAGGTTCTGCCACTGTCATGTTAAAGACAGTTTTCAAGCTGGCAGATCAGTCATAAATGTTTAGTTTGTACTGAATAGCTCTAGAAGAGGAAAACTGGATGATGCTTCCGATAGGGAACATTTTTTGGACTAATTAGTTTAGTTTAAATCATTCAGTGGTGCTACACTGTTTTTCAAGTAGTGACAAAAAAGGAAGGCTGCACTGTCTCTGTGATGATCATCATGGCTGTACAGACAGCTTGAGTTAGACTGGTGTTAAAATGTTACTGCTTTGGTACCCCACATTCTTGAGAAGTTCTCATCTCATACATCTGTTGTTCAGAGGTTTTCTGGAGCACTTTTGTATGAAGTTTTGCTGTTATGTAAAATATTAACTCTACTTTCTGTCAGTAATGTTATAAAGCTCCTGTTATCTCAAAATCCATTCTATGTCTGTGCTCCATCCTCTGCTGATGAATGGTTTGCATTAATCTTATCTGTTGTATCTTCTCAACAGACAGCCAGACTGCAGCTGGCCAGGCAGCAGGCCCAGGATCACCCGGAGGATGAAGACTGGCAAGAAAAAATTCAGGAGATCAAGCATGAGTAAGAGCTGCTATTACCGCCCCTCCGTTTACCGCGTTAGCTCCCCGCTGACCCATTAATTTACTCACTATTAACTTGCTCTCAACTGCAGAACTGCACAGAGGTTCAGGTGCTTCCTGCGTTAGTCTAATGTAACAGGCTGTCCTTTGTTACCACAGCAGTTTTATTTGGATGGGAAACAAACTGAAATATTCATACATGTAACATTCATAAATAATTACAAAACACTTTAGTTTCCAAATAAATATGTATGTGTTCTTCCCTTGTCCAGAATCATCAAGAACAAAGAGGCTCTGAGTGAGATCATGCAGGACTTTAAGTATGACTCTGAGGAGTGTGATTGACAGGCGGATCCCTGGAGGCTTGCAACCACCTTCTGACATCACCAGACAGCGGGGCTGATGGATCGATTCGTTGCTGCTGCAACTTCCATCTTCTCAGCTGCACGTATCGATCCCCTGCTGGCTCCACCCTGCTTGCTGCTGCAGTCTTACTCCACCCAGGGGAGTTTTCACAATCTGGCTCTGTGTTTCTATCTGTAGTCTCGTGTTTGTGTTAATGCATGTCTCAGCCAAAACGCCTAATCTCGTAATGGAATTGATTATATGTGTAAATACTCTACTTCTTACTGTAAGAAGCCAATGCAACTATCTTTGTTAACTTAATACATTTTATTTTTTAAATGATAAAGATGCTGTGAAGTTTTTTCTCCTCTTTAATGTCCTTTTATACATCATGCACAGACATAACTACAAGATGTGTATATAACAAACAAAATTAACATTTCTAAATTTACAATATATATATAGTATTAAAACGCCTATAATAACTGATGCATACAGTTACATACATACATATGTCTATCATATAAAAATATCAAAAATGAACTAGTGGTACAAAATATTTTTGATGTTTCTCATTTGTAAGTTTAGAGATCCATTTGGTTTTGATTGAACAGTATGTTACTATCATTAATTCTTCAGTCATGTTACCACTGACTTCAAAATAACATTTTAAATATAATCTAACTTGTCTTAGATTAAGTTAACAAAAAAATCGAAACCTAACACATAGCCTATTTTATTCAGGAATAAAAGTGCATTTGCTAAAGGCTGAAATTGTTATTATTATTTGTGCAAAGGCAGTGGACACGGGCTGTGTTGTCTCACTTAATCTTTAACTTTGATTCTTTAAGTGTACGTTAAGTTGTACGACCAGATACTGCAGTATGCTTCAGCCAAAGCATTAGGCCTCTCACACAGCTGGGAGTCTCGGGGCCAGTTATCTGTCAGTGTTCCTCGACGCTGTTCTTGAATTAAACACCACAGTGGCACTATGAATTATCGTCTTGTAGAATCTGAAAAGACAAAAGCAGATGGTTCATACTGGGATAATTCAGTGGGAAAAAGCGTGTAATTTATAATCATCCTGATAATTGCTCCGTCTGGCTGTCACTTTTTCTCTCTGTCTTTCTTTGCATCATTTCTTTCTTATTCACAATGTTTCGTTCCCAGCCTGCTGGTAGTTCTCTGAGAAGATAATCAATGGGAACCTGTCACACTGTGTGTGCCCTATAAAAAAAAACAGGAGACTGCTGAGCTAATTGAGTCAGGTAGAGGGAAGGTTTCTGCAAGTTCAAGGACTGAGCAGGACAGGATGTGGCTGAAGGATGTGAACTCTTTACAAAGGCACATACACACACAGAAGATGCTGGAGCTCTGTGTGTCATTTGGCCCGAGTTATTTTTGTGAAACGGGCTCCTCTCGCCAAGAGAAAACAAAACACAAAAGGAGCACATTACAGCGGACCGTTAATTACATTTACATGTTCATTTCTCTTTGTTGTGGTCGTCGTCTGAAGATCAGAAGTCTACAGAACGTCGTTAAAATATGTCATAAAATCAGAGTGCATGACTGAGGGTATATCTGCTTTTATTCTTCCACTTCTGGGCCAGTAAAATCAAAACGGCACATTTTCCCTGATCATAAAGTACAGACTCAGACTTCAGAGCCATCCGGTTCAACAGAAATCTGTCCTGTTTGTTTTTAACCACATGGCATAACAAAGGCACAAAGTCAGAAACTTAGTTCAAGACACCAGAGCAATGTGTGTGTGTGTGTGTGTGGCTGAGCAGAGGTACTGAAAACAGAGGGGTTCTGCTTACCTACCTGGTTGCGCGTTCTGTGCGATTTCTGCAGCCATACTCTCCACTGATCATAGAGCTTGATGGACATGCCGCTGCAGCCAGCCGCGTGCTTGCGGACCCAGCCGAAAAACTGCTTCAGTTCCCGCCGCAGGGTGGAGTTCTGCTCACCAGGCTTAGGATCGCATGAGCCGCTCTGCGGCCGCTCTGGGAGAGGAAACCGGGGGGGGGGGTGGGGGTGAGGAGGATGAGGGGGGAGGTGAAGGAAAGAGAGAAAGTGATGCAAGGTGAAGGTAAGAGAGAGGAGGAGATAGATTATGGAAATGTATCAGTATAAATGCAATTGCCATGTTTCACCTTTCGTGCTTTACAACACTTTCACTTGTTAAATAAATGTTGTCAATTATATACTAGTATATACTTGACTTGTGTTTCATATGTTTAAAATGTCATATTGTTGTTTTTTACATGTGTACACAGGTCTGTCTGGAAAGCACAGAGTGGGTTAACCTGTTGGAATAATAGTGATCTGTTCTTACCTCAAAGCCTCACGGAGCAGCTAGCGTGTTTGTAGAAACAGTGAGAAACAATATCAGAGTCTCAAATTGGTTTTCAAATCCTAAAATATAGTTACGGCATATTATTAAAAAGTAATTTAATAAAAACAAATTCGACATGTCTGTGATTACGAGCACAAGCTGCTCTTCAGTCAACATTTAGGATGATTCATGTAGTTTAATTTCCCGAAACAAAACGGGCTCTAATAAAGAGAAATGTTTCAATGTTCAGTTTATTGTCTTAAACTGTGGATGTGATCTACCATAAAATACATTTCTGTGAGGAGAAGGCTACTGAACTGCCATAATCAATTCTTTATGGCAAACAACAGAGCCTGATAACAACTTCCTCCCTCTGCAGAGTGAATTCCACATAACCTATGTAACTCATTAGCTGCTCCCAAACCTGCTTCCACTCAACCTTTATAGGCCCTGTGTGTGCTGCAGACAGACAACCTGCATTTTAACTTGATCAATCTTTGAACTCAACAACAAAAATCTATCAAATGTCCTCCTGGCTCTTTGCAGTTCCCTCTAATCATCTGCTGGGAGATCTCTATCAAGGTATCAGGCCTATTGATGTTTGCTTTCTCCTGGGTAACATGCGGTTTGGATCTGCTAGCTCAGGATGTTGAAGCGAGGATAAGCACAACGTTTTTCTGTCTTTAATTGACAATGAAGGGTTGATTCATAGAAAGGAACTAATGGTCAAGATTTGTGGGCATCACAGATGTTTGTTAAAGTTTTTAAGGTGCAAGACAATATTCAGAAGACACATTGTTCCCAGAGCATGCATGGAGCATTCAAATTTTCTTTGTCATTACATCTCTTACTCACTGTCACTGGGTGTGGAGGCAGCGGTCGGGTGGCTCCAGTTACTCCAGATGCCTGCCCTCCTGGAGCCATAGATGCCCACTGGGTTACACCTCACCTGGACAAAATACACAGTCCCGGGCCGGAGCCCTGCCAAACGACATGATGTCAGGTTTCCGACATCATCCACCACCTGAGGGTGCAGACAAAATGACCTACGATGAAATAAAATCTACTAAACAGACAACATACGCTGCATCATTCGTCTCCATTTCCATTTATTATATTCCTCTCGCACAGACTGAAGGGATCACTTTTAGCATTTTGTTTTGCCTCTAGTTTGAATGTAGCCAGAGTAAAAATGATGATATGCATTATATCCTTAATCCTCTCGTGTAATGGTAAAGCCAGAATTCAAAGACATACTGTATTTACATGCACAGCAGGGGAAAAAAATATAAAAACATAAAAGACACAGTTTCTAAAAGCTTCACCTCTGCACTTCTGGCTGTAACAGCTTTGCTTAAAACTGTAAGTATAAACAAGAGACTGAAGATGCAGCAGCAGCAACTTTTTATGATCATCATTTAATGCTCCACTTAAATATTTCCAGAGCAGCCACAGAGGTGTTGTAGCTGCAGAGAAAGTTTTTTTTCATAGGATGGACCACCTTCCACTCAGAGCTGTCCTCCAGTCTGTAGCGTATCTGATATTTGGCCTGAAATAGGATGTCCTTGAGTTCGGGGGGGCTGGCCCAGCGGACCGTCAGCTGGTCGTCAAGGTCACCGACACGACTCACCTGCACATTGGCAGGAGGGTCTGTGGTCACTGGATGGACAAGGACAAGTGGTGAAAAGTTTGTATACAACAGATGTACAGTATGTGGAGCAAGCAGACGGGAGACAGGAGGGGTGACCTCTGGAGAGAGATGAAACCCACAGTGAATATTTTACAGTAGCAGAATTTGGCATTCAGGACCACGAGTCATGGTCAGGTTTTGGTTTCTGTGAGAGTTCCCTTTCCCCCCTCAGTCTCTTCTCATTTGAAGAGGAGACAGGTGAGAGAAAACCGACCGACGCAAAACCGTGAAACACTCACACACATCGTTTCACTTGGTTTTAATAGTTCCAGTAATTCATTATCTAATTAGACGACCACAGAAATAAAACTAGTGATTTGGATCATCTGACTGAAAACATACAACATAATGATTATCAAAACTAATTATCCAAAGAACATACACAAATATTAAAGAAAAAATTAAAGAGTCCAAGTAAGGGAATAAAAGCCTTAATGCACATTTCTTATAAATGTATTTGTTGATAATTTAGCAAATAATGGCAGGTTGTTATTTTTCTCTGAATATATAAAAACACAGTAGATAAAGTGAGTTTGAGCGGCTGCTTTGGTTCAGGTCAGTCTGTACTGTCCTGCACCTCCCATGTTGGACTCTTCTAGGTAAAATAAAACATTTTATCTAGTGCAATAAAGTGTGCAAACAAATCAAACGCTTTGAAGAAGACAAAGGCAGAGGACAAGATAAAAGGAAAGAGACAAAGGAAGGAGCTTATTAAACAATGTTTTAAAAGTCTTGTAAAGGTGTTTCCTGTTGGTAACCGTCTGCCTCAGACATCCTTCACTGCTGATGTGTGACGCTGTTTGTCAGGTGACGTGCTTCGTTTATCGCATTCAGCTGGAGTTGAGGAGGAAAACCAAGCCATATTACCGAGGCAGTGCAACGCATCATGCACACTGCATCGCGCGTCCTTCTCCTAAAACACACTCTCAGCCTGTGTGCAGCGAGGATGAATGGTAGGAGAGGACGCTCGGTCCAAACAATAAACACTGCTTTCAAAACGTGGAATTCGCCAGAGGCCACCAGATCACACGTTTACGTTAAGGCTGGAGAAACTGTGAGGAATGACTGCTATTGGTCGTACTGTACATCACAACCTCAGTTTCTCATTGAGAAACCTGTGAAGCCTTCACGTACTCAACAAGCATCTGCTGTGTGGTCAGGTTTTACAACTAAACTGTTTATCTTAGAGAGGTTCAGCCCAAACCCATACAGCAAACCATAACAAATAAATCTCTCCCAGAGAAGTGTGGTAGCCAGATGCAGGAACTCTTCAGACGAATAAACGTAAGAGAGGAAAGGCCAAGCCAGGTCAAGCAAGGACAGGACAGGACAGGACAGGACAGGACAGGACAGAAAAATGGATGAAAAGACGGGAAAAAGCTGGAAACAGTTGTCTTAACGAACGTCTGGCAGTTAGAATCAGGATTCACAGCTTCAGGCTTTACTTACCTACATCGAGGATGTCCAGTGTGGTGATGTCAGAAGTGGCTGAGCCCAGCTGATTGGTTGCCTCCACCCAGATCTCATAGGGCGTGAAGAGGGCGAGGTTGCGGGGGATGTAGCAGGAGTAACGCTGCTTTACTGCGCCGTCATTTTCACATTCTTTCTCTGTCCCGTACCACCTGGACACAAACACAACCTGCACCATGACCAAGATCAACTCTGCCGCTCGTTCGGGACCATTTTTGACGACACTGAATGTTTCTGGTTGGTTTGTGTTAGAGATGTTAGACTGCGCGTCTCACACGCTCTCTATGAAGTTGCAGCTTGTCTATCTGAGCGGTGTGGACGAGGAGATCACCTGTGAGCTGCGGCAGGTCTGAGGCGCTCACCTCAATTTGTACTTGAGGGTGTATTTGGTTCGGATGTGGGTTTCGCCCGCACCCCCAGGACTCCACTTGCAGCTCAAGTCCTTTGTGTTTCGGGACCAACATGTCACATTGAGCGGCTTTTCTGGAGGCGCTGAGGGAAACAAAGAGCAATGAAAATCAGTTTCATCATCATCATCATCATCATCATTTAAACTTCACTTTAACAGACACACATCAGGACCTGATGGTGAATTCTGAAGTCAAAAAGCCAATTTCGGCTGAATTCATGTGAAAGCAGTCCGTCCATCAAGCCGTTGCCATAGATCAGTTATACAACAGGCTTATAGCATTATAGACAGATTCTAATCACAAAGGCTTTTGTGCACAACCGATGATGAATAGAAAGTTTACAGTACACACTGTGAGTCATCACGTTTTCCTTTTTGAAAAAACAGTATATTTACGTTTAAGATGATGAAACAACAAGTTATATTCCATTTTCAGACAGCACAGATTCATAAAAACTGCTACAGCTGGCTTCATAACATCTTAATGTTTTATGGAGCACGCTCTGGTGCTTATGGTTTTTAATTTTGCAGAACTCCCTTTGATTTAAACATTATAACACTGAGCTTGCTAAATAGTGTTAAAAATACTGTTCAAAAGTCATTTAGTCATTCATTATATCATAAAATACACAATATAAACAGACTCTACCACCTATTAAAAGCCTTGAAGCAGCGTTGTTAACCCAACTGCATGTCAATCACACGTCTCCAAACATCGCTCCACTTACTGCCCACATAGAGACAAGAACCAGCCAGGACGTGTCCATCTGCTCCATGACACACCAGGTTGTCTCCAGACTGCTGCTGGGAGCCGTTCAGGTTGTGAAGGGTGACGCTCAGGGCGTCAGAGGACATCACGCTGTAGGTGCTGATGGAGAGACGCATGCCGTTCAGCGTCCAGTACAATGTGCTGGCGTGGAGGCCAAACTCAGGGTCCAGTGTGCATGTGGCCGTCAGACTGGAGCCGATACGCAGGATGGGATCTTGAGGGGAGATCACTGCTACATCTGGGTGATGAAAACACACAACATTGACATTTTATTGGTTGTAGCCACTACATGTAGCGGGTCTGGCTGCTATGTTTTTTTTTTTTTTGGTGCAGTCTGATTTGTTGGAATGTGTCAGTGTTGTCGTGAAGCTGGAGGGGAAAGAGCAACAACAAAAACTTGAAATGAAGCAAATTTCTTGCCAACCATAAGAAAACGGCGTGTGAGGTGCCGCAGCTGCAGCAGCAGCAGCAGCATTGCACCATAACAGAGCAGGAGCTCAGCACATATTTATGACCCTGTAATGAAGTGGATTTATGGGGCCTCGTAGGATCACTCACAAAGGTCACCTTGCTTTGTCTGAGAAACCCTTGAATGCTTTTCCATACCCCTTTTAGACTTTTTGCCTTTATGATTGATGCCCATGGGAAACCCTGCGCCGTGCGTTTGAATCTTATCACTGGCCTCCGTCTTCACCGAGATACGAGAGTTTTACTAACCCATGCTGCGGGTGGGCGTTTGTAAAGCTTTCTAGCATATGTTATGCTGCGCTGCTTCCAGCCTCAGCTAACGTGAAGACAAATGCACAGAGAGGAACACTGTATCTATATCTACGTTGCATTTCATGCATGCAGCAGCACCATTTAACACTGTTCATTTCTTTTTTGTCACTGGATTCATCACCATCGTGTCTAATAGGCCTAGTTCCTGGTCTAATTCACCATAATTCAAACAAATGTCCAATGATTACTCTCACAGTAGGTGTTGTTGCAGCATCTGGATTTATTAATAATCAGATGCTGGAATAAATGAAGCTGGAATAAATGAATGTTTGCTATAATGAATGTAAAATCTTTGTTATATCAGTGTGTCATTTGGATCCAGTCTAATCTAAAAGTTTCCCAAAGTTTTGTTCATAATAGCCGAGGATTCAGTTACACTTCAGAGATATCATGACAGACCCAGCAGAGTGGTGTAAATGCTATGTTGGCTGTCACAGAGTTTGCCAAACAGGTTACTGGGACTTTATCCCTTTAAATACCTGTATGTCTGGATGCACTAATTCACTGCAGGTACTGTGCTACACAGTGTTTATAGTATTTCTGATCCAGACATGGAGATGTTTCTTGACTTGTCAGGTATTTTATTTGCAACAATGGAAAAAAGGGGCATTATTTTATCTATGAACAGTTCATCAGCTAATAAAGCACTGGACTGAACATGCACTTTGTTTTTTCTGGAGAAACTCTTCTCAAAAGGAGGGAACCAAACAGATGTATACTAATAAAATAAACAGCTCTATAATTATTAATAAAGGTGCTGTTATAACAACCTGTGGTCATCTAAAGTGCTGATTGAAATGAAGATAACGTACTTATTTAAAAACATGAACTGGTTTTGTTGGTTCACAGATCTAATCTTCAGGTCGACCGTGCACCTCCCATCTGCTGAGTGTCAAGAGTTTGGTACTTACGTGTCGAGGAGCACAGCACATGTGGGGCAGAGAGGAGAAGAAACATGAAGGAAAACATAGTGGTGTCAGCTCCTTCCTCCCCCTCTGTCCTGTTCTACTCTCCACAGAGAGGTGAAGCTGGAGGAGGGACGGCGATAGTTGACTCTGCGAAGAGGCTGTTCACAGAAACTCAGTGAGACCAAACTGACTCCAAGTGCTCACACGAACCACGAGGTTTGTTTCCTTTTACGCGCGGAGCGGCCGCTGCTGCTTCTGCAGCTGTAACTCGGTGCTTCGTGCAGTTTGCTCCTCCCTAGTTTTCTCACACAAGTCCCAAGTTATTAGTGCAATTTTGCCCCCTCCCAGACAGACACACCCCCACGGCACACAGCGCACTTTTCTTAGTTTTGTGGTGATGACCGGAGACTGCGACGCGTCAGGTGAGTTGGTGACGTCTTAAGTAACGTGTCCAGGTGAGTGAGTGTGTGTGAAAGAACTGTATTTACACAAGAAACATCATAAATTACTATTATTATTATTATTATTATTATTTAGAAAATATATAATATAATACAAATGTGTGAATTGCAGCTAAATTCTTACTCCAGTGTTGTGTTTATGAATGAATAATAATAATATTATATGATGAATCATACGTCATTTAAATTCCACTAATATCTGAGCAACTTTTAAACTTCTGTATAATAGTTTTCTAACATCAGGATATAACTCTCCTCTTTCTCTGCAGTTTTTATACCGCTTTTATATGAAGCTATAGTTTATATATGTTATACCTGAAACATAGAGTTCATTATTATTTGTTTATTCGATTTTTGCACGTTTACACCCACTTATAATAAATAAGATTAATGAGAGTGTTTGTCAGTGCACAGGCCCACTGCTAGTCCTGCCCTCACTCTGCATGTCGTTGGGACCAGTTCTCGGCTCCTCGGGTCTCCTCCGCACAGGTTCCAGCAGGATCTTCATCTTCACACTGACTGGAAATAACCTGTCGATCCATCTGCTGTGTGCCGACGTGAAGCACTGCAGCGAAGGCACCTCTGCAGGTTGGTGTGTGTGTGTGTGTGTGTGTGTGTGTGTGTGTGTGTGAGTGTGTGTGTGGTTGCAGCGTGTGCGTGACGATGATGATGATGATGATGCGCGTGACGCCACGAGCAGAAGCGGATCAGCGCAGCAGACGGGACCCGGGCTGAAGCAGCAGCAGCAGCAGCATCATCATCATCCGCACCAGCGACGCCGCCACAAAGCAGCTGAGCGCTGGTTGAAGCTCCACTCTCCGCTCCTCTCTCCAGGGTTTGAGATGCTCCGGCTCGGCGGCAGGATGTGCGGCTTCTCGGCCCTGCTCCCGGTGCTCCTCGCTGGGCTCGCCGCGGCGTCCTCCGATCTGTTTGACAACCAACTGGGAGACATCAATTACTGCAAGAAGCAGTGTCAGCTCACCATCAAAAACAGAAGCCCTGCGAAAGTAAGTGATCCTCCCGTGTGCTGTAGCGTAGGCTGTCGGCGCACAAAGCGCATTAGGAGCTGCGGGTTCACGGCTACATCCTGCTGTCCGACATTTAGGCGTCTGCAACCAAATGCAGCACAACACAATCCCGCTAGTATAATATAAAAAGGGGGGGGGGGGGGACAAACGCGTTCCTGTCTGTGTGTAATGACTGGCACCATGCTCGCTGCAATTCTTTTTCGCTGCATCCTCCTGGATGCTACGGCGCACGGCTAGGCCGAAAAATGGATGCAGCTCATTTTCCTCTGCACCTTAAAGACTCGTCCAAGAAGTGAACTGCATCCAAGCTCCTACTGAGAAGCACTTGGACTAAACCGCGCCAGTCATTTCTTAATGCGCAGTTCAAATCCGCCAGGCCAGGAGAGGCGCAGACTATGTGGGATGGGGGCAGACTGTTGTGAGCATCAAACAATGATCCCTTCTTTCCAGTTTCAACAGACAGGGCCACGCTAGAGATGGTCGCCGTGGATTTGGACTTTGAGCTTCTCTGCTTTCGAGCTGTGCCTCTTTGCGCGTCTCCTGCTCCTCCTCCGCCTTCAGGTGTGGTTCAGACATCCTGCGGGGCAGAGGGAGCAGAGCAAAGCCAATCACCCTGACCTGATTAGAAGACTGTGTTTGTGAAAACAAACGGCTTGTGAATCAGGATTGTTACTGGAGAGTAAACTAAATGATGGGATAAGCAAATGAAAAGGCGCCGTCTGTGCCACATTGTGAACAAACAGTGAAGCGCAGTAAAGAGTGATGACAGAGTCGAACCTGTAATAAACCGTCCATGGTCACGGTGAGGGAATCTCTTTGTCTCTTCTGGTCTCACAGAGGTCAGCAGAGGGCGCTGTTGCTCTCCTTTGCAGTGACAATGAAGGCATTATGATAGGAGGAAGTACAGTAATCTTCTCTCCTCTCTCTGCTCTGCTTTTATACATGTGGCTCATTATTACCGGTTTTCCTTTACAGACACTGAACGCCTCTTAAAAACACTTTATGACAGCCTGTAATACATCAGCTGCACCGTGTCATCAAGAGATGCCATAACCCATCATTGTCATATTTCCTAACAAGGTTATGCAGAGTTTACCCAAGAGTGCAGGAGGCATCTCTAATTTTGTACCCCCCCCCCCCTTCTTGTCTCTGTCTGACTGGTAGGACTCCATAATGAACGCCTGTCACCGTGGCTGTCGCCTCTACTCCATCTGCCAGTTTGTCAATGGCAACGCCGGCTTCAATACCAGCAGGGAGGAGTGTCAGGGAGGTGAGTCAGTGTGTCGATCTGTCTGTTGTATTGTTTGTTTGCATGAGTTATGGCGTTTTTGAGCAGACTGAGGCCACAATTGCAGCTACTGAGGCCTTTAACCCTTAATATGTTGTGATGTAATTTGTGCACACTAAAGTAAGTCCTCATAGAAGAAAAGAATTTAGATTCCAGCTTTTCAAAATAAGAGATACACATTTTTTCACAGGCCCTCCTGTTACGGCTGCCTCTGTTCTACATCAAAATGTGGAGCACAGCAGCTTTGTTAAACATTGCTTTGCTTCCTGTAAAGATGGCAGACTCAGTGGGTCTTTTCTGGGCGTTTGAGGCTTTTCGCTCTGTTTGAACTGCTGCATTGGAAATCGATGTTGTGATTTGCCATCCAGACAGCAGTTGCCCCACTGGCCCCCTGTTTCAATAATGGCTGCTCACCTCACCTCCCTGACGCTCCTCCCTGCTGGTATTGGAGTGAATAATCTCCACAGGGGCCGACAGATGTAGCATCTCCCTGCATCATTATTATTCTTCCCACAGAAACAGCCTTTACCAGCTTTATTTCTTCTTCTCTCTTACTCGACTGACTAGTGCTCTGTGTCCCCTCTCTTTTTTTGTGCGCCGTCTTTCTCTTGTCCCTCTTCCATCTGCACTCTCCACTCCCTCTTGTTCTCTTCCTCTTTTAACATCATGCCTCTTCTTTCACGCTGCACAACTGTCCCTCTCTATCTCTCTCTCCCGCTCTCACTTACCAGCCTGCCAGGAGGCATATATTAAGCTGCTGGAGCAGGAGGCCTGCAGCACAGGCTGTGCCAGCCAACCCTCTGAACCTGAGATCAAGAGGAGGAAGGTGAGAAAGGCCACTTTGCAGTCAGTGGCCACACACATGCACAGTAAATGCAGCTACTGCAGCCAACATCACTTGAGTTAATGAATAATAGGACCACTAAAACACATATAACCTCCTAAGCGAGTTTCTACCTTTTCTTCTGCAGCTGAAGGCCATGACTCTCCGCCCGAAGCCCCCATCTGTGATGGAGGCCGTGTCCAGTTGGTGCAACGACATTGTCAGCTCCGCTCAGAGCTTCATCTCCTCCACCTGGACCTTCTACCTGCAGGCTGATGATGGCAAGGTTGTGGTTTTCCAGGTAGGACTCTACTCTGATGCTCTCTGGGAAATACATTATACAAACACAGCAGCATTGTGATTGTTTAAGTTTTTATTTTAAGTGTGAACCTTTTTCCTACCTTGGTTGCTTTCTTAGTTAATTTAAGTGATTTAAACTCAAATCTTGTCAGCAGACACACAGCAGTTTACAGGAAAGTGGAGTTTTCAAGTGTCATCTGGCAAATATTTTACAAATAAACCCCGGTTTTAGTTTAGCTCTGGTAGTGCAGAGTCTCTGTGTGTATGTACTATTCTGCAAAACACAGACAAATGATCACTGAAACTGCACAATTTATTATCCTTATGTCATATTTATGACCCACCAAGTCATGATGGTGGAAAACTATAAAATTAATACCTGTAATGCTTTTTCATTTCGTATGTTTTTAATTGGAGGTTAAGAGCAAGCTATTAGACCTTTATAGATTATTGGTGGAGCTAACCTCTGCTTCCTGTTAAGATAGCGAAATATATCCTGTCCAGTATGGTGCTGTAGAACTTGGGTCACTGCCAACACATCTCACAGGCCATTTTATTGTCAGTGCATCTGTGAAGGTTGAGTGAACAAGGGCACGCAGCAGGATGGAGAGAAACTGTGGTTGAACTGAGAGCACTGCAAATGTTTTTTTGTTGTTTTTTTTTTTCAGCACTTTAATTGTTTATAAATGTCCTTTTAAATTATGTCACTAGTCTCGGCGCCGTGCATATTTGATAATCTGCAGAGGTAGTTTTGAGGGAACTCGTCACAGGACAGAGACCCACTGCAACATTTAGCAGGATTGTGCTGAGGAATAAAGCAGTGGCTATGACAGAGAAACAAATTCAAAAGTTATTTTCAGAATTTGAACATTTTAACTGAGTGGACTTGACAGGCTCGTTGTTGTCATGGCTTGATTGCTGTATGTTAGGGAAAGCCCTGTTTGAGTGGCTGTAGTTGGCAGGATGCCTCAAAACCTTCTTACGAATCTGATGAATTGCTAAAGGACAAAGAAACAAGTCCTTGTATTCCATGCTGATCCATATTTTTTTAATATTAAAAGAAAATCTAAAAAAATCTGGCACACATATCCCGCAGTTATCAGTTGTCATGTGTTTCTTGATTCAGATCTGGTTCCAGATACACAGCAAACATTTCTTCACATTTTCTTTTATTAAAATAGCAAATTCAGAGGTTTGTGTAGTCTTGGCAGAAGTGTGTGCTTGCAGGATGCTTTCCAGTCCAACTTATGATCAAACTGCTAAAGTGAAAGCTGTGCACCACCTATACATTAAAGCTATAATAAGATTTGGTTTCTCTGCCCACCAAAGTGCAAAACCATATCCTCCAAATTTCAGAGGCTGCTCTGAATCCTGCTGCTCTGTGGTGGGTTTTCCTGTTATAAGAATAATGTCACTTTGATGGCACATTTAGCTGCACAATTAAAGGGTTCAGTTGGAAATGATAGTATTTACGCACCATACCCATACAGAAGGGCTTCTGTGTAACAGCTGCGTCTTGTGTATGAAATCTGATATTAAGTATAAGAACTTACGTGCAGGCTGGACTCTGAGTCTCCACCTCACTTGAAGAGACGGAGCAGCCACAGAGCAAGAAATGACCAACATTTCTTTCAGACTCGGTGATGGATGTTTGCTGTTTATGGCAGTGACGTGTGGGCTGAGGCAGTGAGGGGAAGCCAGGCTCCATGGGGCTGTGAGAAGACTATCAGGCCTGTTTTCAGCTGCCACTGACTTGACAGATTGACTCTCTGAGTGTTGAAACAACAGAAAACGTCCAGCTAAGTTGAGAGACGGCTGAAGGGGCAAAGCAGGCTGACGCTGCCTGAAATACAAATTATATGGACATCTGTAATGACCTGACTGTCTATGTGCACTACAGTCCATCCATCTGTGTGCTTGTTTTCTTGTATTGTGAGACTAACTCCAGTCCAGCCTCACACACCTTAAAACCAATCAGGCAGCTATCAGTAACCATCCATTGCATTAGTTAGCTCAGATTTAAGGGTGGAGTTAAGTCACAACGAATAAGAAACTTGTAATTGGGGAGAAATGCTGCTTCTACCACAATGATTACATTCTATAATTAACACCTCCTTGGTATTTTGAAGAATCAGCCCATCATAGAGCAGCGGTGTGAGGCTGTTTGGGTCAAAAGTGACTTGATTAAAGACTTCCTCTAACTGAGCTGCAGCGTGTTAGTGAGCAGGCCTGGAAAACAAAATGATAAAGGTATAAGGCTGAGCAAAGGAGAGAAGGCTCTACCCCATTTTCTCTTGACAGTTTCATTAGTCATTCTGCCCAAATTGATTTTTAAGAAACAAAAACCTGCATAAGAGATGCGTAACTTTGATTAATGACGCAACATTCATCGGTTAGAGTGGCACCTCTGCATAGGTTACTCATCCGGGCTCAAGAGAGTGACTTGACTTAACGACAAACATTATGTACAGGAAGGATAAAAAAAAGCTCTTCTGTCATTGTGGAAATACAAATGTTTACTTGCATTCACATGACTATGATGAATGTAGACCCGTTGTAGCACCATGCGTGTAACTTTCAAGTTCTTTTTGTAAAATCTGACCTCCTGTACAACATCCATCTAATTGTAAGCTCCGCTCCCCCTCTTTAAACCCTCTTTATGGCAGAGATGCTTATGAAATCTCAGACCCCTCTTTCTTTCTCTCTCTCTCTCTCTCTCTCTCTCTTCCTGCCTTGTGGGAGCCAAAGTACCTTTTGTGCTCTCTCTCATAATGCATGACAGATGCAGATCAGGCTCCGCTCATACTGATGGTTAGATCTCTTCACTCTGCAGCCAATGAGAGTCTTTCCCCCCACATCTACCCTCATGTTTCCACAAA
Source organism: Anabas testudineus (assembly GCF_900324465.2). Classification (NCBI taxonomy): domain Eukaryota; kingdom Metazoa; phylum Chordata; class Actinopteri; order Anabantiformes; family Anabantidae; genus Anabas; species Anabas testudineus. The sequence goes on along the minus strand of NC_046613.1, from coordinate 10,331,504 downwards.
CTTCGCACTGGTGCTGCATCTGGTTTTAATGCACTCTGTCAGAACATATTGTTGGCTATGGGTAATAAACCCCTATATAACTTTTTCGAGAGCAGAGATGGAGGATTTAAGTGTTTTGGGGGAAACACACTAACCAGCCAGTCAATCCACAGCCACTTACAGTATGCTGCAGTGTTGTTGTTTTCGACATGTGAATAAAAGCATTTGTCAGGGAACAGATGAATCATTTCCTGTATAAATCAATGAGAATTAATGAAACTGTGAATTAAGTTTGCTTGTTCCACATTAGAGTGTGAGGCGCAGCAAGAAGTTTCAAAGTTCATTGATCTGGTTAAGTGTCACAATCGATAAGGGAGGGCGATACTACTGCAGTGGGATACTGTACTGTTCTAAATCGGTGTGTGTGTGTGTTGTTGCTGAGGCCAGCAATTGTGTTGTTACAACCAACTACAGCTGCTGTTGTAGTGGAGGGAAGGTCAGCAGTGAGGAACCAAAATCCCCTTTTAATGAGTTCTCCAGGGGAACCAGAAACACTGAGCACATAATGAAACACACAGCAGTGCACGCACCGACAGTCGGCTGACTGAGCAGTGTGTGTATGTGTGTGTGTGTGTGTGTAGCAGTAGATTTAAAAGTCATATTTCAGAGGTGAAGTCTCAGTTCATGGGGTTTGATTTAACAGATTTGGGTGGAAGAAAAGTACAGTGAGACACACACTCAACACTGAACAGGCTGCGAGGTGGAAATCATTCACTTCCATGTAAACGGGTGTTCACAATGTGATTAGTGAAACATATGACGAATGAAATGAAATCAGATAAGAAAGGCTACTACTACTTTCTCCTCAGAGCCAGCCAGAGATGGAGTACTCGCTGCCTGAGCTTCAGGCTCCTCGATCCAACGTGGCGGACAAACCCTGGCCTCAGGTCCACTCCCACACCCAGAGACCTCATGGTGAGAACAGTCACACGACACACCCACAGGCTGCACATGACATTTCTGTTGTGGTGGTTATTTTTCCTCATTAGGAGGGTCAAACTTCACAAGCAACTGAAATCGTGCTTCTCAACGAATCTGTTTTTCAGGTGTGAGGGGGCACGGAGAGAAGGGAGCATCGAAAGCTGGAGGCAAAGGGAAGCACCCCATCCAGCACGCGGACGACCCCACCGCTGAACACGACTTCCTGGGCTGCATGTCGAGGTGAGTTATGCTGAGTGACAGAGAAAAAGCTGCATTTTCTCTGTAAGCTAATACAAGTTTCATAGTTTGATTTCCTCCTCTCCGGGCAGTTTGATGTAACTCTCTTAAGGTGGCTAATCCGTCAGAGTGAACGTCATGTCTGCATTTATTACTGTCACAGTTAAAATATTAATGTAATGTTGTGTTATTTTGCAATGCACGCTTTTTCAAATCACCCTCGTGATGGTACAAGGTAGACGTTTTATTGAGTGAAATGGATTATCTGATCTAATTCAATGAAGCTTCTCGCCTCTGGAAGGTGGTTTTAATACTCCACCCGTGCAGGCGGATGTAATTGCTACGGATGTAACTACTTCAATTCCATTTCTTCCCTCTTATCTCCTGCCTCTGTAATTCTGTGTTGCAGGCGTTCAGGTCTTCCACGGTGGATTTTAGCGGCCTGTCTCTTCCTGTCCATCATGGTCATGTTGTGGCTCAGCTGTGCGAGCCTCGTCACCGCACCGGAGCAGCACATCAAAACGCAGGTACGCACACATATACACACACACACACACATACACTGATGAGCAAATATAACAGAATGTAACAGTGACTTAATGAGCTCAAGGTTCGGTTTCAAATTCAAGGGGACTGTTTGTACCCGTTTGGTGACTCAGCATGTGCTGCAGTGAGAGGAGGCACAGTGGTGATACTGGCAATACACTGCCACACAACATCTTTGGGTGAAGTCTCTGTTCATGACCTGCTGTTATGGACCTCTCCAAAATTACACAATCCCTTTATTAGTTTCCACTTTTATTATGAGTTTGACAATGAGGTCAGGGAAGCAGAGCACGACAGCGGTCTCATTCTTACCAGCATTGCCCACCTGCAACTATGTGGACACTGCGTTATGGTGTTTCTTTTCACATTATTTAATCTCTTACAGTCATCTGAAGGTGTTTCAATTTGAGTAACGTGTACTTCACATTTATTGTGGCTTGAATCTTGTGCTACCATACCATCAGTGGGTTACAGTACTGTATATTATTATAGTATATATTAATATTATACACAGTTGTTTACAGTGCAAATGAGCCCAAAACACAGTTTAAATAAATAAAGTACCTGATCTTGTTTATTTATTGTGTCTTTTCAGCTGAGCATCAATGGAGACAAAGAGTTCCTGGACAATGCCCACAAAGTCAACCCGTACCACCTGAGTCCCGTGATCGCCGTCCCCATTAAACAGTCAGAGGAGAGCCAGGAGGCCGGGCCTCTGCCGGTGAAAGTTGACCTCAACAAAACATGTGTTTAGAGAGGAACGGTGGGAAAGCTGCTGTCTTGTTTCTCTGTGGCCCGTCAGCAGAATTTTTAAAAACATGTTTTTAAGAGCATGGCACCCTCCCTTCTGTTAAACCTACCTTACTGAATCATCTAGCTTGTGTTGATCAGACAGGTTAGCTGTGCCTGTTATCCATTTGATTTCCTTGTACAGTCCATCCTCAGATTATCCTTAATGACTGGCCCTCCTATTGGCTCGTTGCTTATTGATAAGACAGCGCTCTTGTCTCAGAGCCACGCTGGAGACAAGCAGAGAGGATGGATTACAGCTCCGAGCTTTCATATCAATTTTGGTGTCTACTGGGGACAAGAGAAGAAAAACGCTGAGATTCATTTTAGATTTAATTTTCCTCATTCTCACAGAGACTTCTCATTAATTAATGGCTCACTGGGTGTGAGGAAAAGTAGTGGGGAAATGAGCGTGAGAGAGAGAGAGAGAGAGAAAAGGGAGATGAATGAAAGGTGAACAAAATATTTTGATAGCGCTCTGGTGAGCGCTGCAGGAAACATACTGTAACACACAATTTTCAATCTGTTCACATAATCAGCATCGCGAGCTTTAAGTGACATTCTTTTCAAAAGTGGAGCTAGAAATTTGAAATCCAGTTTTTCCTCTGCGTGTTTAGATGTGTCTGTAACAGAAACACTTTAATTTATGAGTATTAAAATCAACTGGTCATCCTGAAACAGGAAATTGATTCAAATTGGATGATGTGTCTGAGAATGAGCTAAATCCAGCCTTTATTTATTTCCCTCTCTATTTATTCAGACTCATCCACGGGTTGTCCTGTTATATAGTGTTATATAGTGTTATGGAAGTGCCATGTACAGTTACTTCTTCATTCACATATATTTGCTCTGTATGTAAAATATACTGTAATAAAACAGACTGGCAAGAAATGTGTAGAGAAGAGAGATTGCACCTATTACTGTATTATTCTACTGCTCTTATATCACTTAAAGAGTTCTTAGCTGTCATATGTACCATGTGCTTTCTAATAGCTGACTATTTTGTATGTCCTAGGAGCACATACTGAAGGATAACCTCTGTAACAATGTGTAATGCAAAGCTTTTAACATAGACTTTTGTTATGGAACAGAGTTGCACAGTTTTAGACTTTCTGTTTTCCTCTCAGTGTTTTCGATGTCCTGTAACGCTCTCTTTTAATCCAAGCTGTGTAGACAATAAGCCATGCATGCAAGTGACGCTTCGATAGTTTATCTTAACCGCCCGCCAGGCCAGTATGGCGCAACTCTACTGTAGACGTGTGATTTCTTTTATTTATTTATTTTTTTTGTGTTCAAATTTAGTGTAATCATTGAATAGAAAATTTACCAGTGAATGACAATATGCTCACGATTTGAAGGAAGGACTCTTGATTTAGAAGCCATTCAATCAATATCTGTGCTGGTTCAAACTAATATCATGAGGGTTACGATATGATTTTTAAACTGTGTGGTTTCCTTTTTACTGGTCTGTTTATTTTCAATGAAATGATACAACATGACGAATAAAGTGTTTCCATTGTAAATAAATAAGACATGAGAGTGTTTCATTTAAAAAAAGAGAATACAAATGAAGCTGTGGGATTAATGAAGAAAAAGAAAAGAACTGGATCTATGTTAATGCTGGTATCTGAAAGAAGAATTAAATCTATGCTCCATGGCCAAAAGTGTGTGACACTCTCACATGTGATTGTTGACCATCTCCATACAAATGAACAGGCATTGACATGATGCTGCAACAGCCTCTGCTCATCCTGGAAGGCTTGAAGACCTGAAGCGAGTGAAGAAATCAGCTACAATGAAAGTATTAAGTTCAAGCAGGGATGTTGTTGAGTCCTGCCTCACAATCTGGTTTCAAGTTCCTCACAACTGTGTTAGACGAGGTTAAAATCAGGGCTGTGATCATGACAGTCAAGTTAATCTGCTGGTACATGCACATGAATCCAGCTTAATGCACAGGGACATTGTCCTGTTCATGAGGAGATCGTTCAGTTTCTTATAAAAACATTTAGCAACAAAACAGCATTTCAGCACTGTAAATAGTTCTTTAAATCCCAGTGAGGAAATATATATCTTCTAAGTTGCCACAATGAAATCCTTATTATGTATTAAATATCACCATCCACAAGGTGGCAGCAGAGTTTTACAGGTTCAAGAAGTGGTTCATTGTAACATTGCACTAGTTCTTCTAAAATACTGCATCTGTTCACCTTTGTTTTGGCTTCACCTGTGTCATTTTTCATGTTTATGCATCATTATTACATTATTTGACCGGGAAAGCTTTCTTGGGCAAATCTTTTGTCAGTTGTGTTTATGAAAAGAGACTCAGTCCTGTGGAGACTGCTACGTGCTGCAATTGAAACAAGAACAAGAAAACGCTGGGGTGGACAAAAGAATTGGTGACATTTACATTTACCTGTGTTCACCTACAGGAGACGGAAACATGCAATGAACAGAGTTACTTTACAGATTTAGTGTAATCTTATGTTCCCGACACACTTTAGTACAAACATAATGTAGTAGTAATGTTCACTACTCCTCAAATGCCATTCATGTGTTGGTATTTGATAAAAGCCATCTAATTTATATATTACTTGCAAATATTTGTTTCTTTTCTTTCTCCATAGTCAATAGTGGAGTGAGAAGGAAAACTATTCACAGCTGCTTTAAAATATTTGTAGTCAATTTCAATGCAATGGCAGAAAACCTGCTCCTTTGTATGAGAACAGATTAAAGTCCCTCAGATATGGTTAATTCATTTAAAGAAAAGAATAGAAGAAAAATGGACCCATGTCAATTAGAAAAAGACCATATTTATGGCAAACACATGCATAATCAAACGCCACAAAACAAGGGCTACACAACACAGATTACACTACATGTGTCCAATTAGCATAACATGCTGGTTGGCTGTGTGAAAGGCAGACTTGTTGTTGTCAGCTGTGACATATAATCAAAGGAACAAAGCTCCTCTACTAGAGGGTGTTACATTACGTGAGCCATGATGTTTTGACAGGACAAAAGTATAGCGTGGAAAGGGTGGCGCCGCTGGTCACTGTTGGGTCTGTGAGGGCGACACTGACCCACCCATCACCCATTAATACCTGAGTGTTGGTCGGCCATGCCCTGACAATTCATGCAAATTAGAGAGGAACCTGCTCACCAGTCAAAACAGGATTTAAAAGTAGTGACCCAAACATAGCTTTTAGAATAGGAATATCTTTCTTGATGGTTGTGAATCACGGGTCAATTACTCAACCTTTTAAAACAGGTCTGTAATATCTGTTTGACCTCCCACACAGGAGGTGCCGGGCTGGATCTGAGCGCTGATTCGTCTGCCATACATTCAGACACTTTAGGTAAAGAGAGAAAAATTGCCCACTGTAGTGCCACTTGAGTAACTTGACCGGACTGGCCTTCACTGTGCACACTGAATGAGTTTGGCAGCAGCTGGGCTCCCATTGATAACAAACTAGAGAGAAAGAGAGAGAGGTTCGGGCTCTTTTATGTGCATGTGCGTGTGTGTGTGTGTGCGTGTGTGTTGTGTGTATGTGTGTTTTCAGTCTGATCTGGATAAAAATAGAGCCCATATTTGTGTGTGGTTCTCGGTGGAGGAGGAAAAAAAGAATAAAAGTGAAAAGAACAGGAATGAATTGTACTTTTCACACCGACATGTTGACTCATTTAATGCAAATGGCCCCTGTTGTCTCGCTCTTCCTGTCTCTTACAATCAGCCGTTCTCTGTTGACGCAGGGAGAGATAAACTGAGATTTTATGGTCCTTCCAGCCTCAGGATCAGACAACACACGTCATTTATGACCTGATGAGAGCTCTGGCCATACTTTGAACACAGTGTGTGGACGACCATTCAGTAATTCTGGGTTTGCATCCAGCTTTCCTGCACCCCCCCTAAAGGAGCTATTCACACAGTGTGAGGTTTTCCTCCCACAAGGCAGAAGCTCCGGGCAGAAAGATAAAGACGTCATTTGTGAAATTGTAATTCTTTATATAATCTCGATGCTGTTTGAAATCTCCACACTTCTGAGAATACACATAATTGTGACAGAGAAATATCAAATCTCTTCAGTGAGTTCATAACTTGTCACCTCTGCTGCAAGAAATTTACTAAATATAACTCGAATATAATCGTATAAGCTCCTCCTGAGGAAAAATCCCTGCATTCCCGTATGCAACACTGACGACGTATCAACAAGCATCTTTTGTGCTTTGCTGCAAACAAAAATAGTTGTTGTATCCTTTGGATTATTAATCCCAAATCACTGAGTGCCTCATTCAGCAGTGGGGTGCAGGTCCCATCACAAGAACCCCTGTAACCCACAGGGGGCGCTATGGATCCAGGTTTGAGCGCTGGTGGCCCCATTATTACAATTTAATGGTTGATGTGAGTGAAGAGGCAATGTTCCTGTCTCTCGCCCTCCCAGCAGAAAGCCGTGTGCCGCTCTTATCTGGCCAGACCTGCTGCAGGAGCCAACCTGCAGTGCATTAAACAAGCCACCACCACTGACACACACACACACACACAGGCGCATACACACTTAGCAGCATGTGTGGATGTGTGTGTGTGTGTGTGTGTGCGTGACTGTGGAAATGAGCAGAATAATGAGAGGGGCGACAGTCAGAGATGGTAAGGAAAGGAGAGTTCATCAGGGGGGCTGATTGGACAGTCTACGACGCCAGTGTGTATTTGTGAATAATTTATCCCCAATATTACAGAGAAAAGGATTAAAATGCAATATATTCTTGCTCTGTGTGGCTACCCCGTGCTACAAAGTGACCTGGAGACAAGAAGTTAAACAGCTAAAGCTGCAAGAGATGTAATGGCAACGGTTCTTAATGGAAATGTGTAAATTGGCCTTTAAATATATTAAAATTATGCAACAGAGGTAAATTACACTTTATGTAGATACATGTATTTATGTATTCCCCCCCCCACAGCCCTACTGTTTCAGTAAAAACAGCTGGTTTGGACAGTTTGGGTGATAAACTGTTCCCTTTATTTGACAAATCTTGACATGTGGATGTCGAATGGCGTTGCTTGTGGCTCTGTTTTGACTTTTGCTCACGTTTTTCTCCTGCACAGAGACAAATCACAGAGGTAGCCGGGCATCAAAGCTGTCTACTTTGTAGCCATCTGAGTCACTGAGTGTGTGTGTGTGTGTGTGTGTGTGACAAATGTCAAAATGAATGTGATTCTTTGTCAGATCTGCTTTGAGACTGGGAACTTTCTGTGTTTCTTTTTGAGGAAGGGGGAGAAGATCAGACAGTGGTTCACTCTCTCTCTCTCTCTCTCTCTCACACACACACACACACACACACACACACAGGGACACATCAAGACATCCACCAGCGGACTTGGTTGCAGCACTAACTTTATTTCACCACGAACATCTGTCATAAACCTCCGCTGCGCCTAAGACAATGACTCAATCAGAGCTTTAACAACACGTCAAATCAAAATTCCGAGCACATTGAACCTCTGTCCCTCCTGCTTCACAGCCGCAGCAGCCATGCACGTACACATGGGAAGACAGACATGTACATACAGCACGGATGCTACCCGGACTATTAAACTCCAAGCTGCCCGACACGCCACTCTCTCCAAACGAAGCGCACAGGCATGAGCGGCCGGTTTCAAGCTGCCCTCCCTGTGAATTGATTCTACTATGAGCCTACACGAAGCTGTGCGCTCAGAGGTGGTGGGGGTGGGGGGGGGGGGGGCAGTGGGGAACCGCGCGTCCTGACCGGGTCAAAGCATCACTGGATGTCACCTAGATGAACCCGGCTACCTTAAAACACCCATCTAATAGTATTTCTTCTGCTATAATAAACTCATTACGTGTTTCCAGCAGGATTTGTGGTTTCTCCCAGGTGCTGCCACCCCAGCACCGACAATTGGTACAGTCCACAATTTATTCCAGGGAAAGACTGACAGTTTTTTGGGTCATGAAGCAGCTGTTCAAGTCAGCGGCCGGTCCCCCCTCCGCTGGAATAAGAAATTAGTCCATTTTAAAGTAAATAACTAAAGCCTCTGGCCGATAAGAAGGAATTATAGTATGGTGTGCAGTCTCTAAATTTACAGAAAGAGAGGGAGAGGGGGGGGCCATACAGTTAAATCCAATAAATATGATTTTTACCCCTCCTCCTTCAAATTATAAAATAGAGTTAGCCCAAGTTATTATCAACATAAGGGAAGATGGGAGGGGGATACACCATAAGCAACTTATTCCCATTATTAAAGAATTACATTTGCAAGGCAGCCCTGTGTTGATGAGATAATAGGCTTTTTTTTTTTTTTTTTTCAAAGTTACATAATGTAAATGTGCACATAATGGTGTGAAATTAATTTTGATGTTTGAATAAAAACTCCAGGTCCCTGAAGGTCACGCTAAATATCATTTGTGTGAGGTTTGATTCCTAATTGTCAAAAGCGATTGCCAGCGTTACTGATGATGATCATGTTTTGCTTGTATTACTGCACATTGCAGGCTCCATTTGTGTCAAACATCACTCCACTTGGTTGGAGTTTGACAAAAATGAGACGTACGGGGGACATGAATTACAATAGTGTACAGCTTGTGTGTATTTCTAAGTATGTTTTCAGCCCTCTGACTTATTAGACATCCTTCCACAGAATTAATAAAGCCTCTGTTTGCCATATTTAAGTTATTTTTCCTTTTGACCTTTCACAGCAGGTGCTATGTAAGACTTTCTGTGTAATTAATTCTTCTCACTTTAAACAAATGCCATCTAACACCTTAAATCTATTAGTTGAACATATCCCAGCGCTTTGAGTCACTTAGTTAAGCAACATCTCAGTATAGCGCCAACATATAATTAAGTTTCATGAACCATCGTACCTGCTGTATCAGATTTGTATCCTGATCTAATAGTGCTTTTCATTTCATTTCTGTAATGCACGGAGATGTATTACTACATCCACCTCGTTTTCGCTATTGTGGAACTAATGCCGATTGTGGTTCATAAAGTTTACAGTGAGATTTAAAATATGTTGAGATTTTAATTAATGTATTTCGTTCATTTTATGAAATATATTTAGTCAGGCTACAAAGGCCAACGCTGTGCTGCTGAATCCTGAATCTAATCTCTAAATATCAATGGATCAATGGATGCTGCGTTCAAATCTAAAGTCAAGCTACAGGTAACAAAGGAGTCAAAGCTTGGGTGCTACCAAACGTGCTTGTATTACAATAACACCAAACCCCATCGTCATTACTCAGTTATTCCTCCACATCTTATTTCATTTATTCCCTCTATTAGTCCCTCATGTTCTCTTCTTGTCTCGTCCACCTGATCCATTTGTGTCTCTCTCCCTTCTTACAGCTCTCCATCTGTTGGCGTCCCTCCATCTCTTCCTTCAGCCTTCCTCTCTCCTGTCTGCCCAGAGTCACCAGTCATCCACCAGCATGCGTTCCTCCTCTGGTCATAATGGAGATCATATGTTGAAGCCAGCGCTGAAACCCAACACGGGACGTCCACATCAAATAAAACCTGCTCTCAGCAGCGGGACCTGGCTCTGCCAAGGGTAGTGAAACCATATCTGTGTTAGCCTCACCAACACGCCATAAAATGAAAGCCCAAAAGACCAGCAGACACACAGACAGGCAGACCACACCTCTCTGAGATACATTCCAGTCTCCCCCTGCAAAATTGCAGTTTCTATCACATGTTGGTTGAAGCGTTCTCCAACTTGTGGAGTGAAGTTTTCAGCCCATTTCACCTGCACATGCTTGTAGCTGTCAAACACTCACACAAGACTGGCCGGGAGTGTGTGTAATTGCATGACGAGTAAGTGCGTGTCACCTTAAAAACGTTTCTCTGATCTTCGATCAGCATTGTGGCATCTCACACTGTAAGTGGTCTGATAATATAAGTGCAGGTAAAATATCCAACTGCATTACATTGTGCTCTGCAAAGACTGTCAATACAGGGACTGGCTTTAACTTTAATTCGGCCATCGTGATTGATTTTCAATTTCATGAAGAGTCAGCACTGATCTCCAGTAAATAAGTCAAGGTGAGAGACAGTTTGTTGCCATACTGGATGGCATCCAAGTGAATCCTTACTCAACCTTAAAGATCTATCTCAGTTATATGTGGCCAGATAATACAGTGCAACAATAGTGAATTTGGTCTGTACACCAATTTGAATATTTTTGGTAGTAGACTCCTTTTTAGAAGAGAAATCTAAAATGAAAATCTTCGTGCTGGTGTGTGACGATAACCTACAGAAATCAGCGGTTAAATATTTTCCCCCCAGTATGTTTGGATTATAAACATCTTCTTTCATGTGTCGTACTTCCTGTGTGGCGTTAAACACACATGGCCCACCAACCGTTGTAAGAAGCATGGGCCAAATCACCATTTCTCAGCAGAAATGACTGAGATAGAATCAAGCTTCCATTCCCCCATGTCTGAGCAGCGAAGATAGAGATCCAGAGTGAGAGCTGGAAGATGGATGGCGGCGTGATGATGGCGATGGAAGGTGGAAGCCGGAGTGTCCTGTTGTTCGTCAAGTAGCTGAGAGATCAGATACTATCGGGCCGGGAGGTGTCTGCTGCTGCTCGGCTCCTCTCTGCAGGCTGAGTACTGCACACAGCAGCTAGTTTACGTAAAGGATAAACAGTGACCCAGGGGTTGTAATCCACTGGCAGGCCAAGCAGGAGCTGTGTAGATTACTAGAGACCAACTGTAGCCTCTCAACTTGTTTAACACCTCAAGAGGATCCTAATTGAGCTAAATCTCATTATTTATGGCCGGCTATGGAGACAGTAATCAGAGTGGCTGGTGTGTCTTTAAACAGATCAGTCAGGAGCTGCGTCTGTTAATGTGTGCATGTGCCTGGCACACACATATATACACAGGTTCAGTTTCCAGGTTGCTCTCTTGAGAAGACTTAACAGTAGGAGGGGAAATGTTCTGTGGTCATTAGTGGCTCCAGTACACTCATCATTGCTGTGTAGCACATGCAAGAGTGTGCGTTTGGTTACACGTGAGATAGTGAGGAAGACGGAGAAAGCTCATATTAAGACATTTTAGCTGTAGACAAAGCGTACCTGGAAAATTAACATCACTGTCACTTGTAAATGACAAATTTAATATTTTCATAAAACAACTGTTAACGAGATATTTTCCTCGCCTCTTTTATTTCTTCTGATTTAATAAAATCCCACTGATGTAGATCCCGAATATTCATCGCAGGCAGCTACCTACACCAGCAATTTCCTATATTATTAAAAGCAGGAATCCTTGATATGAAGATATGAAAATATGAAGTTTCATTGCTGGCTGATATGAGAATTATGAATGGCAACAGAAGGCAAAAGCTGACCCAGCGTGGAGCCAGAGTGCTAAGGGGTCTGCAGCACCACTGATAGACAATAGGGAAGAGAAACTCCAAGAGCAGTTCATATAAATGTCACTGCTTTTTGGACGTCTAATAAAAAAAAGGGCAGGGCTCGCGATAAAAACTGCATTAGAGGAGCAAAAGAAAGAGAAATTAAGCAAGCGAGAAAGAAAAATAACGACAAAGGAGGAGGAGAGAGGAATGTGCTAATATCTCTCAGACAAAAGGGAAAAAAAAAAAAAAGATATCACACTACACGGCGGTGGAGAGGATTTGCAAACATTTTAAGATGGCTGGGGTGAGGTGATGTGGAGCAGAGTGTGAGAGAGTGAAAGAAAAAGAGCGGACGAATATGGTCATTTGAAAGTTCGGAAGCCTTTCAACCACATGCATTTCTATGTTCACAATATACATAATACAAATGGCAGCATGCATGAGAGACAGAAAGGCAATGAGCATGTTTTTTTTTTTTTGGTTTTTTGTTTTCAGAGCCACATTACCCTGCCAAGCTCCAGCCTCACTGTGCTGCAGACAACACTGGACATTTTTCCACATCAATTTTCTCCCGGTGCACAAAAATGGTGACTCTCACCAATCTTCCATCTCTGCAAACCTAATTCTGTACTCACATCTGTATTTCTGTGTTACTTTAACATACAATTAGACAAAAATAAAAAATAAATACACTTAAAAAAAAACATGTAAGAACTTGGGAGAGATGCAGACTGACTGATCCTGGTGTCTGTGGGAAGATGCTTTGATTTTGGCACGCGGCACATACAGCTACAGAGGAGCTCCAATGTTCAGCACACATGGAAAATCCAAGAAGATATAAAGCCTCCAGAGAAGGAGCTCTGGTTTCAGTTGCTGATCAGGGTGGTGGATGGGGGGAGAACCTGTCTGGAGCAGATGTTTTAATAGGAGACATGAATGCTTGAGAGGACGTTTTACTGTCTATTTTACATGAAAGAACTTGGCCAGCAACTGGAGGAATATGTCATAGTCTGTGTACTCTTGTACTTCAGTCCTCTACACAGTCTTTGTTTGGACCCATACACTGTGAGAGTGAAGACATTTTCACTGTTGTACACTCCTTTAAAAGGCTTTTAAAAGTTGGTTAGGTTAGTGTAAAGGCTTAGATTTAGGAGGACTTTGATGCAAAGTGAATCTGCTAGAAAAAATTAGACTATAGAAGAAGAAGACGTACAATGTACATATAACAGGCAGTGATTACTGAGACCAGGTTTTAATGCAACTATTAGAAAACTGATCGAGAATCTATTTAAAAAAATGTGTAAGTTCAATTTTAGCATCAAACACACAAAATTAAATGTAAATATGTGGTGCACATGTTGTGTACCCAGCACTTGCTGGCATGGCAACATACAGCACCACTTATACTGTAAGGATGTAACTGGTCGTATAGCAGCATGTGACCTGGTCCAGTGCATGAAAGGTTCACACGCATGGGAGTGTGGACTGTGGTTCCATAAACACAGGGGTGTCAGAACAGGGATTTAAGAGGGTGGAGTGGTGTGGGACAAGGGGAGCCGGAGTCAATGTCTGTCTGAGAGTGGGAGCTGTAAAATAATTAATTTATATCACACTACGAGTGATCCTATCATCGTGAGCGAGCATGTGATGTTTTTGTGTGTGTGGTAACGTTTGCGCTCAGTTGTCTACATACACTGTTGCAGCAGCCAGCAGAGAGAGAGTTATTGTTTCTTTGTGTGTGTGTGTGTGTGTGTGTGTGTGTGTGTGTACGTGCGGGTCATTGTGCGAGGAGCTGGCAGCAGCCTCCTCTCTCCTTCTCTCTCCTGCAATAATCAGTAAGACTGGAGGCCTGGCCTTCTCTACCTCTCCCTGCCTGCGGTTTGCTCACATACCCTCTTAGCCGAGAGGGTAGGAATGTATGTTCGTGTGTGTGTGTTAGCGTTTCTGTGTGAGAGTGTGCGCACATAAAAAAAAAAAATCTACAGATTGTGCGTACAGTAATGTGTTCTCCACATACGTATGTGTATGTGTGTGCGTATATGCATATCTGTGTGTGTGTGTATGTGAGAGAGAGAGAGAGAGAGAGAGAGAGAAAGAGAGATTTGGTGCGTTTGAGTGTAAGATCAGGGGGTGGGGGTTGAAGAGGCCCTGTAAGGGAGAAGACAGAAAACCTGAAGGTAGTTAGTTGGCCTTTTCCCTGCAGTAAACAGCTCACGATACACAGGAATGCAAATCAGCCTGGACAGTATGAACATCGTATAAATGTGATAAACATTTTAATCAACCCGTACTGAACATACGGTAGCGTGCTAATCAAGGTTAATATTCTGAATGCAGGATTCAGTGGATTTCTATCAGGCTTCATGTACAAAATGCTGCTGTCGTATTAGGCAAAATACAACCGGATATATGTTATCTGTTTTGAGTTTGTTGCAGACACACAGGCCTGTGCGCTGTGCTGTGTTTTTGTTGGGTTTTTTTTGTCAGATGCGGGCAGAAGAAGACAGAGGAAAGCATTAAAACACCGCTCTTTATGCCTTTTCCCAGACAGTCTGCGGATTTGGTGAGCCTCTCTGCTGTTTCCCAGAAAATGACACACACACACACGAACATGCACACACACACACACACACACACACGAACATGCACACACACAATGCACATGCACAAAAAACTCTCTCCCTGTTTCTGCACACATATTTATGCTTCTTTGTATGGACACTCGTACACATAATACACCCCCTGACCCCTCACCTAAACCCAGACTTCAAAACTGAATGCCTAATCCCAACCCTTACCCTAAACTAATCCTAATTTTAACTTTAAGCCTAAAACCATGGCCTAATCCTCAAACTGACCTTTGAAGGGGTGTGGACTGGCCAACATTTGCTCACTCCCCAAAATCTATAACTCAAACTGGTTCTCACAAAGATAACATAGCCATTTAAGTGCACACACACACACACACACACACACACACACACACACACACACACACACACACACACACACACTATCAAGTTCATTAATGAATTGCGGCTCTCGAACAAGACAACTCAGGGTTTATATTACACCGACTTGGCGTGATCTCTCCGCTGATATAATCATGATGTGATGAGAGGTTGTGATGACACATGTAAAGAGAACATTTGGTGCCTCTCCAAAATATGTCACTGTTACAATAACCCACTTACCATGATGTTATAATGACTTCACAGTCATGGCAGAAATGCTTGTTCTGGTCAACCCTGTCATACAGTAAAACTTAAGTAAGCCATGACTTCAGTGCAAAGAGCATTTCTAGCTCAGTGTTCTGTACGTTTGTGGCATGTTAGCTACAGATGTTTGTGAGTTATTCTTGATTATGTATTCGCCTTGTAAAAAGTGATGAGTCATTAGCATTATCCTGGTGCAAAGCTTAAATAAGACAGCACACAGTCACTAAGTGATGTATATTATAAATAACAAGCTTTAAGGGTTGCTCAATTCATTTGCAACTATCTCCCTGTAAATAAAGTTGCACAAAAGAACTGGCCAGTCTACTTAGTTTTCATGAGTAATCCTCCAATCCTGCAAATTTAAATGACCGTGGTCTGAAAAGTTACTGACATCTGTTAAATATACAGGTGTGATCGAGCTCAGATTGAACGAGCACAACATCATCATTAACGCGCCTAATTTTGTGGATCCTATTATTACAAAACAATCTGCACGGTGTCACTGTAATAGGATAAATTCATAGCAGATTTCACAGGTTGCTATTAAACTGTCAGTGGACGAACTCCTGAGATCTTGATAACACCGAAGCCTTGCATATTTTTCAGTCACACTGTAGCTACTTTGAGAAAGAGTTTTTCATAGTCACACCCATTTAGGTTGGATTCAAAGCTTAGCATATAAAATGAGCATTAGTGTCACATTGTCTGTGGTTTAGTTGCGACGAGAAGACGATCACAGACTCTGTTGTACAAACCATATGGAACGATGATCCAGTGGAGAAGCAGCAGTTCTCACTACGCAAACGGGGTGGCAGCAGGTCAGCTGGAATGTGATGTCCAATCTATAATTCAGTGTAAAGCATCACTGGAGTATTAGGTGAGGGTTATAGAAACAGAAAGACAGTCAGCGAGAGAGAGAACGAGAGACGGGTTTAAGCATGAAGAATCTATTATGTATTAATTGAAAGAGTTAAGTGAAATCAATGTTATTCATATAGTCCAAAATCACAAATTATGGATGCACTTCATAGAACAGCAGAAGACCTGTGGAGGTTCAGATTGAAATAATCTTATGCAATGAATGCTGTATTTGTGGGGGTGTCGTTTCAGGCCAGTTACTCCAGAGAGCCATCTGAAAGATGCTTCCAACCTAAGTGACAGTCCTCCCTGTGTGGAAATATTATTCTTGTGTGTAATAAGCTGACAGATAAGATTTAAATACACCAAGATGGTGTTGGTCTGAGTTCTAACAGGCCAATCTAAAATGTATAGATGTATGTGGTTATGTTGTAGCAGCCTGGTGTCATGATGATCAAGCCGAGGGCGACGGTGGCAAGGACAAACTCCCTGAGAAGGCAACAGGAAGAAACCTTGAGAGGAACCAGACTCAACAGGGAACCCATCCTCATATGGGTGATTACATGCTATGTAGGCAGCAGGCAGTCCAATTTAATAGTTAATGTCTTTAAGTTAATGTGGAGTCCAGTTAGTTAATTGCAGGCAGATTTGTTCCAGTCCTGGACTATCGAGCGTTGAGTCGAGACCTCCGAGAAACAGCTGCCGACGTCCGCCGAGGCCAAGACCGACTTCACAGTAGTGTGTGACCAACTCCAGTCTCCAAACGCATCCCATAGAGCAGATGGTGGATCCAAGCGACGAGATCTCCAGCCAGAAGTTGGGCATGAGGACGAGTCAGACAGGTCCAGAGGGCAAAGGGTGGAATGACGTGTAGCTCGACAGAGAGACAGGAAGAGGGAAATAGAGAGGTAGAGAAAGAGAGAGATGGCAGTTAGTTGTATTCACAGTCGGATAAAGTTTGAGGTGAATGTATATGTAGAATAGTGCAGCAGGGACTCCGGCAGGACTAATTATGACAGCCTAACTAAAAGGGTGGGCCAGAAGGAAACACAGAGATGAGGGCTCCCAGGGATGTAGAGCAACCGAACACTTCACCATCAACAAACCTGAGTGATCAGTGAGAGTTGGGAAGACAGCATCTAAACATACCAGTTCACCATAATGCTCTACGTCCATGAGTCCTTCCCAGATCTATTTACAAAATGCTTGACTAAATAAATAGGTTTTCATTCTAGACTTAAACACTGAGACTGTGTCTGAGTCTCGAACGCTATTTGGAAGGCTATTCCATAACTTTGGGGCTTTGTAAGAAAAGGCTCTGCCCCCAGCTGTAGTTTTTATGATATGAGGTACTGACAGGCAGCCAGCATCCTTTGATCGAAGTAGGCGTGGTGGATCATAAGACACTAGCAGTTCACTTAGATACTGCGGCGCAAGACCATTTAATGCTTTAAATGTCAGAAGTAGTATTTTAAAATCAATGCGAAATTTCATGGGGAGCCAATGAAGTGTAGATAAGATAGGCGTGATGTGCTCGTATCTTCTGGTTCTAGTGAGGACTCTCGCTGCTGCATTCTGAACTAACTGAAGCCTGTTTATGCACCTGGTTGAACAGCCAGACAGTAAGGCATTACAGTAGTCCAACCTAGAGGTGATGAAAGCATGGACTCATTTTTCTGCATCATTTAGTGACAAAACATTCCTTATCTTGGCAATATTTCTGAGGTGAAAGAAAGCTGTCCTGGTGATATTATCTACATGAGCTTCAAATGAAAGACTGGAATCTAGAATCACACCAAGGTCTTTTACTGTTGCACTAGATGTAGCAGAAAGGCCATCTAGAGTTACGGTGTGGTCTAACATCTTGCTTCTAGCTGCAGATGATCCTATAACTAGTACTTCTGTCTTATGAGGATTTAGCAGAAGGAAGTTAATTAGCATCCAGTCTCGTACATCCTTTACACATTGCTCAACTTTATTAAGCTGTTTGATCTCATCTGGTTTTGATGAAACATATAACTGTGTGTCGTCAGCATAACAATGAAAGTTAATACCATGTTTACGGATAATGTTGCCCAGAGGAAGCATGTAGAGGGAAAAAAGCAGTGGACCTAAAACTGAACCCTGTGGAACACCAAACTCCACTGGAGAGCATGTGGAGTAATCGCCAATTAGATCTACATACTGATAACGATCAGTCAAATAGGACCTAAGCCAGGAGAGGGCCTTTCCCTTAATTCCAACAACATTTTCTAGTCTGTGAAGGAGAATACTATGATCAATGGTGTCAAAAGCTGCACTGAGGTCGAGTAGCACAAGTACTACAGACTACTTGTAATAAAGTCTATTAAAGATTGCATGAAAGTCCAGGTTGTTAAACTGACACATGTCCATTAATGGGTAGCCCCAAGGTCCCCCAATTGGGAGACCTTAGTGCTGAACGGCTTAAACGAGTATATCATTAAATGAATATAGTATATCTCTGCAACCACAAGGTCTATTTTGGTGTCATAGTAAATGGACCCCTTGTTTCACACTGTGTTTGCAAATGCTTCTTTGCATTTGGGGGAACTTTAGGATTCAATATGCTCTGGGTTAAAACTGAATTTGTCTTTAACATAAGTGACGCTGAAATTTAAACACAGACAGACATGAGTAGTAGACCTGTGTCCCCTGGTTCTCTGAAGGAATTACAGACTTGCTTTAGATGCACATATCGCATATAACACACAGAACAAGGACTGGATTTTGTATCCCATGGCTTCCAAGGACTTTGGGAAATGGTCTATTTGTGGCAAGAATGAGTTGTAATGATTGCAACATGCAAAACCTTTTCAGTGTTTGAAAAATTGTGATCCTTTCCTTTAATATGCTTCAAGGTTTATTAAATACAGAAACACTGCACAGAAGCAGTTATATTATAAAACAGGATTTTACTATTGTGTCCATCATTTTATCTTTTATAGCAACAATTACCTGGTGAACCGTGCAAACACAGCCTTCACATTACAAAGTTTTCCACCAGGAATTATGCACTTATGCATGTTTGATTGGCTCCTGCAGTGCCTTGCTGGAGGATGTTGCTTTGTGCCTAAGTTGAACCAGGTTCTACTGTTTTCCCAGGTGACCTTCTGTTTTTTTTTTTTTTATAGAGCCCTCAGCATTGGCACCCCTGCTACATCAATGGATTACTGCCATTTAAATGAATGTGAGTGTATTTTTTCATGCAGAGCTACTGTCTGTCTGAACACAGCCTAAGACTTCTGAATTGGATTAGCCTTGATGTAGAGAGTACTGTAGCGTACCACCCTGTTTTAGCTCGGATGTGCGCACATGTAAGATTTAAGAAAAGCATTCAAACCCAGAGCTAAAGGGAGAATGTTTAGTTTAGCAACATTGCATATGATTTATCAACTGCTCATTAACTACTTGCTCGCCTCCTTTGTGTCTCTATACCTCTGCATAATACTCCAAAGATACTGATTAATGATTATAGCACTTCAGTGATTCAGACTCAGGTGCTGTAAAGGTGTAGCTGAATGAAGCTGTTGGTGAAAACATCCACCAGCACACGCACACACTTCTGTCTCAGAGTGGAAAGAAAAATGCTCCCATCTCTCTGTCTCTGTTTCTCGCCTCTCTTTGAGCTCATCCTAAGCCACCGCCCACTCTAATTCCAGCCTGCATCTCAGCGCATGGAAAAAAAAAAAAGGAAAACACTGAGTTATAAACATGCCAGATTAGGTCAGAGTTGGTTTCATAACCACCCCGTGACCTCTTTACTCTTTTCCTCTTTTTCTTTCTCTTTCCCTTTCTGTCTCTCTCTCCCTCTGTTTCTCTTTTCTGCACTTTGTTTCTGTCCCCTCTCTTTCCTTCATCTCCCCACTCTCCACTTTCTGCACACCAATCTGTCTTCTATTTTGTTTCACGCTCCTTTCCAATCTTCCCTGTCCCCCCTTCTCTTTTGGTGTGCTCCATCTTCACACTCTTTCGCCCACTTTATAAGGTCCCGCTGTACCTCTAAACTTCACAAGTCCTGCGCTTGCTGTGTTTCCCTCTCCTTTTTTCTTTTCTCAGCCTTTTCTTTTGTTTTTCTTTTTTTGTATTTAGCCTTTCCTGTGCTATATCCTAGCCAGTATAAATACGGCTTTCATAAACAAGACAGAGATACTGATGAAAACAGCTTTGTGGTGCAGTGTCATGATATGTGAGTGAAAAAAAAAGTGGAATTATGCTTCTGCTTACTGTCCATAAGAAAATGTACGCAGGTTACATTCAGAAACGTTCACGTGTGTTTCTGCTACACATGTATGATGGACGTACGTGTCCACTAGGGGCAGCGCCACATTTAGCAAATCATGATTTACTCGACGCGTAGAATTAATCCAGAAATTAAATTTATCTACTGCTCTATCTTTCTTTCCATTTGTTCCTTTTCTTTTTCCTTTTCATTTCCTTTCCATTACAATCCCACCTCCTGACTTTGTGCCAATAAAACTTAAAGGGAAGCTCCACCGATTTTACACATAAAGATTTCTACATTCATCATGATGAGTACTAACCAGGAAAGAGTTGCATAATGCTTTCTGTGACGCTACAACACATTAGATGAATGTGAAAATTACTTTGACATAAAGTGATGACTCATGTGATGGACTTACACCCAGTCCGTTTTGTAGCGATCTTGTAGCTGTTTTTTGACAGTTTTTTTATTTCCAGCTAAAAGAAGATCTTGAAACGTGGAACTTTTTGGATAAACATAAGCAATTAAAAAACAAACACTGCAGCCTACAGCTCTGGAAAAGACAGTACAGCTAATCTTTATATTTGCTATATTTTTACATGCATGTTTCCATAGAGGAGTGCAAGTTGTGAGAAGTGGCAGTCCACATCTACACAAAAACATTGCACCATACATGACGACTAGCTGACCGGTGGTTGGTATGTTTTTCCCTACTGGGACAAATGTATCGAGGAATTCTCATGTGTATGTTTTGCGAAACACGAACTAAGCCTTAGGAATGGATCTTGAATGATTCATAGGCCATAAAATTCATTGATCACAGCGGAAACATGTACTCAAGCTCAGAGTTGAAAACAAACAACATGGCTGCTGGGCATGTTTGTGGCCAAATCTTCTGTAATCTGTTGTGGTAATTTAATTAGTCAAGAAAGAATGTGATTAATCAAATCAATTAGATTGTACGATGAAACATAAATCATGTTTCCCCAGTCTCATTATCAACCTCGGGGTGGACGTGTTACTATGTCTGCTAATGTGTGTGTGTGTGTGTGTTTCTCAATGTGGCAATGTGTCCAAGTGTGACAGTGAGAAAATGTGGGTCTATCCTTCAGCAGCAACCATTTTATCTACAGTGTGGCAGCCTCTGTTTGTGCACGTATGTGAGTGTGTATGTTGGTGTGTACACCTAGTGTACACTAGAGAGTAGTTGGAGAGGAGAAAGCGAGGGATAAGCATTTGCAGGCTGCAATTATGGGTAATTTTCCAACAGCAGCAAAATTAAAGCCCCCCAAAACAAAACAAAGAGGGCAAATTTACTCCCTGGACGACTCTGTCAATGATGCACAGAGAGAGAGAACGAGAGAGAAAGAGAGGGAGAGAGAGAGATACATACACAGCTTCAGGCAGCATCTGTGCATCTGTAGCACAAATATTGACAAGTAATGTCCGTTGTGTTGTTGAGTCACTTTGGTTCATGCAGGGACTCACTGAGCTTCCTCATCCCTTTCTTTTGAATTCACCAGAAAATAGTGTGCCACATTAATCCAACCAACACCATGTCATATTTATCATGAGTTTATATTCAGACGAAACCTAGTGTGTTTCCAGCTCATCTGGGGTAAATACAACAGTGTCAACTGTAAAAATTGAACTTGTTTCAATTAAAAAACAAGTCAAAGGGCTGCCTTAAAATTTGATGTCCAGTCAACTAATGCTATTAGTTGACTGGACACACATATATACAATAAAAACACAGTAAATGCAGCCAATGATGTCAATATTTATCTTGACTAAATATTGGATGCTGTGTAAACTTATGTCTATAGTTTGGTTGATTTAGATTTATTATTTATTATATTATTATTTAGGTAGTTGTTATAGACATCTAGCTTCATTTGAGCTATCTGTTGCGCAAGCGTAAATCTTGTGTGATGTCATATTTACAATACTCTTGGTTTTGTTAACTCTACTACTCTGTCTAAAACTTCCTGTTTTAATTTGAAGAAACAACTCTTTAAGCTGAGTAACAGAACCATGTTATCGAAACTAACATAGCAAACTGGCTGCTGCTGTAGCCAAAATGTACCAAATCAAACAACTATGTTTCACCCAAGGGCTTTAAGACACTGTAAGTGTACTGTGGGTAATGTGGTTGGATTTTATCAACTTAATTTAACAAGTTGGGTGAACTCATTCATAAGAGACTTCCAGTCAGAACAACTGATGTTTATAAGTTTCAATAAAAACTCAAAAGTTGAATTAGTTTGAAAATATAAAACTTAGATATTTAGGTTAACTGAATTCAAAATTGCCAAATTCCTGAATGAGAATTTACAGTGTACAACATTGTAGTAAGTCAGATATCTAGATTTCTTTTCTCAAAACTATGATAATATTGCTGTTGAGATACAAGAGTCTGTGGACCAGCCAAGGTGCCGTGAGGGTTATGTTAAAAAGCTGAAATGATTTAGAAAATTACGTTAAAACCTAAAATATTTTAGAAAATTATAAGTAAATAGTTGGGGATTTCATGGATATTAGAACAAACAGTGATAATGGATAATGAAAGCTTCTGCTAAATGTTCTTTTTTTTATATATGTTTTGTATGTTACCATATTATATGTTCAAGTCTGTTTGGGACACAAATGTTTCAACTCTCCTGTCACTATAATAAACAGTTTTTAGTGGAGCAGTATGTGAGAACATGCTATTGTAGATGTAGTAAAATGCCAAAATAGAAATTAAGGGAGTAAACAATACTGTATATATGAGTAAATTGTTTGTCTTTTAAAAATTGATTAATTCATTCTCAAATTGTCGCAAGCAAGCTCTGAGAAGGAAGAGTAATAGAGGGTGAAGTCGGGTAGGCGTGACTCATCCTGTTCTGAGAATCACCAGAGCTGAAATTATAAGCTGGTATGCATATCAATGAGAAGTGAGCTACCATGACAACTCCAGATGATATGAATATTTCTCACAACATGTATGCTATACATTTTTACCAATTTAGTTTTTGCACTTTGTTCAACGAGTGGGGGGTCGGTCTGCAATTCACACTAGCTGTGTATATGTGGCACAGTGAAATGTATTTTTTCACCAGTGTTTTCAGTGAAACATCCCTTTAATGCTCTGTGTGTCTCCCAGAGCGAGGTGATAGCAGAGAGCAGCCGCCGAGCAGAATGGGAGTTAATTAACTAAACCTCACAGTGTCACTGCACAGTTCCTTTCCTTTCCTTTCCTTTCCTTTCCTTTCCTTTCCTTTCCTTTCCTTTCCTTTCCTTTCCTTTCCTGTCGTTCCCTTAGCTTTAGTACGCAGAGCCACTTTTAGACTTGGTGTTGTTCTGACACCAGAACAACCGTCATTAAAAGCCAGCCACCATATAGCCCTCAGCACAATAATCCCATCAAAAGGAAACTGGGTAACAACCTCTGTCTAATCCTTTATTAGCCTGGCTCCTCCTCTCACATCCTAACCCCCCTGCACCAAAGTACTGGTAATTAGCTTAGCACTAACGAGTCGCTAGAGGTAGCAATAGTTCATCTCAGCTGCTACAAGTCATGTTAAAGTTCAAAAACGCTGCTGGAACAATGGGATAAATCTGTGCATACTCCCATACTCTATTAACAACTGTAACAAATCAACAAATCACTGTTTGGAAATTGTCTTAGTAGTCACAAATGAAGTTGCTCTGTTTTTAGTTCATCTCCAAACTAGACAGAAGATGAATTATTTACAATCTCAAAGAAAACTCAGAGGTAATTTAGATGACAGCATGGTCTTATATTGATCATTTACAAAGAGTGAGAGAGTTAAGTGATTAACTATAACTACAATCAACTCAGCTGATGTGTTCGCCCTGTGAGAACAGTTAGTGTGACCCAAGTCACACAGTGCACAGCCTTTTACACACGCACACAAACACATATATACAATAAAAACACAGTAAATGCAGCCAATGATGTCAATCATAGGTATAATTCTCATTGCATGCATATAAAACAGTTCAGAGTTTCAATACAGTAAATAAAGGGCCATCTCATTGAAAAACATAACTGATTTGTTATGTGCATATTCTTCAAAAATCTTCCCAAACTCTAAACAGTGTTGGATAAATAAATCTATTCGGAACTTCTTTGAGACTCTGAGTGACGTATAGTAGAGAACACCTCCATGAAACTGTTATAAATTAGTCAGTGGTGGGAGTTAATAATTTTTAGTGCATAAAAGACTTACATAAAGAACTGTGGTAGTTCATAAACCAAATATAGTTACCGTAAATTTAAACTCAGTGAGTCAGTGATGTTCTAAATGAACCAAAACTTTCAAAGGTTTCGTAACGAATCGGTTGAAGCATGTCATTTAATGGAATGTAAAGTTATTGAAATACATAATCTGTGGTAATTGTGGCGTTGTTGACTCAGTTTTCTTGCTTTCATGTTGTTTGTTTTCCTTTTCATGGGTGTTTTAGTCAAACCTAAAATTTATTCTTTATTGGGTGAAAGCAGTAAACATGGTTTTGGTCAATTTATATTTTTAGAATTTGTTTAATAATTTTTAGTTGGATTAAACTGAGCTAACCCGTCTGATCACTCGTATTTGTGATGACTCATGTGCTCTGTTGTAACACTGCATCGAGCCCATGAAACCCCAAAATGAATCATCTGGCTAACATAGCAAAAATTCAAATCAGTTGATTTTCCTACTTCTTTTTTCTTCTGTGTTTTCAGATGCCAACATCTCTCCACAACTGCTCTCTGGAGACACGTGTAAGATGCATCTGGACATGATCAGCAGATCTATACGTGCTATGAGGTCTGAAAAGGACCTCCTGTTAATTATCAGGAACACACACCGTTCCCCTCTCAGAACTAAATGATACACATACATGAGAAAAAACACATTTTTAGATTTCTAAGTTGAATAATTAATTTCACAGTAACGGTAATACCCAGTGATTCCATAAATAAAATATTTGATCTATAGTTGTTTCATCATTTTTCATTCTGAAAATAAAATAATTACAAATAACTGTCCAGATTGTCTTCTCTGAAAGAATGTAATGTTTAGGCCAAACTAAGACTCACAAACCCTGCCTTTGTTGAGTCTACAACGAAAATATTAACACTCTAGCAATGTCCAAAACTAACACGAGCCATTGTCAATATGCACGGCTTCTCCTCAATGCTCTTCTTTAATTGTTGGGTGGTTATCATGATGCAATAAGTAAGACATGTGGACGCCTTTCTGGTAAACCTTTCATTTCAAATAAGTAGGCTGATTAAAAATTGAGATACTCAACAAAAAAGAACAATATGTGGATTTAGGTAAAACCAAAACTTCATAACAATGACAACACTGGTCGTAAGAGGACAAAGCAAACTGCAGCTTCAAGCATTAAAATTGACTCTTTTCCCATCGCTGATGTCCATGACTGTGTCAGCTGACGAGCAGTCTAAGAACAAACAAACTATTCTTTGTCTTTAGCATTTAGAAACAAGTAGGACAGAAATGACCCACCTATTTATTCAAATGACTAAAAAACGCATTTGCTCTTTGATAGATCGAGGTTTTACTGTTGACTTGGCAGCATGTGCAAACCCAACCTTTTACCCTGCAGGTGTTCACACTATAAATTACGTGGTGACATACGGTGGGGCAATCACATCCAAATATACGGGAAAATCTCTCTCCTTCTGTCTTGTTCGCTCTGTGAGGCTGAATCCAACTGATCTGTTCAATCACCCAGGAGCACTGAGGCAGGACCCTGTAAAAGGTGATTCACTCTCCTTCTGCTGTCCATACACCATTTGTCCTGCTTCTCTGATCCCATCCTCTGTCTGTTTATTGTTCCCCTCGGTCAGCCATTATTGACCTAACACTGACGCGGGACCTTAAGAAGGAACATGAAAAGCAGTTTTTCTGTATTGCAGTAATGGTGCAGTTGATTTTCTTTAGCTTTCTGTAACTTAAGAAGAAAAAAAAAAGCATGCACACACACACATACACACACACCCTTGTTTGTTTTCTGAAGTAAACACTTCTGTTATGCAACTGTCACTTAAACTAGTTTACTCTGGTTTGTTTTCTGAGAGACTTTTCTGTAACTTTTGTGACATTTGGAAAATTTTGACAGTTTGGAAATCTGCCAAGTGCTAACAGGCACACCATGTCTGCTACCAGAGTCTTGTTTGCAACCAATGACTGACATCATGTTATTGATGCGGACCCAGATCTCAACGGTTTCTAAACTTTTGTACATGTCATTATTACACATGAGGAGTTTGACAGCCACATGTGTAAAGTGGCTGACAGGTGAGCCAGGATTAGCCACAGAAAACCTGATAACTAGGACAAAGAGCTCCACATTATCTCCCATCGTCAGCTGGCCAAAGTGAAATCTTGATTTGGACAACAAGAAATTGAAAAAAATCACCGTCTTTGTCCAAAAAAATATGGTAAACAATCGCATTATGTTGCCTATTGTTTCAGCCACTGACCCGTGAAGGCTGAGAAGTGACTGATGTCTGATTGTATTGTGTTGTGGCCCCTCATCTCCATTCAGTGTGGCCAGGAAATGTAGGGGACTGGGCAATTATTTCTGATTTATCTACTTGGACAAATCCTGGCGTAGTGAGCAGGGCTCCAGAGTCTAGTGGAGGTTTGTGTCCTCATTATCGATACTCTCCATACTGCAGGCTTACCTCAAGCTTTGCCAAGACGTCCAGTTGTTCTTGGGTTCTATGGTGCATGACTGATTTTGAGAAGCGTGATTTTCAGTCATGTAAATGAGTTCATGGGTGAGTAGGTCATTAAAGGGGTAGAAAGTAGCCTGATGTTATCTTGGTATTAAACGTAATCGTCCATTGTGGATTGCATACGAAGATGAAATCGATCTGCTGAGTGGCGTATGTGTTGCCGTACAGCACAGAGGGGGGAGAAATGTCTCAACATAGAGCTTTACCTTTCAAACAAAGGAAATGATTTGAAGAATTGTCAAATGTCCAGACGTACTACATACAGACATAAAACAACAGACAAACAGACATGCAGTCATACTGACCAGGTGATCAGTATCTGGTTAACGAGACTTTACAGAGCCTCACGAACACCATAATGTTGTTGATTATTAACACGTTGCATGTGGTGCAGTTGAAAGGTAGGAAGATACCATACAGCATCTTACATTATGCTTCACTGCCTGTTACAATCCAGCTTTCTTCCTTGCGTGAGTCTCATTCTGTGTAGTTTGACGGGCTTCTATATACCAGTGCTGTAAAATATACTAAAATACATAACAATAATAAATAAATAACTAAGTATTCTTGAGAAGCACAAAGTCCCTCTCTAACAACATGCTGTGTTCTTTTGAATGTGTAGTGTCTATACTCAGCACCTGCACTGTACTGAGCTGACCAATCGTCATTGATTGATTGATTGCAAAAGGTTTCCGCTTTATTTTGTTATAGTTTTATTTGCAAATCAAAGGCTGTGTATTTTTCCTGCAGCGTTATGTTTTGTCTTCCTCGCGCTCCACCATGTTCCATGTGGCACCTCACCTTGCAACATGTACTAACAGGAGATAATGTCAGTCGTGCAATGACAAATCAAACACCACTGACAGTTTCATTTGACTTTACCACCACCGGCAAAATCCTTTTATTTGTTTCTTTTTTATTTTGTTCGGTGCTATCAAAGCAAGTGCACAGCCTTACACAATCTTTTATTTTACTTCCTTGAGTGTCTCTTTTGTAGCTGGAGTAGCTGTTCAGTGCCGTGTTGTTACACAAGCAGTTACACAACAGCTGCTTGCAACAACAACACACTGACAAATCAAGCAATCAATCTTATGCTTTATGCTTACTGGCAATTTTATGAATACATCTCTTTCTACCTAAATTTACTTTATAATCAATCTGAGCAATTAAAAAAATTAAGCCACGGTGTACTGTAAGTTCAAAAATATGTTTTTGTTGTGCTTCAATTTAGAATATACACAAATTATATGACTTAGGAATGATGTCACATTTGTGCAGCAGCATCTAGTTAAATAGCGGTAACGATGTAGACACCGACCATGAGCGTTCGGATTTGTGCCATCACTGAATGTATATGGTAGCTCAACGGAGCTAAATACATAGAAATATAGTATAATATGTAGTGTAATGATCTCCCACTACAACCCTAGCCCATTCCTTGTTCTCCACATTTAATCCATTTTATGCCAGAAGATCATCTTCCTTCATTTTCATACTGCTACTCCCTTGCTCCACCCATCCCCCACCCAAACAGTAAATTGACACTGCTCGACACGTAGAGCATGTGTCATATTGTTGTACATGAAGTGGCCTATTCAATTAATTCCCAGGCAGGCAGCTAGTCATCCAGCCAGCCAGTGAGGAGGCATTCTTCAGGAGAGAGCCACGTCGCCTCGGCCAATCGCTGGCATACGTGTCTGGTAGCTACGTAGCTGTAGCTGTGCCTCCATCATAGCCAGCACTGTGGCTCTGATATGCCTCTTTGTTCCAACTAAATCCTCATTAGTTATGCCAAAATGACACACACACACACACACACACACACACACACACTGATTCACACCCCTCCAGCATCCCACCACATGTTTCACTTACTATAGAACAATGACATGATTACTTTGAGTCAAATGTAAACATCAGAGTTTATAAAATGTATAAACAATAAGTCTGTCCAGTTCATTTTTCACGGTTCCAGAAAAAAAGTGCATTATCACACCTGCATTTTTAAACTTTCTTCAATGTGCCCTCAAATAATAACGTCCACTGAAAAAAAAAACTGTTTAGTTTCTCATGTTCTCAGAGTCCTTCAAGGTGCATTTTGTGAAAGTCGGCCGACCATGTGCCTTTACTGAGGATGTTATACTATACTGTGGTTTCCGTCTGGCCACTCTACCAGCCAGACCTGATTGGTGAGTGTTCTAGTGGAACGTTCTCCTCTCTCCACAGAGAGGACACTGGAGCTCTTTCAGAGTGACCATCGGGTTATTGGTCACCTCCCTGACTAAGGCTTTTCTCTCTCGATCACTCAGTTTGGCCTGGCAGCCAGCTCTAGGAAGAGTCCAGGTGCAGATGGTTCCTAACTTTTTCCATTTATGGATGATGGAGGCCACTGTGCTCATTGAAACCAAGGTGTTTTAAAGGTCTACAGATAATTCCTTAAACATCATGGTTTGGTTTGTGCTCTGACATGCACTGTTAAATGTGGGACAGGTGTATGCTTTTACAAACCATGTCAGTCAACTGAATTTACCCCAGGTGGATTCAAGTCAATCTATAGAAACATCTCAAACAGGATGCACCAGAGCCAAGTTTTGAGTGTCATGGCAAAAGGCTGTGAATGTACATGTGATTCCTTTGTTATTTATTTTTAATACATTTGCAAAGTTTCAAAGAAACTTCTTTCACATTGTCATCATGGTGTATTGTTTGGAGAATTTTGAGCAAAATAATGAACTTAACTTTATGTTTTGGAGCAGCCAGTCGGCCTCTGCCTGATGGTCTATAACATAGCTTGGGAGCACATATTCAGACGTTATAAACTTTACAGTTTTGCTGCAGATTTTCCAACAAGATGACAACACTCCTTACTTTCCTGCTTAGAGGGAGATAAGAGCATTAATAACTTCCAGACTTCAGTGAGTAAAACAAAGGGTCAATTGATTTTACATTTTTGGAAGGTCACTTCATTTTGGCTGTCAGATGAATGTTTAGTTCACTGTGCAAGAAAAACTGAGAAATGGGTAATTTGCATGATACTTCAGACAGTGAATGATTCATATCAATAGGCTGAAGCCTTGTGGAGCGCACTATTTATAAACTAGTGTTTCAATCCTCTGACTCACCAATGCCTCTAGTTAAAGTCTTTTAAAGAGATCCTACGCCAACAATGACCACAGTGTTCATTATGCTGCTTAATCATCAGTGCTCTGGAGGAGCTGCAAGGTGCCGTGGCACACAGTAATATCCAGACACTCAAACACAAGCAGAGGCAAAAAATGCAGAGAACTGAATCTGTTATATTTAAGTCTGGGATTCTGCGTCACTCTTGCAGAGGCTGTTTACAGAGGAAGAGAGCATGTATTTGTGCTTTGTGTGTGTGTGTGTGTGTGTGTGTGTGTGTGTGTGTGTGTGTGTGTGTGTGTGTGTGTGTGTGTGTGTGTGTGTGTGTGTGTGTGTGTGTGTGAGCACATTTGTACATGTGCAAATGTGTGTGTTCTTTTGAGCCACGGTTTTTTAAGCAATAAATATGCACAGCACATCTACTGTTTGTACTTAGGCAAAATAGATGGCATTGCTGGCGAGCAAAACATCTATCATTTCTGCCTCTGATTAATAGTTGTCCTGGGGATGGCTGCTCTGCAAAGAGAGACACAAGAGGGAGGAAAAACATGAAGTGAGGGATGAGAGGGAGAGGTAAGAGAAAGAGAAAAACAGCAGTGGGGAAAGATTAAGAGAAGAGACAAAGACGGTATAACTCCTCTGCTCAGGGGTCTGAAACTGTTAAAGAGAAACTGAGCTCTGAGATGTCTGAATGTCTCCTGTCATGTTGCAATTGTGTGTTAAAAATAGTTTATGAATAAAACCTGACAAGAAGGTGGTGAGATGGTCAATCTCAAACTACTGTGAATGCTGTTTAATTGTTGTGTTTAACTTCTTCCTGTTTTGTTTCCAGTGTTTGTGCACTAGTCTTTCCTTAAATTAACCTTTTATACTACAACATAAACGTGAAAGCTATTTATTAATCTGTTGCTGTAGCTGAGTGTTGGTGATCGTGGTCACTGGGATGTCACAACCCTTCAAATGGAAATTTTTGCCCAGAGATTTGTTTTTTTTTTTATGGATTAATGAAGAAGTTCTCCAACCTGAACAGCAGAATGGTTTTTCATTGGCCTGCGAAACACAAATAAACAGTTTACGATCCGAGAAAGTTTGAAAGAAAGTTTGTTACTACGTGATTGAGATCATGGTTTAGAGAAAAAAAAAGTTCATGTTTAACAGAAAAAAACAAACAACTTTGTTAAGTTTAGGACGACATTAAAAGTTGAGAAAGTGTGAAACACACCATGTTCTTCTAGAAAGAAGTAGAATCACTTTCGATGCTAATCCAGTGACTCCAACTAGCTCCCAAACAGATTTTGCAGTGTTAAAACATCACTATGATTTCTAAGAATCATCAGTAATTGCTCACCCTGTGTCCTAGAAATAACCTATATACACAACTGTGACAAAAAAAAATGTTTTTGTGAGAAACAAATGCTGCAAGAGTTAAATTTTTAATATAAACAGAACGAGAAACCATTTTAATGAATGTATAGTCTGCTAAAACAGGCTGCTGCTGTACATATATGGCACTCAGGGTTCAGAAACACTTTAACATGAGACTAGGAAGAACCATTTACCCTAAGGGATGGTGGCTGGGAAATGAACAATGCTGTTTTGACTATACTTTCTTCCGCTTGCAACAGTCCTTCAACTTCTTTTCACATTTTGACCAACGATGTCAAGTTTGCTTCTCAGAAAGCTCCACAAGGCCCCTCCCCAATGTCAAATACCACATATCTACCAAGCGGACCCAAAAACGTACATGCATGCACAAAAATCACAGGTTATTTAAGAATGATTAGTGTGTAAATTAGCAGTCTCTATAAACAACAGTAAAAAAAAAAAAAAAAAAAACATGACCATTCTCTAAACTTAAAGTGTAGATTAAACCTTTGTTGGACTGCAGTGTTGGCTTTACATCTCTGTAGCATTCCCTATATTTGAAATAAGAAAAAAAAAGTTGCCTGTGACCAGGATTGAAGCAGCAGTTAGATTGTTTACCATGAGGGGCTCTTGTCAAACAGCTGTACACATAAGTCACTTCTGGACATTCAACAAACAGCCAGATGGAGTTGTTCATTCTTCTGACATTATATTAAAGTTAACTGGTTGAACCTTGCTGTGCTGTTTGCTGCTGTACAAATCAAAAAACGCAATTGATTTGTATCATGCAATTCACAAAATGGGAATTGTTGTCCATAGGGCGGCTCACACATTCATTCATCATGTCCATTTACCATGTAACATGCACAGTGTACATATTTTGCATGTGCATGTGTGCGAGTGCCATCTGCTCTGATGTTGAGACAGTTAAAGGCAAACAAAGGACCCTGTGCACATAATGTAAATGACTTTCTTCAGCCCCTGTGACACAAGTCACTGTTATCTGCTGTGTGAGTGTGTCTGCTTGTGTACAAAAGCGCGCCTATGTGAAATATGACTGTATGCTAATAAGAAGTCACACGGATATGTAGGTCATGTCAACCTATTTTCTGCAAGGCCTACCCCCCTCTTCCATGTAACACACACGTATGTACTGTAGCATGCAAGCACGCATGCAAAAACAGTCACACACACACACACACACAAGCCCTTCCTCACTTCTTAAAACACCCGTTTTTAGTTTGGGCCACTCTGAATGAAGCTGAAGTAAAAGGGAAAAGAGTGAGCCGGAGGGATGCTACATTCCAGAGACACACACACGCACACACTCACTCACCAGGACGCTTTCCTCATATAACCTAAAAAGCCCTGGTGAGCATCTTGCAGAGCCTCCACCTCAGTGTGGCGCCTGAGGTGGCATTCCCCAGGCATCCCATGGCGTTGGATCGGTTTTGATTTTACTCTTCACAGTGTACTGAGACAAAAGCTTTAGTGTGCTGTCCCGCTGCCCGCCTTTAGACTTCAAAATGTTTACAGTCCAATTTAAGGCAGGAGCAGGGTTCATGGAGGAGACAGACTCCCCATCGAGATGTTTAAGTGTGGAGAAAAGGGGAGGAGGGAGGAGAAGGGAACCGAACAATACCTCCATCCTACTCTCCTGACAACACAGGCACCGCTAAATTCATCATCCCACCGTGGCTATTTTGGGAGCTTAAAAAATTAGGCAAACTTCATACAGAAGTGTCTCCTGGTCTCCTCTGTTTGTTTCTGTCTCTCCACGTCCCTCCCACCATCTCTATCTGCCAGTCTACTGGTGTAGGTGTTCAGAACGTTAAGAATGTCTGTTTACTTTCTGTGTGGTATTATTCCTATCATTGAGCCCTCCGCCGCCTCCACCCCTCCTCTGTGCACTGACAGGATCACAATCTAGCTCGCCCGCCCCAACACTCCCCTTCGTATGACACACACCTCCAGTTATTGTGCCAGCTACTGTCCACTTGCTCTCTCCCATCTTTGCATTGCGCACAGTTTAGCCAAATTAGTCAAACGTTCAAGCAGCTGACGATTTCCTGCTGGAACAAAACGCAGCTGACAACACATTAGTCTCACTCCACTGTGTCCATCAACCTGTCAGTTTGTTTTTATTGAGTGATTTGAACTGTCTGATTTTCAGATTCAGAAGAATCTGATTCACAAGTAGCAGTTTCATTGGGCGATGACTGTAATACTTAAGGGCTTTAGAAGTTGCAGGTTTCGTTTTCTTACCTGTGTGTTTTTAGTTTCACAATTGAAAGCGAATGAAAGAAAGAAAGAAAGTGAATGATGTTCATAATGGCACCAGTTCTCTCTTGTAGGGCACGGAGGAGCAGACAAGCATCTATCCCTGACTCCCTGGTGTGACAACCCCCATTACCCGTCTGCTTAAACCCATCCCCCCTACCGCACACACACCAACACACACACACACACACACACACACACAGGCCCTCGGGGCAGTGGGAGGTCACAGCGCTCTGTGTTGGCTGGCAGTGGTGTATGAGGGCGCGTGGGAGACATGCAGCAGAGACAAACTGTGATGCAGAATACATGCACATGTTAGTGTGGGCATGCATGTTTTGGAACAGAGAATTTGGAAATGTGGCAGAGCTGGGGGAGGGAAATGAGGGGTGGTATCAGAGAGAGAAGCAGCTCAATGGTGAGAGGGGATAAAAGAGGAGGAGTGACTTGGCACGACATGTTTTTGCGGGTTTCACTGAGGCATGTTTTTGGCATGGTGACTGCTTTCACGCTGATGATGCAATACTTTCGCTGTCTGCAAGACACAGGTGGCACATGCTCCTGTGCCACCACTAGGCTGGTCCTTATCGGAGTGTGACCATGGTTTGCCATAGCTGTCTGAGTCCAGCTTAGGGGATCAAAGTACCACAGAGCCTGTTACTGAAACAGCTAGCTGCCACTCTCACTTCTCCCTCACCCTGGGTTGACTGTGACCCGTCTTCTTCCTGAGCACTGTCATGGTAATTTGACTCTCCATCTCAAGGCAAAGCTAATATACAGTATCGTGGTGGTGGGGAAGTAGAGGATGGTGGGCTGGAGCGTGGTGGATAATGGATCATGGAACGAGAGAGTGAGCAGGCATAGGATGTAACCACATGTTTCAGTGTGGCTCTGTTGGGTTGGACCCAGTTGTCAGTGATTCCCATCTAAAACTAAGCAGGAAGCAGCATTGGAAAAATCCAGAGCAATTCTACCTCCACCAACAATAATGGTTATCTACTGGTAGTGACATTACAGCTGCGCTTGTCTGTATTGTATCAGCTGGGATGTATCAATGACAGGGGAATTTCCTCTGGTGAGATCGATGCCACCATCTTCACGGCAGCGGCCCATCTGTGGCTTTTCGTTCCCTCACGTACTGCACAAAAATGTCTCTTCAGAACGTCCTCTTTTCTTCACAACTGCTCTTTACCAGCACCGTTGTTCATTTTGTCGAGCAAATCTTTCACCCAGCTAGCCGTCCCCTCCTGTCTCACTTCCTCTCTGTGCTGTTCTTTCCTTTTCCACGTCTGCCGTGTATGATGGAATCACAGCTGTGGAATATGGTTGTCAACATGACTCTGTCTTCCCCCGACTGTGTGAGGATAGGGACCCTCACTCACACTTAGAAAAATGTGTTGCCTTCCCGTGGGTGTCTGACCGTCGGCAGGCGCGTGTTCATGTATGTGCATGTACATGTTTATTCTGCGGTGGAACTGTGCCACTTCCCACAGAAAGAAAACACAGGAGAACATTATTACCCCCCCGCCCGCCACCGCTACCGCCACCGCCACCACACACACACACACACACACACAGACACACACAAACTCTACCGCCACACTTCTCCCCAGCCTCTCTCGCCCCCTTCCTTCCCTTCTTCTTGTTCTTAAAGGCACAGGAATAGGAATACAGAAGAAAGTCTCTACATCTCTACACATTAAGAGTATATTTCTACTAAATAATAAAAATAAAAACACATAGACGGAAACAGTTTTAGACGTGCTTCACTCTCAAACCAACTAAATGTACATTTGCAAATCAAAACGTTAGTCCTGGCCCTCTGACTTTCGTCTTGTAAAAGCAGACCACAGTGTTTGAAAGCACAAATTTCACCTTTGTATGAACCGTCCTAATGTGTTTTTCAAATGTGCCGTCTTCTTCCTGTGATTCTGGCGCTCCAAACAGCAATCTGCTCACTACTGCCCCAAATAACACTGATAAGAGCAGCTGAATTGGGTATTCTCAAGTCAAGGCTTTTGTCAAAGACCTAAATCGACAGTCATTATCCTCACAGTCTGATCCAAC
This sequence comes from Anabas testudineus, assembly GCF_900324465.2. NCBI lineage: Eukaryota > Metazoa > Chordata > Actinopteri > Anabantiformes > Anabantidae > Anabas > Anabas testudineus. Next base: position 10,295,692 of record NC_046613.1, on the reverse strand, counting down.
TACAACTAGTTTTGAATAACCAATGATCTGTGGACATCCTCCAATCACACAGTTCATGTAGAGCCTTCACTCATTTCAACTGGCTTCTTATTGTTCTTGTTTGCATGTACTTGATGCAAACGGTCCTGTGATAAACTACCCTCTGTCTGCCTTAACAAATCTGCTTCGACCTCCAAATTATGTCATCTGGAAGATTTTATTTTCAGTTGAGATGACGTCATCGGGTTGTTCGTACTACAGAGTTTGTAGTATGAGCTCCTCCTGTGCAGGCGATACTCCAACGAAGGTTACTCTGACAGACTAATAAGAAAGGTTTGTGTCGTCTCTCGCTTTCTTTGTGAAATCTTTTTAACATTTTAAAAACGTTCTCTCACTCAACTTTTGACACAATGCAAAGTGTTGTCAAATTGCAATGTGTTGTGGTAACTAATCAAATGCAAAGAAGCACTTATTCTTGGTAAATCAACTTTCCAGAGTTGTAAAATCTTGTTGCATAGAACAATAAACTGCTGCACAGTGGTATGGTGTATGATTCAGGATTTTATAGTCTCACTACCTTGTGTTTTAATTCACTGGTGTCGATTCAAATGCCTGGTAAGGACTCGAATCTCTCGGTTAAAGGTTTAAATAATGACAATATGGTTTTAGGTGCTGGTAAATCTGAAATAATGGCACATTCAGCTTAAACAAAAAAAAAGGGGAAAATGTAACACAGATGCTTTTCAGCTGTTAAAGCTTGGGTGTTGTCAAATGCAACGGGTTGAATAGTGTTTTTAAAGTTTGCATGAAAGTAGGATTTTGAATATTTTTCCAACACTGCATTGAAAGATATAGGAGATGGATTTTATCATTATTTCTTTCATGTGTGGCTGCAACCTGTATCTGCAGAGGAAGGGCACGAAATCAAGAGTGTCAAAGCCTTCTTTTTTTCTTTGTCTCTAATTATGGGAGCACCAAAGAGTCTTTCTTCATCACAGCAGAGGCCCACAGTAGCCGCTGGGTGTCAGATGGATGAAGCGGAGCGAGGTGGGGTGGGGAGGTTGCCAGGCACTTGGGAATGGCACAGACAAAAGTTGGTGACCGAATGGAATGACGCAAATCAAAACAGACAAACAGAGAGGAAAGCAGGCGGACAGACATAACAGCTGGTAGGTAGACAGACAGAGTCGCAGACAGACAAAACAACAGACAGACAGGTTCATATTTGGGATGACAGGGAGTCTGAAGTTATGTAAGCACGGGCTCACAGCTTCAAAAATCTTTCAGCAACAGTAAGTGTTTATTGAAGTTGTGCTGCGCAGATGGATAGAATAGATTCGTTGTTGAGATATGTAGCTTTTCTGATTAGAATATAAACGCTGAGCATTAAAACATAGGAACAAAACAAAACCTGCGGGGATTTGAGCGAGATGATAACTTCTAGTCTGTGATAGTGAATACATGGGGCTGCTTGATCTCTGCAGTTTACTGTGTACATTTCACTCGTACCCTCAGACAGTGTTGAAATTAATGGTTTTGCAATTTGAGTATGCTCCACACTGTCTCCCACTCATTTGGGCTCACACACGAACGTCCACCCAACCTGTTGAACCACTCCGTGACATAGAGGGGGTATTAGAGTAAACACCCCTTCTCAATAACATACCTAAAAGCACCATTTCTCTTCCACAAGTCAAGGTGGAGGAACGGGAAGATGGACTGAGAACGAAGGAGAAGAGGTGGATCAAGGGGTCACTGCAAGTCAAGGCTGACTCACAGCGATTGAAGGGTGGAGGTTTCACTGCTTGCTTTGTGTTTGGTTGTTTTGGTGTTGTGTGTTTCACTTTTTTATTTGCCCTGGGGGAGCTTCTTCACCACACACACACACACACACACACACACATGCAAACATTATCTATACACACATGCATTCACACTCTGACGCCGCCTCCTGAGCCAGGTGCTGAGAAATGGGCTGAGAAAGGCATCCATTCGCTCTGCACTGAATTATTCAACCTGTGAGTAATTATAATTTGGCCTCACAAAAGCAGAGGCTGGGGGAATTCCTCTGTTGGTCTGGACTGCAACTTATTGTGTTTTTCCTTCCCGTGCAGGCTTATGTCAGGGTGGAGCAGGGACCAAACAGGGGTAGTGGATGCCTGTGCATCTAATGCGGGCCCTCTCTGCTGGAGATGTTGCGTAACATGAAGGGAAGAAGTGCACTTCTCAAACTGGAGCAAAGCAACAAGAGTTTAACTCACATTTCTGGGTGTTGAATGTCAGGATGGTTTAGTGGCTCCTGACTTTGCAGCTATATTGTTTAGTTAATGACCGAGTGAAAGATACTAAGAGCAAAGAAGGAAAGAAAATGGCGCTGATTTAGCTCTGGAGTCCTCCCAATGTGATATGAAGGAACGGATCCTTCATGTCACTCCTTTGTTATCCTGACAGATTGTAAATAATCACCTAAAGATCTCATAAAGACTGTGACCTTGTGTGAGATGTGACATGTACAGTAAAAGCTCTTATTGCAGAACAACGAGCACAACTTGGAACAGGAGCACGCTGTTTAAGTCTCCCATGTGATAAATAAGAACGCCCATAATTAACTCATCGCTTCTGGAGCCACATCCAACGCATTCATATTTGATTTTTTAATAATAAGAGCAACAAAAGGTCACGCGTCCTTTGCTGCTCATATTTAAGTGAAGTAAACATCAGAGCTGTTTGTGTGTTAGGTTGGACTCTGTGCAGAATACAACAATGATTACTTCTCAGTTTTAGTTAAATAATAATGAATAAAAAGGTGCATAAACTATGACCTTACACAGCATTCATCATCATGCAAACACCCACCAGCATAAATAAAAATCAATAAGGCTTTCAGAAAACCACCTTTATTTAAAGGCCCATTCCTCATACTAATACACGCACCAATGAAGATACTGTAAATATTTCTCTTACTGTTTCAAGGCAGCTCAACACATCTAAATCAACACACCTTGGAGGATTTACAACATTATTGTTTACTACCATTGGCGCAGAAACAAAACCTTGTAATTGTCCTTCATTTGTTCGTCAATACTTTTTATAATGACAAAGAATCAGTAAGCACTGATGTGTTGTTGCTCTGGCTAGCTGTCGTTTAATTTTAATTTATTAGATTCGAAGGTAAAGTCGCTTGAAGACTGTGATTACGTATGAAGTCAATGCAAGAATAAAAGTATATAAACAGCTGTGTAGCTTATACGCTGCAGGCCGTGCCAATGAAAGTAAAACGTGCATACGCGCATGTGCAAATACACCGTTGGAGTTTTTTTTTTAAGATGCAGGTTAATCAGAGGCTGAGCTGCAGCACAAATACAGAAACATGCAGGACACATATGGTTGATGTACAGCTGTTTAGTTGGTTGTTATCTGTGTGGTCGGTGGACTTACACTGGCTGTTTTAGGGATAAAAAAATCTATTTGCAGACAATAGCACTGATTTTCAGCGTGGGAAAAAAAAAAAACTGAGACTCAAACAACAAGAATGTCAGATGTACCCATCGATCCACCACCTCAAGCATCATCCATTTTATGTTACTCCTTGCTGTAATGGACCTGCACTTCATGTTGTCAGTGGATGTCATTCACGGGGTGCAGGATCATCCAATACCAACATGACTTCTGGTCTGAAATCAAAGGAATGCAAAAAAACTCCAGTGGTCAAAGTGGTTGTGACAAAACTAACCCTGAGCTTAAAAATACTCTATTCTTCCCCATCTGGAAAGTTACGCTATCACTCAAATGTTTGGGGTCACTTAGGAAAGTCCTTGTTTTTCTAAGAAAAGAAGATTTGATAATGTTATGTTATGTTATGTTATGTTATGTTATGTTATGTTATGTTATGTTATGTTGGCACAGCTCGATCTCCCGATCTTCTCCCTCTCTTGGCTATTCGGCTTCCTTTGCAGCTCACTAGTAGGTTGCAACACCTGCCAGTCAATGTGAATGTACAATGTAGCTCTGTGCATCACAATACAGTGTAACCAAGTGCAGGGAAACACTGTAATTCCTCCCCTGTTGTAACAGTATGTGCAAAAACGCCACAAAGTGCAGCAGTGTCCTTAATAGTTGGAGTCCAACTCCTGGAAAATCTTTATAGTGAGAAAAACACAACCACTGTTACCAAGCTCCCAGAAGGAGCTCGCCCCAAAGAGCAGAGCCCTTGCCCGGCATGCGTCCCCCCCATCTCCATCTCCCCCCCCCCCTCATCACTTCTTTCCCCGTGTTTCTGAGGTCAGTAAACAAGAAGTGTGTGTTTCCCTTTAAGGAGCCCCCACCGTCTGTGCAGCAGAGGGAGGAGGAGCAGCTCTGCGGAACAGCGGCTGAGGAGGAAAAAAAAAAAAACCCAACAGAGGACGGTTTCAAGTCCCCCCAATAGAAACTGTGCCTGATTTGTGGCCAATGTTGGAGATGTAAAAAAAAAAAAGAAGAGAAAGAGAGGGAGGGAGAGGAGAGAGAAGAAGGAGGGTGGAGGAGGGAGGGAGGAGGAGGAGGAGGAGGTGGAGAAGGGGGAGGGGGGGAGGAAAAACACTAAAGGGGTAGCTATGGAGATGGAGCGTTTTCCTGGCTGCTTTCTTTGACAGGTGTTGAGTGGGGCAAAAGTCTTAAAACAGAATCCAGCATGTACGCCAAAGGTAAAGGAGCTGTCGTCCCTTCCGATAGCCAAGCGAGAGAAAAGTAAGTGAATTCCGCGCCGTGTGTGAGAGTTTACCTGCTTATGGTGAGGGCGAGGGGGGCAGAGGAGGGAAGTCCAACTTTCGAAACTAGGTAGTGTAATTTCGACGCGCTGCGCTGCGCCGGAGCGCGCTCCCCTCCGTGCGCCTTCTGCCTCCCCTGCGACCACCGTAGAGGTGCGTCCGGGGGGAACTTTTGGGGAGGAAAAAAAGCCTTTTTTTTTTTTTTTTAACCTAGTCTTTGCACTTTTGTGTCTTGACAAAGGATCCGGGCGCTGACACCGTGCGTCCGAGCGGAGCGCACACACTTTACTGTAACTTCGTGCGCCCTCGTTTGACAGCGGCGGCGTTTCTTAGGTGTTTGTGATTCGTTGTTCTGAACCGCGGCGCTTCTGCTGGATCTCCAGCAGCAGGTTGCGCCTTTTCCTCCGCTTCTTTTCGGGTGAAACATGCCTCTCCTTGGGGTGGTGGTGGTGGTGGTGGTAGGTTGGTTGGTTGGTTGGGGGGTGGTGGTTGTTGTGTGCGCTCGTCCCTGCGCGGACACTCTCTCGCTCGCTCCTCTCTTGTAAACTTTCCGAGGTGATGAAGCTGCTGGATGTCGAGTTGACTCGTTTTGCGCTTTTTTGTAGAAACACAAACGCGGACGGAGCTGTGCTCGGGATGTTTGCTGTTTTCTTTAGAGACGTGAAGCCGGGTGCGAACAAACCTGGCGGTGAGGTGTGTGTGTGTGTGTGTGTAGGGGGGGGGGACTTTTTGTCCCGTTCAGCAGTGGTAAACTTTTAAGCATCCACTCACGTGAAAGGACAGTGCCACGAACATTTAAGAGTTATCACTAGATCCCCGAAAGCGCTGCACTGTCCGACCCACTGATGAACACGGGCTTGCCGACTCTTAATGCTTCTTATTTCTGTGAATGCTGTGAAATAAAATCATTGTGCAGTGACACAGCTCTGGCAGAAGGATTGTGACTGTATTGAATTGGGTGCAAGCGTTTTTTTTTTCTTCAGATAGGACAAAAAGCCAAACTTTGAAAACGCAGCTGTCCCACTGGACTGAAGGCTGCACCGCTCTTTCCTCCAGTGCTGCCTGATATTTATTTCACTATGGGACCATTCACAGTGTTGGACCTTTTCTTTCACACCCTCCACACTTTAGATCAGTGTAGTCTTTTATCATCATTAGCTATTTTAGGCTCTAAACAGTCTGAGTGAGCAGGGATCCCTGCTGGGATGCAATTGTAATCTGAAAACACTGTCAAGTCCTGGGAGGTTGTGCTGCTACCACAGCACCTCATACATCTGTAATAGAAACAAAATTTCTTTAGAGACTTGTGTATTTTTTGATGCATTGCCGTGTCATATTCAATTGATTAAGCTTCCTAGAGATGTGGCTCGCTTGTGTGCTTAGCGTAAGCTCCCCTCAAGTTTGACTTTGTACACGTTTAAAGCCACGGTTGTTTTAATTTCACCCCCAATTCACATCGGCTTATTGGGAAATGAAGCATCTCCGTGTGTGTTTGTGTCTGTGTCGAGGTGGAGGAACGAATCCTGAATGAAAACAGTCCCATGTGGTTTTATTAAGCAGCAGGCACGGTGACTTTTGAACCAGCATATGATGCTTTAATATTGCACATCAACTATCAGCAGACGTCAGGCTGCGTTTACACCTGTTTGTGTGCCTCAGCCTCGTTGCTGTGTGTACAGTACAGTGGAAGCAATGGGTTCAATCTAAAAGCTGTGTTTTTAGGACAGTTTTTAGTTTCACTTGTTTGTTCAGGAAGTGTGGATTATGTTTCATGTGTTATTGGGAACAGAACCCAATCCACAGGCAGCATTTATTTGAAATGATATTGTAGGAGGAGGATTAATAATTGGACTCATAAGACAATGCACGTCTTTGGAGAGCCGCAGCTGACGAATGCTTCTGATTCAAGGCTACTTGTGAATAACAAAAGTCTTCCACTTGTTCATTTACGTGTGCTTGTTTGCATCTAATTCCACCCCTCGTTTCTCCCAGCCTCCACAGTAAATGTATTATTTAAACTTCTGTCTATGTTTGGTTTAGTTTGTATCTGTGTGTGTGTGTGTGTGTGTGTGTGTGTGTGTGTGTGTGTGTGTGTGTGTGTCACCAGCCTGTAGCTAATGTTCACACATAATGGATGGCGTTTGCCCTCTCCCCTCACCTGCCTTGTCACCCTAACCTGCCCTGCAGGGCCAACACATGTTTCCTTGTAAATGTGGAGCTCACAACAGCTACTTCAATGCATCACTGAATTAGCTCATATTCATATTTACATATTCATATGGGTCTTTACATAGTCAGATAGTGAAAAGAGGGCACCCCGGATGGACTTGTATGTGATTAAAGCAGGCTCAGTCATCACAGCTGCACAGTCGCTTAGAGAATCGATTATAAAGTCATTTATTTACTTAATAAAATAAGCTATAATTTAAATTTTACTGTCGCTTTCTTGTTCTTTGTCTCTGAAAACTAAGTTTAGAATCAGTTGTGGTTAACAGAAAAATAAAAATACCAACATTAGTGTATATCAACTCTAATTAAATATACTATTATTCCAAAGAATACCATTATTCAGGTAATAGTTTTATTCTGTTCTGGCTAAATCGCACTACAGACTACTGCAGTTACATTAGCTACACAAAACTTGTTGTAGAAGACCGGTTGAGGTACTAGAGAAAATGTCATTTGTACTTGGCAGTGTTTACCTTGTACATTTGAGAGCAGACAATCTGAGGGTGTGAGCATGTTAGTTGTGTCCAACAATTAGGTTCAACAAGGAAGAAGTTGCAGTAGGGGAAGTTCATCCATGAAAATATTTAGATTTATTATGAACTGCTTCCTTATGTAGTTCCTGTAGTGCCTTTTTCTGACATGAGCATTGTTTGTCATTGTTGTCTCACTAAATTCCTAAAATGTTTGAGTTTCACAAAGTCGTGGCCTAAAGAATGAACTTTTAACTTTTACCATGACGCTTATTTGGTTTTGTCAGTAATCTGGTTTCATTTTGAGTGACAACCAGTTCCTGCAGGTTGAAACTGAAGCTTAATCTCACTCTTAAAGTTTTGTAAAAGACAAAAATAAAACTGTATCTGCACTTCATTTTACGGCGTTGTCTCGATTAACCCCAAGAAAAGAGCGATTAAAAAAAACAAACTTGTAACAGCTGTGGCTTCAATGTGCTACAACTTCTGTGTTTTCTGCTGGGAAAGTGTTTTTTATTAGCTCTTACTATTCCAACCAGCCCTGACTCAAATACCTAGCTTATATCAGGTTGGGCTTGATACTTGTTTGGTGCCATCATGACGCGTGTAACCTGTTGTACTGTGAGGCAAAAACAACAACAACAAGACAACAAAACACGTCATCTAGTGTTTCTAGTGCTTCAGGTATCAGCCACCTGAACACTTCTCAGGTTTACTACACAATACCCTCCAACATACAAGCTCAAGTGTGATACTGTGCACGAATCCGTGTGTGTCGTGTTTTTAAAAAATGTCTTAAAAGCCTTGAATCCAAGGTTTGAATCCAACTAGTTTGTTGAGATATACAAGATAAACCCCACAGTCCCACATACATTTCACACTAGCGTGGATTCCTCCACACAGCCAAGGCCTCGCCACACAAGTGCAATTCAGCCGCCTGGTCTCGTCTTGAGATCACAGGTAGCCGGCACGAGGGGGGGAGTGAAGCGTTTTCTTTGCACATCCTTGAGAAGCATTATTGTGATCAGACATTTTGTAAAAAAAAAAGCAACTTGCTAACAGTCACGATAAAGAAAAAGGAAAGAAGCGGTGCCCTTGTGACCAAAGAAATTAATTACTCTCCACACTTCTTTTCAGGCTTTTACTTTAATTTAATTTGAACAGGGGTAAAACAGCAGCTTCAATATTAATGTCACCTTATTATTTAGTAACTGGAACCTTTTTGAAATGTGCAGTGATGAATCGAGCATCTTAATTAAAGGTGCCATTCACAAAAATATTTAATTGCGTGATCAAACATCTCTTTTTTTTTTTTTTTTTTTAAAAGCATGTCCTTATTTTCCAAAAGAAGCCTGCTCCCCATGTTTGTTTACAGACATTTTTTTGTGTGATTTCGAGTGTTGCTCGATTTGTTTGGGGAAAGAACGTCAAGTGTAAAGTTAATCAGTTTGTTTTGAACACGGGGTTCTTTACATCCTCCACTCCTCCTCTGGCTCCTCCCATGTATTTACATGCAGTTTAATAGGGATCTTCAGGTCTGAATGCATGGTTTTGAGTCTACACAGATGGCTCTGCCATCTGCATTTTAGCCTTTTGATGGAGGCACAAAGAGCTGCGCACTAACATAGGCAGAAACACTGCACTAAAAGTAAAGAAACCCTTGATTTACCCTTGGCACCCTTTGGCTGACTGTGCTTTCATTCAGATATGTCAACAGCCAATTAATGCCGCCTTTCGTCAGCTGCTTTGGGTGCATCCGCACAAATTTGTTAGTTTTCTCATTTGAAATAAAGGAGACAGTATAAATATTGAGGCTATGTGCCTGAAGTTTGGCAACAGAGCACACGCAGGAGAAGTGTGCAAGTCTTTTATTGTCCCACAGAGAAAAGTGTGTGTCTGAACAGACATCAGGTAAATAAAACTTTTGTCTGACATAGAAAACAAGTGTGTCTTTGTAAAGTTTTGGACAAATTTTCCATCATTCGTTTTATTGTCCTTATTAACTGCTGTGGGAGGAGGCTCTGGCAATAACAAAACTATGTCAGCTATGCCAATATGATCCCTTATCACAAACGATTATAAAACTCTCTTCTCCGCCTCGTGCACTGAAACCAGAGTTGTGAGTGGAAATCAAACTTTGCTGAAAAGCTGTGGGGCAGTTATGAGGTTAGAGGACATTTACAGGTGAGTCTGTCAATAGGTAACATCGCAGAGTCAAGCTGGCTGCTGCTAGAAAGGGAGAGGAGTCTACTGTAAGCGTGCGTGTGTGTGTGTGTGTGTGTGACTGTGTGGATTAACCCATGGCTAAAGCCACACGTGTTTACACGCTTATTGACACTGATTTGTTTTGACAAAGGAGCTGCCATAACAAAGCCAAGCAAATATAAACAGCGTGTGCAGTGGGAATAAGCTTTAGCGGAACAGCTTCGCAGTATCACAGGTGTCTCGAACAGACACTCGGGCTCTCGTTCACCTTCAAGTCGTACATCAGTACATTTCCACCCATTCACCACTACGCTGTCAGATCTATAGTGCTTTTATAAGATGACTGTTCCTTTTTAATACTTAGGAAACGGTGTTATGTGTTTTTATCCAGCTACGCTTTGTGTTACATTCAGGACGACCACTGGATCTATAAATTATGGATGTCGTATATCTTTATTCTTTTCTGAAGCTGTGGATAATATACAAAAGCAGATGCAGTCGCAGGCCCCGCTTAGTCTTCCCTCATCATTTCCTCCATGCATACCTTACCTCACCCTGCCCCCGCTCTCACTGCTGAATAATTGAAACAAAGACATGAAAGTTAATTTGCTAACTGTCTGTGTTTCAGCTGGCTAAACTCAGCTGAGATGCCCTTGTCTCTGGAGGTAAGCGAAGGAAAGGGAAGGCTCGATGGGGCAGCCTGGGGCTAAATGTCAGGTGTGTTTCCTGGGGACGAGGCAGTAGGAGAGATTTCCTTGATGTGTGGACATGGAGCAAAGTACTAGATAGACCACATGAGGTTAGAGGCGGGGAAGGAGAGACCAGAAATAGTATTTCAGCTAGAGCCCAACCAAGCTGCTTTATTGTGAAAAAACAACTGTTGCAAATGATTTTCCAGCTGAAGAGAGAGAGAAACAGACAACAGATGCATTCTCTAAAATCCCGTTCCAGCTCTATATCATGAGCATCAACATCCATTCAGCAGTAAAAGCAAAGGTCAAACATCCCTCCTCCCGCTCAGATCGAGCACCTATGTCTCATTGGGTCATTTTCATTAGCAGTATTGTTAAATTGCACTTGTAGATGTCTTCGGCCAGGGAAGGAGAGAGTGAAACGTATAGTGGAGGAAACGTGAGACGCGGTGACGACTGCACGTGGTTGTGGTTTGTCATGTAAGCATCTCATCTTTTATTCCTGAGTGACATGTGTAACTAGCGCAGGGTTCACATGGAAGGAATTCAGGTTTACAGTATCCACAGACAAAAAAGTTGAGGCCTCGACCTTCAGTTTCCCTCCAACACAGCTCTCCTGGACACCAGAACCCCCCTCGTGTCTCCTTTATCTGCCCGGCCTTCCTTGGGCTCTGCTCTATCAGCTCGCAGAAAAGTCTCCTCCTCAGCCGACTTTGCTCCTGACAGAGTAACAAAAGGTGTCCCCTGAAGCCTGGATTGAATGAGTGTTTTTAAATAATGCATTGCAGCTGGGGCAGGTGCCCATCGCTAGTGCACAGAGCCCCCTCAGATCACACCAGTCACCTGCCATGAAAATTTCATTGCCGCAGTGCTCATGGGAATCTCTGTTCAGTGTTGTACAGTGCGGATGGGGAGTATAGGAGCTGACGCCTGCCGCTGGGTATTTCACACTGTGAAAGGGAGTTCAAGTTTTTATTTATTTTTTCCCATTTTACACCAATGGCCCGTCATCCAGAACATGAGAAATGTAAATGAACCTTAGACTGTGACAAAAAATGACAAAACACCCAAAACAAGGGTGAGGATTCGATCGTGAACACCTTACATTTCACTGTTTTATCTGGATTTTCCCACTAAAATAAATGTAAACAGTGTCTTCCGATTGGCGAGCTGCCAAAATCCCGATGAGAGATCTGAAAGAACTTGTTTATACGCTCATCTGAGTCAGCTTCAATTATCACCACGAGCTCAGTGAGCAGCAGCAAAGTGTATGTATGTAACTTGTTGTGTCCTGTGTTTTGCTACGCAGGCAGGAGGATGCCTTCCTTACGTTGTTGCAGTTCCTCCTACAACTCAATGGTTTTCCCCATCCTAATTTCTGTTTTTGTAATTATACAAATACATGTAATATTCTCATTAAAATCACACTAAAATTGAAAGACAATCAAAGACAAGGCGGTAACAGACATGTGTCAACCATAAAGTGGCATCTGTTAAAGAACTAAATGTGATTTTGTACTATTTACCTTTTTACAGTGCACATTTCTACCATAAAATCTTTAGCTAGCTTTTCTTTTTTACTTCATTACTAATTCTAAAGTCGTACCAGTGTGCTCAGTAGGTGCAAATAAAAGCCTCTGAAGTGAACGTAGCTATTTTATTAACACAAATTTTAAGAGGACACCTATGTAAAAAACGACGGACACACTCCTGCACAGCACTGATCAGTTTCATTCCACGATACCAAGGACAGTCCCTCCATTTGAGATCAATATTAAACCTTTACAACAAGCAGTTTGCTCCTACTCATGCCTCTGTAGTAGTGACACCTTACACACAGACCGCACTCCTGTAACACACACATACAACACAGACAAACACACTCCACACAAAAGAAAAACTCAGTTGACCAATAAATCTTTTCTTTAAATATTGTGTTTACACAGCACATCTGAAGTCAGTGTTGATACAGTTGTATCTGATGTAAGAGTGGGAAATACAAGAGATGATAGCATCTAGTGTCTAATGCCAGTTGAAATGGGTTCGGACCAGCTGTAGCTGATCTTTTTCCTTTTGCAGACGGTTGTTAAGACATTGCAGGAACTTCAGTGGTATCTTAGAGGAGATAAAGAAGGTTGTTCAACCCCGGCCCTGCTCATTATTGATTCATTCAGTATCATCCGCCATCAACCCAAATATTACTAACTCTGTGTCTGCTTTGGCCTTGATGCATGTGATCAGCGTGAACACAGTCGCCCTTTGTACACAAAAGCACAGCAGCTCCTGTCTTCTTTGTTTCATCCCTGGAAACGGTTGCACGCAGATGATCGCAGGTTCTGGGGTCCGTCCCGAGGACAAAGTTTGCTTTTGTCAGATTGAGGTTTCCACTCGAGCAGGTGTGCAGGATCAGTGTCGGAGATGTTTAGGATTTTGTTGCGGATACAGCAGAAGACAGTGTTGTACCCTGTATAGTTTAAGCTTTCTGAAGTCGGCTACAGCAGCACCGACCCCTTCTTGTCTGCCAGGAATCAGTGTTGGAAAAGTTAGAAAGGAGCTGGGCATGGCAACAAGGATGAGTCAGTTTTTAAGAGAACGACTGTAATGATCTGGTCTTTCTGAAATGGAGATGGTTTTAATAAAAAAGATTCATAACAAAAGGAGAGTCCTTCGTGAACTTTCTTGCCTTTTGTGTTGTGTTGACATTTGTGTTGACATTTGTTCCATCAGACTCCGTCTGAGAGTAAAGTGGCTATCGCTGGAAGATGGTTAGCTTAGCTTAGCATAAAGACTGGAATCAAGTGTGGATCTGTTAAATGTAACAGCATGTACCCACTTGCACGTCTTAAGTTCACTAATTAACATGTTACTTCTTGTGTTCTCTGCTCTTTCCATGACATAGAGCACAGTCACCATATTTCTCTCACCACCGTTGCTCCCTGTGTTCAGCCATTTTTGGGAGAATGGATAAATATCAAGAAACACAGTAAATGGCTTATTACCTAAATTAATAAGACATATATTTACTGAATCAAATGATTTCCTGTTTTGTGAAAGACTTGCTCATCGAGCCAATCCCACTGAGAGTCAACGTCCAACTCGTCAGCCTTCTGCTAACCTCTATTTGAGCTGTTTTTGGGTTTATTTTAGGTTATAGTAAGTATGAATACTGCACTTGTTGGCATGTGAGCCGACTCTATTGGGCGACGGCTGCCTCTGTATCTGTTGTTTGTGTTACATCTTATCAGTAACAATCCTGTAAGCTGATATTTTAGGAATATGTTTCCATATGTTTTTCTGGGGACTATTTTATAATGAATGACAAATGAATCACAGTTTAATGTTTTGCCATTTCCAATTCTGCATCTGATGCACAAATAGCCGCGTGCGATAAGAGGAATCAGAAAACTATGTGGCGACATTTGAGAGTCCAACTTCATCCACATTTGTGTCTACACTGTTTTGTTTTCAGCCTTCGTGCCTCAACAGCAGAGTTCCTAAAACCACAGGGATATGGCTGAATGCCACTGAGGCTCTTTAGCTCAGAGCTGCGGAGCTTTACATCACACATTTACAACCCCTCCACAGTGTATATAATCTTCATACTGTAAAATCTTGTTTATCCAAGCTCCATCTAAAATGACACAGTAATGATTTTCTGCCAGTCGTGCACATTTGTTGGACTTTCGTTGATGAGCTACTTGGAATAAAACAAGAGCCATGTTTTTATTGATGAAGAAAAAGCAAGCGAGCTTGTTTATTAATTTTGAAATAATCTTTCGAATGAGCACGTCTTGCCAGAGTTAAATGAGGATGTTTGAGAAGCAAATGGAGTGTAAAAGATGTGATACTCAACGCTGACTTCTCTCTTTCCTCTCTTCCATTGTTTTTTCCAGGTTAGCTTTATATGTGTATGAGTATTTGCTGCATGTCGGCGCACAGAAATCAGCACAGACCTTCCTGTCAGAGGTAAGAAGTTCTTTCATTTTGCCTTCCTGTTCATAAAGGATGAGAGTGATTCCCCTTCTATTGTATGACCAAGAATGGAATTCACATTATAGGTTGTGCTGGGTTCAGCTGTTGAGTCATCTCACTACAGGCCAGGGCTTTCGACTGACCTGTAGTAAGATCTGTGACAATAAACTACTACTACAATACTTTAATAAGCCAAAACCTACTTTTATATAACTGCAATGATCTTTTGACTGTTTAGTAATTCAGGACAATGTAAACATGGCATTGCTGGGCTGCTTAATGTAACCTTATTAGCTGGAATTTGTAATCACTCTATAATTAGAGCATTTTGACATGTAAGCATGGGCTGTTGCTAGTTTTCCTCTTTGACATTTAAAAAAACAAAGTCGGGTGCTGCAGTCAAATTGAGTATACTTAGTATTTGAAACCATTCCAAACATAACCATTTGTCTCAAGTCTGCCAGACTTATTAGTCTCATATTAGGTCCCTGAACTGTTGAAAAGGTAAGGTCTCTAATGTGTTGCATCCTCTTCCTTAATGGACATCCTTCCTGCTAATGGTCCCGTGTCGGGGCCGTCTCCTGTACAACACCTCTCTTGCCCACTTGCTTTATTCAACTCCACTTAATACACTCCCTAACACTGAGAGAGGGGTTTAATGCCAAGCAAGGTCACGTCCATATCGTTCAACTTTAATACTGACATTATTTATCTGTCATTTCATCAGGTGAACTTGGTGTAGAGCCACACAGAGACACAGTTGCACCAACATGAACTCGCAGGTGTGTGTAGCACACACACGATGCCTTCACACCCAGGAGCGAGAGTTTAGTAAGCTAGATGTCAGAAGTTCAGATCACATGTAGACATATTTTAAACTAACTTTTTTTTGCTTTAAGTTAAATGCAAACACTGATACCAAACTCATATCTTCCTACGATATGTGAAACTACTGTGAAGCTAATGGCCAGTTCAAAACAAAGCCTGGAAACCGAAATGAGCAACTAAGCTGTGTCTGTTCAAAGTCAACAAGCAACTTGACAGGTTTTTATTTTATTGAACATTTCATACCTGACGTAGTCAGATGCACCAGCTGTTTGCAAGTTCTTCTCCGTCCTACCTGTTCTCCAACTGGATTGTGACGGAAGTTCTTACATAAAGATTATTGTTACTAATATTTACCCCCAGAAGCAGGGATCAGTTGAGCAGCTGACTGAACTAAAGCAAGCTGTGAGAGAACTGGTCCTGTCAATACAACATGATAATATCACCATTATAATCATTAAAAAAAGTTATATGTCTTCCAGTGTTAAGATGATATAGGATTTTTGAGAGGAGAAAAAGTAGAAAAAAAAAAGAAACCTGCCCTAAATCGCCCTCACAGAAACATAGATGTATCAATCAGACGCAATCAGACAGAAATTGGTTGCCTTTGCTTATAGTGTGCACGCAGACAGTCAGCGGGGTGGGCAGGGCTGCTGGAGGCTGGCTCAGCTGCCAACAACGAGGAGCGGATGTCTAAAATATGAAGCAGAGAGGGGGGAGAGCACAGAGAGATTAAGTGGTCAGGCTGCAGAGAGCCTCGCTGATTTTCAGAGCCCTTGTGGGTGAATCTTCTCCCAGAGATTGAGTGTTATTGGTGAGCTGCTGGAAAGAGGTGAAGCTCTGGGTCACAGGCAACCCGAGGCACACACACACACAGATTCACACACACTAAGATAGACTCATCCAGGAATTAAAACAACATCTACACAGACAAGGATTAAACGGCATATACGCACGCACACACAGTCTATATCCACAAGGCATGCATATTAAGACTGCTAAGCCAATTTGACGCCAGTTGTCTCAAATGTTGCGCCTGCAACAGTATATTGCTTAATGATTTTGTTTACTTCAACCACGGGTTATTTTTTTTATTTAGTTGTCTCATATGGTCAGAGTCAGTAGATTTTGATTAGACTGACATTAACAGGCACATCCAAGCAAACAGTGGGGCTTGACCTTTCACCTTTTCTGCTACATGTTTTTCTAGCAGCAGGGTTTAAAGTGTTCAGGAATTTCTCAGGAGCTCGCAGACGTGATTTGTAATACTCGGCTACATCACTCAACATCCAGTGTTTGTGCTGAATCTCACTCATTGTTCTCGAGCTCTTCTTGAAGCACATAAGGCCTGATTGCCCTCTCCCTGCTTTATTCTTTTCCTCGTGTTCTTTCTTTTATACTTTGATCATTATCCCATATTCACTTCTGTTCTTCTCTGTGTCCCCCTGTTAAACTTCCTCATTCTTTAATGCTTCCTCGTTTCCTGCTAATTCTCCTGCCCCTTTCTCTCTTTGTCTTTTTACAGTGTGGCGTTGCATTGAGATCTCTCTGTCTCTGCATCTCGTCATTTCTGTCTTCACACACACATGCACACATTAAAAACACACACAGACATTTCAACGGATAAGGGAAAGACACGCCACGGACCAACACCCCTTCTCAGTGCCAGCTAATGAGAGTGCTATCACCTGGACTCTCCTGCCTCAATTAGCCTCTGTTCCTCCTTCAGAGAGAAGCGCATACATACACTCACATTTATCATATACACACAAAACTCTTGTGTCCCCAGGAGGACTTTGCCTCTCTATGCTCTCCTGCACAGTGCAACACTCAGCTCTTTAGCAGCATTAAATCAACAGGCCCACACCCACATGCAGCACATCACTATAAACTGCACTGGGGAAATCTATACAATGGACACTTGAATGGAAATCCAAAGCTTGGAGGTGTTTGTCTGTGTATATATAGGGAAAATAGAGAAATCCTGCTGCTGTCACGCTGTCGTCACAGACTCTGGTGAATCATCTCTCACACTATGTGCATGCATTGAATCTGTGCATGATTTTGTGTGCGGAGTCATGTCAGTAGCAGTGTGTGAAGCAGGCACTGGGTCTGCTATCTCTCACTGGATCTTATCTCAGTGTCCAGATACAGGAGCTCTGCTGACTTGTGAAGGCAATGGAGAGGGCTGCTGCTTCAAGCCAGTCACAGTATCTTATCCACAAACTCCGCATTACACTTCACTACGCTGCCCGTCGACCTATTTTTCTATTTAACTGCCACTCTGTCTGTCTAAAGTTGGGAGGACAGTTGAGCAAAATGATTACATTATGCATAAAACATGCTGCGGTGTCTAATTTATCATCCCCCTCCTCTGTCTTCTACCCCTCGTCCTCTGTCCCACTACTTTTCCTCAGATCCGATGGGAGAAGAACATCACACTTGGGGAACCTCCAGGATTTTTACACTCATGGTGGTGGTATGTATACATTGGTTCTGTCTTTCACTCTCTTTCTTGACCACACACACACACACACACCTTTTTTCAGCAGCTCACATTAATGCTGTCGTAGTATTCATGGTGGTCTGAAAGAATGTGCAGGAGTGGAGAGGGACAGTAATTGCAGGGAATGCTACGTGCATCATCTCACACATGTTTAAGTGCTGCACTCCCGGCGTCGCTCTGATTGACAAGTGAGTTAACGTCCTTTGCTCTTTGTTACTTAAACTGTAGTGTGCACTGTCCAATCAAAGTGAAAAACACAGACAAATCTTCTTGCACTATGGTCCACTCCTCAGGCGGATCATGACAACTTTGCCCTCACAAATACATTTTTCATAAAACTATTGGGGTTGTAAATAGGAAGTATAATGATGCCACTGATTTGGTGAGTTTTTCATATTTTGGCAAATTACAAATGTAAATCACACTAAATCTAAAATGTGAAGTCTGATAAGGACAATGTCTTGATGGTTTTAAAGTAACTTAATTGCCTCTCTGAGCTCTTCTGCTCTAGCTGCTGTTTGCTGAGTGGGTGAAACTACAATAAACTAGTTTTCTTTTAAGAAGCCCAGCATGCACCTGTCTCATTCACCTCATGTTTGTCTCGCATCTCTTATACCCTTCAGCTTCACCACTCCCTCCTGAAGTTTCTGAGTATGAAAGTCTTTGCTCTGTCGTAAAGGTTGTAAGACTTTGTTTAACCTGATGCTCCAGTTAAAAGAGCTAGGCTCTGATGTGGGTTGTCCTTTCAGCTTCTTTACACAAATCTGTCAGATCTGAAAATGCTAAATAAATAGAGGTCCGTGGGATTACGGCCTGACACATACAATGTTTTTCTCCTTGTCGGAATTAGAGATAATAGAAACACTCAAATGTAGGATTCTCCCTCTTTAGTTGTGAGACTGAAAGCTAGAAAATCCAGCTTGAAGACGAAGAGCTGTGTAGACGGGCAGTAAGGTGGAAACTGGACAGCTGCAAGGGATGCAGACAAAGAATCAAGCAGACAGAGAGGCAGAGAGGTTGAGTGTCTGAATCCTCAGCAAGGCAGCACGAGAGGCAAAGTGAGCCAGGATAAGAGGTTTGACAGGGCCCGCTTTGTTTGTCATTCATGCTATCCTGCTCATCCCCAAAGCCCCCCAGTCAGCCCAGTGCAATAAGCCTGGACATGCGGCTTCATTCATTCATCCTCTCTGGCCCCACAGTGTGTTGTAAATGTGCAGCCTGTTGACATGGTTCATAATGGTCCTTAAAGAGCCTGGCTTCTCTCAACCTGACAGCTCTCAATTGGACAGCTACTAGTAATACTGACAGAATGACATGCACAAACATACAGTGCAGCATAAGTTTGCTCCCACCTCTGCCCGGGCTCAGAGAGACTGGCAGCGTGTGAGTGTGCGTGTTTGTGTGGTAGTGGGAAATAGAGAGTGAAACCGCGTGCTCGCTTCTAGTGTGTGTTCTGACTGTATTGATATATTTCAGCAGAGTGTGGGAGATGACGTGTGTGTATGCGTGTGTGTGTGTGTGTGCGTGCCAGAGAGCCGTCATAGAGTGGGCTGATGATTAGCCAGACTGAGCAGGGCAGGGCTCCAGTGTAGTATGACCTAGCTGAGGGGCGTCTGTCTGGGCCACTCAGCACGTGGACATGAAGACTCACTGGGGGTGGGGTCTGGGGCTTGGCTGCAGGGGGAGAAGGAGAGGCGGAGACCACTGTCCAACCCCAACGCCACTCAGCAAAGCCCCCTCCAACACCAAGCCTCCCCCAAAAACAAAAGCTCCAGATGGTAGGAAAGCCACCAACCTCCCTCATCCCTCACCTTCACTCCCCCTCCCTCAACCTTTGTCTGAAGGCCTGTCCCTTTGTTTGCGGAAGAGAGACCCCGAACGGATTAACTCTTTGCATTCCACCCTCTTTGTGTTAAACAGCCAAATCTAAGACCCGGACTCCTCCACCGCAACACGCCCCACCCCCGTTGTCCCCTCCTCAGCATCTCACTGGGGTTTTCTTCCCTCCTTCTCGGCCTCTGTGTTGTTTCCTGTAGGACTGCGTTGATGGGTGGGGGGGCTTCAGAACAAGACCACAGTAAGAAAAGGAGGGGGAGGGATACTGGGGTAGAAACAGGGAGGCTGGTGGTTGGGGTCACTCATCCACATCTGTTGTTATGGATGGCAGGATAAAGAAAAGGCTCAGTGAGGGCTGCAGGTGTTGATTGTGTCATTAGCTCCCTCTCTATTGGACGCTGCTAGTTGTCTCCTCCTCATCCCAAAATCGATTGCTTTAACCAGTTTTCACTGGATGGCCCCTGAATCCTCAACACACAACCCCGCAAAACGTACACACATGCACACAAACATCAGCACAACAGCAGTATGTAGAGGGATCCTCTGTGTGATAGCCTCTAGCTGAAATTCTTCTTTGCGAGGGGCAGAGAAAACAGTCCTAAACGTCTGGACTGCTCTTTATAAACAGGTATCAGACAATCTTCCTCCCCCTTTCTCCTTCTCTTTTCTTGCTTCTCGTTTAGTGTGTCTTTCTTTCTCCACATCATATTATTCACATTGTAAATATAAGCAGCCAAGATGGAAAACACATTCACATTAGCCTCCTAATTGTAATTCAGAGTCACAGGCATTGGGGCTTTTTGACAGCTATGACATTTCTCACTTGGTGAAAAGAAGTACAGTGGTAGCAAAATGGCTAGAAAGTCTCCATCACTAACAGTTCCATCTGAATATAATCCAATTTTAACACTAAGACAGTCAGCTGTATAAAAATGAGCCACCATATACACTGTATATAATTCAGGGTGCTTGCTGTTGGGTTGGTCATCGTACCATAATGCAAGTGCACAGTGTTTTTTGTTCTTCTTATTCTTTCAGCATTTCAAATACAAACCAAATCTAATATAGTAGAAATATGCAAATTGACAGATACCTTCCCCAGTCACGGCCTCCAAACCATTTGAAGTGGGTCAGTGTAGAACAATTAAAAGCAAATTTGTACTTCCTGATACTGATGTAAATGACAGAGAGTCAGTCTGAGTGCAGACCAAAAGGTTGTCCACACCAAAAGTTTGTCCCATCGTGTGTCAGAAAAGTAAACCAGACTCTCGCATGCATTTATCAAACATATATATATTGCGTTTATAACCTATGCTATTTAGTGTTTGTCTGTTTTTAATGTTCAGTCATACAACAAACAAAGGAGCTATTCCTCTTGCTGTAGTGCACATTTTGTGGAACATGCCCACATACACATCTCCAGTTATAGTAAGATTAGAAACATGTACATATCTGTAGTTTGGGTACATGTCTGTCAGAGGGTAAACCGGAAGTGTGAATTACCTTTAGGGCTTGGCTTCACCACCATTCATAAATACAACATTTCTACAACTACTGATAATAATAACTGGATTCACAACCCATGCAGAGTTCAACATCCAACAGCACCTATACAACTTTTTTTAGTTTCATCTTAAGCCATTAGTCTTCTTGCAATGACAGTTGCTGTATTTATTAGCCACAGTCCAAAGGGAGTCTTCCTGATTTACATGGCACAGTCATGTTGTTTTCCCATGCTTGCTTGAATGCTTCACTGCTACTAGGAGAATAGCTGCTACTCGAGTTAAGGTAATAAAAAAAAAAAAAGGTGTTTTGATTGCAGCATTTTTGTCCCGCTAAGAAGAGCATGTTCTGATAAGAGGAGGAGACAGCACAGTTAGCCTTGGGTAACTTTATTTTTTTGCATGGTGGTGCTTTCACTTGTGGTCTGTCTGCATTCTTATCTCCATCTGCCTCCATCTCCGTCATAATTTCCATTTCTTCTCTCTTCTTACGCACTGGCTCGTCAATGACACACACACACAGATTACCATGTAGACTTGCCACCACCAGCCATGTGTCTGTTTTCCTGTGTCTTTGTGTACTCTTCTTATTATAACGAGAAAGCACATTGTAACCACTGGCTTTGTCAGACCACAGTTAATTGCAAATAATCATCGTGATGGCATTTAATTTTAGTAATTGTCTTCTTCTGGACGGGTGGACGCTAATCCCTTCCTCCTCTGTTCTGGATACAAAGTGTGTTTGTGTGTGCGCTGACAGCACCAGTTCACACTTTTTAGCCTTGTTTCTCATTTGAATTATGAAAAAAAAAGTTTGCATGACCACAAGCTGCCATCTCTTCTTTGACTCTTTAAAGTAAGGCCAGTTGAGGTTTTCCTCTACACAGAGTTTCTTGGCTCAGACACCACCAGTTGCTACCCACAATGCCATAAAGAGCTTCCCATGATGAGATGATTAGATTGAAATGATTAGATAATTGGATAGAAAATTTACTGTTACAAGCGTATGCAGGGTATAAGATTTCTTGCAGATTGCCGGCGCTAATTAACTGTGAATGTTGACTTCCTAGATCATTTCTAAAGATTAGTGTCTCTGAAAAGGAAGCGACAACAACTATGGCACAGGCTTTCCCTCTGTTTGTGGGTGGGACTGTCAAACCAAAGTTAACAATGGCCAAATATTGATGTTGGCCAAAGTGGATGTTTTCCTGTTTTCCTGAATGCACCATGACCCCCCCTGCGCTTAATAAGGACATTTGACACATTTTTAAGGCTGATCCCACACACCTTTAATCCCTTTTTGCATCCTTTTCTGCCTTTTGATGCATGTCAACAGCCCAGCAGAATAATGGCAATCTAGGTCTCTACGTTTAGACTCATCCACCAGTGATCCTGCTTCAGATTATGCAGAGAGCCAGGGAATGAAATTTCCCTGCGTGTCTCAGACAGAGCCGTGTCAGCTCTTCAAATCGCAATATATTTCAGACTTCACAGGGCAGGAGATGTTAGATCACCTTGCCCCTACTTACGTGCCTGTACCTGGTTGTGTCTTTTCGGTAACAAACCGTAACGTGCTTCTCATTTCATTTCCCTGAGAGCTGATTGGATTTGCGATGGTCGCGCCTTCTCGCTGTGGTTCGTCTCTGACAGAGCAGCAATCTCTTTAACACCAAGCGATAGATATGATAATGTACACTGACTTTATTGTCAAGTGACAGAAGGGCAGCACGACACACATACACCATATGTTTCCACTGCTGCCGTTTTTGCGCAGTCCCTTTCTGTTCCTTCAGCGTCCTCTGTGTCTAGAGGGGACCTCAGTGCTCGCTGCAAGCTTCAGGGCACCGCCTCTGTCTTTTAATCTTTAAATACTTTAATAACACATTTCTATTTTAGTTCATATGCTTTGTGAGGTTGGTACTGTGTGCTTAAGGGTTGAGATTTATTGTTTTTATTGTATTTTTAGGACACCTATTGGTCCCCTCTTGTTTTCAGTCAAAAGAACATAAGGGAAAGTGTAGATGAGTGATCAGCATTATTTTATAATAACCATATTTATGACATAATAACCTACACCGTGAAAATTAATCGTCTTCTTCGATGGAAAATTACCAACACGTGAAAGGGTGCTACTGAGCTACTCTCTGACAGTTCTGGGTGATCAGCTAATATTTTCTGCTCCATTTCGCAGTCTGTCACATCAAGTGCCACGGCTGTTCCTAACATCAGCACAAAGAATGCATGTAACAGTTTATTTGCACCCTTAAATGACAGCAAGAACTTCCCTTTAGTGAGTCCAGCAGTCAGTTTTTTATGCATCGTCCATTAGAAGCAGTATCTTGAACAAGGAGAACCTCTTAATGTGGTCTGGCTTACCAGGTACTTAATAACAGTGCAGTAATTAACGGGCCATTTGGAGTGGGACCTGGTGGCCCTGCTGCCCTGGAGGAGTTGGATTGGTCTAATTAACTAATATGAGTGCAGCCGATTGGGCAGTAAGTAACATAATCACAGTTGATTGGTCAATATCCTGCAGGTCGGCAGGGCAGACTGAGGAATATCTGGTGGCTGGTCGTTCTAAGATAAAGGCTCTGTTGAGCTGCTGAGCTGCAGGATTCAGGGTGGCGTGTAGGACTGTGGTGTCCAAAGAGGATACTGCAGGTTACTTTGCAGGTTTTGCATGGCTGCATATGTTAAAACACCATTAATCTGTTGTCATACAGTATGTGTGATTTAATACATATAAACTAATGAATAATAAAAATAAAAAAAAGCAGAGCAGCATACATAAATTTGTCTCCAGTAGAGATTTCCAACTATATCCAGAAACAGAAACACACACACTAAACTAAACCAGGAACTTATTTTGTGTTTGGATGATGGTGTGAAGTGTCTAACTGCTGCTGCTCTCTCGTCCTGTGTGCACAGTGTATTCTGGGATCTGTACTGCGCTGCCCCGGACCGGAGGGAGACATGCGAACATTCCAGCGAGGCCAAGGCTTTCCATGACTATGTGAGTGAACTTAACTAACCCTCGGCTTGTGTACGCGGGGGGAGGGAGTGGGGGCGAAAACATACACTTCAACCACCACACCGAAGCACACATTGACACATGCTTGTGAGCACGCGTAAGCAAAGGTGGAGCATGCGTGAAAGGGAAGGAACTCTTCTTCTCACTCCTGACTCTGATAATGCTGCTGGTTCTTGTTTTGACATGTCTCTGCTTCTTGCTGTCTGCGTTTCTGGTCTGTCTGCTGGAAGCCTCCGTTTGGGATGGGACACACTCTGAGCCAGACGTCTGAAAAAGCAAGCTTTTAAAAATGCAGCATCTAGGATGTTCACTTCTATATTTTATGCGAAGGCCTTTAGACGCCTACCTTTGAATTTTTAGGTCTAATAGACTCTTCTTGCCATTCTGCTGCCATGCTGCTCCACCTTGATTAGATATCAGGTTTCTAACATCTGCCTAAACAGCATGACATTGTAGTTCATCTGCTGGAGGCACTTCCTCAAGCACTGACCCCTGACCCCTCAGGTCTTAGCGAAACTGTCAGTCTGGGGGGAAAGGTCACAGCACTGCCTGGCTATTTATTGGTCCACTCAACGTGTGCAGTAAAGGTCAGAGCACATAAAGCAGCTGGCTCACCATTAACACACACATTCACACACAATGCATATACACATAGGACACATTTAGAGCTGGGCAGGCTTTGCTGGTAGTGGCTGCAGGGGCTGGATTGGGTGATGAAAGGTCAGGGACTACAGCCCCCTTGACCCTCTCGTCTTCTGAAGAGCCCGGGTAGTCGATCACTAACCGATCGAACAAACAGACGATTCTAAAGAGCTGGTTGATGTGAGTGGATTGAGAGTCTTTGTTGGTCCCGCTCTCATTATTGCAAATGACCTCCTCACTTTCTGTCAGATTGGGATTTCATATGGTTTTCCAGTGCTGTATCTTGAATGTCCTGCTTTTCCCCACATTAAATATTTGTGTTATGTTGCTTAAGTCGTATTTGAATAAGGATTACGTGGGCGTTGGGATGGCGACTGGATAGACTGCTCCAGCTACTAGATTATCATTCCACCTGGGCTGAAGTGAAACCTGAAATGGATTAGAGGTACTATTCTTACCATACGCATTTCATTTAGGCTGTTTTAGCCTGTAGCCAGTCGCCCATTCGGTTGAACTCTCTTATGAGGTTTGACAGCAAAAGTGTGCGCTCTTGTCAGCTGAACAGATTACATTTGTTGTGCATGTCCTATGCATGTATGTGTAGGCACGGATTGATGTGTGTGTCTCCGCGCCTGTGTGCGTGTGTGTGTGTGTGTGTGTGTGTGTGTGCGCGCGCATGTGTTGGACCACCATAAGATTAATTACATGGTTAATTAAACCTAGTAGTTAATTAAATCTGACAACTGTGTCTAATTAATCTAAATGCCATATAATTTCCTACACCTTTTCTCAGAGGTAGGCCAGCTGGATACCTGCATGTCAGCTCTTTAACATATCTGGTTTGACAGCCCTGGCCAATATATGGCTGAACTGCTGCTTTTCTGTTGCTGTATAAAGACACATGTCATGTGTTTCACGAATCTGTGGCTACTCAAGTCAGTCAGCTGAGAGTCAGGGTCAGATGCTGCACAGGAAGTACAGTAAGAGTAGACTTAGCTTCCAAATTATAGCAGTAACTGGAAGGCTGTGGGGTCGCAAGAGCTTATTTTAACAGACAAATGCATACGTTTGTTGTAGTTCAAGGGGTCAGTCAGTGTTCTTTGACCTTTGACCTGGCTCAAGTTCATGAGGTCAAAGTGTTTGAGCTGTCAGACTGAGAAGGATGATTTGTTGTTGAAGCATTGGAGAAAAACTTAATTGAGGACTAATTGTTAGCCTTTTATTCCTTGAGTATGTTTAGTTTATTTATTACGTTACATATTCTTATGTCTTGATTTGTGCTGAGTGAATAATTCAAAATCCAAAACTACATGATTTAGTTGTTTTAATAAATGGAAATTTTCTAGATGTCTTTTTATTCAAATCCTGACAATTCAGACTCCTATTTGCTCTGTTTGGAAACTTTGAGTTCACCCCTTGAATATAAAAAAAGTTATGGTGTTCCTGAACAGTGTTTTGTGGCACACCAGGAGCCTGTAATGACTGACCCAGGAGCCCGTGCTTTTTAGTGATGCTATTTTATTGCAAGGGAGTAAATTGGACGTTCTTTGATTTGGTCTGTAGAACTTTAGATTTAACCCAAAGCAACATCCAACTGTAAAATGTAAAGTGTGTGTGTGTGTGTGTGCGCAACAATAAAACGCTGTGTGAATGTGCTTTTGTGGCGGCTACTCTGTGTGTGTGTGTGTGTGTGTGTGTGTGTGTGTCATTGTGACAGGGAGAGAGAGAGTGTCAGGGTCGAGGCGTGTGAATCCCCAGGGTGATAAGGGGTCTGTCTGTTTCTGATTAACTCTGGCTCCTTGGTCCCCACAGACCGACGGCCTGATCAAGTCTCTATCACGGCCCCTCGCTGATAACGGCTCCCTCATTCCCCGGAGTCGCCCCAGATCACAGAGTGAAAAACAACACGGCTCCCAGGAGTCGCACACTCCGCTGAGTGACGCACTGCTCCATGTGTCACTCAGCGGGAATAGTGAAGGAGGAATGTTAGAAAGATAAACCAGAACTGGTTTGTTTTTATTTAGATTTGATTTCTTTTTGTAATTGATGGTCCTCTCCAGTAGCTACGCTGTCAGTTTGTCGTGGAGAGCAATGAGAAAATCTCTGCTCTGTGCTGTAATATTGATATTTAAATACAGTTTGCTTGTTTCTTTCCTCAAACTCATTTGGTTGCTAGGCAACATCAAACCACAGTAGAGTCTTAGTTACAGATTGGTTTGGCTTAGCTCAGTTTGGCTCAATTTGGCCCAATTTGAAGGCACCTCTTACTCAGCCCTGTCCTACTGGCCCCCATTGACAGCAATGATGTAGACTTTGTGGACTCTCCAGTTTGGGAAAGATAATGGAATATAATGTGCTAATCCTCAGATCTGGGGACTGGTTGACAGCTAATCCAGGGGAATGTGGTGGGATTGGAGCCCTGGCCACACTCCCAGAACTGGAGGCCCCTGACTAGCTGGATCAGTGCTTGGCTTCACCCCTGGATGGTGAATCTGTTATCACAGACACTCGAGCTCTCACGTAGACACTCGCACACATGCAGGCACGCTTGTGTGCATATCGCACACCCACACTCGTATGCAAATGAACGCTCACTCTCAAAGTAAGTGAGATGATACTGTATCATAAAGAACCGGAACAGCCTGAAGTCTTGTACCTCTGTAAAGCAATTTAAGTGGTCTCTTTTGTCGTCCTAATTGTTGAAGTTTTGTTTCTGTCTCTCTCCCTCACAGTGCCTTTTAATCATGTTTATTTCCTAAAAGAGATCCACATCTTATGGTCTTCTTTTCTGCTGGAATTCAGATGTTCCTTAAAAAAGCACTTTGTTAAGTAAAACGTATCTGATTATAAGAACGTGGCATGTCTTTAGTAACTAATATGAAGGAGTACAGGACCGGAGCTTTGTGATGAAGAAAGCAAACATATTGACAAGCGAGCAGACATTAAAGAAGCCAGAGGAACGAGTCTCCGCTTCTCTCCGCCGCACACACACTCGCAATCACAGACAAACAGTCTTTCAGGAAGTACACTCGGCCTTCTTGTTGCAGATATTTAGCTTTTCCCCAGCCACAGGTCGCAACCCTGAACATCTGCGATTCATGCCAATCCGGGTTCACTGCCTGCGGAGTGTCACAGATTTAGTGCCACGAGTGCGTCATTCACATCGCAGTGCTTCACTGACTCCACTCAGCTCTTGGCTTACTGATGGGAACTGTCACGATGATGTTTGAGATGGAGGAGTCAAATGCAGACATCTGATATTTCCTTTAGGAAGTTGCACTATATCCAAAATAAAGTATTTGAACTAGTTAATGATTAACAGATTAGTCCACTGACAAATCACTTATGTTCTAAGTCAAATAAAAATGCCAAACATCGGGCTACCTCGACACCTTGGTGATATCGGTGAATGTCATTGTCAAAGGAAGAAAAATATCCATCACAATTGGTTCTTGAAAGATGACAAGCACTAAATGTTAAAAAGTTGTTATTCTGAGCATCCACTTATCGACAAAGTGAACTTTAAATCAATTAATCTACATAAAAATATGAAAACAAATGTTTTGATGCAGTGCACACGTTGTAGATAGACGGTGGTGCACTGTGGCCTGTTGCCTGCAGATTCTTTGAGAGGGTTAAACATTTGTTAGGCTGGACCACAGTAACAGGTGGCACAAGGGGAGGAGATGCACTCTGTAAACAACTGCTGATGGCCAAGCCTTTGTCTAGTCTCTGTGTGTGATTTTGTGTGTGTCTTCCATCGCCACAACCCTCTATGTTGCTGCACCAGGTGCTCACTCACCTAATTTTAACTCCACACATTTGCTGAAACCCTTCTGTCCCTTTCACAGCTGTCTTTGTCTCTGGCCTGTTTTTCAAAGACAGAATTTACTCAGAATTTACTCTGTTTTTCAGCTCAGTTCCTCTCAGGTCTTTTTCACCACCAACACCCCCCACCACTGCCATCCTCCACCTCCCCATGCTGCTCTTTCTTTCCCTTCCTGTCTGTTCCACGCTCTCTTTCTTATTCCTCCCCCTCTCTCCTTTTGCCTTCCTCCCTGCCTCCACCACTCCTCCCGCCGCCCTCCCCCTCTCTCAGAGGAGATTGATTGGGTAATCTGGCTGGGTGCCAGCAGTGCCCGCTTTCTTGCTCGGGGGAAGGAGAGAAGCGGGGGCGACATGACGACATGCAGGAATAATAATAACATCCATAATATAGGCAGAGTAGGTATGGATGGAGGGATGAGGAGAGAATAAAACACAGAGCAGAGGAATGGAGTCGGCGTTGGCACAACAATATCTTCTTCATACAGATTCTCGTGGCCACTTTGGTTAAATTTAGCCTACACACAAATGGCATGTCACAACGTTGTGTCTCCATTTCTGTCCGTCTATCTGTCTCTCTATCTCTCGCCCCCCCTCCACCACCTCCTCCGTTTGCGCCTGTGTCATCTTTTAATATCAAACAGTGTGTGGAGTGCAGGCTGCAGGCAGACGACCGTTGAGCATGAGGACGCCGTCTTTGTGTGCTGTTGTTTACCGTCTAAATGAAAAAGGCCAGTCGGCTTCTCTGTCTGTGTATACCTTTCCCTATCTGAGGGAAGCAACAAAGCCTGAAAGTGCTGCCCTCAAGCTGTGTGTGTGTGTGTTCGACTGGAGGTCTGGAAGAGACAGAAGCAGGAGATCAAATATTGTTTATGATTCCCTTCCTTGCAGGTTCATTCTGGGCAAGCTTAAACTGTGCTGTGGTTTTAGCCTTTGATCTTGAATCTGCAAGCATGCGCTCCTGGATCTGTGTTTGACAGAGACGGACAGATGGATACAATAAACCGGGGACAGAGACAGAAAGACGTGAACGAGGGTGGAAGAGAAGGCGAGACTGAAGGCAAGGAGGAGTTGCAGAAAGGAGGGAGGGAGATGTGTGAGTGTGCAGGAAGAAAGCGCTGTCTGAGGACACGGGTGACTCTTTTTGAAGTCTGCATTTTTTCTAGTTTATCTGAGTTTTGGTACTGGCTATGCATTGCATCCTTCCAGCCAGAGCAGCGCAAATGCCACAAATCAGCCTCAGCAAAGTTAGTGTAGAAGCCAAACCCTGCAGCGTTTACTTTCCTTCCTTGCATGCAGATTTCCATCAGTCCCATTTAATTTCCCTAACCCAGTTACCCATGAATGCCCTCTTAGTTGCAACATCATCATCCATAAAATTTAAACGAATGCTTTAAATGAATACTACATTCTGGGAAATAGTGGCAACTCCTCTGGGCATTTGTTTATCTCTCCCAGTGAAACTACACTGAATGCTGCCAATTCTGTTTCACTTTAGTCATTTTCAGGAAATAAATGATGGTTCAGTAATTAAAAAAAGCAACATTCATCACTTGTTTGCCTCGACTGTAACCAGTTTACTGTGGAGAATTGAAGTGAGCAATTTGTCAGGGGGCTGGAAGTTCAAGGGCGACCTTCCATGCCGGAGGTGTTTGTGTCTGTGGCATCTTGTCTGCGGTGTTTTCTCCTGCCAAGCTTGACTGTGCTCAGACATTTACACACACACACACACACACACACACACGCGCACGCATACACACACACACACACACACACACACACACACACACACACACACACACACACACACACACACACACACACACACACACATATCTTTGAAGTTCCCCAACACTGGTGATTCCCAAACCACTTCCATTTATCCATTTAAGCATTGTGTAAAAAGACCCTGTCCTGTAGAAAATGGCATGAATTACGGCAATTATGGTGCTTCTGTTGTGTTTGCTTCTGCTTAGTTTGAACTTTCGCTGGGTAACCTGTGCTGTCTTTGTGTTTTTATAACTTTCTGTCCTAACGCTGGGAGGAGAGGGCAGAACAACCTGGTAAATTGTTGTAACAACATGAGTTAGTTATGTGGATTTAGTATTTTACTAAGTGAATTTCAAGGACTTTATTTTTTCTTGAGTTAAGTAACGCTGCTCGTCTACAGCTCCATGTTATTTCCTCACAGAGTAAAGCTTGGAGCCGCACTCCATTACTGCCGTTCCTCATTAGGTCTAAAATAGTGACGATAGTTACAAGGATTGTCAGGAGGGTCTCGGGGTGGGAAATCTATCTTTAAACATACACTCCTGTTGGTTAACTCTGGGAGTTGAAAAGCTATTTCCTCCTTTTACGCCAAGTTCCCACATTAAATTAACTCACACTTCAGCTGCTGCAGTGTATATAATATGGAAAAAGTTAGATTTTTAGGTCAAGCCTGATTGCTTACAGTTTTACAGGTCCACAAGTGAACATTAACCGTCCACCGAGGGAAACTCGGGGCAAAAAACAGTTCCATAGTGGAGTCACTCACTGATTTGAACGTGTAACAAGTGAAGGCAACCCCACATATCAAGATAAACTTTAATCTATTAACGTGTGGGGGGCAAATATTAGATTTTCAGATATCTCCTCAAAAGCCACTCACTCTTTTCTCCTTCATCACTAGGTTTCCTCTCAGTCTCTCCTTCACACACACACACACACACACACACGTATTCTGTCCTGCTCCTTCTCCTTTGCCTCTGCCTCTCTTTGTGGCCTTGTAGCTGGCACACGTTGCAGCCTGGCACAGTGTGTCCCTGGCACAACATGTGTGTCTCTCTGTATGTGAGTGTGTGTGTGTGTGTGTGTGTGTGTGTGTGTGTGTGTGTGTTTGTGTTTGTGCATCTGCTGTCTGCTACACAGCTCTGCCAGTCCACCAGTCTCAAGTACCAGCTGGGCACCCAAACTCACAACCAAAATAAACTGGTCGCGCTATCAATGAGCCCATGGGTGGAAGCGTGTGTGCATGTTTGCATGTGTGGGTTTGTGTGTGGGGGGGGGGGGGGTTCTGATTGGACACCCTGCTTATTAAGTCTCATTGAACTGAGTGGGGA
This sequence comes from Anabas testudineus, assembly GCF_900324465.2. Taxonomy (NCBI): domain Eukaryota; kingdom Metazoa; phylum Chordata; class Actinopteri; order Anabantiformes; family Anabantidae; genus Anabas; species Anabas testudineus. The sequence continues at coordinate 10,264,132 of NC_046613.1, read as the reverse complement.
AACAAACACAGTCCTTCCTCAGATGAATGCCTGAGATGTTTCGCCTGTCTCAACTTTGCATTACACTGAAGCCCTCCCTGCTAGGATTAAAGAATAAAACAATTACAAAGCCTTATTTGCAATTTAAATTCTCCTAAATGCAGACTTAATCCCCATTTTCTAAAGGCAGAAATACTGGGAGGCAGAATAAATGTGTGAGAGAGATCCAATTCAAGCCTCTGTTGTGGTTTCCACTGCTAAAATAACACTTATAAGTTATAGGGGGGATAATGAATGTGCTTTGAGCTGGTTGAGTTATATTTGGGGAACAGTTTGTTTCTGTTAAAAGCCTGTCTTTGTAATGATGGTATAAATGCACAGAATCAGCAGGGGAGTCACTGATTCTCGCACTGTTTGTGCAGAGAGACGTATTCACATCCACGGAAATATTTGCATTTTATCTGATTTGCATGCGTTTCTATTTACATATTCACATGTGTGTGCGTTAAGGTGTCCTAATGGCGGGGGCCACGGCGTGCACGCTTTACTGCTGCCCAGGGTATATTTACAGACAGTGACTTTAATGCAGTGTAATGATTATTTTTATTCCAGGTACTTCGGCAGCCCGTTCACTCTGAGTGGAATGACTCCCCATTGGCCCACTGATTACCTCTGTGGCTGCTGCCACACCTGGCTCCTTCAGCTCTCCCCTCTCTCTCGACCATTACACTGTCAGAACCTTCCCTCTTGTATTACTGCACCTTCATCTGTTTCTCGCTCCATCACAGAAAATCTTTACCCATCTTCTAAATGCTATACCTTTATTTTGTTTGGCATATTTCTTTGCTTCACCACCTTCATCATCTCCTCATCTCCCCTTTCTATCAGTCATTACCACCCGTATTTTTCTACCTTTCCTAATTTAGCTTTTCTTATGGCCCCGTGCCTTAACACCTAAAAGCATGTTCAAGAAGGTGTCTGCAGAGAGGTTGACAAAAATGATTCAATGTAAAGATATTGTATGACAATACCCATCAAACTATGAGCTGTCCTTATGTTTGTCCAGCTCCCTTGAGCATTACCAATACTAGTAACTTCCACCTTAAAGTTGTTTGGAAGGTTTGATGAGTTATGTTTTCAGTACTTCCTCAACCCAACACATTTACACAGTGCTGTAACTGATACTGACACTATTAGGCCAAACTTTGCACCGCTACGCTAAAGTACGCTTAGCATAATAAATTCTGAAGTCTAGTTGACTCCAGAAATTATTATGTAGATAAGGTATAAAAATTATTTGCTATTCTTTCCTTGCCTAAACGTCCATATCACCTCAAGCTCACTGTTCTCAACTCACGCTGTTTGAGAAGCTGCTTAGACAATGACATGAATGGGACAAAGGTTGTATCACTGTTTACCTAAACTGCATTATTAACATACAGGTGAAAGGCAATTCATTGTCTAATGAGGAATTGTTTCTAATTGAGTTTTAAGGACAAAAATCCTGGTGAACATCTTTAGTACTATTTATCTTCTTGTTATTATTATTATCAGTTTGTAAAGAAAATAGAGTTGTGTGTTTAAATATGAATGTGTCTGTGTATGTGACTGAGGTTTTTGCCCTGAGTGAGCTACATTGCAGCTACTGTAAAAGCCCAGCACTGGGTCAGAGGTCATCCTTGCTGCAATTCAGGGTTAATTCTGTCAAGAGGGCAGAAGAATCCAACAGGTCATCATATAACTGTAATAACTGGATGTAAGCCTTGAGATCAGTTATTTATATCTCTCATGATTACGTTCAGTGGATAAATAGGACAGCACATCTGTTTAGTTATTGACTTCATGTTCAGACTTACTCTGGCTTCAGTCTGTGTTCATACATGTATGTGCGCATGCATAAAAAGTTGTGCCGCGCGTGCGCAGATTCTCACATACAGTACACGCGTTAGTCCTCTTATGTGTCCCGTCCATGCTGTCTGATCTGTTTTTATCACATCAGATCTTCTTGGTAAAAAGTGACATTTGGAATAGAGCGATCCACTACACCACACTGCACTCTGTTGCACTCTGAAAAGGTCAGCTTTCACTGAAGGAGTGTGTGCGACCAGCCGCTGCTCTGTGAGAGAGAAGAGAGAGAGGTTTCCTCTGAACAGTCGGACCTGTTCAGTCTGGTTGGATACACTATACTCTTCTGCTCTCTTCTGTGCTCCACTGTTCTGCTGGATGCTGTAATCTCTTCAGTGCATGGCCAGATTACTGCCTGCTCCATATTGTCTGGTGGCTGACTGCAGGATGGAGAGATAGCAGGAGGAGGGGAGTGAGGGAGACAGGGAGGGATGGAGGAGGCTCTGCTCTGATCTGCTGCTACATAAGGAAGATTACCTTTTTATTAATGTATCCATCTGGACATTTGCTATATTTGGTTGTTTGTCCAGTCTGTTTGTGTTTAAGGATGCACTGTATAAACCTTAGGAGACTTTAATCTAAACAAAACCAAAGCTGAGATTAGACATTTTTGTTTTTTTCCAAGAGTTGTCAACCAAATAACAAAATCACACACTAATACAATTATGATTAAATAGTATTCGAATGAGTGCAGAATTCCCTTTGTGACTAAAACTGTAAAGTCACTGTGCTATTTATCACGAACATGAAAATATTATTTTTTTGAAAGTGACTGATTTTCAGTAAAGAAAAATGAAGAAATCTGAGCATTCATTGTGGTCCCACCACCACCACCACCACCACCACCACCCCCAACCCTTCCACGCGTCTTCCTCTCCATCTCTTTCTGTCTCCTGTGCACTCTGTGCAGAAATGATTTCCATTCCTGCTGAATTAATGAGGTTCTGCTGAACTGAGAAAAGGCAAGGGGAGTGTGCGCACACACACACACACACACACACACACACACACACACACACACACACACACACACACACACACACACACAGAGGCAGACGCACACACAGACGCAAGCAGGGAGACACACATGCATAGTCACATACACACTCACAGGCACATATCTACTATGGCCATATTTAAGTCTGTGTTCACTGTTGCACACAGTGATTCACTGAAGCTTGGCCACTATTTTTTCTTTCTTTTTTCTTTTTTTTTAAACGCACACACAGTATTTTGTTTTAAAGTCAATTTCAGTAAATGTAGACAGTGATAAAGAGCTGGGACAACAATCACAAATAAAGCTGAAATAAATCTGAGGCTCAACAAAATCCACATGCAACTGGTACGTTTTCAAGTGGCATCACACAACACACACACACACATGAACACAACGTGTGTGCGCACATAAACGTGCATCCTCATGAGTCAAGCAGCATAGCTAGGCCCAGTCACCATGGTAACACTCTACTGTGTGTATTAAACACCACAGTGGTTTGGGACTGTTGGAGGTTGTTAAACACCCCCAAAACCCTACCCCATCCTCACACAAGTTTACGCACACATAAATCAGTGCAGGTCCCTCCCCTAACCTCCCAACCCCCCCCACTCACTCCATGACATTCTCTGTGTCTGCTCGGATTGGAGTCAATCTTTCGCAACTTGTTCCTGATTCTCGTTTTCATTACCTAATGAAGTCGCACGGCGCTCAGGTGAACAGCCAAACGCACTCTGATGAGCTGACGGGTGGCTCAAGTCAGGTTCGTGCATTGTAAACACAGACAGTAGACATGCACGTGAAGGAGTGCGCAGTCAAAAGGATGTTAATTGCGGTGCATGTGGCTGTTGTTTCGTGCCAGCTTGTGCGCCACTTGAAAGCTCCATCAAGGATCGGCTGAACAAAGAGGAGCAGAAAGTACCGGCTGATTCTGCTGAGGTTCCTCCTTGTTGAGCTGATTTTTTTATTTATTTATTTTTTCTACAGCACTGCCAACGCTCAGGTGTGCAGCCTTCACGGGTTGTGTGAGGAGAATGAGCACTGTACATACTGTATAGAGGTTGCCTTTAGATAACACTGGCTGTACGCAAGCTCAGCTTCCTTCTTGCGCCTTTTCTGTCTTTCTTTCTCGCTTTCTTCATTAAACGCACGTGATCATGCACATTCAGCCGCTCGCACAAAAAAATGCAACCTCTCTCCTTCTCCTCGCGCTCTGCTGTCTCAGTGTTTTTCTTTCCCATTTATCATCACTGAAGCAAAGGAACCAATTCCAATTTCATGTGTTTTCATTCTATTCCTCTATTTGCTTATTTCTTCATCCCCCTCTCTATTTTGATCTCAAGCAACCAGTCAGCAGTCAATAATCTGTTAAATAGCATTGATCGTCACCATTTAGTTTCCTGGCCAGCTACTTAGGTTGTAAAGCTGATCAATGGCTTTGAATGGGAACCACCTAGATAGCAGATTGACTGCTGGGACGTGTACTGCAATCATATCATTTGTCTTCATTTGCTGTTCAATTATTTGTTGTAATGGCTACTGTCAAAAACAGCCCCATGCTGGCCCACAATGGCACATGGAGCATAGGACTAAAAACTGTAGTGTGCACACTGTGCGTGACTCGCTTTGCTCGCCTTGACTCTGTGCCTCCCCTTCTAGCTCCCACTTTAGGGAGTGTGTGTGTGTGTGTGTGTATGTGTGTGTGTGTGTGTGTGTGTGTGTGTGTGTGTGTGTGTGTGTGTGTGTGTGTGTGTGTGTGTGTGTGTGTGACTTGTGAGTACATGCAGATGGTGCCCGAGCCTCAGTGTGTAGATGAAGCCTGACCCAGACTGGACTTCCCCTGCCTAAAAGCCCCTTCCTGAAATCATCAATCACTTCTTGTGTGTCCACGTGTGTGTTTGTACTTGAGTAAGTGTTTCAGTCTTTCTTTGAGTTTCAAGAAGGGTTTCAGCATCTATTTTCAGTCTCTGTATGAGACTATTTGCTGAAAATCTGTTGGAGCTGAGTTTTATTTTGTTAAATAAAATACAAACATACAAATATCATAGTGGTCAGCATCAGTCTGCAGCAGGAACCAAGGCGATGTAGATGTATTTAGTAAAATGTAGGTAAACTTCTCATTTGGATAATGTGGATAAAAGTTAGGATGAAATGTTCAGCTGTAATTATATGTTATTTACTGACAAATGCTCAAGTGACTAGAATCCAAAGTTTTTTCTACTTGACTTGTCACATCAGACAGAAGCTGTGTGATTTTTCTAATAGGAAACAAAATGACCAATCAATCTTAATGTTTGTGAAGTGTGGTCAAGTTTTCCATTTTTACATAAACCTCTGTTTGATCAAACAATAGCTGCAACATTATGTATTTGAGCTCCTTTCTCCTACTTAGAGATGCCCCTCTACAGATTTCCATCCATAAGTAGCTGTACCACGGGCACTTTCTAGCAGCCTTTTCCACTGTATAGTTTATTGTGCTGCTATAGGGGGAGCAAAACCCATCCACTCATCAGCCGCCTTTACAAACCAACTTCCCCCCGACTTTCCCCTTTTCTACTGTACTTCTTTCTTTAAATCTCAGTCTGTCTCTCCGACTCCTTTCTTCTCCTTCTTCTACCTCCCCTGGTTTTATTGGAGAAGGAGTCCCCCTCCCCCTGCTTGTTTGAAGTGGTCTGCTCATATATCACAGTCTACCCTTGCAGGATATCCTCCCCCTTTCTGCCTCTCCCTCTTTTACTCCCTTGGTCTCTCCCTCTATCATCACCCCGTCCCACCTCCTACCCCTGTGAGCTGGGGGGGGGTTGGGGGGAGGGAATACCTGTTAACTCTATTTCTTTTCCACACTTTAACACTCTTCCCGTATACCCAGTGGACATGCTCCTACATACACACACAGATGATAATGTTAAATATGTGTAAAGAGGAGCTGAGCTTCACATGACTCAGAGGTTGTTGGGTTAATTTAATATCAGTGCTGATGTTGATATTTGGATGGACGTTTACATTACCACAACTCAAGTAGGATCTGAATCACTTTTTCCAGTACTACATTAATCCTTTTTACTCGGCTATATTTGGTTCATAAGGACTTGAAAAGTTTTCAGATTCACTAATTTTTGCAGACATATTAGTCATTTATTTTGATGCTTTCAAATTAGTTTCCTACATTGAGACTGAAGCCTGGACTCATTTAGCATTTATCCTTTATACTCAAGGCTCTTAAATTCACTTGAGAGACATCCATAGTTATGGATATAAATACACTACTAACGTCGCCATAACAGGAGAATGGCAATACTTACATTGAAACTGTCGTGTACACAAATTGACTTGTTCGTCTGATTTACATTAAGGTCGTAATTGCAATAAAACGTAATTAACAAGGCTGAGAAGCTCATTGAGATGCTCAGCGTTTCAAATTACTTTTGGCATGTGTGCAGCCTTGTTTTCTCTTGTTGTTTTGATTCTGCACACGCCGTACACCACAATGTTCACAGTTTAATCCAGCGCAAAGTAGTTTGAGAAAAGAACAGCGTTGCATGTGGTGGTTGAAGGGTAGAGTGAACTATTATCTTAACCAAGAGCTCTTCCAGGAAGGTGTAAATTCCCAAAACAGCAGTATGAGTTCAAATGTTTGATACGGCACAACTGATGTTTATAGCTACTTGTGAAGAGACCTTCTGTGGTCTTGTGAATTTCGACTGTTGACTCTTTTAGAAACCAGAAGTAGTAGAAGTCAGAAGTAGAGTAATGGTGATATTGGTGACTGTGTGGCCCTGCTTGTTCGCATCTGTAGCTCTAAACAGCACTCTGTAGCACTACAATATGTGATTGCTGTAAACAGTATACATTATTAATGCATTAATGCTCTGTTTCAAGCAAGTTTAACATGTATGGATACTACATTGCAATGCTAGCATGGCATTAATATCAAACAAGTTGTAAAGAGCAGGAGAACATTAACATAACGGAGAGGTTTGCAAGAGAGCAGAGATCAATAACATACACTTATATTTATGGGTGATTTAGCTATGCTACTACTGAGCCTGCAGGCTCCATTTGTAGGTGCCGTGAATGACCAGACAATGCAGAAGCTTTTTGCACAGGAGCTTCCTCTGCGACAGAGCTCATTCATTCACTAATTTCTGTCCTTCGTGTTTGTTGTCAGCAACGCTGCTTATTAGATTTGCACAAAACTTGAGGCGATGGCACATTTCACCACAGACTTCCAGCTTTTTCATTATTAAACTGGTTGGCCTGGGGGGGGGAGGTCAGGGGAAACATTTGGTCAGATCGAGATGTTCGGAGGACTGGGAACTGATTGGCCATGAGGGGACTGTGTCGTTTCCTACGAATTGCGCACAAAACAAATTTCATCATTACATGAATACCAGGGCGTACTTCGACATAGTTTCCTGTTTGGTTCGTTTTATTCGCCACCAGGATTACCACACTGTCCTTCATCGCTCCCTCTCGTAACACAGTTTATTTGACTCTCATTCGTCCTTAATATCTTTGCTTTATGAGATTCATTATTCACTTCCTCCTTTTCATACTCCTTCCAATTCAGCCCTATACTGCCTCTCTCTCTCTCTCTCTAACTCTCTCTCTAACTCTGTTTTCTCTCTCTCTTTTTCTCTGTTCCTTGTTTTTCTCCCTCCATGCCCTTTTTGTCATTTAGCTACTTCCCCTAGGCCTCCCTCCCCCCTTTTCTCTCTCTGCCCTCCCTCGGTCTCTCCTCCTTTGCTATCTTACATTTTCTTCCCATCTCTTTCTCTCTCCATCCTTCTGCTGCTTTACTCCATCATCCACCACTCCTTCTCTTTTGCTCTCCATCCATCCCTCCCTCTCTCTCTCTCTCTCTCTCTTTTCGGCTGAGGACAAGGAGGTGAAAGCATAGCGGATTACAGTGTCAGTTTAATCTGACTGACCCACCAAGGGATTGCTCTCTACTTTTCTGTGAGGCTGCAGTGCTGGAGGGCAGCAGGACTGGGTGGCTGGGTGGGTGGGAGAGTTGACGGGAGAGGAGGGGTAAGGAGACCAGGTTGTAGGGGGGCTGGGGATCAGGGGGAGCAGAAAAGGAGAGAAGGAAAGGAGAGCCGGAAGAGGGAGGAGGATGGGAGTGGTTGAATTTGGAGAATTTTTCCTGTTAGTGTCGGGCTGAGATGAAATGCTCTCCAGGACAGAACAGTTTGTGTGGACATACACATGTACACGTCTGTGTGTGTGTGTGTGTGTTTGTGTGTGTGTGTTGGGTGGGTGTGACTGTGCGGTGCCAGAGGTGGGGGAAGGGCTTTGGTTGTTATTAAGAGATGGAATATTAATGCTCCTTTGCCTCTAATTTCTTTCCATCTGTCATCAAGTTGTCCTCTGTTCATGTGCCTGTCTTAGTCTATGAATAGATACTCTTCAGATATTAACAGACAATTAGTCTGTTCTGTGTTTCAAAGACAAAATACAAAAACGTCCTTGGTTTGATTTTTCTTTTCTTTCTTCTGAAAACATCAAAATCTCATTTTACTCCATCTTGTCAAAGTCATTCAAACTCATGCGGCTTTCATCCACAGTTAACGCCCAGACTGAGGCCTCGCCAAATTTATCAGTTCAGCGAGCATCGCGCCACATTCTGTCTCTGTCGGCTACAGGTCATTTGTGTTTGTTTTTTACTGCTATTTTTAATCTCTCGAAATTTGAACATGAAGCGTGAGCATAATGTGGCAATTAACAGCAGGGGTTCACACAAGGACGTTGGTTCGCTTTCAGTAGTGGGGCTTTGACACATGAAGTCAGAGGTGAACGCTGCTTCCTGTGTTTGTTTATCTGGAGCAAATAACACATCACAGCATTATTAAATACTATTAAATTAGGCTTTCCAAATTAGTGGTGGTCTAATAAAAGAAGACCCGTGTAAATTGTAATAATAGTATTCATTAATCCACTGAGCAATAATAACTTTGAAGTGTTGTATCTGTATCTGCGTCTTACGAAACACTGTTCTTTACTACTTTATCTTTGATTATTGGTCAAGTTGAAACTTATTTTTATTTTTTTGGACTTGAAAATGTGTACATGTGTGTCTTCCACCAATCAGCTGGGGCCTCCATCTAGTCTGAAAAGGCGAACCTGAGAGAAATAAATGTGAACATGAACATTTTTTCATCAGATTTTGGCAGCTGGACAGTCAGTGCAGCCTGTTTAGAGGGTTTTTTTTAAACACATGTAGAATCCCACCAGTTTTGGTCTCAGTCAAACTGCACACACACACTCCACAAACCAGCTGGATCCATTTTGGAGCCTTTTAAATTGAAAATGAACTATTTATACTACTTATTTCATTGTTGGGGCAGTTGTGCTAAAAAATAATAAAGGATAGCCTCAAGGCTTTTCCCTCATATAGGATTTTTCCTCCAATAGAAGGTGATTTAGTTGTGGTACTTCATTGACTGTGAACAAAATGTAATATTCCAGTCAAGAGGTTTGCCCTTGAACAAACAGGATGTTAATAGTTGCTGGAACACAGTGTGAACACAGTTTAGACATTAAGTGCCTTAACCTTTGCATCAAGTGGCACAGAAACGTAGAAAAATCCACATAGAATAACGTTGGACGCCAGCCTTGAGCCTGAATAACGAAGCGACTCAGACGAAGTTGTGTTGTTTTTATGTCTTAAACGGCTTGTACAGTGCTAAACGCAGCACGGGGGTCTGAGGCCGGCTGTGTCTGCAGTTCTGTTTGCCTCTACAATACCTTTCATGTCCCTCATATCAGCCTTCCTTTCATCAGTCCACCCCCGCTGTGCCGTTTCGGAGGAGGGGTCCAGTCGGCAAGCCGGATTAGCTTCCAACTGGTGCTTGTCCAGATTCTGATTCTGAAGGGGGGCTTAACCAGCCTTGCCTCAGAAAAGACGAGAGGAAGGAACAGGAGGGAGGGAGGAGAGTAGAGAAGAAGAAAAGGTCTCCTGTAGGGGTGATGCTCCTCTTCAGTTGTTTACCTTGCAATTAACGTGCAGGATTGTTCAGTGCAATAGAAAAAAAAAACTCAAGTGTGTACACTACAGAGCATTAGGCCACAACTGATGGAGATACAGGAGCCGCCATGGTTCATTATCCAGTAGGGAGGGTCTGGGGCGCTGCCCAACACCTGCTTTATTGGAGTAGTTGTGTATATACACACATTGTACAGCATTAAAATGTATAAATTCAAACCCCCATACTGCGGATGTCATGGGCAGGGCACAGACAACGGCATCAACCAATCAGCAACAGATGCCCCCTGGAGGTAAATGATCTAGACTGTGTATCTGTACAGTATGTGTGTGTGTGTGTGTGTGTGTGTGTGTGTGTGTGTGTGTGTGTGTGTGTGTGTGTGTGTGTGTGTTCAGTTGCACAGCGGTTAACACAGACCCTCCGAGCTGCTGTCATCGTCACGCCACCCTGCAACATGGCTGCCTGGGGACCTTATTTTAGGCCACACCAGGTGCAAGTGTTTTGGGCTTGTTACATGATCTTGTGTGTGTGTGTGTGTGTGTGTGTGTGTGTGTGTGTGTGTGTGTTTACAAAGAGCTGCATTTTGTGTGTGTGTGTGTGTGTGTGTGTGCTGGAGTCCAGGAAAGGTCAGAGATTGGGTGGAGGTGCCAGGAATAGGGGTGTGAGATGCCTGGTGTCTACGGGGCCATGTGACACACCAACACATACACACAGATACACACAAATACACATTTGCATGCAAGGCCTTCAAACCCAAAGACACAACAAAAGCTGGTTAAAGTGGGGCAGTTTTCTCTCCCTCCCTCTCTCTCTCTCTCTCTATCTCTTCCTCTTTCTCCCTCATGTCTATCCTCAACACTGTTTTCCTCTCTTCTCCCCCTCCCCCCACTCTCCTCTCCACTCCTCTCCTCTCCTCTCCTCTCCTCTCCTCTCCTCTCCTCTCCTCTCCTCTCCTCTCTCACGTAAACACGATGCTGCTTTCTGGATCTGGGATGCCTGAGGGACAGAGCACAGACAGGAGCCCCGTCACCATGACAACAGCTTCTCTGAGCTGCCTGACACCCAGACGGTATTGGCTGAGGGCTGTTGGGGGAGGGGGAAGTGGAGAGAGAGAGAGAGAAAGAGAGAAGCAGCACTAAGTTAAGCAAGGGTAGAAAGAGAAAAGGGGGCGTAAGGGGGGAGCCATTTAGAGAAAAGGAGATAACGGAGGCAAACGACCCCATTTCTTGTGGGGTTGTGCAGGCTGTTCATGTGCAGGTTGATATAAAGAGGGAGAAAGCAGAATAAGAAAGGGGAGGAGGGGGTGGGAAAGAGGGCATAGAGGAGAGGTGGGAGGGATGAGGAGGCCAGTTGTGTTAAAGAGTGTGGAAGCATGTGTGTAAATGATCTTCTCAGGGATGTTTAATCAAGCTGCAGGTCCAGGCTGTGTGTAAAATGTGAGCGTTGTATACATGCATGTGTATGCATGTGTATGCATGTGTCTATGTGCTTTTAGCCAGTGAGTCTTACTTTATCGTCCATGTGAGTCTTTTCTTCAGACTGATTTTACCATGTTAATAAATCCTAAACTGTCACATACTGTACTAAACATCCTCAGCTTCACATGGTCATATTGAACTAGAGTAAAAGCTTAGGTTTTGGGTATGGGGTCATGACATGTGTGCATATATTATTGGTCTATTAATAGGACACAGTGTGAGCAAAGTGATTTGTTTCTTGATTTACTCTCACTGTATGGAAGAAAACGTGTCCAAACAAGAGTCTGCAGCTGTTTGCACTCGCACCTCTGTGAGGTTGCAGTCAGTGAAATGTTAATATAAGTAGACTAACGTGCACCAGTGACAATGCTAACATGCTGGTGTTTAGCTGGTGTAATGTTATCATGTTCACAATCTTAGTTTACAGTGTTTGCTAATTAGCACCTAACCCAGTTTACAAGTATAGCTGAGGCTGATTGGAGTGTGATTCGATTTTCAGCTATATTGGTTAAAAGGATATGATGTTTATCTGATATATCACCAGATTTCTATCATGTTGCATCTTATTCAGTAGCCAAAGCAGATATTATATTAAAAATGTATCTTGTTTTTTAAAAACAATAACTGTCTGAATTTCTTTATTTGCCTCTGCTGGAGTAGAGATAAACAGAAGGTAGGACTTCTTGTTCTGTATTGGAAGAATTCACGTTTTTTTTTTTTTTTGAGGATCACAGGAGCAAATGATGAACGAATGAATACCACAGACAAAGAACCGCATTTGAAGTTTAAAAACATAGAGAGTGTGCAGAGTTTCACTGACGTCACTTACCCAGATTGTCTTTCCAGTTGAGGTTGTGTTAATTATTGAAATCACCTGATGTTTGGTTTGGTTGAAATGAAAACCTGTAGCTTTGCAAAGAAGACAGTTAACTTAGTGGCCTTAAATTCTGGTATTCTGGTAAAGAAAATCCTTATAAATCACAGACAGTAGAAAACCCAAATCTGAATCAGCGCTTGTCTTGTCACTGTGTGACTCTTGACTTGTTTATGCCAATGTGTTTTTTGTTTAAAATGCATGTTCCTGACAGATTTATAGCTGTTTCTGTGAAACGCATCTGTGGATGGATAGCTCTCTGCGTCAAAGACAAAGACAGGTAAAGGAGAAAGTGACAGCAAACTTTTTAAAAACCTATAGTAAAGGAAGAACAAGACAGAATCTAGGACAGAAATAAATGAAAGAATGAAACACAAATAAATAATAAATAAAGAATGAAAAGGAATCCAGGTTTCAATTCAGTGATGAATAACAAGTCAGATCCTTCATTTTTCAATGGGCTCACCCAAACAAACCCAATAATGAAAAACAATATAAAGATAAAACATTTTGCCTGAGAGGCTACACGACTGTCTGGAAATGCTAACAAGCCAACTTGTAAGTGGAAGCTATTAACATATTTTATCAATTCCCAACTTATGAATAATGAAAAATAATCTGCTTCTCTTCCCTAATTTGCACTGAAAGGACACACAACAGCCGCTGACTTCGTCATCCTTAGCTGGTGTGACTCGATGGCGAAAGCATCAGAATTAGGGAAGCCTCGGTTCCGACTGAGGGCGCGCGAGCGGGCCGCTGATGTGGCTCAGATATTTTCCTGTGTTTGCATTACTATACCTGCAGAAAGACTGTAAAATGCAATGCACCATGTTTATGTGGAGCCTGGCAGCCTGCCAGCACTGCTGGGAGAGGAAACAGCAAATGAAAAGTGTGTGTGTGTGTGTGTGTGTGTGTGTGTGTGTGTGTGTGTGTGTGTGTGTGTGTTTTGGAAAAGAGCGAGAAAGAGAGAGAGGATGGTGCACGTGTGTGTGTGTACATGTGTGTGTAGCTCCGTGTGTGCTGGGTCTTCCTGCCGTTCTGTGATCACTGCCATATTTAGACTAATCATTGAAGAGGGGGAGCATGTGTCTCCATGAATATGATCTTGGGTGCTGCATGCTGTTTGTGTGTGTGTGTGTGTGTGTGTGACCACAACTTGCATGGAAGAGAAGAAAGGGAGAGCAGTGAATGAGAGGAGCTTGTTTCTAAATGAGAACCAGAAGTTGAGACAGAGTGACGGAGCAGAGGCTCGGGGATGGGGAGGGTTCGTGTGTGTGTGTGTGTGTGTGTGTGTGTGTGTGTGTGTGTTGCAGTGCCTGAACAGCCCGGTCTGGTGTCTGACTTGGGTGGCGCGGGGGGGAAAAGAGGGACGTGGGGCGATCCGTGTGTGAGAGAAAATAACCCCCCTCCTACTCCTCGTCGTCCTCCTCCTCCTTCTGCCTGCAAACAGGAGTGAACAGTAAGCATGTTTCACCTCGCCTATTAATCCTTTGTACTGACTGGAGACCTGGACCAAACACAAAGAACAGCGGCATCTTCTTCCTCTTCTTTTGAAATCTCCTCTTTCTCTCTGTGTTTCTCGGTGCTTCTCTTTTATTCGCTCTGTTTCCCTCCTTCTTGTTCTCTTCTCTGTGTTGCTATCTCTCCCAGCCTTTATCTTCACATCTGAGTCTATGTGTGTGGATGTGTGTGTGTGTGTGTGTGTGCCTGTCGTCCCCTCTCTGGTTCTCTCTGTGCGTGCCAGTGCTGTGCTATGCTGGCTGAGACTATGCTGGGGATATTTCTGTCATCCTCTATTTATTTATTGATGGCGATGCTGGTGAGAGTTCGCCTGCCTACATGTGTGCTTGTGTAAAGAGAAAGTGAGGTGCTCTCTGGAAATCTTTACCTGCTCTTCCCCTTCTTCATCTTCTCCTCTCCAGAGTAAATATTTGTCAGCCTCTGTCCTAATGACAGTGTGGAGCCGACCGGAGAAGCGTTGGCTCTTTGACCTCTGAATAGCCAGATGGGAACTGGCTGCTCCACGCTCTCTGTCTTGTCTCGTGTAGAGGATGAAAAGGCTGGTGTCACTGAGATGGAAGTTTAAATCAGCGCTGAAAGAGCACCTCCCCAACGCCGCTGTCTCTGACAACAAGCTATGGCAAGCTATGAAGCATGCTGCCTGGCAACTAAAATAGTTCCTGGAAGCAAGTATGCAAATAGAGCACATTAATGTCAGATCTCATTGTTTGTCAGACTCTGCTGAACTCTGGGATCTTTCGACTGGTGGCCCAGAGGTCAGGAGGTCACCCAGTATGTCTCTCAGGACAAACAGGGGGGAGGGAGGAAGCAAGCAGGTATGGCTGCCAAGATGGCCATCTCATGGGTGATTCTCCATCTCTCAGTCTCTTTCTGCTATATGTTACTACCTAATGCTGCCTTCAGGTGATGTTGGTAAAACTGAAACAAAAATTTGTTAAGCACGTCATATGATTGGAGTTCAGGTAAAGGTAAAATCATATTTAAGGGTTGACAGGAATCAAACTGTACCTACAGAATAGGTTTTGATGTTAACTACTTGTATGTTGAATTGCTTTATCCATTTTTTATAATTTGACTTCTGTAGTTGTTTTTGCAGGATCTCCATATCTCACATTATTACATTTATTTATTTATTTATTTACCAAGAAGTGGACGGCCAGTCAAAATGACCCTAAGAACACAACAAACACTCATTAATGAGGTAAAGAAACAACCCAGAGAGATAGCCAAAGATTTGAAGGCATCATTGGAGCTGGCTAACATCTGTGTTCATGTGTTTGCCTACTGTCTACAGTAGGTAAAACACCAAACTGGCAGGGTGTCTATGGCAGAACACCACAAAGGAAGCTGCTGCTTACTAAAAAGAAAATTGCTGTACTCCTGAAGTTTGCCAAAGAGCACATTAACACTGCACAGTAGTGACTGATGAAACTATATTTAACTATTTGGAAAGAACACACAGCACTACATCTGGTGTAAAAAGGTCACTGCATATCATCATGAAAACATCATTCCATCGTGAAGTGTGGTGGAGGAACCATCATGATTTGGGCCTGCTTAGCTGCAGCAGGGCCTGGCCAGCTTGCAGTGATTGGGGTGTGAACTGTTGCTAAACCTGTAAATTGTTCTCAGTAGAGGCATGAAAGATTAGGCACATTATATTTAGTAGTACTTTTGACTTAGATGAAGATCGATTCACATTATTACATATATATACAATATTTTAATAGGTTCACATACTTTTTCTTGCCACTGTGAGTTCACACTTGAAACACATGTACTGACTGAACTGAAAGTGCTCAGAGGTAAACTAAAGTAAGAGCAAAGACGGTGTTGCTCTTTTTTCCTCTCTCTCTCGGCCTTGTGCTTTCCCTCACCAAAGCAGCCTCACCACCTCCAATCCCATTTTCTCCTTATCAGTTCCCTGCACTCCCTTTCTCTCATACCTCCTCCCTTATTTGGCCACTCTCTCTTTTCAATTTTTCTCTCCTTTATTTACCTTCTTTTCCTTCTTTTTTTGACCTCTTTTCTTAACATCTATCTCTCTTTTACTCACTATTCTCCCTCGATTTTTTCCCTCTATCCTCAAGGTGCCCCAGGGCCCTCAGAGTTTCAGCAAGTCCCACAGACTGTCCATTGTCTTGGGAATGTGGTTTGCTGTCTCACCTCCTCCTCCTCCTGTCTGGCAGCAGACAGGGTTAGGTGGTGTTAGGCTGCTGGGTCCTCAAGGCCATTGGGTTTACAGACTCAACCCCAGGTCCAGGACAGCTGAACAGGCTAAACTTGACAGCAGCCTTAGTGGAAATCCGAAACACTGTTTTGAGAAGACAGATGATACTTGATGTTTCTATTTGTCTGCTGTTACAAATACATACATCTACAAGTGCTCACTCCAACGGACTTTGTGTAGGTTGATTAATTGAGCAGGATTTATCACTACAAGACTGAAAAGCTTTGGTGTGGGACAGTTCTTTTAATTGGAATACAAAAAATATCAGATGGACATGGGACAAAGACTGTTAGCAACATTTTCTGAATATTCATGTTAAAATGTGTGACTGCTGTAGCCTCCTGGCGAGTTTTTTTTTTTTGTGTGTTGAGTTTTTTGGTATGAGTAGAAATGACGCACATAAGAATCACTGTCTTGTCTTCATGTGAACTTCTATTTTTGTCCAAATATCTGAATCAGATCTCATCAGGTGTGAGTTTTGGGCTGGAGTGGGTCCACACAGGGGTGCCTTTGGTGTACAAAATGAAAATTGGTAGCGTGTGTCTGTCTGTATGTATATTTCTATGCGTCTTACACGCCCAACCCCCTAATGTCTGGAGCTCAGGAGGACTACTCCTATGGGAAAACCTCTTCCTGCCTGGTCTGACACACACACAAACACACACACACACATACTCGAAGATATAACTGGGGAGAATGGATCAGACTAGTGAGGGATGGTTTTAAATGTCTGGTCTGTTTCTGTTGGTTGCTAAACATAAGTGTCAGGCTCACAGACTCAGCTCAGAGTGGACGGGTGAGAATTTGGACTGGATGTCAAATGATGACAATGAAATTCACTCCTGAGCTGTTCTTTCTTTTAGGTGTTTACTTGGTTCATTTTCACTATTACTGCATCATGCAGGATAATATATAGTAATTATTGAACAGTTTCAAGACGTTTAACTACAGCTTTGAGGTTCGCTGTTTAACTTTAGGCACTATGGAATATGTAGAGCCCCACTGTAATTCCTCAGCTGCTCTTTCTCTCTTTATGTCTTATGTTTACAGTATATGGCACCACCATTTCCCTCTCCTTTTCATCTTGCACCTTCTCAGCTCTGCAAAAATAAAATACAGTTGTGTGAGCAAAACATGGAGAAAAGAGAGAGAGAGAAAGAAAAAAAGGACTGAGCGGGAGAATATGAAAGAATGCCAAAGAATAAGGAGGAGGTAGCTATTGCTAACAAGGTTGCCAGAGACTCTTTTCATTTTTAATAGTCCCGTAGGAGGTCTGGCTGATAAAGTGTTATGTTATATTATTAAATCTTGGCAAAGTTTGAGCTGAAACAGATTCCAACAGTAGCAAGTGTGAAAGCGAGTCTCTAGGTTAGTTTAACTGCAGTAAAATTAATGGACAGGATCTTTGCGTTTGTATGGATGCATGTGTTTTTTAGGACTTAAAAAAAAAAATCCTTAACAGCTTTGATATGTAACTAATAGGTTAGTATAAATAATTGGCAGGTTTATCTCTCTTTAGTTCTTATTTGACTAGTCACTGCTCCTACTGCATTTTTTAGATTGTGTTTTGAGAGATTGTGTATTAGGGATGTGTAGGAATGTGTTTTTCTTACACATGTATTAGGTCAACGCAGCATTTGTGCAAGATGATGTACAGTAACATGGTAGCCTGGCAAAAAGTTAAGCAAGGTTCTTTTGCTCAACGGTCTTTGGACCACACTGCGTCACTGGGCTGGCCTCGCTCAAATGACTGAAGGTGCCGCTTATTTCCACGCCAGGCTTATCTAATGAAAAGAATCTTAAGATATGTTTTGGTGGACTGGGAAACCTCCCCAGCAGTGTTGATTCTCACCATTACCATTTTAGAAATGAGAATAAAAAGGATTTCTTTTTTCTAACTGTTTTTTAATCACAGATTCTTTTATTATCATTATTTCCTAAGGTTTTGCCAAGATGAGTGAAAACAAGCATTCGGCATATTATCGTGTCCCTGGGCCTACTCTAATTTCCATTTTAAAAATCAAACATCTTCCTCAGGTCTTATTCAATTTATTTGTCAGGTTCTGCTTCTCCCTGGTTTTCTTACGCTTTCATTCTTTCACAATCTTTAAAAACACGTTGTTTAATGTGTTAAGTTGTAATTGCAGAGCGTATAGAGGACAGAAATCAAGCAAATATTCAAACATACAGAATAAAGCAAGGAAAACTTTATTAGAAATGTGGTGGCAGCTGCAGTTTCATGTGAAGAGTCCGTAGGATGTGCTAACATTAACATAGATCCACAGCAAGTAAATATTTGCAGATATGTAAATGCCACTAGATGATGTGATGTAAATTATAGATATGTAAGTTGGTATTGCTCTTTAAATGTCAATGTATATACATATATACATATATATACAGTATATATTATTGTGTTTGCACACTGTTATTTCTTATATGTTTAGTGCCTTCCTGGTGCTGATTATTATTATTATATTTTATTTACATAACTTTTGTGGTGCCAGTTTTTACCTAGAATTTTATTCCAGACAGCGGCTGTGAACCTGTTCTTTTTTTTTTTTTTTTTTTTTTTTTTAAGTGTGGGTGGAAAGAGTGAAAGTGACAATGAAAGCGGTGGCGGGGGTTGAGGTTTTGTAGCTGAAAATAGTGAGCATCTCGCCTGGTTGGCAAAATGTGACATGTCTTTTGGCTGCATTGCATTCTGGTCGACAGAGGCAGCAGAAGTTGTCTGTGCCTCTATCAAAATGGATTTCTATCTGTATTATTGTTAAATGTTTGTGTAGAAGGGTTGATGATGGAAGGCGAACGCGCTCTGTGATTCTGAGGTGCTGACATGAGAACCGGACACTTTAAAACCGCTAAAAATGGATTTACATTTGTCTTACAACAATGAATACACCCACAAATTCAACGTGCATGATCATTTACAGTGGTTCAGACAGTGTTTGAGGGTGCCTTTACATGTCTGTGTGTGCCATCACCTGTGAAGTGGCCTTTCAGAGGATGTTCCACCTGCTCCGTCCTGATCTGCAGCCCTCTCTGACCTGCAGAGCGAAGCGGTGACTGAAGCCCAGCTGGATACAGAACCCACTTCTGGACTCAGTGAATGAGAGCTGTGGTAGCGTGACACCGGCCAGTTATTTTGGACGACAGGAGGGAGATAGAGCATGATAAAATCATTTTCCCTATCTCTCTCCTGTCTCTTCCCCTCATCTCTTATACACCTTTCACTCTCCTACTGTATTTTCCACATTAGGTTTTGTATCCAAGCTCCAAGCATTCTATTATTCCCTAATTAGCAGCATTAATAATCTTCAATTAGGCATATAGCTTTGAGTGCATGTAGAAGTCTGCCTCTTTAATTCAAAGTGTGCTCGTATGTGTGTGTGTTTGTGTGAACGAGCGTCATCATGACACCCTGTCCTCTGGTTCTCTTGTGGCTTTCCACCCAACACCAACTGCCTAATGAGGGAGTGAAAGGCCATGGGCAGAGGGGGTGTGGGGTGCACATCAGTGTGTGTACGTGCACCCAGTGTGTGTGTGTGTTTGTGTGTAATTAAAGAGCAGTGCCAGCAGGGGGGACCTGTGTTAGAAAGGGTCACCAGGGCGAGCAGCAGGCCGTCGCCGACCTTTGGTCATTAACTACCGACACTGCCAATAAAGGCTTTTGGGTGTGTGTGTGGGGGGTGTGTGTGTGTGTGCATGTGTTTATGCCTGTGTGTGCATGTTTGTGTGTCAGGAGGCCAGCTACTAAATTACTTTACATCGATACAAGTTTTACTCAGTTTATGCATGTTTACGTCTCTTTCGTTTACCTTGTAAGTTAGCAATAAAGCTTCAAGTAGGACTGAGCTAAACCCTTCCTAAGGTTTAAAGAGTATAGTCACAACAATGATCTAAAGAAAGAAAAGAAATGGAATTATGATTTAAAGATGAATCCGACTGTTAATTATCTTAACCTTGGTTGCTTTTCTTTATTCATTTTGGGGTGTTTTACCTGTTTTGCTTTGCGGCTCCTCCATTCTGTCAGCTGCCATGCATCCCACAGAGAACCGCCGCATCAATAACGTGCTTTCAGGAGGCAGGAGCTGATGAGCAGAACTGTGTGTGTCTCTGCATTTGTTTGTTTCATCTCAAAGCAGGCGTCTGTTCTGCATGTGCACAGAAATGTGTGTGTTTTGCCATCTGCACTATGGAGTGTGTTGTCTTTGCTGGCAGGTAGCGTGTGTGAATTGCCATAGGTTGATTGGTTAGCCTGAGTGGCAGCAGCGGGATTTAAGTCAGGTGCTCCAGGGCAGCAGGGGGAGAGCCAGGCGACGGCCCCCAGCCACAGTGCCTTCCCACTGGGCTTCTGCCTTGGAGCAGCGCCTTGGTAGCTGAGAGGCAGCTCCAGGCTCCTGGGGTCCTGATGCTGGGAGGAGATGCTTCTGGGAGAGGAGGAGGATTACGTGCATGTGTGTGCTTGTTTGTGTGTTCTGTGGGGGGATCCCAAACAGATTTGTTTACCGGTAATTAATTCACCTGATTGACATAGCAGATGCCAGAGCTACGGGCACAAAACGGCACATGTGTGTGTTTGAGTGTGTATGGTATATACAGTACATTCCTATGCATGCTCAGGGTGTGTGTGTGTGTGTGTGTGTGTCTGCTCATATTTTTCTGCATACCTGTTGTGTGTATACTAAAGGATACTTGCACAGGGAGTGGCACCAGCCATCAAGGGCATTTCCATGTCGCAGGGTTGGGAGTCGGGTTTCTGGCAGAGCCGTCCAGTAGCTCTCCGTCTTCCATCGATTAGACCCGTCTGTCGGCTGGCAGTCCCGCTTACACACTCCTGCCTCGCCACTAATCTTTATAGAGTTGACTTCACTGACAGAGTTATTGCAGCACTTGAAGCCAAGGAGAGAGGAGGAGAAAGAGGGCTGTGACAGAAGGGCAAATGTGGGAGATGGGAGGAGAGGGTGATGGTGACAGCCAGGAGTTGTGTGGAAAGGAATTCCTGGTTTGGTTAAGGAAATTACAGAGACGTAGAGGGCCAAATGAGACCTGCAGTCTTTCTGCAAATCACTCCTCAAGCCACAGTAGCTACATATATAGACACACAATGGAGTATTGGAGCATTCATGCATGAACACGTACATACATATCCCTGCACAGATGTCAGTTTTAACTGAAGTATCAGTCGTTTTTATCTGATTAAACCTCACCCTTTCTTGCTGCGCTCACGCACCAAGGACAAGTTCTTTACATTAACGCCCATATAATCCATCTGCGTTTTCAGCAGTATTCACAGTATGTGCTTTTTTGTGTAACTGTGGGGCAGACAAAAAAAAAAAAAAAACGAAAGAGGGAACAGAAGAGTAAGAGAGAGAGACACAGAGAGCCCTTGTGTGAATAATGTAAGCTCATAGAAGAGTTGGACTGAACTCTGTGTGTGTGTGTGTGTGTGTGTGTGTGTCTGCATGTGTGAACTTTTGTTCAGAGCCTTGGGGTGCCAGTGTGGACTTAAAGCATTTTTATGTGTTTCTGTGTATGTTTGAGATACGGAGACAGTGAGGGAGTTGCACCTGGCCTGGTAGGTCAGACTGAGTCTTTACGATCTGAAAAAATGCTTCCACACACACACACACGAACACACACACACGCATGTGTACACATTTTCAAAGACACACTCACACACCCACTAACAGGTCTGTATCAGTGTTGTTGTGGTCAGCAGGTAGCAGTGTGTTGGTCTGCTTGTCTGGACCGAGATAACAGCAGATCCATTACCCCCTGGAAGCTGAGGTCTGATCACCAGACAGATAGAACCGCTCACTCACTGCCTGTGTCCATCCAGCCTCCACTGTGCCGCTAAACACGATCACAAACAGAGGCCAAAGGAGAGCTGTTTGGAATTGATCAAATTAATATTACAGATGATGACTACGAGGGAGGGATTTCACTGTTTAGACACTTTGAATTTGCAGAATGGTGACGTGTGAGATTAGCTCAACTTATCTTGAAATACTTTAATGTATCATCACTGAATCAAACCAATGGAATTCACTGTCATCTAATTATTTAGTCTTTGCCCTGAGCATACATGACACCTGTTTATATAAAGAAGATAGAAGATAACAGTCTCTCTTATTTTGGAAAATGAGATTTTAGATCAAGACTATTAAGAAATGGCAGTTAGACAAGAAGATCCTTGTTAACCATTGGCTGGCTTAGTTTAGCAGAAACTGTACCTCTAAAACTCACTAATCTCTTTAATCTGCACTAAATCGGAAGTGAAAACATTACTTCTAGCCAAGAAGTAGTCCCACACGTAAATATTTTACGCCTATTGACTCGTCGTTTTGTTCTGTACTGGAAGGTAGATGTTGTCACGTTTGAACAGAGCCCGGCCATTTCCTCATTTTTAGTCTTTCTGACTGTAGCTTCATCCTTACCATAAGACATGAGAGTGGAATCAATCTTCTCATCTAACTGCTGCCAAAACAAAGTCAGTGTAGTTCCCAAAATATCTACTGTTCCTTTAGACACATCGCCTTTCAGCAGCAACTTTTGAAAAACACTTTTTTTTTCCAATGTGGAGGTGAAGATATATTACAAATAGGTTTAAAATGAGTGAACTGATGCTCCTAATTTTTAGTCATGTTTTACAAAGGCGGTAAGAGAGAGAGGGAGAGAGAGAGAGAGAGAGGAGTGTGATGAGTTAACATTGTGCATGCATTGTGGATCAGCTTTGTGTGCAGGGAGACAAAAAGAAGGAGATAGTAGTGGCAAACAGGGCAGCTATCAAAAGCCACAGGCTCCTTTAAACTCCATCTCTCTTTCTTTTTTTTTCTCTTTCCTGTTCTCATTTTCTTCTCTTTCTCTCACTACTTCTCTCTCACTCTCTGTCGCTCTCCCTCTCTCTGCTCCCTGGCCATGCTGATGATTGACGGCCTGAGGGTTTTAATGGGCACTGGAGAGCAGAAGCTGAGGTCGGGGTTGTCATGGCAACTAGGAGAAGGGGCCTTTTGCTGCTGCTTCACCTGAGTACTGTGGAGCCTCGTTGGCTGACTGAGGCAGCACACACACACACTCTCTATCCACACACACTCTCTATCCACACACACACACACACACACACACACCAGCCCCACTTCCCATTCACTCTTCCCTCTCTCTTCGAGGTGCCCTGCCGTTCATCCTGCCATCTCTCGTCTTCTCTCTTCTTTTTTTTTTTCTCATTTTCATTTCCATACTCCTTTTCTCTTTTTCTCCCTCGCGTTCTCTCTGCTGATTCCTTAATGCTCTCCAATACACCAGAGCCGGTTAACTCTGCTTGTGTATGTGTTTGCATTTGTGTGCATGCATGAAGCGTTAAGCCTATTGTTTTTTGGCTGCCCCATTGTTGGATAACAGCTCACAAATGATACGTATTATGGGGTCCAGTTAAGGTCATGTAAAGTGGTTTACATGCCTCTGTGTTTTTACTCACGATGATGCAAAGTTGCTTCATTCATCAAACTAATTTCACGCACAGTTCAAACCCATGACAACTAAAAGACTGGGAGAACATTTGTTTCTCTGCACTTACTGCACAGTTCACACTCAGAAAACACACTTTCCCTGCAGGTTTCTGGGTTAGTTTTGTCTTGACGTCTTCTGTGGCGTGGTCGTACACTGTTTAGGCTCAGAGGAACTGACACACAGATACACACGGCAGACGGTTGTTAACTGACCTCTCATTACACTTTGAAATCTCTCTCTCTCTCTCTCTCTCTCTCTCTCTCTCTCTCTCTCTCTCCATCTCTTTGTTTGCCAGCTCATTCTGTTTAAATGTCTCCCTCTCGCTCTGTCTCTTCGTCTAACTCTCCACTTCCTGCTTGCGTCTAACTCCTGTGGACGTCCGTGTCCACACTTCGCGAGTCTCTTATGTTGTGTTCAGATCCCCACATTCACACCCTCTTACTAGTGTGTGTGTGTGTGTGTGTGTGTGTGTGTGTGTGTGTGTGTGTGTGTGTGTGTGTGTGTGTGTGTGTGTGTGTGTGTGTGTGTGTGTGTTTGTTTGTCCTGCCTCATGGCCCCGGGGCCTGTTAGTGTCTGGGCCATGCTGGTCAGCTGAGCGAGGGAGTGAAGCTCTAGTTGCAGTGGTGGAGGGATGGGAGGAGGACGCTGCGTGGGCGTGTGTTTGAGTCTGGGATTGTTCAGCTGAGAATAAATTTCATGAAACAGAGATATTAACACCATATCGCATAGTTCCTCTGTGATTGTGCAATGAGTCATTTAGCATAATCACCAAAAGGATTTCATCACTTTATGGTTAAGATTGGTTACACTCAGGCAACCAAACTACTCAGATAGGCTGATGGAAACACCGTTGCCGTGTAGAAAAGAAACCAACGTTGACTGTTGCATAAGATGGGACACAAACTATAGTGTGTGGTGTCGTAATATAACAGTTTTAAGGCAGGTTGCTCTAAGTGTTTGAACATCCAATCAACAGTGTTATTTTTCCTCTAGAGGACGGTGTGTCACTACGGAGGAGGGCTGCTCGAGTCTTTACAATCCCTCCACATCCTGCAGCAACTGGCCTCACTGTAACTTTCCTGATACCTTCTCATACCAATCTGACCACGTGTGAATGTTGAGCTCCGACAGAGCAGCTATGACCAAACATTGACTGTCAGTCTCACTGCCTCAAAAGAAAACCAGAGCAGCAGAGTGTCTCGTCTGTCTTCTCCCCATTGTTGAAAATTATTATAATTGAGAGTGAAGATGAAGGAAATACTGCCAGAGGAGGAGCACATATTCACACAGGGGGGTTGAATGCAGGAATAAAAGAAGATATATAAATCAAACATCATAATAGTGATTTACGTTTTCGATGTTATGCATCAATATGAAGTGTTTATAGCACGGAGAAGTGCAGGAAGTCCTGTTCATGATTTGAAACTGTGTGATCTGAAGTCAAAAGGAAATTGTATGTTTAGGCGTGTTGTATTAAGTGGGCAAAAAAAAAAAAGAAAGTGGAGAGATGTTTCCAGCTGGTTCTGAAAGAGTGAACGAGCTCGCTGTCTGTTGTGGTCAGTGTATTGGACAAGCTAGTTCACTGAAAGCCGAAGCCGTAATGTTCCTCCCAACGCCGCATCCTGACAAGATAGTTTTGTTTCCTTCATCAAATAATGTATCTCTCCAACCAAATAATGATATCTTATCAGTTGTGGGTAATTGCTCCATTTGTGTTCAGAAGAATTCAGTGAGTGTAATCAGGCTTGAAAGTTTTGTGGCAAATATTTTCCGAACAGCATATCGCTCGTTCATTATTTTCAGCAAACACGGGATTCTTGTAACACCTTGCTGATTGCTGTTTTGTCCTGTGACTCCAGCAAAATCATTTTTTTGGTTGTTTTCCTTTTTTTTTCCAGAGTGCGGCCGCTGCCCCCAGCCCAGTGATGGGCAACATGCCACCCAACGATGGCATGCCAGGAGGACCTATGCCCCCGGGCTTCTTTCAAGTAAGAAAAGGAACTTTCTAACTTCACCCCACTCCCACCTTCACCCATCACACACCCCTGGCACCCTCTCCACCCATCCCATATCCATCGCTAAGCCTGTCCTTCTGTCTCCTCCTCCTTTTTTAGCCCCTTTAGCTGTCCTAATCCCTGTCCAGATGTTCCCTTCTCTGTCTCTCTGCCTCCATCCCATATGGCCAAGCTTGGGTTGTTAACTCCTGGTGCTCTGCTTGATGCTGTAGACGCACTGAAGAGTTGTTTCTCATACTCAAATGTAAAATGGTGTGCTAGTATTGGTTATTAAGGAAGAGGAGAGGAGAGGAGACAGTTTTCTGGGGTTTGTGTTGCTTCACTAATTCCTCCTGTCATCAGTGCTCTGTGTCTAAGAGGCTGACGAGGTCACACACACTCTGTCGTTGTGTTTCCATCACTCTCTCCTTTCTCCTTCATTTGCAAACACACACACAAGCCTGATCCGACACTTTGACACACATTAAACTAGTAACACTTTTAAAAATCGAGGTTTTAAAATATCCTCACCCCAAGTGTTCAAAGCGTTGCAGAATGTGAAAAGAGAACTGAAAAATAACATTCACTTTAAACTATCGTACTACTTTAAGTACATATAAAAGTCTAATTCTTAGTATCACTATTGTTGTGGAAAAGTTAAAAAGCAGCTGAACTTGAAAGCTACCTGGAAATATTTATTTGACACTTCATACCATTACCAATCCTGAATTTGGAATTTTATTTTATATCAGAAAAGGAATAAAACACTCTTTGCCTTTTTAATGGATGTGACAGATGCAATGTATTTTGAATGAGACTGTGTCTTCAGATGAGGAGATTGACTCCATTCTCACACTTGTATGCCAATACAACCGCCAGTTAGCTTAGCTTAGCACAAACACTCAAAATGGGGGGAAAAGTCTAGCGTTGTCCTGAGAAGCACCTCTCTCCATGCTGCGTCTAATTTGTTTCATCTCCACAAAACACAAATGGAAAGCACCACTTGTGATTTGTGCACATTTTTACATTTAGCTATGCTAACCCGCTGCCGGCTGTAGCTTCATTTTGCCCATACAGTAGATGCACAAGAGTGTTGTTAATCTTTCCATCTAACTTGCAGCAAGAAAGCAAATAAGCACTTTTCCCAAAATGCTACCATTTAAACGTTACGTGAAAAATATTGCTATCCTTAGTGTTGAATAAGAGCTGTAATTGTTCGTGCTGAAATGATTAATTTATCAACAGAAAATGAATTGCTTACAAATTTTCAGGCGAAAGCAGCGAACATTTATTAGTTCCACATCACAAATATGAGAGGTTTTTGCTCCTTTTGCTGCTTTTCTCAAGAAAACCAGCAATCAATGTGTGAATATGTGAACAATTTTCATCTACGCCAAGTCAACTATTAATTCAAAAAAAAAAAAAAGACAGGTTGTTAAATCTGTATATTTTGTTATTGTGCCAGGATGCTCTACATATTATGAACCATTTTGCATGTTTGCTTGCATTGGAGGTTTAGTATGATCGATGTGTAATGTATGTGCATGCGGTTCGGAACTGTACAGCCATTTGCCGTGTTGTCTCGCTGGTTGATTGGCAGCATGTCATGTGCTGTGCTCGTGTGTCTATGTACGTGCTGGGGTCGTGGAGAATGTTAATGATGTATGAGCAGTGAGCTGGGCAGGGAGAAAGCTATCTGGTGGTGTTGCGTGAGTGACATTGCTTTCCATAAATAGATCCTGTACGCATGGCAGACAGACAGATAGATAGACAGGCAGGGTTCAAAAAAGGGAGACAAGGAGAAGAAAAATGGGAGAGATGGCTTCTCTTCTCTTCTCTTCTCTCCTCTTCTCTTCTCTTCTCTTCTCTTCTCTTCTCTTCTCTTCTCTTCTCTTCTCTTCTCTTCTCTTCTGCTTAGCTCAGCTAATCTGAGAAGCAGAGCAAGCAAAAGGTGAAGAACACAAAAAAATAAAAGCCTGAACGCAGAGCATGCATAGTGCAAACAACAACAACAACAAAACAAAAAAAAAAAAATGAACAAAACGTGTTCTGCACCAATTCAGACTCAACGTCAGAATTCTCTAAATGAAGCTGACGTGTTGTAGCATATTTTAATGTCCCATGGCATGATCATTTGGCATTTTTGAACTTAAGCAAGAGCTAAAATCTCACACTCTGCTCTCCTAGGTACATGACATTCACTCCCTGGTGAACTAATGGTTGCGGTCCACAGTGAAAATGCAGGCTACTGACTTTCCTGCACTTCATTTATTCATTCAGGGGAAGGAGTCTTTTTTATTTTAGAAATCCCTCCTACACGTTTTTTGAGACTTCACTCATATTCTTATCTCACTAGTTGGTCGATTGATAGTGTGAAATTTCCATGTTCTTAGTTTAGAGAGTGGTAGAGTCAAACCTGGACATTTTTAGTAAAGCGAACAATGTTTTTTCTGTAAAGTTGTGAATGGATTTTCTGCATGCTTTAGTCATTTCTCATCTAAACTCTGGTTCAGCTTTCTCTCACCACATCCCCCCTTTATGTCTAGCATCCTTCTCCATAACATTTCTTCACTCTCTCCATTTCTCTTGTCTTTAAACTTTTTATTTATTTATTTATTTTTGCTCTCACACACACGGCTCCAGTGACGCATGCCTCACCAGCTCTGTTGAGTGTGAGCTGTTCACATGTGTTTTGGGTGTGTCTGTGTGTGTGTGTGTGTGTGTGTGTGTGTGTGTGTGTGTGTGTGTGTGTGTGTGTGTGTGTGTGTGTGTGTTGCAGATTTTTTCCCAGTAGTACTAGCAAAGTAATTAACATAGGTGACCCCAACACTGTTATTGGCTACAGTCCTGGGAGAGAGGGATGAGGGGCAAAATAGGGACATAGGAGCAAAATGGAGGTGGAGGGCATCCGCTATGGTGTCTATACTGTACACATTTGGTATATAATCCTCCTCCACTCAGCGAAAGTCCATAGCTGCTGCATCATGGCCCTCTGGGGAGGACAAGCAAAGGGGGGAGATGACAGGGAGGGAGTGAGAGAGGCAGGAGAGGCTGTGAGGAGAGACTGAGTTAATGACAGAGAGGATAAGGAAAAGAAAGAGACTGGAGGAGAGGACAGGACACTGAGACGTGAGGAAAGACAAATGTGTTTTTATTGTCCGATCACAAAAATGACAGCTGATGACAATAGTGGACAGTTGATTGGTCCCATCTGCTGATTAGACAGAAATGACATACTGTACCAGGAAGATGCAAAGTTCTTCTATACAGTAAAACAGCAGATGTATAGACAACAGGACTGAATAATGAGGAAAAGGAGACAGAATCTGGAAGAAAGTACCATAAATAAGGCTTAGGCCTTTGTCCAGGGAAAAGCAAATTAGATAAAATGTGTCCTTTGGAGATTTATAAGGTCCATCTGTCAAATAATGCCCCAAAAATCCCTCTTTGTTGACCTTATTCTCTGATCTACACGTGGTATGCCAGGCACTCAAAAAACTTAATACGCCCCATTAAGCCTGTAAACCAGTTAGGGTCGGGCCGCCTCTTTCTGCTAAACTGGAATGAGTCCTCTTGTCAAAAAAAGGGATCCAAAGTCAAGGGCTGCGTGTTTTACTGCAGGTAAATTCAGCTCTTCAGGGACAACACCAAAATGCACAACAAGAGGATCAGGTATGATTACGCATTTAAGAACAAGCAACCCGGGCATCAAAGGCAATTTAAGAACCTATTCAAAGCCGACACGTGGCAGGCAAATGTTGAATTAGGGAGACATCTGCTCTGAGTCATTTATTTATCAAAGGTGAGACTGATCTCAGGGTTCATTTGGGTCAGTGCTATTACAAAGACGCAGATAAATAAGGTGAAGTCCTTTAGGAATGAACAGGAGGCTGAAAATCAGGCTGAGATGTTTGAGGAATGATGGCTAAGGTATTATTTATTACCTGTAAGGGTCAAATGTCATATCCTGGTGTTAGCTCACAGTCAGTTTTGGTACTTCAGTGGAGGATTTAGACCTCGGTTTCAGTTCCAGGTTAAGCGAAGGACAGACAGTTAATTACAAGGTAGCTGCCCAAGTAGCAGAAATCCAACAACAAGAGACGTATGTTGACTTTTATGACCACTGCACAAAAGACGCCAAGATTTATAATAAATGATGAAATGATTTTAATATTAAAAAGAAAATAGCCAAAAAAAAGCTGTTAAACATTTTAATTTCTACCTGCAACATGAATAGAAGATTTAAAGACGCAGAAACTTAAGGACCAAGATGAGAGCATGCAGGCAAAACATTTCACTGCTGCCTGAACTGAAGCCATCGAGGAGAGGAATCGTCTTTGTCCCTCATTGTCACCTAATAGTTCTCCTTGAATGACAGACACTTTAAAATGAGACGGAAATGTTTTCTCTGTCCATTATCTGCCTGGAGCCTCTGTCACTCAGTTCAAACACGCTGATAACACTACTGTTAAGGAGTGATTTGAATGTAGCCTGGGCCATACCTTAAGTCTATCAGCAGCACCTTTTCAAAACGCTCTGTTTTATTTATTGGCTCATGTGGGAACTCTCTCTGAACAGTCACACACACGGTCCCCTGTATGTGGATGAAACTTCAGCTGTGAGCTCCGAACCTTCCTCTGAGGTAAGGGGATCACAGACGTAGGCTATATAAATCATTTGGTGTCTTCCCGAGATGTTTAAATTCGTGTCAGCATTTCGCAGCCGTCCACACAGAGAAAACACCCCTGATAGCATATTCCCATCTCTGAGCTGACATGTTGCCATGCTATATACCATGAGCTAGCAGGAGACCTACTGCTGCCTCCGCCGCTCTCCGTGGAATGTTACTAAGGAATGACAATGAATGTGTGTGTGTGTGTGTGTGTGTGTGTGTGTGTGTGTGTGTGTGGTGCTGTTCCTCCTGGCTTTGTTTGTTGTGTTCAGTGATGCAGGCTGCTTTGTGTTCTCGCTCTCTGTTTGTGTGTGTGTGTGTGTGTGTGTGTGTGTGTGTGTGTCCAGTAGTTTGACAGCAGTTACACACTGCCCTCTAGTGTTAGCAGCTGTAAACATCAGAGGAAAACTCAGATGACTGGTACTCTTCCATCTCGTTCTTTTTATTCCTATCTCTCTCTCTCTCTCTCTCTCTCTCTCTCTCTCTCTCTGTTTGTGTTAGTGGTCCATCAGGGGCAGCAGTGTGGGTCTTCCTTAAGCTGAAATGAGTGGTGGGGAGGCGAGGGGCTTGTGTTGATGGGTTTGTGGTACTGTGCCAAGCTGTTATCTCCTTAGCCGGGTAGAAAATGATTTTATTAATTGCTTCATTTAACGCTCCCCCGTCCCCCTCCTTCTTCCCCTCACCCACACTAATACACAAACAACATCACGCAAACACACACGTACACCCTGCATACACCTCTGTGACAGTTGAAATGTTCTCTCTCTCTCCCTCTCTCTGCAGGGACCTGTAGAGAAAACAGTGTGGCCATAAAGGCCATATGCTGGCCCATTCAGATGTAATAGCAGGAAGGCCCAGGGAGGCCCAGCCAGAGTAGCTATGCCCCATTATGGCACATTATATAGAAGAATAAGAGAGGAGCACAGTGTGTGTGTGACAGATTGTGTATTGCCTACATTGCAGGGAAGAATCTGTTCACAGAGCTACCTTTAATTCAACTCTGACAAGTTACACTGATACATTCTTGGGTTAAGACTTGGGTTTTAGTTAAATTGTGGTAAGGCATGTTGTAGTTACCATTACAGTTGGGGTGAGGCTCCAGAAAGTGAATGCAGTGTCCTCCTAAGTCTGCGTAGACTGTTGCAGCTGGGTCAGTGCAGCCAGACCCATGGGGGTGCCTTGTTAGACACACACACACACACACAGACTGGCTCGGCAACAACAACCTCTGAGGTCAGACAGAGCTAGTGCAGCATTAGCCCCAGTGTGAACCTGCTGAGAGACAGAGCGAGCCAGTACAGCTGGTGTTAACAACCCAAAACATACACACACGCGGAGTGGCAGAACAACCACAGTGGCACGGGTACAAACGGCATAACTGTGCCAACACCATCAGAGAGCATTGTATGTACAACGAAATAAACATTTCCTGACTGTTAAATAGATTATTGACCAGCTACATGTTGTGTGGCTGGTTAATGTGCGTGGCTCCAGTGAACGCTGCTTCTTAGATGAGCCGTTCTCGTGACAGTGAGCCGGATACAATCAGAACAGCAAAAAGAGTCAACTGCCATGTCTTGTAACAATAAGAAGCACCTGTCTAGAGAGTCTTGTTGCTGCTGCTGCTGCTGCTGCTGCTGAGCTCAACACTTGGGCTTTTTAGAAAAGGGTAGCAAGTCAGTGAATAAGTGTTTTTGCTTATGAGCAGTATTGTTTTTTACGTGTAAGTAAAAGCTCATCTCTTCTGCCAGAATGTGTGCTCTTGTAAGGCAAGCCTGGCAGCGCCGTATCTCTGCCTGTGGGAATGCACTTGTTTCAAGCTGTCAGTCAGGCATGTTTATTTTCCCACTGTAGCAGCGCCTACAGGTTCCCGGTGCTCAGCTCTGTCGGCGCTCCACCATCCAGCCAAGCCAACAGAGCACTCACACAGGGAGGGCGGTGCAGTGGGAAAGGGTGGGGAAAGCGAGGGGATTGGAAGAGCGTATGTGTGTGAGTGTTTGTGTGGAGGATGAGAGATGCAGGTATCTGTGCAGCTGCCGTCTGTATGAAAACTGATGCACACAGGTGAAGAAGTGCACAAGTCTAGACTGTTAATGTGTGCTGTTGTGTGTTCGTGCTGAAATGATTAGTGAGTCGGTGTTAATCAACAGAAAATTACATCAACAAATTGACAATAATGATGATAATTGATCCAATTGTTTCAAACAGCTATGTGTAGAATTTCAAAATCACTTTCGTACCCCTGTGCTTGTATCAAAAAACGCTATTGCCAACAGCAGCGCACACTGATCTATCCTGCACGAGGACACAATGATAAATATGCTGAGTGCAGCACATCACTTGCACCAGTTTTCACCAGGACTATCTGACTTTTCTTTCAAACTTACACCAAGAGAAAAATGTTAAAGATGCTGTAATTTCATCTAAAAAAGAGCAAGAATGGCTTGTGATTGTAGCTTTTTTTTTTTTTTTGCATGTTTAGTACTTCGGTGAATAGATGTACAAATATCTTAATGTAAATATATATTGTATATATTACTATATTGTAGAAAGAGGAATTGCCATTTAGTTTGTACGTATGTGTGCATACATCAAGTTCAACATGAGCAAAATTATGCAAACCTGTCTACCAGAGTGTAGACATATGTGTGTGTCAGGTAATGTTTTACTCTGGTAATCCCCTAATCCATGATGGTAGATACATACCTGTTGAAGTAGCACCCATCTGCAGCCCTCAGTGGCCTCTTTCAATACACATATTGCACATGCAAACTAATTCAAACCAGCTACACTCCACACCTGAGAAAACATCCTTTCTTCGCCTATGATAAAAGAGGTAGATGTCACATATTCACACTCATCACTGCTCCGTTGCGCAACTCACACACGTGTCCTCTAATGCTACCTGATAGCAGTGTGCTTGACGGAGGCTCTGGCAGACTAGTAGATAAGCCTGGTCTGGCAGTGGGTGGTCCTCAGTATTAATGTTCAGGTAGTAACAGATCTCTGCTGGAGCGACTGCTGTTTGAGTCACATGAGGTAACTGTAGAAAGAGACAGAGGTCAAAGTTCACGCAGTCCTCTGATACTGTATTCAGTTGAACGTATTTACCACAGTGGGTGTCCTGAAATATTGAGTCATTCGCTCTACAAATCCAAACTGAAACTGCAGTTTATATACCAGCTGTTAGGGATGGACACTTTATACTGTGCTAGATCTTAAAGAGCTCAACAGTTTCTCATTTGAGGGACTGCGCCTTCTATCCAGAGTGGATTTAAGTTACAGAATATCTAGAGTTATTTTCCACTTGAGGCTGTTATTTATTTATTAATTTTGTTTTGCCATAATGATGTTTGATGGGGTTGAATATTTGGCAGTTCTACGTAGCGTGAGCTGGTGTTCCCAGATTCCCCTCTCCTAAAAAATCTAAATTGTGGCAATTTTGTGGCCATTTTGTCCGCATTTGGAAATACTGTACTTTGAACAATCCATTGGCAAAACAACATGGTTATAATTTAACATTGGTTAACATTCAGCCCCTGAATTGATCTGACCTCAACCTGGCAATTAACAGTTCCCGCAAATGAAAATCAATGCGGCCCTCTGCTCATGTCAGCGACAAATCTTAGCACTCGATTCCTTGTTGATGGAACCAAAATGATACTTGTACTATAATTACACATGCTGTATTTTTCTTTTAATGAAATTATTAAATTAAAGCTGCACTAAAGAATATTGATAAATATGACTTCACCCTGGTTAACTTCACATCATCTGTACTCTAACCTTAACCAGTTACCTCAGCCTCCTTCCAAGTCTTGGTAACTAAACTTTACTCATTATTATCCACTCACTCACACTCGGCAGACACAGAGAAGCATTGTGATCTCATTTGAGTCTGGTTTCTTGCAACATGTCAGGACTGGCCCTATAGCTCTGGTTTTGCTCCAACAGCTCCTAGGATAAATCTTGTGTCTTTCTTAGCAGCCACTTATTTAGGTGTACGTCTCTCCTCCATGTCACATTAATCAGTTATCTTAGCTGTCTGTTACCATGTGTAAGTGCTGTGTTTCTTTTTTTTTTCTATATTGCAGTCTGGTATTGATTCTCAGTGGGATTGGCAAGACTATTTTCAAGCATTTTAACATTACAGTCAGTGACTCATTCTTTCCTGTAATAATGTCAGAAATATTTCCAAATGCATAACATGACATGCACAAAATGAGAACTATTGGTGAGAATATTTCATCACCAATTCAACTTCAAATCGTTTCCCAATTTCCCCAAAAAATATTCTTACATCTACTTGTATTACATTTTACCGAAGAAATGGTCGCTATGAAAGCTGTTCCTAAAAAAAGAAAAGAAAATCCCATTCGCTTTCTATTCACTAATAACACTAGAGGAAAGTAAGACAATGTTTTTGGAATTCGGCTGAACCAGCTCACATCGTCCTTTCAATTAAAATTCCAGTGCTCTCTCAGAGTTTAATCATTTTTCCCAAGCAGCCTTCAATATCACCAAATACGTTATTATAGCACTGTATTGAGATCTTTCTATGTTTCCTTTTTTTCACCAGGGTCCACCAGGATCTCAGCCTTCCCCTCACACGCAGCCTCCTCCACACAACCCCAGTAATCCCATGATGGGACCTCACGGACAGGTGAGTTAGAAGCGTTTACTCAGTCGTTTTTTTCCCGTCAACTGTTGGGTTGTGGTTCCTTCTCTTTCCCACTCTTTCTCACACTCTCTCACTCTCCTCACTCCCTCCGTCACACAGCAAAAGTGTACAAACAGCACACAGCCCTCGTGTTGTGCTAACAGACAGGACAGGCAGCATCTACGATGGTGGGTTGGATGAATAATTTAGCTGTGTTGGCCCAGCTGTAAGGAGCGGAGGTGCATCTGGAGGGCCTCATCTCTCCCTCAGCCCAGCACTCACCATCCCATAGTCCATCAATAGACCATTAATATTGCAGGACAGCCTGACACGATGCAGCTCTTTGTACACAAACCCACAACACGAGGAGAGGAGAGGAGAGGAGAGGAGAGGAGAGGAGAGGAGAGGAGAGGAGAGGAGAGGAGTAGGGAAGAGGGTTTAAAAAGAAAACAGTAGTAAGACAGTTTTTGCCTCAAGGTGCTGGTATTGGTATTATATAACTTGTCCTCTGCTTGCACCACACACACACACACACACACACACACACACACATTATAATTACCGTTGAAAGCTAGTCTCCTGTTGTATTTGTGTTGTGCTTATCTCTGCGTGAAGATGACGATATGAACATTATTCTGCTGTTCATGCTCTGTAACCAAAACAAACAGCTCTTACTCAATCGGTATTCAAATCAGCATGTTTCCCCTTGATATTAAAATAGTTGGATTGATTTTGGAATTAATTCTTATCATCTGAAATATGGCTCACTGTATGTGGGTGTTTGTGGTTGCAGCAGTATACTCTCATAGGCAATTCTGAAAACCATCTGTCTACGGTGCTTTACATTATTCACTAGTTGTGCACAGCCCGTTGTTGTCCCCTCACTGCGGAAACAGTGTATTCAGTTTCTTTGAAGGCTCACACTATTTTCGTGCATTTTTGCAGACGTGGAGAAAAAAATGAAAACAGAAAAAGCTTCGAGGTGTAGAACATTGCCGCTCCATCCTCCAACCCAACTATGCCATGTTTCCTGCCATTTTCTGCTCCACCTCTCTCTCTCCCACAGTTTCCATCCAGCGATTGTTCTCTTGCTCCTTCGCTTATCTATCCTCCTTTACCTTTATCCTAATGGATTTTATCACCTCAGGTCTTACTTTTCAAAACTTAAAGACAGGCCCCTCCTTCTAAGGACATAATAACGCAAAAACAATGAATCATTCTTTGGCACAACTGCTCCCCCTGCTGTTGTTCAAAGTTAACACATCTAATGTGGACCAGTTAGATAGAGAGAGACTACTTCTCTGAGCTATTTGTGTCTTGTTGTACTGCTTACAGATATAAGTCATTTATCCAGATAAACAGTTCGACTCTCAGTTGAAGGAAATTCCTTTTTTTATTGTAGATATATTGATACTTGTAGATTGTGATAATAATAATAATAATATTAATATTAGTATTATTGACGTTCTACTGAATACAGATTACAGATACTACATTTAATAAGAAAAGGGCAGAAAGGACAGCCTCTTAACAAAAGAGAGGAGTAAAAAGACAAGTTTCACATCTTAAAACAAGCAAATAAAAATGTTTAGTGATATGAAGTTATTAAAACTGAAGCTGATGGTGACATTCACTGAGCTGATAATGACGATACTCTATGGTGGTTTGTGTATTTTATTATTCATGCATTGTTTGTTTCATCTATACTAATGACCTTTACTGCTGTATTAATTTTACAAACCTTTGTAAAATATTGTCACTATAACCTAATGAGTTTATCTTTCTAATGCTCATGAGTTGTTGTAGAATACAATATCTAAATATCTTTAGGGGAAATCCTGACATTGCGATTTCTTTTAAAGAATTCATAGGCCCTCATAATGTAAGTGCTACATTTCATGCTAATTGAGTTGAAACTAAAGTGGTAAATAGTCATATAGCACTTTTCTACCTAACTGGCTCTCAAAGCGTTTTCACACTGCTTCTCATTCACCAATTCACACACACACTCTCGCACCAACGGTAGAACTGCCTTGCAGCTAACCTTGGGGTTCAGCATCTTGCCTTAGAACAGGAGGAGCTGGGAATCGAACCACCCCAATCCCCCGATTGGTATACATGTGCCCTACCTCCTGGTCCAAACTGGCCGCCAGTGCACGGTTGCATTAGATTTTTGTGTTCATAGCTTAAAGAGTTAAAAATTGATTTGATATAAACAAGGTCACAAGCAAACCTGCAAAATCTGTGATGTTTTGAAGCATATCTGTCATAAATTACAGCAAGTACTCCACATGTGATCGTGCTGAAATAAAGTAATGTTCATCCTTTCTGTGTCTCTCCTGCAGCCATTCATGTCTCCACGGTACCCAGGTGGCCCCAGACCCTCCCTTCGTATGCCAAATCAACCTCCTGGGAGCATCCCCGGGTCACAGCCTCTCCTGCCAAACAGTTTGGACCCCACCAGACCTCAAGGTAAGGCTAAATGTGGTGTTATTTCAGAGATGCTAGTAGTTTAGTAATAACTTTACATTGAGCATCAGCAACAGTGCTTTTTGTGCTGCCATGCTAACACTTTACTGTGTCACCACAGGACATCCAAACATGGGAGGTCCAATGAGAATGAATCCCCCAAGAGGCATGGGAGGCATGGGCCCACAGGTAGACACCATTTATATTACTCAGCCAAACATAATATATCAAAAGGCTGTGTTAATAAGCAACTCATGACAGTGAATGTTGTCCTCCATCACCACCAACCCACTACACTCCCACTCGGCAGCTGCCACGCAGCCAGATTTGGTGCTTAGAGTGTCAGTTCATGAACTAACCCAACGTTTGGTTACACTTCATTTAGAGCTACCAATAAAAATAGCTTTAATACCAAAGTGCATGCAGATAATAGTTCTGCAAGTCTTGTAACTTTAAATGTAAGAAGCGCTCTGATGATTTGCTTGGCTCAGAGCTGACTCCCCCACAGCCAACGCCAGTTCTACGTGTTAATTCCTACTTGCCGACTCCCACCTAGGGAGACAAACAGTAGGAGGTACTCAGACTGCTCTGAGCCAGCCGCCACCAGCACATTTTGGCCAAAAAATTGTGCCAATTTTGGCACTGCTGGTTTCCTTTTATCGACTTAATTTTTGTTGATGTGATTCAGTGTAATACACAAGATGCTTAAACTTCAGTGTCCTTTTGAATTACCATTACCAGACAGCTGCTTCATTTTGCACCAAGCCACCTCCCGCTCCAACATCACCACACAAAAAGACATACACACACTCTCCCTGTGCCCCTCGGCCCCTGTCTGTGCCACCCTGGCTCTGTGACTTTGGCAGTGAGCGCACCAGCAGCTGGTGTGGCATCTGCTCGACAAGTGTAATCGTCTGCTGAACAAAACTCTTCCTCTGAGTGGAGCAGCTCTCTGGCCTGGGCCCCTACTCTCTCCCCGTCTCTCTCTCTCTCTCTCGCTCTCTCTATTTCTCTAAGTCACACACATACATACTCCATTACAAGCATATAGTGCCAGCCAAACCCGCCTGCTGATTAGCCATGAAAACATGCATGCAAATGCACAGAGGGGAGCGTGGACACATAGAGACACATACATAGAGATACACAACTCTTACAGACGTACACAAACACACACAGTTCACACATAGCCCATGCACACACATAATTAAAAACCAGTTAGTGGGAGCAGTAATCATCTCTGACCTTCATTAAGAATTAAACCTTTAGCTGTGCTGACTGTGTGTTTCTCTCTTTGTGTAGAACTACGGTGGAGGGATGAGACCTCCTCCAAACTCCATGGGGCCAGGGATGCCGGGCATGAACATGTTAGTAAAGTGAAAAAAAGTTTCAGATGAGAGACTAATTTCCAGGAATCCTCTGCTTATTTTGAAACAGTGGTTTTATTTTTGTAGTATTAGTTATGATAATGTGTTCTTCACCAGGTCAGCTACTTAGATCTGGTGATATTGCAAAATTAATCTGTAAAATCTGAGAGTTGCAGTAAACGTCTGTTGTTTTTGCCTTTGTTGTCAATGTTGTTGCTCATGTTTCTGCCATGTGGGACTCTTTTGTCTTAAAATAAATATATATTATTACATATATAATATATAACTGGTTGGTGGGTGAAAGATTAAATTGTAATTCATCAAAAGGCAAAATTATTTTCCAATACTCTTCCTGGTTTAATAACTCAACAAAGTGTGCATGTGTGTCAGACAGTTAAAGTAGAGTAACATTTAAAATATACATTAAATGTATTAATTAATAATGTACATTAATCCGTTCATTGAAAATAATATGTTTGTAATTTTGTTGTTCTGTTTCTCATTGCTCGCTCTGTTTGCATTTCCAGGGGTCCTGGTGGACGAGGTCCATGGCCGAACCCCAACACTAACTCAGTGAGTCACGTTCTCTCGCATCTTTATCGCCTACACGACTGAGTGTGTTTACAATAAGTGTGTCTCATGTTTTGTTTCACCTCTGCTCTATTCTCTCCACAGATAGCTTATTCATCTTCATCCCCAGGCAACTATGTGGTAAGTGTCCCGTCATGGACTCGTGTTCGACCACGGGCCATAAATTACCTGTCATGCAGTGATATCTAACAGGCACGCTGCTGCCTAGATGCACTCAGCACTCATTTCTCTTCTTCTCTTGTTTCTTTACCCCTTAGGGCCCTCCAGGGGGAGGCGGCCCACCAGGAACTCCCATCATGCCTAGCCCCGGAGGTGAGTTATACACTTCAGTTTCCCATCTGATTTCTACTTTAATCCAGTGTGAAACGAAGGAGGGCTTCGTCTAAGAAACATCAGATCTGTTCTCTGTCAGACATTCATCTCTCTTTGGGAAACAGGCAAAGATGGGGCTCTAAGTGCTTAAGGAATTTAGCCTTTAGAAATGTTTTTGTCAGTGGAAAACACTGAAAAATGGCAAACTATTCCTTATACTCGATCATTCTTTTTGACATACATGAACATTTTGGTTGGATATCTATTTTCCACTTTAAACACATTGTGGTGTTGCTCGTCAAGTTTTCTCAGTCCACACAGTAATATGTTTACCAAAGGAAACTAGTCAAATCATCTCAGCTTTGACCCAATCCGATCGCTCTGTGGAGAAGAAGCTGAGAGCAAACTCTGAGGGTTGATATCCTGTAATGTTCTGTTTTCTGTTGGCCTGTGGAGAGATTCTTTTTGTGTCCACTATTTATTATTTATATACATACCTCTATTGTGATACGTTGCCGGGGCAACCTTTTGCACAAAACACCTCTGCTCACACGTACACTGGGAGGGAAAACATATTTCCACTGCAGTCGCCAAAAATGTGTGCATGCACACTCACATCCGCACAAACCTTTCACACAAATGCACACAGCCCACTCAGTATTGCCCCCCTCCTCCAGTCACGACAACACAAGCTAGAGTCAGGGACACTAACAGACAAGATACTGTATCTCCTCCACTTTGCAGATGCAGTATCCTTCTCTTTCTCAGTGTTATTTGTTCTTATTTTTTTACCTGCTTTTCTTAGTTTTCCTCTCACAACTTTGTGCCTGCCATGTTAGATCAAGGTCACCTCATCCTTCGAAATCTTTTCAGGACAGACAGACACATGAGGAACGACACAGCATGTGCTTGTTGTTGCTAAGTTGCCAGGCTTTCCATAAAATAACTAGGTCTAAACCTCCTATTTGTAGGACTAGGAGACAGTGACTTTCTTTTATTTTGCATTGCAGGGAGTAGTGTGGCGCTTGATTAACAGGCAGATAGACTGACTGTCATAGTGCACTGGCACTAAAGTGACATGTAAATGCTCTTTCTCCTGTCTGGGCTGAAACTCGATGAATTGTCCTGAAATAGTGTCAAATACAGAGAAAGACACTACCACTCCAGTCACTCTTGACTGGAGCAGCTGGCTACTTGCCATTCATTACCCCACTCCATGCCCCAAATCCATGTTATTTTTGACATTTTCAGCTGTGTACAGATGTAAATCCCAGAGATCTACGTGTGTGTGTGTAATAGGCCAAGAGGAACAGACTGTTTTACAGTAGTCTGGACATCAAACTATTTTTTTCTTCCCAGATTCAACAAACTCAAGTGAAAACATTTACACAATGATGAACCCTATCGGCCCAGGTGGAAATAGACCTAATGTGAGTAACATTGTTTATTTTTAAATTACAGTAATTAGTGTCAGTCTTTCTTCTTTTAATCTAAGATGTATTCAGTAATATCAAAATCATAATGGATCATCCATTCTCCTGCCATCCTTTACAGGCATGAAAAATTAACCTTGTGAACCTGTTCATTTTCGTGTTGTTCTCCTTAAGTTCCCAATGGGACCGGGTCCTGACGGACCGATGGGTGGAATGGGTGCTATGGAGCAGCATCATATGA
Source organism: Anabas testudineus (assembly GCF_900324465.2). Taxonomy (NCBI): domain Eukaryota; kingdom Metazoa; phylum Chordata; class Actinopteri; order Anabantiformes; family Anabantidae; genus Anabas; species Anabas testudineus. The sequence continues at coordinate 10,222,917 of NC_046613.1, read as the reverse complement.
ATGGATCGCTAGGTGAGCAGCTGAAGACAGTTTGCATTGGATGAAGCAAGTGCCCTTAATAAGCGCCTGAGTATATCCAACAAAACACATGACTTCATATGAACATTTAGAAGTAGGACTCTGCCCCCTTATGGCTGGTAAAGGAAGTGTTCTCCCTCCTGCTAGTATTGATCAAAGCTGAAACAGATTAGTGAGGCAGTGAGCAAGCCAATTGATCATGTAGATGGGTGAGACGTGATCAGTGAAGCCCGTGGAGTTGGTGCTCATCTGTATCTGAAACAAATAGCTTAATTAAAGGCTATTACCTGCGAGAGGACAGGCTTTTTCTACTTGCACTGGATATCCTGAACTGATGTTAAATTAGTAGCAGGATGCTGAGCATCAGCTAACTCTTGGCTTGTAATGATTCAGGTTTCTCTTTTTTCCATTTTGTGATTAAAGGTTCTGCTGACATGGATGGGTTGCCAAAGGTAAGGTTGACTATTTTTCCATCTATCTCACTGTTGGATTGTTTGTTTCTGTATATTCATATTGTTTTGTTTCCTCTGTGCTGTAGAATTCTCCTAACAACATGGCAGGCATGAACAATCCCCCTGGTACTCCACGGGACGACGGCGAGATGGCAGGCAACTTTTTAAACCCATTCCAAAGTGAAAGTGTGAGTACAAAAGGAGACAGTGCATTAAAAGATGCTATCCCACTGTGATATATGTTATTTACACATAAAATATTGAATTACTTCTTTCTGCACAGTCACATGTGTACACATCTCCCCCCAGTAACCTGATCAAACTGTTTTCTTTAACTTCTGAAATGCCAAATATCATTACAGAGATATTTTACTGTAAAATTTAAACAAAGGATTTATTGTATAAGTATTATATATTATTTCTCACCACTTACCACACAACATTGCTAGACATTGCCACATATCAGGCCATGTTTAGCTATTTTTTAACCAGATAATTTTGCACACACTGCCACAAAATGTCCACGGTTTTGAAATTAAACCCACATGGCTAAAATAAGCTTATTATCAGTTTATACTGGATGTGCTCTGTGTTCCCAGCTTTAACTAACTCAAACACAAAAAGACAGCATGCTCACAAACACAAGCATGGATGACAGTCTGCTATTTCTGGGATGTGAAGAGAACTTCATATAGTGACTAATGTGAAATTGTCAGTACATGTTGCTACAGTATCTTCACTGTAATCTGAAACTCCCTAACACTTTCTCCTTGGGCTAGACTCCGCTCTGCCTGCTGCTGGCTCTCTGACACTGACTGAAAATCAGTTAGAAAGGTTTTTCTAGTTATGTATTGTGGACGTGGCATTTACAGTGCAGTTAGGTGTTTTGCTTCATCTTGAACTGAGTAGTAAAATCAGTTTAATATATTATTGGCTTATCTTTTCTCTCCCCCTCTCTTTTTTCTCTCTTTACAGTATTCACCCAACATGACGATGAGTGTGTGATTTTTTTTATTTTATTTTATTTTATCTTTTATTTAATTAGATTTCCTTTTCATCCCTTTCCCCAATCTCCCTGTTGCATTGGTCCCAATGCATTACCCTCCTCTCTCCCTACCTCCCCTTCCTCGTGGACGGTGTGCTGTGCCACACAGCCCCTGGGAATGCCCCTGGAAAGCAGCAGTCCACTCAAGGCTCCCATCCCAAAGCTTGTCAAATGGGTATGAGAACATGAAATGGCCTCCCATCAACAGGAAGGGTCTCCTTTGTGCTTCTCCTAGCCTGCCGGGCCCCATCAAGGGTCATAGGACAGTGAGAGCCCCAACCTGCTCCACGCTTGTGTCTCCCAAAACCTGCCCTGATGGGTGGCATTTGAGCCCAATCAAGATGCCCCTCTGCATCTACCACTACTCCATTTTATCGTGCTGATCATAACTTGCGGGGACAGCCATTGGTTGACTGACTCATTCAAACACTCTGCTTCTGTGACAGGAATGAAAGAAAAAAAAAAAAAAAGAACTGATGTTATTATTGGACAAGAATGGTTTTCATTAAATGTTTGTTTTTTGTTTTTTTTGTTGTTGTTGATGCTAATATTATTGTTATAATTTTCACATCTGATACTCTACTAATGTAGTTATGATTTCCTGTAAAGGGCACATTTTATTTCAGCAGCAACATCGACAACGGCAGAATAAGCACACGCTCAAAAAATGCACAATGATTTTCTGTTTACATGATTTTAGGATATCTGTTGTTTGTTTAATTTTAGTTTAGTTTTTTTTGTCACAGTCGGTTTTACTAAACATACCTCTTCTTAAAACGTCTTCTGAATTTGTGGCTTGTGTGTTCGCCTCCTAAATGTTTGCTTCGTGATTAGAATGATTGATTACCGTTCCCTGAGGTGTTAGTTTCTCAGCTAAAGCTATCCATAAATAAAAACAGAGGCCTTCTCAGAGCGTTGGTTTTGGTACAGTGTGTGTCTGCTGATGCACCTGAATTATCACATGACTAGCTATGTTTGTTTTTTTTTGTTTGTTTTTTAATTAGCATCCCTTTTCATTCTGTTTTACTGTTAAAAATGGCTGTGGGCCCTCTCATCTCTACTATGGATTTGGTCTTGTCTGTATATACAACATATTTAGCTTGTACTGTGGTTGTTTTATTATTTGTTATTTACAAGGTGTCTGTGAATCCTAAAAAGTGGTTCCCTCTCTTTCATCAGTTTATTTGATTTTAACTTCACTGTGGACTCCAGGGACTCATTTTGGTCTCTCACCAGCATTTCCATTTGGACTGGGGACACTGTGGGACCTCAGATACACTCACGAAGCCTGCTTTCTTGTTTTGAGCTTGGGTTGAACTTGCAGATCCTGAATGATCCACTTTCTTAACCCAGAAATGATGGGCTAAATAACTCTCTCTTCTGAGCTCCCATCGAACTGTTCCCTCAGCGATCATCACTTATGTACAGGATAATGGATCCAGAGAACTGGGCAGCTGTAGCAGCTCTGATGACTGGAGCACAGTGATGCACCTAGGGGGTAACAGACAAGGGGCAATAATACAATACATTTGCAATGGATATATTTCCTTTATTGTGGATTGTTGTCTCTGGATTGTTTTTATTTTTTAATTATATTCAACTGAGGAAAAAAAAAGCCCATAGAATCTGCACACAAAGAAAAGCATAGTTACATATTTAATTTGTTTCTTTCTGTATGTTATGTACTCTTAACCTGATTAACTCTAAATTATCTCTCATGACATCACTGCAGCACTTATGTTATGGCTGTGTTCAAACCAACAAAAACAACCATTGTAGCCTCTATGGGTGATGGTAATGTACTTATCAATTTTCTGATATGAGTATAGATTGTACCCATAGTTCAACAGGGACATCTCCAGGATTTGGGCTCTCAGTGGCCTGGGGAACACTCTCTGCAGTGTTCCTTCAATGTAGTGATACACACCTCCCTTCTTTCCTCCAGTCCCCGATCCTCTCCTGTTTCCCCTTTAATTTCCTTTTTTTGTAAATACTGTATAATGCATTTTGATATCATTGACATGTTTTGATATGTCAGTCACTACCAATGAATACAGCTGAAAGTAAATTATAAATAAAACTGTCCATGTTTTTCATAGAGAAAGGATGCGCCGACTATTTGGCTCATGTGGCTAAATTTCCATTAAAATGTATAGAATGCAGTAACAATAAATGCAGACTGTAAGCTAAAGACTTGTATGGTGGGGAGGATAGGACAGAGAGAGGACAGGACAGAGAGAAGCAAATGAGCTGTGGCGTCCTCACTCTGCCCTTGTCTCCTAATGTTTCAGTTGAATGTCGCTATTGGCTGTGAATAATCAGCGTTTGAATAATTTTTCCAAAGGGCATCTTTTCACAAAAAAATATGTGACCTCATATTGCAGTTTTTAATATGAAGGATTTTTATCGATTTAAGAAAACTTTTAAAAAGGAAAAATACTTAAGAGAACCTCGTTTTAAATTAAGAATAAATCAAAAAGTAATAGTTATGGTTAAAAACTGTGTCCTTTGCTATTCGCTCCAGTAATAGCATTGTATAGATTGAAGCTCTCTCACCGATCCTCTCTCAGTCCTCTGTGTATATCGATTGTTGGCCATCTCTGTACTTCTATTGTGATGTATAATACTGTACCATTAGGAAGATTTGCTGGTTGGGTGGGGTGGTTATGTTGAGTTGGGGAGGGGTGGGGATTCAAGGGAAGGGGATATAAATGATTCTCCTGTACCGTTCATGGTCCTTTCTGATGACAAGGCAGTATTCAATATGAAGCAGTCTGTCTCTTGGGTTTGCTTTGTATTTCATGGTAGGGTAGTTCAGAATCTTGTCTTAGGGACTTAGGTGTCTTGTGTAGGTAATAAAGATGTTCTTTGTATGTTTCTTTATATTGTAAAGTTTCTTTAGACTGAAAGAAAAACAGATAATTTGCTTATGAAAAAAGAAACAATGCATCAATAATAAATGTCATTTGATTTTTCCTTGTTGTTTGAATCTCTTCCTCCGAGTTCTAACTTAGCTTTCAACCACCATCTCATGCAACACACTCAAGACAATACTGCATACTGTGGGAAAGAATAATTGTTTAGGAATATTAGACAAATTGTTATGTTACTATTGGCCATATACACTTAAATAATTGGGCAAAAACATTACACGGGCCTCTTAATATTATTTACTTCAGTATGACCGCAGAGATAAAGATTTTGTAGAATTATCGCCTTTCTGGCAGTTTAAACAAAAACTGAGACGTAATTTTGCAAAAGTAGAATTCATGGTATAACTGCTGTATTAGATTGCATTACATTGTGCTGGTATACGTAATAAAGTTGTCAGTTAATGTATGATAAATAAATTACTGCTGCTCTATAAAATAACAAACATCTGTGATATTTATGGTGACAGGTGGCAAATACATAGAGACTATGAGTTAACACCATAGTCCTTTACAATTATTTAACTTCAGCATGTCTGTTTAAGTTCTAACAAATCTATGATAAACATGGTTTGTCATAGAATGCGTTTCTTCACCACATCCTCCAGTGAGTCCAACCTCATTCCAGTCACCAAACAAGCCTTTTTCACCAGTTTGTCCAGCCGCCTTGCATCATTCTGTTTTGTTGCCTCCCTAGCAGCTCACATGTTCTTGTAGTTTGGTAAAACGTTTGTAGCATCTTCCTGCAGATGTCTAAAAACCTAAGCCGCCTTAGGAGGAAAAGACGTCTCTAGCCTTTTTTATATTGCACATCTGTGTGAAGTAACCAGTCCAACTTACTGTCCAGGTGCACACCTAGATATTTGTAAGCTGGCACCACTTCAATGTCAGCTCCACAAATGCTGACTGGAGGAGATAGGGGTTTAGACTTTCGAAAATCCACTACCATCTTGGTTTTAGAGGTTTTCAGTAGGATGCAGTTTTTGTGACTCCAGTTACTGAAGGATTTTATCAGTCCTCTGTACTCCTCTTCCTTTCCATTCTTGATACAAGCAACAACTGATATGAGATGGATATATTCTCAATCAGGCATTTTTCGTTATACAATACCTTGCAAAAATGTTGATTTATCATTTTCCTTTCACTGCACAATTATGTACCACTTTGTATTGGTCTATCACATAAAATCCCAATTAAATGCATTTATGTTTGTGTGTGCAAAGTGACAACTTTTGCAAGACACTTTATGTAGATTCACTTTATACAGAAGGTAAGGAGTGGACTAATTTTCCTTAATAAAACCTAAAACCTCAGTCCCTGTGAGGTCAAACACTAATATGCATGAAATGATCCATCAGATGTGCAGGTCAGGAGCTCAAGGTTAACAGGAAGCAGTTTGTTGTGATGAGGTGGAGACAGAAACGAAGTCAGTTTGACGTTGTGCATTCAGCAACACACACGGGTCGCCTTCGCTTTTGCTCTCCAACAGCAAACAGACTTCACCACTGTAACCTGGGGGGGAGGTTGCACAGGACCAAAACAAGCCCGTGTTTGGAGCCTTGAAATTAAAGGTAAGAAAATAGACATGTTTGTTACATGTGGCATGCTAACTAAATCACTCTGCGTAAAATCTATACAAGCAGCGGTTCGTTGCAAGACACCATAAGGCAGGTAGCGGTCAATATTAGCTAAGTAAGCTAGATAGCTAGCGAGATTACAGCTAATGCTAGCACGCTGTCGGCTAACGTCTGTTAGCATTAACATTAGCCTGCTAACCGCTCGAAGAGGCAGCAGCAGGTAAACTTGTCAGAAACTTCTGGAAACGCGTGGCTAACATAGTCGTTGCTGCAACGTTAGTGAACAGGTGAGTTGTAGCTGCATTCATGCTATTAGTTGCTAATAATAATCGACGCAATTCTGGATGAGAGTCGCTTTAATTAAAGTGTTGACAAGGTAAAATAAGCTAATGTAGATTAGCTAACGCTATATTAATGAGATCTTTAAACAGTGAATTGTATTTTAAGCAACACTCAGTTTGTTAGGACAACCTGTTAAAGCACACGGAGAGATTGTTTACAATATTCTTTTAAATTGATTTTTTTCCCCTCAGTGTTTTACTCACTACTTACTGAAAACTGGGAGACTATGGACGTGTCTGACACCCAAGGAGAAGCACCATCACTGAAGAAGAGTGGACGAACCTCGCTGCTGGACAGCGGGGAGGATTTCGAGGTTTTAGATAAAGAAGATATTGACGACGATCCCCCTCCTCTGGAAGATGCCGGTGGTGGAAAGGGGAAGAACACAGATGGGACCGAAAAGAAAAGTTCAGACACTGATCCAGAGCCAAAATGTCAGGTGGATGAGTGGCTGGATGTTTTAGGTATGCATTAAAAGCATGATGACAACATTGTAGCAGGTTACATGGTGATGCAGAAGGTTTGAAGCAAATATTGATGATGGGAATATATCCTGTGTAACTGTGCTTCAAATATATCTATCACATATATATCACCTCTCACTTCAAGATACGGTACACTATGAAGGTTGGTGTCGTAACAGCCTAAAATTAATAGGATTGTGTCTGTTGCAAGGTAATGAACAACTGCAGAAAAAAGTTCTAGAGGCTGGGGAAGGGCGAGACAGTCGGCCACAGAAAGGAAAAAATGTCAAGATTCATCTTAAAACTTACCTGATGGACGGGACACTTGTAGAGGAGCAGTCTGACCTCTCATTCACTCTGGGAGATGGTGATGTTATCCAGGTAAAAGCTCTGTTATAAGAAATGTTTCTCTTTTAAAGGTGTACATAACATGTAGATAGTTTTTACTGTTTTTTTTATAGCTAATGCATAACATGCTTAATGCTGACTACAAGATATTGTTTTGTTGCATGTCAGTATCTTGTTGTATTGAGAGTTTCCTTTTTTCAGGCTCTAGATCTCTCGGTTATGCTCATGGAAATGGGAGAAAAGGCTCTTATCCACACTGATGCTAAATATGCTTATGGGACTCGTGGGAGGTATGTTGTAATCTAACCAGTTTTTAGTGTACCAAAAAAGCATCTTTACTTGATTAGAATTTGACTTTTAATTCATGAAGAAATTTAAATAATATTTTTTGAAGTCTCTTCTATTTTCTATCTCTATCTTTAAACTTCTGAACTTGTTCACACTTCTTGCCAGTCTTGAACCTGAGGTCCCCCCCAATGCCAAGCTGTCTCTAGAAGTCATACTGCTAGAAGCTACTGATGCACCAGACCTGGAGTTGCTGCCCCCTGCAGAAAAGATTTCCTTGGCAAGCCGCAAGAGAGAAAGGGGGAATATCCATTATCAGCATGGGGACTATGCCTTTGCTGTCAACTCATATAGCATCGCCCTGCAGATAACAGAATCAAGTTCAAAAGGTGAGATATAGACCAGGAAGTCAGGACCTGGCACAAAAAAACATGTATAATGTGCTATTTTTTAAAGATAATTCTAAATTACATAATTGATAAATATTTATCATCATTTGCATAGTAGACTATACTAAGCTGGTTTCTAATTATTTTCTAAATCAGTTTCCAGACCGTTAACCAAAACTTACCTTGTTTATTGATGGTTTCAGATAACACCAAATAATAATAACTAACAACATTATTAACCAACTGCATCATACTGGCAAATTAAGAGTCAGCACTTGTTGTCACAGTATAAACTTCTCCCTAATATCCTGCTGAAACACACTAATAGTGTGGTAACACTAAGACAATTAATGCTGAATGTAACTTTGCACCAAAGATCCTCTTTTTTAAGCAAAATCCATGTTCGATATGGGGGTTTCAGGTCTAGTGACTAGTGACTGCAAGTTACAAGACAATAACTGGAAATAGGAAAACACTACATGGGGATGTCCGCATCTGTCAGTATAGTAGAATAAAATCTCAATGGTGGTCTTCCTGAAATTATCCTAGGCGAGGAAAATCCCCTAGATTTACCTAATGTTAAATCATTTTTTATAATGACCCGATTGTCAGTATAATAATTAAAGTTTAAACTTCTGTCAATCTGTGAACCTCTTACTGCCTTTTGTCTTTTAATATATGTTGTGTGTTTGAATGCAGTTGACATTAGTCCAGAGGAGGAGAATGAGCTGTTGGACGTTAAAGTGAAGTGTTTAAACAACATGGCTGCTTCTCAGCTCAAACTGGACCACTATGATGCTGCTCTTAAATCTTGTGTCGCAGCACTGTCGCACCAGCCAGACAACATTAAAGCACTTTTCCGCATGGGCAAGGTACAGGTTGCTCTTGTTATTTCACTTTCTCTATGTCAGTCTCTGGTACATTCTTTTCTCAACAATTATGTGTTCTTGCTTAAGGTATTGGCCTTGCAAGGCAAATACACAGAAGCCATTCAAACTTTGAGGAAGGCTCTGAAGTTGGAACCAAGTAACAAGGTACTTTTGGACTTTTCATATTAATGTCTGATAGAACACAGCTTTTTGTATGGAGAATGGCAGTTTTGCCTTATGGCCAGTAGATGGTGGCATAAAGTAAAATATCACATCACTTAGTTTGTAGTGCAAGGTCGGTGGACTGCTGATTCATCATTTCAGAGGATCTGTTTCATGTTGCTGCTGTAAATAGGTTTGCCTTGCAACCCAGGCATATCTAATGCCCAGCTACTCTTCTTGCTTATACAGTCGAGTATATGTGGTTCTTTACACAAGGCCATTTGACAGAACTCAGCTCAGTGCGTGGGCATCTTGGATCAGCTGTGAGATTCTGCAGCATGGTACTAATGCCCAGAATCCCCCACTTCAGTCCTACACCAATCTGTCAAACAGCACATGGCCTGGCCACTGCTTTCTATCCAACACATGAAGTATAAATATCATTTAGTGTTACATTTTAATAATTACATTATATTAAGTGGATTGCTGAGTTAATGGACCTGTGTGTAATTGGGAATCTTTTGCATATCTGAAGGACAAATGTGCATATTGCAATTGGTATGCAGAGTTGTGTCATTTCATAACTGTGATTATTGTGTAGTTTGCAACGATGTCTGTGTGTCATCCCATTTCTTATTTGGTGCCGGATTTGTTATTTTAATGTTAAAATTGAGTCTCCTCTTAGCACTATAATAATGAAGACTCCCTAAATAACCCCATGTTCTAACAGCAAGTACAGTGGGTGTACTTGAGAGACAATACAAGAACGCTTCCATTATAATCAATGAGGCGGTCTTAAAGAGGCACAGGCGTCATGCAGTGACAAGATGACGCGATGTGTCTTTTCTGCAAGAATTGACAGACGTGCTGTAAACAGTTTTCTTACACTGATGTCAGTTATTTACGCCCTCTATCTTCAAGTTAAATAGATAAGACATTTTTTGACTGTGGTTTGTTTACTTCTTTTTTTATTACTGCCATTATTTTTTTTATTAACAACTGAAAACAGTACATAAGACAAAAAGACAGGACATATCTACAGTGTGTGTGTGCATCGGTGTATTGGGTGCCATAGGGAAAATTGGGGGGGGGGGGGGGGGGGGGGGGACCTGAGCATTAAAAACTAAACTAACTGAAACTGTTTACTTTCTAACATGACATACAGACGTAACAGTTCCAGTATAGACGCCCTCAGACCACCTTAGCACAGTGTTTAGACACACAGATGTTAGATTAGATGTTAAATGTTTGTTTGGCCTACCCTGTCCTGCCTGCCCTGGGGACAAGTCAGTGTTGTGTCATTTATGTCATTTTAGTGGCTAAACAATTGCACAATAGAAGTCCCAACTAGTCCTGCTCAAACAGTGTATTGTAGATGTACCAGCTAATTCAGCAATAGACAGAAATCCTCAGGGTACAGACTTGCAGGGTCTCACACTGACTCTACTACTTGCACATCTTTAAAGATAATTCGAATATAAAATGTCTTTCAAGTCAGCATTGCTGTGAACTCTATGTAATAACACTCCATCAGTTTGAAGTGCATTTCTCAAGCATAAACATTTTGGCTGTCTCTGAAAGCAGTGGTTTGCTTAGTCACTAACCAGTTTTAAGAGAAGTGAAGTGACTCAGATATGAACAATGACTGAACCCATATCCTGGAATAATTGTGTGGACATGCCAGCTAAATGGCAATCAGATTTTGGGATGCAAACCTGTCATTACTGCCGTTCTGACAACACAGAACGGCAGAAACATTTATTCTAGTGTTTACTTATATGTTTACTCTATAGTACACCTGTTCACAATGTTTGCAACAAAAAAGTTGTTTTTTAACAAACCGTGAAATTTTTTTTTTTTTCCTACCACTCTGTTATGACTAGTTTCTATTAATGTAATGTATTGTCGTCTTGACACATTCCGATTTACAAGGAACTAAGGTTTGGATTGTATACAGGACTTTATTTCCCACAGATCAGGGTGACTCAGTTGATAGAGTAGGGCAGGATTTGGGTGTTGGACTGGAGCTTGCAGAACTTGTTTATGTTATCTCCTGTCTAGACTATCCACGCAGAGCTCTCCAAGCTGGTGAAGAAGCACTCTGAACAGAGAGGAGCTGAGCAGGCCATGTATAAGAAGATGCTGGGTAACCCCACTAGCAGCAGCGGCATCGCACAGAAGCACCAGGCCAAGTCTTCATGGGTGAGACCTTAATTTCCTCAGATAACATTTGTATTTAACATAATAATTCATCTCTGGCCATCATTACTCATGACTCATGACTGTCATTAGTTATTTTAATATTATACATATGTTATCCTCAAGAAAATAATCAGCTAATAAACAGATTGAATCAGTAAGGAATATATTAAATCAGATAAAATCTTCTGAGCCTTTCCCTGTTTCATTATGTTGTGACCTTCTATGTTAACATGTATTCTCTACTCTTTATGACTCTGTTTACCTACTGTTTTAACGTCTTCTCTACTCGTTTGTTCCTTTATGTCCTCAGGGTCTTAGCTGGAAATGGCTTTTCGGTGCCACTGCAGTAGCCATTGGCGGTGTAGCATTATCTGTTGTGATAGCTGCTAGAAATTGAACCAAGCCTGTTGTTATGACCTGACCAACCCCTGCAATATGAGAGCCTAGACACTCTGGCACATCTGGCAGTACCTCCTGACCTCTGGTCAGAGGTGGGTGGAAATGTCAGTCGGTCAGTTGCCTCTTCACTGTCACTCTCGTTTCTCTGCTATGTTTGAGAAGTATCGGTGACAAATAATAAAATGTCAATATTTGCAGATGAAAAATATATTTCCATTCTTATAAATGTGTAGGCATAACTGTCACATTGCCAGATGACGTTTTCTTTTGCTGCCATTGTTTTTTTTGTCTTCTGTTGATGTTGGAAATCAATTATTTTAGTAATTATGAATAATTTACACTTGATTCAGATAGGAGGCATTTAAAAATATTTTTCCCATTAGAATAGCTGTTCTGATATGGTCCTATGGTATGCTGTATTTTTAAGCATCAGATTGTAAAGTAAAATAATCACTTCCTATTCAAGAGAGAACATGTGATTTCACTTTATTTCAGTTATGGTACAGTGTAATGCAGATGCTCTGTTATTTGAGCTTTTCACAATGAAAAGATACTCTATATGCCTTTACAATACAGTGCATGTTTTTGTTGACATTGTTTCTCTAGTTGCGTGTTGAGACAGGTCTGTGAACATATAGGATAATTTTTGTGTTCTATCGACAGGCATTGTATCCATTTCATTAACATACAGAGGTGATGTAGAAATACCTGATAACATAATGTAGTTAAATGATACACAACAAATGATGGTCTCAAAAACTACAGTGGAATTAAATCAACACCTGCATCACACAGTGTCTGCAACACGAAACATGCAAAGGTGGTATATAGATATACATAACTGCTGTATTGGAGTACAGTTCAGTGCTGAGGCTGTCTCTGATTTCTTGTACCCATGTACACATTATCATCAGCTAAAACAGATACACTTAGCTTTCTGTTCAGCATTTCTTACTTTAATTCATTTTATGGCAATGGAGGTGCAGGTATTGCCTCCTAAAGAAGGAGAGAGAATGGTACATTGAGCTTCTCAGTGATGTGGCTTTGAATACGGCTGAAGGAATGTATTTTTATTATGTGATCTCCGTTAATTATACCTAGATTTTGATGATTAAGACCAAATATTGAAGGATGACTCTGCACGTACAGTGATGTCTATTTAGACCCTTTTGCCTGTGTAGTTTTAGGTATTTATTTATAAATCCAGTTTTGATCTTTGCTTTTTTACATACACTAAAAAAAGTCACTACTGAATCTGTGGCTTCTTCTGAGTAGCTGGTAGTCCTACTGAGCCAAATGTTCCATTAGAAGTTATCATAAAAGTTCCTTGTTGGCATTCCCTGCACATGTTAATTTTATATTCATCACAATAAAATGTACGTTATAAAACCACTGTTTCTTTGTCTTTTTTTTTTATATCTCACACAATATGCTTTGCAAACAATCATTCAGTTTTTACCAGGTTAATTTGGATTGATTTGATGTAGTTCCCATGGCCCGCTGGTTATTTCTGTGTACTCCCGGCATTTATGCCTCATTAAATGTGCTATGAGATTTGATAAAAAACATTACTTATAATAGACAGACGTACAGTGTCTTCCTTTAAAAATCCAACCATTGTTGGACTCATTGACCTGCCCTGTCGTTTGTCTGGCGACTGACTTAAAGCAATCTTAAATATTATAAATGTGTCTTAAATATTCAGCACATACATTTCTCTTGTTTGATTTGTTTACAGCTGGACCTTCCCAAGTTTCTGGATATTCCCAAGCTGTTGGGGTTTTTTTTTTTTTTTTTGGTTGTTTTTTTGTGAGACACTGACGTTTCGCTGACGCAATCAGATGACCTATCATTTCCCTCTTCCTACGCATTACTGATGTGCAGTGTTAATTTCTAACTCCTGTGAGGGATGTATATTCTGTTACCTTTTAAAACCTGCGATGTAGAATTTAATCAGCATACGATAATGAACGATGACTTTTCAGATTTGTATGCATTTAAATATATTTGTACATTTCCTAAAAGCCTGTGCTGAATGTTACAGAGTGCCCAGCTAAACAGATCCATGTTGTGATCATTCTTTTTTAATGAGACGTGGTTGTGTGGGGCTCCATCGCTCGGTGACTTCCTCATCAGTGAGCGCTCGTTGAATATTCATTGAAAAGCGACGGGAGTTCTCGCTGTGCCACACAGTGCGTCCGTGCGCGTGGTGGGAACGGTAGCAAGATGGCGGCGCTGAAGGAGGAGCAGTGCTACGGGCTGTCCTGTGGAAGAGTGAGCAACGGTAGCAATGTCTCCGTCTTTCACGTTAAACTCACTGACAGCGCACTGAGAGCTTTCGAAGGCTATCAGAGCAGCAAGGTAAATGTGGCTTTTCGGTGTCGTGACATCTCGGCTTGCGTTTGAAATCTGCTCGGGCGGTTGTGACAGGCAGAGAGGAGGTCGGTCTCCGCTCCGTCTGCTGCTGCCCTCACGCCGCGGCAGGTTAGTTGAGGCTGGTTAGTTTGGCTTGATAAGTATCTAGTCAAGCGGCCACCAGCTCTCGACTGACCGGGCTGACTGGTGCTGAATGTTGGCTAGCTGCTCATCGTTTGGTAGCTACACCCAGACTGTTGAACACCACTCGGTCCTTTAACATGCTCGGTGCTACTGGTTACTGAGCCCCAGGACTTATTTCATTGTATAAGGGTGTTTGTTTTAGTTGGCGCATCGGTTTTTACCTTGGTGTTGTTGATGGCTTACCCATCCTGAATGTCCATAATTACACGTAACACTTTTAAATGAAAGCACGAAGCAACTTCTGTTTTGTGTACAGATGTTTCCAGAAAGTTTAGGCTGTCAAAAAACCTTTGCGAACCTTGCTAGCTAACTAGCCGTCAACTGCCAACACACAAAGGTAACAGCTAACGTTGGATTAATAAGCTAAGTATATGTATTTTTCCGCTTGTTAACTCAAGGAAAGCGTTGCCTCGATTGATAAGCTAATGACAACACGATGAATGATTTGGAAAAGTCCCCAGTATTCATGCGAAATATGGCCATCACTTTTCCCAACCCCCTCACTGCCACTAAAGGCTCATGTTCACTTTACAGCTTTGGAAATGCGTCAAAGCTATTAAGACAGATTTAACACATTTTCCTGTCAGTACTGACTCTTAAATAAAAGGTGAAATTCAGCGTCTGATCTCTGAAATAGCTCTGCTGCTGCCCCTGCTTGCTGTTTGCCTTCTTGTTTAGAGAGCTTGAATTCTGGTGATGGCCATCTAACGTTTCAGCTTCTATAAATATTTGACAGGGAAAACCTGGCAGGCCAGAAGGAAAGGGCCTTATCTTTAGCTTCAGTGGCTGTGTACAGCACTGCAGCTGATAAGCCAGGACAACAACATTGAGACAGGTAGTCGTGTGCATACTACTGAATTTAAATGTTAAAAAATGTTACTTTTTCACTGTTACCCCACATTTGGCCTATATTAAAAGTTGTGCCCTGTCTGTCCTATGTGGCTTTGCATTGGATATTTCACGTGTAAAGGGTCATGGTAGTGTGAAATTCCCAACAGCAGTCCATCAGTTGTCTGGGCAAATGTCAGGTAAGATGAGGTTCTTTATTTTCCTTGTTGTTGTTTGAGTTAAAACCCTTAGTCATAGTTTGATAAGATCCAAGGTGCTTGGTTTGTTATGATGGTTCAGACCTGTAGGGGGGTCCAAGGATGGGCCACATGAATTTAAGGAACAGTTTTTGGCTTTTACATGAGAGGCTGTCTTTTACATTAAACCACCCATCTCACACAGTAATTGCACATAGACATACAGGTGTACCACTTGTCTGAATAAGCCAACTAGTATATGTTTGTATGCATAACATCATGATAGGGTACACACAGTAGCTCTAGCACCCTTAGTCAGCTGCACAGACAAAAATACTCTGAGCCATGCATATTTAAAAGGAGTGTATTGAAATTCAGAGGCAACAACTGAAGACCAACAATATGGACAGAGAGCAATGCAAATATATAAAGTCTCAAAAATGACAGGTCACATTTGTGCGAATGTGAAATTCTATACATCTTGGTTAGTTTACGATAAGATAAAAGTGGTCAGATGTTTATCACATTATTTACATGTTGAATTGACACTAATACAGGCTTCTTATTAGATTTTCTTGCGTTTAGTATTTTTACCTTTTTGCATATTAGGTCAAGAAATTGTCTCTTTATCACACACAAGCTTTATTTTAGTTAAAATGAGATTCAGCTTTCTTGAACGGGAGCTGAGGCCCTACAGTTTCCTCATAATTCAACGCTGGCAGTCACCCAACAGCAGGGTTGAGCTGGGAACTCGTAAAGGAAGAGGAAGAGAGCTACAGAATTACACATACCTTCCAATGTAAAAGTTGTGACGTGTTAATTGGACAAGGCTTGCTGTTTTGTTTGTTAGTTTGTTTTTAATTTTTTTTTTTTTTTTTTTTTTTTTTTTTGTGCACCATTGTACACTTCATGTCAAATCCACACTGTTCCAGATCAGTGTTTTACACAGCACAGCAAGTTAGATAAACTGTAGATACTGCTTGCTAATTGTCCACAAACCCATTATAATATGACATCTTATGTACAATTACATGTATACACCTTATTGCAAGTCCATTGTGCAACAGCAGTTACTAAGTAGCAATACTTTGGTATATTGACAGTTTCCTGTATAAGATGTTGCTGTCAGCTGGTTTGCCTGTTGGTACATCTGAGGACATAGCGAACTGGAGCTCCTGCTGTCGGGCTGGCAGGCCAGAGACTCACTTTTTTTGTTTTTTTACTGGCTGTGACCTAAGCAAGGAAATGAGTAAGTAATACTAGAGTGTCATCAAGAGGAAGGTTATGGAGAGTACAGATAAAGGTTTCTAATTATATGTGCAGTACGTGTCTGCATGATAATTGTTACAGTAATTGAAAACACAGTATATAAAAAAATATTGATTCAACTTGCGTATGAAGTAACAATATTAAACTGGTTTCAGATGAGTCCTCCAGTTTGAATGTTAAAACCTTTGTTGGCCAGAGTCACGTTGTTTTGTCATGTAGTGAGCTAATGGATTGGTGGATCTAAGCAAGAGTATGAAGTTTACATTCTTTGAAACATGCATCACAATAGTGACACCCATCTTGTGATTGGAGTTGCAGTTTTTTAATCCGGTTCTTTTTTTTTTCCGCAACAAAATGTTAAAATAAAGTTGATGGTTTGGTGACAGACATGATACTTGGTTGTTGTATGTTATGACTGTGATGCCAGTCACAGCTAAAGAACGTTTGCAGCCCAACTAAACATACATGCCCAATTATGATGTGACTATGCCAGAAGGACGAATTGAGTTGCTCCAAAGTGTGAAATCATTTTGATGTTTTCTGTAGAACTTTTCTGTTTCTGTTGTTTGCTCTTGAGTTTCTACATGCAGGATAGCTTGGCTATTGTTGAATAAGCTTTTCACCTTGTCTTAAGTGTAAGGTGACTGATTTCATGATAAGCACAGTGCTTCCATCCACTCTGCTTACACTTTGGTTTCTTCACCAGATAAACATTTTTAATTACTGTAATTGTTTTCATAGATGCATCATTCTAAACTCCTGCCGTTTCCATTATATGAAAACATTCCTCATTTTAAATAATAATTTATAATATGTTGGTCTACACCACATCAGTTTTGTGCTTGGCTTCAGCCTACCCTGCTTCAACCCCTATGTGAATGGTATGGGAAGTAATCGAGACTCTGTGGGGGTTTTGTTGCATGACGCTGGTCAGCTTGTGCCAGTGCTATGGTTATTTAAGGAATGCTGACTCCCCTGGTTTTAGCAGATCACGGCCTGCTGCAAGAGATGACCATAACCACTTCAGGTCAAATATGACTCTAAATGTCATGGTGTGCTTCTGTCCTGTGACCATGTCATCCTGATGTCACTGCACAGAGAGCAGACTCATTGACCTGCCCTGTCTTTTTCAAGACATCAGTCACTGCATAGGTCATGGTTCATTAGCCATTAGTCTGCAAAAAGTTTTGTTCATGTGGTTTTTGACCAGTACTGGAGAACAATGATGCTTAAAAGGGTACAGTTGTAAAGTTGCACACTGTAGCTAGAAGAACACACACAAGGATATCATACAGTAGGCCTGTCAACAAATATTCTACATTTGGTTATATATACAAAAAGTTGTGTGCAATAGTTTGATTATTTCCCATTTCATGTCAAGAAAAAGATATTTTTTGTTTACTATTTATCACAGCGTAGCACACACACAGAGCTTTCTAATGACAATCAATGGGCAGCTGTTGTTGGCACAGCCTTTGTAACTGTACCTGTGAAAGCTTCAAAGAAAAACTAAATTAACCACCAGATTTTTAGATCTGAGACAACATATACCATATGTAGCACAAGCCCTATTTCCATAAAAGTTGCAAACACAAAAAAAAAAAAAAAAAATACAGTTTTGCAAATCGAATATTTTGTGATTCTTGCTGGATGCAAGACTCATCAGTCAGTAGCCTCTTGTCTGGTTCTCCTCTTCTTGACGTGCCATACATTCTCAACAGGAAGTTTTGGATTGCATGTAGGCCAGTTAAGCACACGCACTCTGTGTTTATGAAGCCACGCTGTTGTATTATGTGCAGAAAAAGGTCTGTCCTGCCGAACTCTTTTCTATGTACCATTGTCAGAAAAATAGGCAAATGACAGACAAAATCACTTTTAATGAGATAATATAAAGACTCTAGCAGTAGCAGAGCTGAGAGTAGCAGTACCAAGATCATGTTTAGTTTAGTTTAGTTTAGTTTAGTTCAGATCAGAGCAATTATATTTCTTTTTAGAAGCCTGTCGTAATCTCAGATACATCTATCTAAACAGCATTAGCAAGCTGCTATGAATGTCTGCTGTGTCATGACTTTCACATCACTTCTGTAAATGCCTCAGATTACCAGAAGTAAACAGTTTTGAAGAACTTTTACTAAAAACCAAGAAGAGTTTTGTTTGCTTAGTTGAAAGGGACTCACTTTGGTTTTATGCTAAATGTCATTTTAGTGAGGATGTGTACACCAATGCCTCACTGATCCAGTGGACTAATTTTGAGTTTTTCTTTTTTTTTTTTTTTTTGTGCTGTTGCTGAGCTAATGATAAACTGTTCAGTGGTGACAAAACAAAGGTCTAATGTTGCAGTTTGGACAAAGCTTTTACGGAAATAACAATCTATGCCTTCAATAACATGCTCAAGTGTTGTTTAGCAGAAATGTGAAGAAGCGAAACTTTCTAATGCCGCTTCTCTGTGTAGCCACACATCCAGCTTTCCTCATGTGTATTTATGTCTATGTTGCAAGATGTCTGTGGAAGCATAAATGGAGGACTTTTAATTTATGGCTCTCAGTGCAAGTACAGTACAGTATCACAATTTTATATTAAATTGTATATTGGCACAGAAAATAAAGTATCATCACAGGGAGGTTTAAATTGATGACGGGAAGTGGGCAGTGTTGTTGAAGAGTGTTTTGAGAATTTGGTTCAGTTTTGAGTCAGGTTTGTGGCTGGAGACTATTTAAAGAAATGGTTTAGTGTTGTAGATGAAACTGTAAGACTAGAGAAATTTGTGTTGCCTTTTTAGGCATAAGATCAAATATAGCTCAGCATACTACACTAAGAGCTTCAAAGCGTTTCTTTCAAGTAATTAATACTAAATACACCTGCATGTTGCTCCAATAGGCCTATTTACAAATGTGTTACTTAATCTGACACACTTGTGTAACATATATATTAAAGGACTAGACTATTACACCTAGCTGCACACACAGAACAAATTCAGCAAAGACGTACACTGAGTGTTAAAAGTAGGGACACCCAGTACCATTTCATCGTTGCAGTGCACAGTACAAAGTGCTCTTTCCATCTCTGAAATTCTAGACAGGTGGAACATTTAATCTGTGACAGTTATGCAACTAAACACCTGACAATTTGGATGCCAAAACTATACCCACGGGAATTTAAAAATGGCTATTCCTGTTTGCTTTTTGTGCAAAACAAAGAACACCTTTGGCAGTGTAACATGAGGGACAGAGTAGTAAGTTACACGTCTGTATTTGAGGATGTAAATTAACCTCGGCGTAAGAGGTCTGTATTAAGATTTCAACGAAATTCAACCAGTTTATCATATAAACAACTTGACTTGTATTTTTTGCAATTACAAAGGACTTTCAAACTCCAACACATACAGTGGCAAGAAAAAGTATGTGAATCTTTCTGATCTTTATTTAAGTCAAGGGTATCAACAAATATAATGTGCCTCAAATAATAACATAAAAAAATGTATGTCTAATCTAGAGCCACTTTGACTGACAAAAACCACAAACTTTTTGAGTTTGCTCTGCACAAGAAGCCATGCCCCACCAAAAGGAGCTTTCAGAGGATCTACGATCAAGAATTGTTGATTTACATAAAGCTCAGAAGTGTTACAAAGTGATTTAGAGACTTTAGAAATTAGAAAGTCTAAAATTAGGAAACGATCTACAAATGGACTCACATTGGGCTACTCTACCAAGAAGTGGGTAGCCAGTCAAAATGACACCAAAAGCAGGACAAACACTCATTAATGAGGTAAAGAAAAAACCCTGAGTGTCAGCCAAATATTTAAAGGCATCATTGGAACTGGCTAACATCTATGTTTATGAGTCTGGAGTAGGTAAAACATTAAACAAGCAGGTTGTCTATGGCCGGACACCACAAGGGAAGCTGCTGCTTACTAATAAGAAAATTGCTGCAAGCCTGACGTTTGCGAAAGAGCACCTTGACACTGCACAGTAGTATTGGCAAAATATTTTGTGTTCTTTACAAATAGTTCAGTCTTAGTTTCGTCAACCCACAAAACACTACATCTGGCTGAAAAAAAGGCACTGCATATCATCTTGAGAACATCGTCCCAACCCTTAAATATGGTGGAGGAAACATCATGATTTTAGCCTGCTTTGATGCATCAAAGCCTGACCAGAACGACTTGAAGAGAGCCACACACATGAGATGTTTAAAGAAGATGATAGAGCTAAAGCAGTTCTGCCTAACAGAAAGGTTTGGTGTATTATTTTAGGCACATTGTATTTGCTAATACTCTTGACTTGGATAAAGATCAGATAATATTTTATGACAAATGAATGCAGAAAACCATAAAATTCCAAAGGGTTCCCATACTTCTTTTGCCACTGAATGCTATTGTTGCAATTTAAGATCTCACAATTTATTGTTGATGATCTAGTTGAGAGCTCTGTGCTTGTTTTCGGTAAAGTTTCATGCAGATTGTGGCCTAATTGGCAAACGTTACACCCAGTAAATCTATTTAACACAACTGACGCACCTTAGAAAGCTTTGATAGTAAAATATTGTTAAGATCAATGTTTGTGTAGTTTGAATTCTATTTTATTTGTTAAATAGCAAATAAAATTGTAAAATGGCAAATTTCTATGTTGTAGGAAACTCTTGAGCAACATTGACATCAGTTTAGGTTTATCGTGTGATTCAAGCTATGTCCAGCTGTTTGTCGTTCTGTTGGTTAGCAGTATATTAGAACATCCACAGCCTTGACAACGATCCATGGTCAGGAGCCGTACTCTGTCCCTAAGGTTAGCTCTGTGGAACATTCTGGGCTCAGGTCCCAGAGAATAGTGACATGTCAGCAGCCCATTCAAATGAACAGGCTGAGGGTAGCACTACGTTAGCGGTACTGGGATGGGGGAAGGGCACAGAGTGGGAGTGCTAAAACTGGTGCTGTGTTTAAACACTACAGGGGTAGGCTAGGGAGCATGGCTCCATGAAAGGGCTGGTGTTCTTGGATAGGCTCAGAGTGTTCAGAGCTCAGGACCAAGGGAAACTGTTGCTGTTGTCAAAACAGCTGAAACAGTTTTATCTGATTTTAGAATATATTTGCCTGTGACAGATAGGTTAGGAAATATGAATAGCTTTCACAGAATCAGCTGTCTCTTCCATTTCTGATAAATATAATACAGCTATCTCTAATCTCTGGTGTATACTCTGATGCACATCATATAGTAGTAAGTAAGTCATGTGTTCCCATAATTCCTCCCAGTATGTCACTTTAAACAGTCAATGTGTTTTTGTTTTTATTTTTGTTTTTTCTGGTACAGTGTCATCACCTGCTTAAATTCTCTGCTTGTATTGGTATCAGTACTACAGCAAGTTAGTGCTGCTTAAATATAATTGTCTAACTTTGCTCACTCAGAACTGTCTGCCTTAGTGTACAAGATTTTATACATTTTGTACATATTGTATATGTATTTTTGATAACCATAAAAACTAAAAATTGGTGAGTGGAGGCTTATGTAAAGAGCATGCACAGCTTGTACCTTCGTGCCAACCACCTTCTTTTTTCTGGGTGTAAGTGACGGCAAACTTTGAAGTAAATAAATGTGATGTAGCATAAGTGTAGAAATGTAAAGCATGTTGTAGCTTTAATAGGCCTGCCCTCACATGAACGGGAAGTTTTAGTTCCTACCTTCAATGCAGTGCCACAATTATTCATCTAAAAGTTAATCACTTTTCTGCCTGTCAGTCCAATAAATTATATTCAACACAATGAGTTTAACATCCTCAAGGTTAGAGGTTTAACCACGCATACATTTAAGGTCTCCTACCAACTTTTCTCAGATTGGAGAAGCTACTTGGATGAGCAGTGTGAAGTTTTAACCTAGCAAGAAAAAAAATCCAGTCTGCCTTTCAGATCAAAGAGTTTAGTTGTATTACTAATTATGAGTTTAGCAACACTAGTAGTAGTAGTAGTAGTAGTAGTAGTAGTAGTAGTTGTTGTTGTTGTTATCATCACACTAAATAAGTGCTATATGTATAAACTCTCCCACCATTTATTGGAAGCTGTATTTTAAACCTGAGTGACATATGGGAAGCCTGGAACTGTAAAATGATGCAACTGGTCTGTAACAAGTCTTTATTACTTGTCACATTGTCAGTAAGCCAACTCTGTGATAGATAGCTGCATACTACACTGATTTTGCTGTGTGTTACAGGTTTTCTTGAAGATATGGTTAAGACTGACTTTTTGAAGGATTGTTTAGGCTTCATCATTTATGTGTGCTCATACTGTGGCTCACTGTAGATTCTTTGTGTTACCTTTCACATCCAGTTTGCCAGAATTGGACCACTCTTAACCCTTCCCTTTATTCTGCCTTCCTAAATTCGAATCAACCATGCAAAAACATCCTGGTGTTTCGCTTGCCTTTCTGTAGAATTTCTCTCTTAGGGTAATGAAAGTGGTGGTTGTTGATTTGCATTGTGAAAATGATCTAAATGTACAGTTATAAGAAGTTCAATGACAAAGCTATTTTTATAGAGTGACCCTTGGACAGTGAGCTGTTACTGAAACAGCTGAAAAGCGAAGTGGAAACCATGTTCAGTTCTTCCTTTCCTGTGTCTCCAAAATGGACAGAATTTGAGGTCATTATTCTGCACACTTAAATTTATTATATTAAAATGTCAATTTTAACTTGCAAATTCACTGTTGGTGATATGTAAAGTCTTTGCTGTTCAGCAACATTGGATTAATAATTTTTAGACATTAGTCAAAAACAACAGCCACTGCATTTAAAACAAATCCCTGCAAACCTGGGCTGCAACTAATGATAATCATCTGCCAGTGATGAACTATCAAAATATTTTGTGACTATATCTAAAGAATTTTAATCATTAATGTTTAATGACTGGACAACAACAAACACAATACACAACCATTTCTGTCACACTTTTCCTGCCACCCCTCCTTCTGTCAGACAATATGCAATGAAGCATTCTGTCTGCGTTGACTTAAGGTAATGGCTCTGCATTGCATTCCTTAGATTTGTAGATGCATATGTGCTGATAAACTATGTATAGTATGTGTGTAAATTGCTATAGAAACCATAACTCCAACTTCTTCTTTGGATTTTGATAAATGAGAAGGCAAATAGTTCTTGGTAGTACTCAGCCTTCACAAATGGCATATACACAGTACTAAAACAAGGAAATAGTTATGATATAATAATGGATATTTGGCTGTCTGTTTTGTCTAATAAAGATTTTTATATACATTTTTCCTAGTCTGCATTAAACTGATTTTATGTTGGGAGCGTGCAGTTTCAGAAAGTATTTGGCCTTATTTTTGATAGCCCAACTTAAAGAAAAGTAGAATCTTCATAAATTATGGCTGGTTTGATCTAATAATTTACGTTAGAGCACTTGGCATATACCTTTATAATATGACACTTCCAGGCAATTATTTCTACTTCTACAGTGCATTGTCTCTTATTAATCTTTTTAAAGCTCTTACATAAGTAGTTTGTTACACAAAGAACCTCTAGAATCTTGTTTGGAAACGTGCCTGCAATAAATCTTTTAATATGTTTACCATAAAAATTGTTTAATAATGCTGCTGTTTGTCTTTTGTAGGTCCTGTCATCACAGCCATTGATCAGATTTAATGGAAACCAAGGGGTAAGAACATCTTTCTCGCATTGTCTCCTCCAGTCCAGCACATGCACAGTATAATTTTACTATAAAAAATGAAAGTAATAGAAAGTGCTAATATTCCACAGGGTTTTTATCATTATAACAGTTGTGCTGCTGAAACATTATGGTTATTTGCTAAAAGATATTTAAACATTCATTTTTTTTCAAATGCCACTGATAGAAACACAAGTGATGTATGCCAACACTGGTGTAAATGTAATGATGGGTCATACGCTATGCATCATGCTCTGTGACATTGCTTAATCTTAATGCTCTGCTGCCACTGAGACCCCAGGCTCTCAATATGCGACTTATTTTGCTTTGGTTTCTAAACGTGCCAAACTAACTGCACCCTGCAAGATTGCTTTCTTGGCAATATAAATACAAAATAATGTAATGTTACATTCACTGCCTTTTCCTTCTACTTTTAACTTTTATTTTACTCACCCAGGAACCTTTGCTATGTCAGATGTATTATAGATACAAGATGTTTGTTTTTGTCAATAGAAAAGATCTCTGTACATAGCGGGAACACTGGTTGAGGATGAGATCTGAGCTTAATGTTTCTGTCCCTCTGAGACCTTCATTAAATATTGTTTGAGTGTTCCTTCAGATAGTATAACTCTGGTATGTGATCAATTCATCCTTTTCAAATATTCAGTAGGACCAGAATTTAACCTCATCTATATACCTGATCGTAGCACTAGTCATAATGCAAGTAATCAAAACAGTTAGGCAAATCTCTCTCCCCTAAGATAGCTGACTGAAAACTGCAGGTGTTTGTAGCTGCTAATATTCTCCACCACATCAGAGCTGAAGTTACTTCTGCTTGCCTCCTTGCTGCAATATAGTCAAGCTACTGGAGTAAAAGCACAAGGTAGCTGAAGTGAAAAAACTAAAGCTAATCTTGACTTGTGAATTATGTTAATTAAACGTGTGGTGAATAATTTTATATGCTAGAATCCAAGCAACTGTGAATCTTTCCGCAACTAGTACCTGTTGTTTTAGATCATGACAAAACTCACACATGGGCACCAGTACTCCTACATGAGCATTTTATTTCCTACATGAAGGCAATAAAGTTCCCAATACTCCTAAGCATTCTCTGCATAAGCAACCACTCCCTGCGTGGGAAAAACACAAAATTTGCACGTGTGAGCATGCCCAGTCTTCTGAACAATAAACTCTCGGTTCTGTTTCCCATCCAGTAGGTTTGTATTTGAATCTTTTTATTTGTCACAAGCACTTTATCCACATTTTTTATGTTACAACCTTATTCCAACATGGATTAAATTGATTATTTTACTCAAAATTCTGCAAACTATACCCCATACTGACAGTGTGAAGTCCCTCTCCATCCAACCTGGTGGAGCTTGAGAGATACTACAAAAAAGAATGGGAGAAACTTTTTGTTTGTTTTTTGTTTGTTTTTTTTGTGTAAGTACATTTGCTAAGGCATTACACACATTTCTTTCACATTGTTATTGTGGGGTATTGTTTGTAGAATTTTGAGGAAAATAATGAATTTAATCAATTTTGGAATAGAGCTATAACATACCAAATGTGGAAAATATTATGCACGCATGAATACTTTCTGGATGCACTGAAACTTATTTTAGCTAGACGTATTGGTCAGGTAATCCACTGAATGCACTCTAAGCTTTCATAAATGTACTTCAGACAGAAGCCTATCAAATTTAATGTTCATTAGGTTGTTGATCAGGTCTGAGGTCTGTGTATTTTCTTTTTTTTTTTTTTTTGTTATGCCTTGTTGCTAACAATGCCAAGCCTGAAGGTTTGATCCCCATACACGACAGTTGATGAGTTGGTAGAACAGATGTCTATGAACCAAGGGTTAGTTGTTCAACTCCTGGTTTGATTTGGCTTTTTTTCTTTAAAAGACTGATCAACATAAAATTACTCCTTCATGTCAAAGTGAAACGAGATTGTGGAGAACCTAGCAAATAAACCATACAAACTCTTCTGAGGCGGAGGGTGCACCATCCGCAACAACCAGTGTCCATGCCTTTTTATTTGCATTGTTACTGTCGCTGTTTTGCAGACTGGGCGCTGTGGACCACTCTGCAGCAGCACACAGAAGAAATCTGGGTGAAGCCCCATGTTACGGTTCTGTGTAGCTGTTGTGGTACATGTCAAAAAGATCTTAGATGCTGCTCTTAGGCTGTTCAATAACCTTTTAGTTGCTTGGAGCATTGTTTTGTCTATTTTTCACTTTGACATGTAATTGTCTTTTTTACAGTATGTTGACGGGGAACCTTGTTGTAATCAATGTTGTTTAAAAAAACAAAAAAACAAAACGCAAATATTTCTAAGGGGGTTGAATACTTTTTATAGGCACTCTACATGCATATGGTTGTGTAGTCATGTTTTTCAGCTTAACAATTCAGATGGTAAACCTGATGTTGATCATGTCATATTTTCAGGCTGTTGCAACGGTAAAGTAATGCATCTTATAGAGGCAATAGGCTCACTCTGGAGGGAAAAACTGTTAATGTTGTGATCAGAATGCTAGTCAGTGTGAAATTTGCCAAGTTACAGAGCAGATGGTCTGGCTGTCACTTTAAGAGTTCTTCTTCATTGACTTATATTTCATTCATCTGGATAAATTCAAGGGCTAAAAACGTTTGTTTCCTCACAAGCTTTGGTCCAGATTTTTAGTGGCCTAAGAAAATGTGCATGTCCATTAAACTTGTATGAAGAAATCTCATGCCATAAACAACACAAAGTCTGTATTCAACCTCTGATGTTGGGTCTTCTGCACGATTTGTTTTGGCTGATATCACTTTGAAGCATTTATTTTGCACAGTTTATATATTAGTGAGCAGGCACATGCTTTTTGCTCATTAATGCTGCATAGTTGGACTGTGGCAATGAATGTATGGAGATGTAGCCTACTTGTTGTTCTCTCTCTTAATCTTGCCTACATCCACCTTGTCAGTCTTTGAATTATTGTTTTTCTTTGACTTGCATTCTTTGAGTGTACATGACTGAATGTTGCAGTCAATCTGTACTCAACCCTTATGAACGTGATAAATTGGGCTTTTGTGAGATAGATTTAGTTAGTAGTTAGGCTTCCTCTTGTTTTTTAGTCTAGCAGTGAAAACAAAAACCTTTTACTGCTAGCTACATAATTTAACCAGCTGATTTACAGTGGTGTGAACATTTTGTTGTTTTTTCCACATTTTTGGAATTGAAGATACAACAGTGTTAGTTTTTTCCTCTCATGCAGAAGCGAGCACCATGTCAATGGTCACCTGATTTTTAGCTGTTGTCTTTGCAGTATGTTCACCAGTAAAGACTACATGTCTACATGAGGTGATAGGAGGCAAAAAATTTGAATAGTTCAATTCAGTTTTATTTGTATGGCACCAAATCACAACAGAAGTCATCTCAAGGTGAAAACCCAACAACCCCACTTGAGCAAGCACTAGCCAACAGTGGAAAGGGAAAAACTCTCTTTAGAGGAAGGAACCTCCAGCAGAACCAGGCTCAGGGTGTGTGGGCATCTGTGTTGACCAGTTGGGGTGAGTGGAAAGGGGAGAGAGAAAAGAACAGCCAGCAACAAAAAATGACAACAAGTAGCAGAAACACTGGGCATGTTGGTAGGGCCAGTAACTGCATTCGGAAGATATACAGCTCCAGGGCCGATGATGCCTGCAGAAGAGAACAGAGAGAGGGAGACAGAGAGGATGAAGCACAACTACAGGAAAGAGAAGACACAAAGTTAATGACATGCAGTGGTAGCATTTGAATGGACAGATGAAAGGAAAGGATAGAAGAGTAACTCTGTGTGTAAGTAGAGGTCCCAAAGCAGACTAATCTAAAGCAGCATAACTAAGAAATGGTTCAGAATCACCTGAGCCATCTCTAACTATGGGCTATATAAAAAAGTAAGTAAGTCTAGTCTTAAATGTAGAGAGGGTGTCTGCCTCCCAAACCTGAACTGGGAGCTGGTTCAACAGGAGAGGAGCTTGATAGCTAAAGGCTCTGCCTCCCATTCTACATTTGGAAACTCTAGGAACCATAAGTAGTTCTGCACTCTGAGAACAAAGTGTCCTGCTTGGGGAAATATGGAACTATGAGGTCTTTTAAGATGAGATAAAGCTTGATTATTAAATGCTATTATATGTGAGGAGAAGAATTTTAAATTCAGTTCTGGATTTTACAGGGAGCTAATGGAGAGAAGCTAACAAAGAAGACAATTCTAGAGATTTATGTTACGTATGATGCAAAGGGGATATCCTGGTCAAAGATAACTCAGAGATTCATCAGTGTTAATTAAGGACAACGTTATGTCACCTAGGGTAAGAATATGATTAGACATGTCTCTGAGGTTTTTAGGACCAAACAAAATAATACTGATACAAAATCTTTGATGTTGATGTGCTGTCTCAGGATTCTGTCTCTTTAGAGAGTACTAGATGAAGTGCGTGGGGGTTGATCCTCCTCAGTGACCCCAACCTGAAAAGAGCCATTGTTTGCTATGCAGAATAAAAAGATGAGTCTGGCTGCAGGGAGAACAAGGAGGGGGTGGTTGACAGCCTAACTAAAATCCTCATGGAAAATACACAAATCAACTACAACATGTTATGCCATGTAAACCAGGTGAAAACAGTAACATTGATTATCTTATTCCGACAAGTTATGAGGGTGGGATATGTTAGGCAGCAAGCAAATAATCATGTTCAACTTTGACAAGGAACAAATTGTGATGGCTACTATAGGTGATTGATTTATAGTGCCTTCAAAATGTCAGGTCTTGTGGGGTGTGTATTGGTCAGTACGTACCAAAAGTGAAAGGACAACCAGTGAACCAGTGACAGGGTCATGGTTGTCCAAGGCTCACTGATGCTCAGGAAGCAATTGGGTAGTTTACTGATTGGGGGAATTGTGGTTAGACTGCTGCCAGACGGTACATATTGGCGCTACTACATGGTTTCGGTGCATTGTCCAAGGACACCTCGACAAAAAGCCAGGAGGAAACAGGCTAGATGACTAGCCTCGTAGATGACTGCTCTACCAACTGAGCTACTGCTGACATCTTGGTCCCAGATACCAGGAAAGTCCACATGGGGCCAGTTTTTACTTTTATATTTTTCATTACATACTTTTATTTTTACTAGAGATGGCGTGTTTCGTTGTCCCCCTACACTTTAGCGATTAAGTAATCTCTCTATGCTCTTTAATGTGTGATCTTATTTTACCCTTGCTATTTTGTCTTGGTTCTGTGGTAATGGCATGGTTAAACATGAAAGGTTTTAATTTGCCACTTAAATAAATTTTAAAATTGGGCTTTTTAGTAATTTCTAGTTTCTAAGAGCAGAGAGCAATATTATATATTATTTTGTGTTTTAGAGTTGAACACTTGGTACAGAATTGGTACTTGGTGTTACACCTTGACCAAAGTATTGTTACTAACTTATAGTTTGTTTATATTTTTCCATATTTCAAGCAAGTTCCTCCTCAGTCTCTGAATATAATAGTGAGCAGATCCATGCATAAATGGACCTGGGTCCATTTTATAAATATAACATTTTACATACCAAAATTGCACGTGTCATATCGCAATAATTGGTGTGCCCATAATTCACATGTATACCCCACTCAATGTGCTCAAGGCCAACGTTGTATAGACCAGATTCACAATAAAGACAACTGTATAAAGGCTCCACTAACAGCAGTAAGTATCAGCTTTCATCTTATGATGAAAGCTAGAAATTGTTTTCTTCCATGGATGACTAAGTGGACGTATGCACATCGTGGTTTCAACACTCACTAACTGGAGCTTGAGACATTTGGTGTGGAGGAATCTTTTTTTCTCACTCTTTAATCCTCTGCAATGTGAGTCAATGAATGAACTGAGTCACGGCTCTCTGTCTTGCCTTTCAGTCAGTTCCTCTGCTTCTTAATCATCTCTGGATTTAGGCACTCAACCTACCTCATCTTTTCCCCTGTGTTTTCACATAAACATGACATGACTATGTTCAAGTTTAAAGTTGTTCCTGCTGTACATTTAGATCTCTCACTCTGAACTCTCACTATCTTGGAAGATGCTAAATGATTGTGAGGGGAAAAACACAAAATCATTGCTTTTTCTCATTTAAGCTACTTTTAAAGCAGAAATGAAAGTGTATGTATTAATAGCATTGTTGTAACTGGGCTATCAACTGTTTTCCTGTTATTAGCCGTGTTGGTAGCTAATGTGGTGAACAGAACTGTTTAGGTGTCATGCCTGCTGGCAACAGTAAAAATAAAGGACAAGAACATTCAGTAATGTTTCTCTTGTTGCATTAAGAAAAATCAGCTCACCACATGAGTGTTCTTAGGTTATACTATAGTGTCCAGTGCACTTTGTAGCATAGGACAATAACAAAGTTATATTTTCAGATTTATCGGTTAATGATTCATCTTTATTAGATGAAGTAGCACCAAATTCTCAGTATTTGATGCAGTATGTAAGTGGAGCATTATGGATATTAGAACACAGATTTTCCAAAAGGGCAAATAAAAGCCATTTTAAAGGGACATACTTATTTATAGTTAGCAGTGGAACAGTTGATAGTGTTTGCCCATTGACCTTAGGTTTAGCAGTGCACAACACAAACCAGTGGGCTTGGTGCACTCGGGCTGGTGGAAATTGGAGAGGGCTGTGGAAAGAAGGGCATTCAGCCTAAAACCTGTGTCAAATAAATATGCACACTGTGATTTGCAGTGGCGTCCCCCACAAAAAACATATTTATATGTTACCACCTGCAGCCCGTACATGTGTTAAAACATTTGGTAAACAGAGCTAAGCCTCCAAAAGCCTGAGCTCATGTCAGTCACTGCACTGATCAAGAAGCTTGGCTCTGTATTATGTACAGTCCCTAGCTATGACACTTCCACAATAGCAGAGTGGAGGTAAGACTGCCACATCATCCTGAAACTGAACCCTTTGCCTGGCTTAAAACTGTGTCCTAAAAAAAATGTGTTTTGCTCTTCAACACCTGTCAAATTATTAAAGTATTGAATTCATATTCTAATGATGGGGTGTTAAAGCCCGTTTAAAATTGGAATAAGGAGATTCAAAGGAGGCAAGTTTTCAGTGTTACCAGTTACTTTCTATGCTCCCTATTTCACATTTCTAAGTAGATTATACATATGCTTCATTTAAATGTTTTTACCCAATACCTAACTGTAGTAGTACAATATTTTTAAAATGCAGATGATTTCCTCCAGTGTCCAGTAGCTTGCTGATATTTAGGGGTTTGCTTTGGTTAGCAGCTAGTTGACAGTGATTTAACTAAACTTTATCCATTGTATAAAGGCAACACCTGTAGTGTGGGAGGAAGATAATTATGGGAGTGGATGAGGATGTGTGTAACCTTTGACGACCAGAGACTGTACAGTAATTTAACAATGTGGTTGCTCCACTTACACATTCAAAACACAATTAGAAACACTCTTGAGTGCTCTGAGGGACAGGAAAGGCAATAATAGCTGTATTTATGAGGGTTTCGGTGTTGATGTTAGCAAGAAAATGCACCCAGCTGATTCATAGCTTTACATAGTCAGGCTTTACATAGTCAGAGGTGTACTTGTATTTGTTTATTGGGGTCAATACATCAGGCAGAACAAAATGTGTTTCCATTTACAGGGTTGTGGAATGCAGTGCACTATCTGTGTATGGCTGGAAACTACCTAAAGTATGTTAATAATAAACATAAAAGTGTAAAAAGAAACACGATTATGACAACCTTCGAGAAACAGTCTTAAATGTAACTATCCAGATTTTTGTGCTTTGGAATTTCTGCAGAGGTAGTGTTGTTTTGAAAGGAAATGGTTTAGAACAGGGATATTTCATGTAGTGTTTATATATTCGTGTTGTTCTTTTTATGTTTTCTACAGAAAATTTCAATACCGTGGTCAGAAAATTCCAGTGACCTGCAAACGTTTACTTTCTACTTGTCAAATGTGGGCAAAGATAACCCCCAGGGCAGCTTCGACTGCATCCAGCAGTACATCACCAGGTGAAAGCAAACACTGAATCTCACTTTCATTCTTTTCTTATTAATGAAGCGTACAACTAACTCTTCTTATTCAGCAACACAATCACTAACAGTAATATCAAATTTATATCAGTCATGCACAAGCATTTCAGTGGTGTGTGTGTGTTAATAATCAACGGTCTTTGGACTTCAGTTAACCTTGGAGTGTTTCCAGGCAGACAGTCTGCTTGTTCAACATAGTTGGGATCACAGGTGAATCATCCAGATTCTCAGCAGATGCTTAACAGGCACTGTTGATGAACACAACAAGGACTCTGAGTTTTATGTACAGTACACACAGTTGCAAGAAAAAGTATGTGAACCCTTTGAAATTTCATGGTTTTCTGCATTAATTTGTCACAAATTTGATCTGATCCCCATCTAAGTCAAGAGTACTAACAAATATAACGTGCTTAAAATATTACCACAAAAAATGCTGTCCTTTCATGTCTTTATTAAGGACAACCATAACTTAAATTTTGTTTAATTTGAATTTGTTTTTCCTGAAGCCATTCTGTTATGGACTTGTTTTGGGTCATTGTCCTGTAGCATCACTCAACTTCTGCAACTTTTCAGCTAAGTTTTAGCTGACATCCAGACATTCTCACATTATCCTGAAGAAGGAATTCATCTTCCCCCTCAAACACTGCAAGCTGGCCAGGCCCTGATGCAGCAAAGCAGGCCCATATCATGATGATATGCTGTGCCTTTTTTATGCCAGCTGTAGTGCAGTTTTTTCCAAATAGTTTAACATTAGTTTAACGTTAGTCCAAAAAGCATTTTTCCAATACTGCTGTAGCGTGTCAATGTGCTCTTTGGCAAACTTCAGGCGCTCAGCAATGTTCTTGTTAGTAAGCAGGAGCTTCCTTTGTGGTCTTCTGCCATAGACAGCCTGCTGCTCAATGTTTTACCTACTGTAGACTCATGAACACAGATGTTAGCCAGTTCCAGTGATGCCTTCAAATCTTTGGCTGTCTCTCAGGGTTGTTTATTTACCTCATTGATGAGTTTTTGTTGAGCTTCTGGGGTAATTTTGACTGGCCGCCCACTTCTTGGTAGAGTAGCCACAGTCCCAAAGTGTCTTCATTTGGAGATTGTTTGTAACTGTAGACTGGTGAATTTCTAAAGTCTTTGACATCACTTTGTAATGCTTTCCAGCTTTTAGTAAATTAACAATTCTTGATTGTAGATCCTCTAAAAGCTCTTTTGGTGAAGCATGACTCACATAAGTGTATTCTTCTAAATGTCTGAGG
Source organism: Anabas testudineus (assembly GCF_900324465.2). NCBI lineage: Eukaryota > Metazoa > Chordata > Actinopteri > Anabantiformes > Anabantidae > Anabas > Anabas testudineus. The sequence continues at coordinate 10,189,610 of NC_046613.1, read as the reverse complement.
GGCTTTAGTCAAAGCTCCTCACACCCCTAAAATAATTTTCTTCCAGGTATGATAATGCACTATGAGAAAAACTATAAAAACCTCAATGAAAATATAAAAGATCAGAATTTGTTTTGTTATTATTTTAGGCACATTATATTTGTATACCCTTGACTTAGATGAAGATCAGATCACATTTTATAACAAAATGAATGCAGAAAACCATGAAATTTCAAAAGGTTCACATACTTTTTTTTGCCACTGTATAGTACTGGTAATAGGTATTTGTCCTATATATTTAAAAAAAAAAAAACTAATTTGAAAAGGTCATACCAGCAAGTTAAAAGTCAAGTTCAGTCAAAATTCAATCAAAACCAAGTTTTATTTTTTTAGTTTTTGTTGTTGTTTGTCCATTATTCCTGCTACATTTTTCTAAAATTAATTTACTAATTAACTAAAGAATGATTTTTGATTATACAAGTTGCAAGAATTGAGTTGTTAAAAATAGAATTTGTGCATGGATTTAGTATTTGAGAAATGTTTGGATTTTTTTTTTAAGTATGTATATATTAAAATATTACTGTACTTTAAATACATTTTAACTTTAAATTTGTAGCACTTGCTTCTACTGTAAGTACTTTTTGTAGCAGCTGCAACCACACAAGCTCTGATCTGGGTCGAGGCCCTTCCATGTCTCAAGCCCATTAACACCATTTAGCAAATTTTCTATAGCCCAACATGCAGTAAATGGTGACTGAATCATATGAATAGGACCAGATGTCTGCGTTGAGGCAGAAGGAAGGAAAGAGAATAAGGAACAAGAATCTTCTCTCTGCTACTTAATTTTCTGACCCTATTACTGCGAAAATATTTTTAACAAGTGGGTCAGGTAGAGTTTATCTGCATCTCTCACTGGATCCCAATGACAGTGCTTAGCCTTGACTGACTACACCACACCTTATTTTCTGGCAATCTTCATTAAAATGGAGGGGAATCAAAGAAAGCTGTAAACTCAGGAAGAAATAGGATTTGATGCAGCAGTGAGTTGTGCTGTGGGAACTCACAGTTGAATGAAAATTGAAAAAATAATAGTTGTGCACTCATGGTGTTAAATAGATCTTATCTGGATAGGAGTAAAGAGTGAATGGATTGGAAATATTTATATATATTTCATGGTTCATGCTGAGAATTAACTTGTAGTGTTAGTAATTAGTGTAAAGCAGCAATGCAGCAATCCTCTAAAATATAAAATATTAGTTTGTTTACTGTCAGTTTCAAATGACTGCCAAGTTAATCATGCAGCACCTTCAAACTTAGTAGCAGCTCAATGCCTCTTTTTTGTTTTGGCAGTGAAGGGAGCATTCAGCTGGATTGTTTGGGTGGGATCCAGGACAAGATTACAGTATGTGCCACAGATGACTCCTTCCAAAAGGCCAGGGAAAGCATGGCCCAGGTTGAGGAGGAGACTCGCAGTAGGAGTGCCATCGTCATCAAGCCTGGAGGAAGATACGTAGGTGAGGACCTTTCATACCAACACGTGAATACTGTGGATCAGTAGGGCTCTCAGTCACAGAGTGGAAGTTTTTGTACCCTGAAAAAATCCAAATGGACCATGTGTTTGTCTGGTCTTTCTTTTCTTTGCTGGCGAGTGGGTTCACATTGGATCAGGCAGTTTGTTTAGGGTCTGCGCCTAAATGGCAGAGATCCAGCACACTGCCAGCATGCCTCATTTCTAACTAGGACTGTATTTAGTTTTATGTTGGTTGGTTCTTTAATGGTCACTCAGATACACACAGATTCTCTTCTTCCCTAACCCCGTGAGTGTACTATAAACACAAAGAGGCAGAAATCTTTCTAGGCATATCACATCAACTTCATGACTTTTTGTTTTGGTCTCTCACTTGCACTGTAGACACATCGGGATATAGTTGCAGTAGGAAACCACAGCATCTGCCTCATTGCCTGCAAAGAAAGAAATCCATTGTAAACCCATTTAATGTTTAGCAGTGAGTCAGAAAATGTTTAGTCCTTGTGAACTGTAGAAAGAGCAGTACATTTACCTCACAGTAAGAGGCAACACAAGATTTATCTGAATTCGATATCATCAATGGAAGATGAGTTTTAGTGTATGTGGATTCATCTTTTGCCTAGTCACCTGCAAGCTCTCACAGCCATTAACAGCCTCTGAGTTAAAACATGTTGATAGAAATGAATGCATTTAATGGCGGGGCTATAGTGTTTTCTTTTATTAAGAAAACAAGCAAGTCCTTGCTGTTATCCATCCATTCTGCCCATGCTTTTTGTTTTAGTTGGAGGTTGTGGGACAGTTTAAAAACTCTTCCAATAATTAAAATGCTCATACATTGAAATTAGAACTCATAAATGAACTAAATAAGAAATACTATAAAAATTGTTATTGTCTCTTCTCACTGGTTTTTCCACTTTTTGTATTATACTTAGATTATAAAAATAGAATCCCAGTTAGAGATGTTTTTGTTTCTGAATTTTTTTCTGAAAAAGTGCTCAAACGGCACACTAAATGCAGCCCTAAAAAGCTGGTAAAATAAGTGAAAGTACAAATATCAAATAGAACATACATTTCGGTGTCATTGCTGTGATGCCAATATTTAATTTATTTTATTTTAACATAGATTCCATTAAAAATCTACAGTAAATCTATTTGTTCAAAAAAAGTCAAGCAATCCCAAAGATTCTCAATAAGGTTAAGGTTTGGACTCTGTGGTGGCCAATCCATGTGTGAAAATGATCATGCTCCCTGAACCTCTCTTTCACAATTTGATGCCGGTGAATCCTGGTATTGTCATCTTGGAATATGCCAGTGCCTTCAGGGAAGAAAAAATCCATTGATGGAATAACCTGGTCGTTCAGTATATTCAGGTAGTCAGCTGACCTCATTTTTTGGGCACATAAATTTGCTGAAGCTAGACCTGACCAACTGCAGCAACCCCAGATCATAGCACTGCCCCCACAGGCTTGTACGGTAGGCACTAGGCATGATGGGTGCATCACTTTACCTGCCTCTCTTTTTACCCTGATGTGCCCATCACTCTGGAACAGGGTAAATCTGAACTCATCAGACCACCTGATGTTCCTCTATTAGAAAGTTCTAAACCCAGTTTTAGTAGATTCATCAATCCCCTTAGCTGTTTTTTTTTGTTTGATTCCTGCCAATAATTAGAGCCTTCTGAAACAGATTAACATCTTTTCCACTACCACGGGATGAGTCTTCCGACATGTTTAAGAAATGAGAAGCTACTCACTGCAAGAGTTAGGGTTAAATAACTTGTTGCCAGGCGAAAAACAATCATTCATGCAGTAATTATCCAATGGGAGGCTCTTACCCATTTGCTTAGTTAAATCCAGATGATGACTTTTTTTGGCAGGCAGTGTTTCTTCCTTATCCATTAAGTCACTTTTATTAACTCCTTAGGTAAGAAGGTTCAGATTCGGAAACCGGCACCTGGCCTGTCAGACGTTGCCCCATTACGGAGGACTTCTCGACCCGTCATCATCTCTAGCAGTACACTAAAGAAAGCCACAACTCAGCATAGGCCAATCCGAGATCGCCTCACACATCTGCTGGCCCTCAAGCCTTACAAGAAGCCTGAGCTGATCCTGAGGTTGCAGAAAGATGGCCTCTCACAGTTAGACAAAGACTCCCTGGACAGCCATCTGCAACAGGTTAGTCACACACATACACTCGCTCTCCCTCTCTTTACATATTATGTATACATTCAGTAAGTCAGAGGCAAATTATCCCTCTTGATCATCTGCAACTGCAGAAGCTAGTAGACTCACCTTTTTCATTACCTAGGTGGCAGACCTTAATGGGAGAGACAACACCTTCACACTGAAGGACTTTTTGTATAAGGAAATTCAGAAGGATTGGCCAGGCTACACAGAGGGAGACCAGCAGCTTCTCAAGAGAATCCTGTTTAGGTAAGTTGAAGATTTGAGCTCTCACTTGAAACCCACACGCCACCTTGCATATGTAAGTTACACACTGACATCATTTTGCAGGTAAAAGCATGTAAATTTACAAACATACTTTTACATACTTAAATTGGTGTAATATACATTTTTTGTTTAGCCATTTTGATATCAGCCTACTGGCCCATGTCATTTTTTCAGATGGAACAGAACTAAGTCCCTCAGCTTGTGAGTAACAATAGCGGATATTGTATAAGTACATTGCATTTCTAAAATAAGAGATTATTTTTATGTAACCTAGGAAAGGAATGTGTGACATACTTTAACTATACTTACTTTAAATGGATAGGCCTTTTCAAACTTTAATTCAGTGTGTTATGGACTGAGGATTTGTGACACTGTAAAGCCCCTTATTTTGTTGTTTGTGTTGACTTTGTGGTGTGACTTTGGTATGATAGCTCTGGTATGTAGGAACTGTAGAGCTATCTTTCATAGTAGACAAATGTTCCAATGTAGAAGAATCACATATACATGATTAGGATATATAAGGGTATGTAGGGTTGCAGTCTGTGCATTTTCCCCACTATCATGAATGATGTAATTCTAAGTATAGATGTGCACATTTGCTGTAAAGCCCCTTTTTAATACAGGACCTTGGACATTACAGAAAAGCAAGTTTTCCCACCCAGCTATAGAACTAAGCAGCCAGACAGCAGTGCTTAGTGTCCACTTTGTGTTTATGTGGTGAGCTCAAGAATAGCTCCTATTCTTAGTGATAAGCTCTAATGTACCTGTGGTGCAAACCCACTCTAAGCTAATGCTAACATTGAGTAACCAGAAGAAAAGACGCACTTGGGTGTGAGAATGCAATATGATGCAATAAGCATGTAACATAGAAATGTACATTTTGTGCTGGGTTTGAATTTTTTTCTAGCTTTTGTAGCTTTAGGGTAGATCGAATTTTTGCATCTACGTACACTGGGGCTGCAGCTATTGATTATTTTAGTGAGTATTCTGTTTATTGTTTCATCGATTAACTGAGTAATCTGATAAGATAGAAATTACTTTAATGTAAAAGCAGCAGCAAATATAAAAAAAGAAAGGGGGGGGGAAAGTCTCTTAAAATGAACAACTGTTTTTCATGTTATAAAAATCAATATTATATTGCTTAAATTGCAGACGAAAATATTATGGCAAAACTAAACCCATCTGTTGCATTTAAGGCCATATTACATCCTGAGTGTTAAATTATTTTCTAAAATGCAATTTAACTACTAAACTAAACTACTACTAGTACTGCCACTTCTAAGAATACATAAATAACGCGTTTGAGTTGTGCAACTTTACTTTCAGGCCTACAAGTTTCAACCTAACTACAGCTCTATCATAACGTCAGCCTTTACTGTCTACTTGGAGGCTTTATGTCATTTGTAGGAGACGAAAACAAGTGGACAGGAATGTTGGAGCAACTCGGACCAGAGTCTTGAATGGGTCCAATTTTGCAAAGCTGCCCATGCAAAACTTTGGACAAGATCAAACTGTTACTGTGTTTCTTTGTTGCGCTTGAACAAAAACGACGAAGTTATGAAAGTTATTCCTGAGAGTACACCTTTTTTTATGTGAAATGGTAGCGTCCCTTACCATGTGTTGGGTTCACTCTGTGGTTGCGTTCTACTGAGGTCATAAAGCTTCACGTACTGTTTTTGAGGCAGGCTAGTTCTGTTAAAAATAAATGCTCTGTACAGAGTTGTTCTTTGCTTCGAGGCAAAGAATTTGCATCAAGGAGTTTTAGCAGTAGAGTTATTTCAGTTTCTTGAGGAACCATTTTAGCCAGAGTGTACACAATTTTTTTTTTTTTTTTTTTTTTTTAGTTTTTGTGGTCGTTTCAGTAGATTTTCTATGTGCATGTACATCTGCACATATCTGGAGCTTGTTTGTGTGTGCCTGTGTTTTTACTGTACTTTGAGCTCTGTGAGTTTATCAGCTAACTATGAATCGTAGCCTCCCACCTAATACTAACTCCCCCTCCCCAGGTTCTCCAGAGATTTGAGCTAGTGCAGTCAGTCACGCTGGAGTAGTGCACCAACATGACTGGAACGCACATGATGCAACAGTGTTCCAGCACACGCTGATCTGTGTGTGAGGTGGCAGAGGTCCAAGGTTCAGACGTATTGGTCAGCCTACAGTCTCACTTGTAGCTCATGCCTGTCTATCCTACACTAGAGACACAAACACACATACCCTGTTTGAAGCAGGGTGGGGCATTGACAAGACTTGGTGTACCCAACTGCCCCCTACTGATAATGTCATCAGCTATAGCAGCATCTGTGCATGCAAAGTGCTCCTATACATTTCAGACTTAAGTGTCATGTTTGCGGCTGTATTTACTTGCATTGATGATCTTTTAAAATAGAGCTAGAACTGTATTTTCAAGCAAGGGACTAAAACTTTGCTTCCATAATTTTCTTAACTGCTAGTTAATTTATGTTATGTTCAAGAAATTAAAACCACAACTTTTGCTGTTATACTTAGAATTGTCGTTATGTTTGGTTGTGTTGGTGTTGTGCTGTTAACCTTGGTTGAATAGCTGAATATTGACGCAGCTCTTTTGTTTTGATAATTCTGCTGCATGACAAACTAATCTAGTACATACTGGGGTCAGAGTATTGTGTATCATAATAAATTTAAAGCTCTGTTCACACTTGGATTGGCTCTTGGCTAATGTGATCAAGTGGACGGGTCAAAGTACAGTACATAATACAGTTATTCAGCCTCTTGTGGATGTTCTCTGGGATATAGTGGCAAGAAGACAAATGAAGTATGTCACTGATTTATTCAATATTGTATTGTGCATATTCCATACATGCCCAACATTTATACCCAAACAGAGCTGCAGTACCTTATTTTTTTTTCTCCCTCCCTTTCTCTCGCTGTCATGCCACTGTCTGTTGTCTTGTCGCAGTTGACATGCAGCACTGTCAGCACAGAATTTTACATTAAATGTTCCAAACACTCTGAACATTATTAAACTGACAAATGAAGCTTTGTACAGATTTAATAATAGAAATTGAGTTTTGTTTTGTGTGTGTTACAGTTAATGTCAAGTAGCTCCTCCTTTAATCAGTTGTCATAGTTACTCAGCTTCACAAAGAGACTGTTATAATTTATTTATTTTTTTAATTCCTCATACATTGGTTGAATTAGCTTATCACTAAAGAAATGGCAGCTGTATAATTGGGACCTTTTTGCTTTAGAAAAATATCTGAGAATTTGTATTCATCACTGCCAAAAGCAGATTCCATACGTTCTATAGTCTGGGATGAGTTTGTGCCTGGTCAAACAAGTTTTACTTGCATAGGAAGAACAATCGGATAACTAAAGTCTCTTTTATTGGTATGTCGGTGCTGATGGAAATAATGTTGTGACATTAGCAGAGTAGAGACATGCTGGTTTGTAAGATTAAATGCTGCAAAAATTATATGAAGCTTTTTCTCTCTCTCTTTCTCTGTGTGTGTGTGTGTGTGTGTGTGTGTGTGTGTGTGTGTGTGTGTGTGTGTGTGTGTGTGTGTGTGTGTGTGTGTGTGTGTGTGTGTGTGTGTGTGTGTGTGTGTGTGTGTGTGTGTGTGTGTGTGTGTGTGTGTGTGCCGTTTTAGAAAACAGTGCCAGGCTCCGAACAATTCTGCGCCTGCACCAGCGAGCCCACCTAAAGAGCCAGCCAGCAGCTCTCCATCTCAGGTGAGCTTCTTGTTTATCCTTCTACCTGTATCTCACTTCCACACACTTCAGATTTACTACCTTAATGTGTCATGGATCATATGGTTGGTTAGTGATGATAGGTCAGAACTGCAAACATTTACAGCACATTATATACATTTTTCTGGTATTTTCTGGTTACATGTATAAGAACCCTGTAACTTTTGTGATCCGCTGGTTAATTTTATTCATTTGTATAATGTTTTCTTTTGAATTTGGTGTGATATTGTAAAACACTTTGCACAACTAATCTTTAACCAGAACCTGCTTACCTTCAGTCATTCTAGATGATCTATTGATGTGTATCCAGTTTTTCAAACTTATCTATAACATTACCAAACCCTACCGCCTGCTTAATGAATTGTCCCTGCTGTCTGGTGGTTTCTGGTATTTCCCAGGGTGTTTTTTTTTATTTTTTTGTTTGTTTGTTTTTTTTGTTTTTTGTTTTTTCCTGTTTCCCTCAAATCTGACGTGTAATTTCCTCCCTGTCTCTCAGTAAAATTGAGTTTCTGTATATGTTCTCTGAAATTATTCCAGTTGACTGGTGGTATATACTAATAATTATGTGCTATTTAAAAAAAGCTTAAGAGATAACATTGAGATAAGATTGGTAACGTAATATTTCTTGCCCTTCTGTTTATAGGTCAGGTTAGTTTACCTATTGTTTACACTTCCATTAGGAAGAGGGAGGAGCTCTTTGCTCTTAATATAGCTCTTCTGCTATATTAAGAGGTTCCTCCTCTAAGGTTCTTCTCACTTTAGACACCTACTCTATGCCCCTTTTTTCCACTCCCACCCTAAGTTAACACAGTACACAAACAAGCAAACAGTAGCAGACTCTTTTTAGGCTTAGTGATATAAAAAAAACAACAGGCAAAGCTATGTATAAATAATTGGGTGGAGGTGCATAGCAAACAGGGTGAGACCATGTTTTCACTAAGATGGAAAATTTTAAAATGACCTGTCCCAGTTAGCACTTAATTTCCAGTTATTTTGAATGATGAAGTGCAAAAACAAAAGGGCAGATCCCTTCCTCTTCAACTTCTGTTTGGGCAAAAAAGAAAATTCTTACAGCTGACTTTCTCTGTACTTACTTCTTCTGAAGGGGACTGTTGATCTGAAGGAAACTATAAACCAGTGACGGCTTATTGTGAAAAATGTATGAAGAAACTTTTAGTCTGCTTCTTGCTGTTGTTTCAGAAAGTAAAGCCTTCCTTTTGGGACAGTAGCACTAAGTGATTTTGTCAGCCACTCCCAAAGATATTAGTGCAGTCTGGGTCAAACAGGGCTTGTCTGTAAGGTAATACCTGGTATTGTGAAAATGTAACAGCCAGGATAACCTCAGTGTGTCTAATTTTTTTACTGTTATATTTGTTTGTAGCTTTCTCCATCTATCTGCTTATACTAGGTTCTCACCCCTGAACACCCCCTTGACGTCCGCAGACCATATTATTTTTTGTTTGCACTAATAGTAGTTGGATAGTAGTTTTAATTTTATTCTGTGGTGAATCGATTCATGTTAAATTTTATTTTGAGGTCTTCAACTAAAAAGACACTTTCTGTTTTGCCAGAAACGACCTGCTTCTGACTTCATTGACCCTCTCACCAACAAAAAGCCCAGGATATCACACCTCACCAGCAAGGCTGCAACAGCCCCAGTTAATGGCAAGCTCAGCTCCTCCAACGGAAGAGGAGAGGCAGGAACAACCCAGGCAGGAGTAGCAGGTTCTATGTCAGACAGTGGCATGACATCAAGCTCCCAGCAGCTTCCAGTGCTTGATATCCCTCGTCCTTTCGAAGCACTGTCGGACGTCAGCAATGACTCTAGCCACAATGGGAGAGATTGTGACTCTCAAGAAATAGCAGTGTCTGAGCGGCTCAGCCAACCTCCTTCCCTTTTCTCGGGATCAACGATACTTAGTGTGTCTAGCGTAACCACGTCATCTCCTGGACAAACATTCGTGGAGGGAGCTCGGGACAAGAGTACTTCATCCTTTAACAAGTCCAGAAAAAAGTCAAAAAAACATAAAGATAAGGAGAAAAGTAAAGATAAGGAGAGAGCAAGAGAAAAGGAGAAGGGGAGGAAGAGTCACGAGGAGCGTGTGTCTGAGCCTAATAAAGCCTGTGAGATTAGCACAGGAAACCTCGAAAGCAGCAGTATTCCACACAAAAGCACAGGTGACTGCAGCACACACTGAGATCATCTTTTTCTTCTGCACAAAAGGTCTTATTTCCTACATTCAGTTTCACAGTGCTTGCATCAGATAAGAGAATTCTGAATAAGCCTAGTACTTCATATGTGGATGGGCACCAGTTAGTCATCTCTGTGAGTAGGTGATGTGTCATGTGACCAGTGTGTGTCACTGATTAAACAGAGACCCCTGCTGTTCAGCTTTATGCCTTCAGTAACCTCAAATAGACACCTGTGAATCCAAGTGGCAGACAGCATCTTCAGAGCTATTCTATGTAGTGTTGCCTTTGCAGTTAATGACAGCGGGTTTTATGCAGCGATACAGCAAATATAAGCTGTTTAGATTAATGCTATTTTCTAACTGTCACCTTTAGATCTGAATGGAATGTGCAACAATACCAGTATCCCTGCATCATCACCTGAGGTGGCAGACTATTTATTGTGAGTATTTACCAAGTGTATTTCTCAATATATCTTTCAGCCTTGGCACTAGCTAAAAGAGGTCTGAATTCTCCTTAAATTCATAAAAAAGCATAACAGAGCTGGGCCCTGGAGGAAGAGATGTGTGGCAGAGACACTGGGGGATGTGAAAAAGGACAGGTAGAGACCAGTGTTCTAAAACAATGCAGGTGTAGTTATTTTGTCAGTTGTTCCTTTATCAAATAGCTTAGAGAGACATTTACAAACCTTTAATTGGTTACTGCCCCTTATCAAATACTGTACTTCTGAGTAGTTTTTTCTTCAAGATCAATGATAGCTGTCAGCACAGAATCTGCTAATACCTAATTCCTTTATTCCTTATACCCTTTTAAGTCAACTAAAATAAATTAAGAAGAAAGATTAAAGTGACTAAATGTTAATGTAATTTTTAATGCTGCCGAAATTGTGGACATAAACATACGTTTACGTTGAAGTGCACAGCAGCTTACACACAGGGTTGGACAAATAGTTATTGAGCATGTGTTGTTGTCTGAGGTAGGAAAGCTTGGAAATCATAAAAAAAGAAATTTAAATGTAATTGGTTTGTAGTGGACACCTCTTATTGAGCTTCCCTTTAATAAACCTCACCAAGGTTACTGAATAGACTATTATATAAACACTCTTACACTAAGACTTCTCTCTTAAAATCTTTTGTAACATATTTTTCCCTCCTAGGAAGTACACAGTAATCAGCTCTCCAGAGCAGCGTCAGAGGTATAAAAACGATTTCAACGCTGAGTACAGTGAGTACCGAGGTCTGCACGCTCGGATAGAAGGCATCACTAGACAGTTCACTGTGCTTGACAATGAGCTCAAACAGCTCCAACAAGGCACAGACAAATACAAGGTATATTCCTTAAAGGACACAAAAAAATCTGCAATTTTTGTTAAAGCATTTTGAACAACTTAAAAACTGTTTGAGTAAATCACATCTCTCTTATTTCTCACTTCAGACAATCCACAATCAGATACTTCAAGAGTATCATAAAATAAAAAAGGTACGTTTTCACATGCTGATTTCATTGACAGAAAGTATTTGAGAAAATTTCAGACTGTGACTGTTCTTCTCCTTCTGTCTTTTGCAGACTAATCCCAACTATAGCCAAGAGAAGAACCGCTGTGAATATCTACACAACAAACTGGCACATATAAAGAGACTTATTGCTGAGTACGATCAACAACAACTTTAAAAGTAGTTATTAAACATTGTTTCCCTATTATCTCTGGAAACCAAGCAGATAAAGGAAAACTCTGGATTCCGCTTGTGCTAAAATATTTTCTCATGAAAAATGCCATGAAGGGAGTATTCCCCTCACTTGGGGCTAAAGGCTCTGGTGAGGACTAAGCAGGACGCATATTGTTTTGTTTTGTTTTGTTTTGTTTTTGTTTTGTTTTTTTGTTTTTTGTTTTTTTGGTGGGGGGGGTCTGGCTGTGTGGCCAGGTCCATCTGTGTAGTTACAATGCATCCAGAAAGAAAGATTCTTTGTGGCTTTGTTTTTTCTCAACAGCCCACCCTACTTGTGTGCACAGAGGTCTGAAAGAGGTCCTGGATTTGAAACTGGATGAGGGGGACGCTGAGATAAAAACTAAATGCAACTAATTTGTTTTTGATTAAAGAAAAATGTATTGAATGAGACTATGGTTTCCCCATATACTGAAGCAAATGGGCATGATTGTGGAAATTACTTATGTCTTTCTTTTTATTTATTTTTGACTCTTAAATGGAGGAAGGAGGGCGAGTCTGTTTTACACTCCTCAGTATCAGTACTTAAAAGCTGTCTCTCTTATTTTCTATCATCACATCTTGAATGTCATCCAGCATTTTAATCCAGAAGCTGCCTTGCCCATCGAATGTCCGTCTGTTGGCGTTTTATTGTTTTTCTCTTTTTAAAGAGATGGAGATATAACTATTGATTAAATGAAAACTAACTAAAAATGAAAGTGCTTCTAAATGCACACAGTCAGACGTAGGTTGGTGCGCTTGGCTTTTCTTTTCTCAAACTCTGTTAAGATGTCTTAATTGGGGACATGAATGTTTCCCTCTAGAACTAAAGATTTTCAGTGTCCTCACTCAGCTATTACAAGCTGTTTGTTCATTGGTTACAGCAGTGTTCCTTAGTTATGGTCCATCATATACTGTCACTTAAAACTATATTAGATAGTTAATTGGTTTTCTTTCCAGTATTGATGATGACGATGTTGATGGCTTCTGTAGAGAATGAATTATGTGACTTGTCTGAAGAGTCCATCGCCAGCTTGACTCCTCATTAAACTATGGAAGATCCTCTAATTGTACGATGATTTCCTCTTTAAAATGTTTTGAAAATTAGGCGGATCTACAGATCTGATATATACTAAGTTACAATACTTCACGTCACATTTTAGTTATGTTGAAACAAGTGTTTACAGAGTTTATAAGTAGATCAAGTTTTTTGTTTTGTCCGCTCATCAGCCCACGTGGTAGTCTGTTTGAGACGACCATTAAGATGAAGCCATTCTTGATTATCGTTCCGAGAGGAGCCTCGTGGACTTCCTGCTCAGAGAAGGAATGCTCACGTAACCACTTTTTGCCTTTTCAGATGTGATGTCAGATATTCAGTGGAAGATGACCCAAAACTTAGTTTCCTGGATCAACTCTGTCCTCTGAGATGTGTTGCATCAAGACAGATCCACTCAACTTATCCGAAGTCTAATTAAAAATTAATTAGAAATGCTGTATCGGAAGTCGGGTTTAGTCAGCAAACGCATTTCTTGTATCTTTTTATGTGAAAATGAATAATGAGCACTTTTTCCTCCTGATCTTGCTGTTACCTGAGGGTTTTGTCCAAATGACACTTTTCTCTTTGTCCATCAGAGTGCATGTTTTCTGGATGTGTTACAATGAGCAGTCTTTGTATCTTTACTTAAAAAGAAACTGCCCAAGGATATCAAAATCGAAGCAAAGGCCTAGTCCAAGTGTATTATTAATTAATCAATTAGACATGGCTCTGACCAGCATGTACGTATACCAAAGTGCTTACCAAGTTGGATGAAACAAATCGCTGTACCAAATGTTGGCAAAGAAACATGTCAGTATTCTCTACTTCCTGGTATCATTTCTGTTGTCCTTTATACTTTATAATCCAGTGGAATCTGTCTCAGTGTTTTCTTGTGAGAAGTCAGAGGAGGGTCCTTCCTTTGCATGACTGAGCTCACGTGTTTCACTGCAATGTCAGGTTTCACATTGAATCTCTCTCCTAATGCAAACACTACGCCCTGTGCTCTGAGACTCATCACAACAGTGCTGCAGGGTAGAAACTGACGCTGGATGATGTCTGAGCAGGAGCTGATGTGAATGTTTTGTTGCCAGAATCAACACTTGTTGCAGTACTGGACGATGACAAACAAGAAAGACACTTTCCACAAATTATTATTATTATTATTATTTTTTTTTTTTTTTTTTTTGAACTGTATCTTGTTCTGACATGATTACTGTATTACTTCTCTGGTCACATTACGGTCAAAATCCATTGTGCAGGAGTTGATAAAGTAAACGCCTTTTGTTCCGATGGAGAGTGATGATATGCCAGCACAGGAGTACCACTGTATGAGTGCCAAAATGACCTGTTGTATAGGTTTTTTTTTTTGTTTTTTTTTCTTTTGTCCGAGTCTACACATGCTGCTGTATAAGCAAAGAGGGCTTTGGAGAAGAGTCATGAAATGTTGTTGCTAAAACCCAAAGCACGCTTTTTGAAAACCATAAGGGACTGGGACTGAAATTGATTTGTTTCAATAAAAATACTTTGACAAAAATCTATGATTTATATAATGTGTTGAAAATGTAACGCCATGAATGCAAACGCACAGAGATGCAGTTTGGCTCGTGTCTGACAGATAAACAAAATGGCAACACCGTTTTTAAAAAAAGGATCATATGTTATCTAAAAAGGTATTTGTATTCAAGGATACAAAGAACATTTGTTTATAATTACTGATGCCTGTACAGGACGTCCTGTAGATGGCAGCAATTTCACACAGTTTCCAAAACCACACACACCTAACCATCCAAGTAATCGGTTTAATTCCAAGGGAATGATGAAAACAAACCATTTAGCTTGTATTCAGTCAAAAGCTGCATGTGTTGTCCAGTGGGTGCCCTCTTTCAACCTATGACCGTGTGTTGTTTACTGCCAAGGCATTGCCTTGCACTGAAACACGGCTCCACAAAAGGCCTTGGCATGGCAGCAGGAGCAGAAGATGCTCCAGCAAGGCGACAGAGAGGACAGGGCTCACTGTAATCTGATACACTGTGAAAGATCCCAGAAATCTACATAGCAACTGTGTTCCAGTTGGCCGGGCCGAGCTGAGCCCGAGCCTCACTGTGCTGCTGCTGCTGGCTCTCATCCCAAAGTTGGCCTCAGCCCTGCTCGTAGATCTGGGGGCGGGGGCGGGGGGGGGGGGGGGGGGCCCGGTCAGCGAGTTTACTGTGGCAAGCTGCCATCTCTCCCTCTCCTCAATATACAGCAGCATATACAGCGACATGTTTACACACACAGCAGACTGAGAGCTTTCCTCCCCCTGTGTTTCCGAGGTTTTACTAGTCTGACAGGATTTAATTTGTCTGGATTTCTGCTCTCAAATTTAGGCAGCAGTGTACACTCCTATTTAGATACTCTAAGAGAGCGGGTCAGGGCTTTAATGTGAATATGTAGGCCATGGTTGAAGAAAAGGTCAGTCGATTATTTGAGGTAATTGTGTATTAGACATGCAGGTGATTTATAAGTAATGGTCTTTTTAGAGTTTGACCACACTGAGAAAACACTTCTGACTTCTGCCACCTGAATTGCCGGCTGCTTGAAAGTTGGTGACATGCACTGATCCTTTAACAATAGATTGTACAGTGCAACACGCTGTAAACCTTATTGCTCTACTGTCTGGGGCATTTTGTGAGTTTGATTAATTTTGCACTGGTGTAGCAGAGACGTGAACACACACGTGGGCAGGTGAGTATTATGAGCACAGTGCAGTAACAAGGTCTGCTTCTTTGCAGCCAACGATTGGCTGTCACTTCACTAGAATTTTTGTGTGTGTGTGTGTGCTATTTGCTGTCAGGAAGTGATTCTGTGATTCATTTCAGTTTCTCTGCTTATCTTATCTCACTTGAACACTGTTTGATATCATCGGCCCACTTCTCAACCGTCCTCCTACAAACTTACTAGAGCAGACTCTATGCTCTTTGACATTTGAGGTCATCGCCTTGATTTGCTCATTCTGCTACATCTTCCCCGTGTGCCTGTAACTCTGTGGGATAGGGGATGAATCCACAATGACATTCACAGTTGTGAAGGGTTCCAGCTCCATGTTGACTGTCACCACATCCTTGCCTAATTTTAACTCACTAATCAGGAACACACACAGGTGAAGATGGAGACTGATGATCTTTCATATATAAAATGTTTTGACCTTTACTTTTTAAGTCTATCTAGGTAATCTTACCGCACACACAACTTTACTTTAGAAATGTGCTGAGGTTATTTTGTGGGAGTTCTATAAATACCGAAAAGACCCGATAGTCAATCAGTGGATCTTTGTGCAGTTTCATCATTTTGGTGTGCATGTTTGACCTCTTGAGCTGGGGAACAACCTTTCAAACTATAATCTGCTTAGATTGCATTCACTTGCACATGACTAAACTTTCTTCCGAACAATACTGGCTCTGTTTCAGACTGTCAGGATGAATCAGCCCACTTTTCTGTGAATGAGCTGTTGGACATTTCTCTTTCACGTCTACACAAGTAGCCGACGCATCATTCTGTTCTTTTGTCCACTGCTATCCACTCGTGTAATTACTAATAAAAATGCATTTTAATTTAAAAAAATGATATTCTACTATTTTTAGTAAAATTATGTTTTTTTTTTGTTTGTTTTTTTTTTATTTCCTTTTTGGTGCATTTGACACTGTTGCATCAAACATGTTTGCATTGGTACACAGGATATAAAGACAAACTAAATATCAAAATCAGTGACTTAATGCTAACCCATCCCTACAACTGTCATTGTGCATACTTCACAGTCCTGCTGTGGTGTACAGGCACAGCACTGCCTTTCGCACAACATAGCATATAAGTATGCTATTAATAAATGTAGAAATGCATCACACATATGTCTGACTGACATGCATTGAACTATGACAGAGTACTAGGAAGTTGTTTTTTTTTGTTTGTTTTTTTAAGTTTGCATTTCGAAAATAAAGTTGACAGTTCAAGATTAAAGGCAAACATGAGCTTCTCTGTGCCTCTGTACCTCCCCCAGCTGTATGGGGGAGGTAGGGATGTTCTGGTGTTCATATGTGACATTTCTCATGTTTTGGTCATGCGTTTCAAAGTATATGAAGATTGAACGATAAACCGCTCAGAACCAAACAACAAAGGAAGAAGAAGGGTTAGGCCACACAGAATTAATATGCTCGGGTAATGCCTGGTCTGACGCTTGCAGAGCTGTGTGTGGTTGTTGTGGACCAGACTTCTGTCATTGCTCAAGACTCTGGCACGCCACATCTGGCTGCACAGTAGCTTTATCAGCACGTGTACTGCTGCCTTCAAAAGCTGCAGGAATGTACAATACTGGATGGGAAACCTTTCATTAATTCATGGAGGCTCGCGGTGTAGACTTTAAGGCTGACCTTGCAATACGACACACGCTCTCTGTGGTGTCGCAGGTGTAGCCGTCCACAACCTTGCATCTGCCTGTTATCAGTTATTTCAGTTTGCACGACTGCCACCGCCTCATCCAAGTTTGTGTGGTTTCTCCTTCTGAACAGATGCAGTCATCAGCACAATTATGAAAAAGTCCTACAGTTATTACCATACTGTGCCATGGGGTTCTGCAGTCCACAATGACATTCAGTTTAAATACGATCAGGCTGAAAATGAGGAAATGATTACTGACATGTTGCAGTTATAATATCAAGTGTCATTCATTACAGCAGCACACAGTGCAGTGTTAGAGTTAGAGAAATACAACTATAACCCCATTATTTTGACTCTGGAAACTAACATCAAATCAGTTTTAATGCCACATGCTGCGTGATACACTATCTTAATATGTTTAATATATAGAAATCTACTGTGTTATATTTATCCTAAATGAAAACACCATATAGCAGTGTGCAGCCCAGGAGCCCAGTGTTATGCATGGCTCACAGACATAAGAACTTCTTTTAATTTTCTACTATAGCATTTGTCTAAACCTACTAATGAGAACAGCAGGAACAATGTGCCCATTGCTTTGATTACTGACAGCAAAGAGTAGGTCATTTCTAACATTGCAGTACTATGATTGTCTGTTGAACTTGTGCCTAATTTTGTCTCTAAATGTGTTATTTAATAATAAAAAAGACATTTCTATTACATGTTTGGCCTAGTGACAGTATTAATGTTACTAATACTGTATTGACACATTGGTTATTCATGCTAAATAAGCATTTATCTGTAATTAAATTGGTATTGTCTATAAACGGAACAAGCTAGACCTGACTGTGTTCATAAAAGCTGAGCTAATTTAGTGGAAGTAAACACTACAGGTGCAGTTTGTCTCATGATGAACAGCAGAAAGTAACTACCTACATTTATTATTTATTTTTTTATAGTTCTTTATACTTTGACTTTCCAGTGGGCAAATATTGTTACTCCACTACATTTATTTAATAGCTATAGGTACAAGCTGTCACAATCATATTTCTAATAAAAAATACAGTGTAATAAGACTTTTTTTGGTGAAATAATTCCAATAATAGAGCCTACTTACTAGATGAGGCCATTAATGAATTAAACTCTATATTCCAATAACAGGTTGGTCTAATAAGATTTGAATGAGTGATTTAGTTCCTGAGTCCTGTACTCTGGGTTTGATGTAGATCCTGTTCACAGACATCTTTCTCCTCCAGCTTTCTATATTTCATTTAGATATTTTTATACATTTCTGTCCCACGGCGCGTGGTGCTCTCACGCGCCGTGGGACGCGCGCTCGTGCGCGGTGTTGCTGGCCCACGCGCCGCGGGACACGCGCTGCCATCACGGTCTCCTCGGTGACGTCTGTGTCCCCTCTCCTCCCCGCGGCCCCCTCCTGCCATGTTTATTCATGCCGGGCAAGATGGCGGCGAGACGTTCGAGGTCTTATTGCCAGTGGACATAAAAGGCGTTTTATTCAAAATATAAAACCGAGTCAGACACGTTGATATACTCGACTCTATTGTGCGTGTGTTTACCACGCAACCAGCGTCGACGTCTTTTTTATTTTACGCCTTTCAACGTTTTTTCTTACAAAATGTTCACATTGTAGCTCGCTCGCTAACCGACCAGCTGGCTAACAGAGAGCAGTGACTAGCTAGCTATCTATCATAGCCAAGCCGCCGAGAAGTGTAGAATGGGAGAAAAGCTGGAGCTCAAGCTCAAATCGCCGGTGGGAGCAGAACCTGCTGGCTATCCGTGGCCATTACCAATATACGTAAGTGTTAAACTTTAAACAGTTTGTTTACAGATTTAGATTTTGTCTCTGTTTTTGTCTTTGTTAGCTAGCTCTTTGCTAACATCGGCTAGCTATAGAAGCCACGGCACGTTCGTCCGGGGAATCAGGTCATACTGGTCGAGATGGTGACAGACATGGTGTATACACAGCTATTTAGCTTGTCTTCGCCTATCATGCTATAAGTCATTTCCGAAAGACAGCTGAATACAGTATACAGACCATTTGCACACAATAACATTACAAGCTATAGACAAGTAAGTCCTAACGCAGAGCCAGATGTTTTACACTGTTTCGAAATGTGTGCGACTTATTTTGACATGTTTAACATCCAGCATCACGTCAGTTTGTGCGTTAAAGTAGTTGTTGCCCCAAGTGTGTCTGTTTGGGCTCTTAATGCCCTTAGCGAAACACATGTAAGTAACCCTAACTTGTTCATAAATGGGTTATATCTGTTGTTATTGTCTCCGACCCACCATCGGATACTAGTAAGCAGGACAGGACAAGACGATGCACAGATATGTGAAACGTTTGTGTGTGTGTGTGTGTGTGTACGTGCGGGAGATAGAAAGACGGTCTGTTTCTCGATGCATTCCTCGAGTGCTTTCTGTGTTTTGTTATCTTATGACATCCTTATAATTTAGACCAGCTGGTTATGTTCGGTGGTTTGAACTATATGCCTTTACTGAGTACCCGATCTATCAGTGCTCAGGGCAGTCATAGTCATACTCATACTTGTCAAAAGTACACTTTCTTAGTTGTATTTTCATTTAGCATGCTGTCAGTACGTCAGTGTCTGATTGCAGTTGACTCATTGAAGAGAACGGAAAGGGAAGCGGTGGCAAGTTCTGTGGTCTTTTATTTAGTTTAAACTGAGTTTCTCATTTATAGTAATTGTGGTGAGACCGTCAGTGCTTACTGAAAAAAAAAAAAAACACATTTCTCAGAATGTAT
The DNA here is from genome assembly GCF_900324465.2 of Anabas testudineus. NCBI lineage: Eukaryota > Metazoa > Chordata > Actinopteri > Anabantiformes > Anabantidae > Anabas > Anabas testudineus. Next base: position 10,169,800 of record NC_046613.1, on the reverse strand, counting down.
AAATGGTGTCTCTATGTAGATCTTCTCTACACCCACACTATACCAAGCCTGGCAACCTGGGTGTTTCAGTTTTATCATTTAGTCTATTTATCTAGTCATCACAATAAAAACTGAGCATGTTTCAAGTCACTGAGTCAGGATTACAAGTCGATGTAATCAGGCGCTCCTTTCTGCTTTGGCTGACAGAGTTGACCCTCCCTTTACACCAGGCCAGAGTCTGATAACACTCACTGTTTGTCCCTCCCAGATTGAGCCTCGCCTATTTCCTTATGTTTTGTTGTGTAAGGTGAAAAGATAAACACAAGAACAAGCATGTCAGGCACTCTATATGCTGTTGACCTGTGTGGTAGCTATTTCTACTTGGAATAACTGTCATGCATTGAATTAGAAACAGCTGATAGTACTGCATGTGGAGTACTGCAATATGGAGCCTATTCATGTAGTGCTCTCCTCCTGTTTTCAAAGGGGAACAGACTTCCTCTCTCATCTCCCCTCCTCTCATGTCCATATGCTCAGCACTGCAGGGAGGAGGTTAGAAGAGCTACGTCCTATTCAGCAATGCTATATTAATAGAATTCAAAAAACATATGCCAGTATCTGTGCTGAAGTGCTTTTCCAGTCACGTTTAATGATCATTTTCTAACCTTGGTGAACTGCTTGCTCGTAGCAAGCGATCCCACTTCATATAAATTCATTCTTCACTCCCACAGAGCATTAGGATTGCTTATCTCACCCACAGAGCATGAATGCACTGCTGTCTGGGTTTTGACTCACACAACATGACTGTTGTATAGACTGTTGCAGTATGTGCTGTCAGAACCAAGCCCATAAAAACAGGATATTTCTTTCATTCTGCATTTTTCCTGTCCCTCTGACTAAATACCCACATTTCTGCATCTGTAAATGCTTCCATATAAAGAGCACCTCTGTGTGCAGACTTTTGTTCATCTGGTTCTGGGTGTGGACATTAACAACTAAATTGCACTAAAAAACATCTATGCTGCTTAAGTACTGCTGCTTTGGTTATCACCTGTGTATATTACCTATTATTTATAAAGCTGCAATAGCTGTGGTCAAGTCAATGTTATCTGGCCATGGCTTTTAGTGTTGTCACAGCACAGAGTGGAAAAACAAAGAGTTGCCATCATGTTTGCATTCTTGCTATTCTGGTTGGGGAAATGCTTTTAATATACAGCTGCACTCATGCAGCCAGCCCGTGCAGGTCATTTGAGTTGCAGACACACAGTGTCATGTGACCTGCTGTGCTTGTCAAGACAAAACAAATGGACAGGTCAGGAAAGGTCCTTGGGATACTAGTATGTTTGTAATGTACAGATACTGTACACAAAGGAATTTTGTGTATATTTAACAAATCTTGTTTGTTTAAGGATAAAGTATAAACAACCAGCATTATCATGTTTTATACACTGATACCCTGTTAATTTATATTCCATTTAGAGAATTAGCTGTATTTTTGTACGTATGAGAGGTGCACACGTGTTAGTAGCACGCCAGCCTTAGTCATTTGTTCTCATGGGTTGCTGAGGTACACGTAGTGGAGAAGTGTGTGGCGTAAAACCCCACGATGCGTCACGTTGATTTTAGGAGAGAGTGACTGAAGAGATGGTGTAGAAAGGAGGAGTCATACATGCGTCAGATGTACCCACAGTGGGGAGAGAGGTGGGTCTTCTGTTCTTTTTGTCTGTTGCTTGCGTTCAGACAGCGTTTATTTTTAGCAGCTGCCCTACACTGGTGTTGCTGTGTGCCGTCTTTGTGTGAGCAGGTGACCTCCCCACTTTGGCTTCTCATTCGCTTGCTCTCATAGTCTCATTCATACACTAACATACCTTGTATATTTTCCCTTTTTTGTGAAACATTGTGTTTTTAAATATGTCATGCCTGCTGTTTGTTGAATAAAATGCATATGTGTGTTGTGCTCCTTACCGACAGTTAGCTTATTATTAAGCTAACTGCACAACCAGCAGTTAGCTTAATGACACAGTCATAACCAGAACTCTGTGCTCTGTGACAGAAATAGTAGGAGATTTCCTGTGTTACCATGCATATTTGAGTGTGTGCGCATGCATGTTTGAGCTTTGGCGGAAGTTTGAGTAGTAGTGGCGGGCAGTATTGAGCGGGAAGCTGGGAGCTTCAGGCTGTGAGCTGTTAGATGCGGTTGCTGTGCCAGTCCTCAAACAGCTGATAAATACCAGGCTTCTCGTCCTCCCCCTCCCCTTACACAGTTTCTGTCTCTTCTTGCTTTCTTTTTATTCCCTTTTATCCTCCTTTCTTTTACTCTCTGGTTTCTCCTCTTCCCTCCGTTCATTTCTTTCACCAGAGGCTCTCCTTGGCAGTGTGCTGGAGCAGGAGACAGAAAGTGGGTCAGTGGGTCAGCTCCGGCAAGAGGCTCAGGCTGGCTCCACTCTGGGTGTAACTTGAGTCCTATTACTCCCACAGCGCTATACAGTACACCCCAAGATTACTACCTATAGATTCCATCCATATATAGCAATAAACCTAATTTAATCTAATTTATACAACCTTTTTCAAGACAAACCTACTGTTTTGAATCAGACTAGCTTAAAGAGGCAAAACACCTATGTTTTTTTTATTTAGCTGTTTTAGTCAGGATTTAAAATTTTTGTTCAGCCGAATCATCATCCCAAACTGTGATGTAATAGACTTGATCTTGGGTCCTGTCACATATGGTGAAAAAGATAATAATGGTTGTCAAACAGCTATTAGCATATTTTTGGTAAAGAGTTGATTGTAAAATAACCATTAGCAGTTAATTTCTCACCTCACCATCACCTTGTTAAATTACCAACACTAGCTTTCTACCATTACCTCACATGGTCCATCTTGGCAGTGTGTCTGTGTCTGGCTGTCCTGTCATGTATTCCACATGCACACCCACCCCCCCCCCCCCCCCCCCCCCCCCGACCCTCTTGCTGTGGCATACACACAAATGCTGTTTGCTCCTCACATCACATTTTTTGAAATACTTCAGTTTTATTGGCCAGATGAAATGCTAGGGGCGTAGTGTCCATTTTAACAGATTTTCTCACACAGGACTTACAATGGTCCTGTTGAGTTTGACTCCTGAATTAACCGAATAAGTGAAAGAAGGAAGAGAGATTAGAGTTACTGTAGGTGAAATTACGCGTCAGTTTAAACACATGGGCCAGGTTTCATAGGAATGGTGTCTGTCAGTGGAGCTGCTTGAATTATTCGCATATCAAACAAGCACTGCAAGACTGACTATGACACTAGGACAATCCTTTGTTTTGTATGTTTCTGTTCAGATTCCACCACTTTATGAGCTTTGTATGTGTCTGTAAACAATACCCCTAGTATTACCCTGTGTACCTATAGTATTACCCTCATAAAGCCATGTCATGTTAGCTATTCCAGATGAAGTGACTTCTACACTCAGTTATTTCCTGTTCCTGATAGAGTGACAGACAATTCTGAATGTACATGCCTGTTTAATAGACAGCTTATGTTAAGAGTGTTCTTCATTCAATAGGTTGCATGCCGGCAGTTTCTGGGTAGTCTAAACAGCATGCAGTGGTTATGGTTATAGTTGTGTCTGCCAGATGTTGAGAGGATTAATCAGATATAATAGCTGTTGTGGTCTTTGCACTGTAGTAACACAAAACTTATTTCAATGTGCCTGTACTTTTAATTAAGATATATTTTACATTAAGCTTTGCTCACCATTAATTGTATATTACACATAGCAAGAACAGAAATTGTCTTTCAGGATCTGGTTTATGTTTTTAATACTTACAAAATGGCATCCTGTTTTATTACCGTAATTTCTTATCACCGGTGATGATGTTTGCCTTGACAGCTGTAGCAAGAACTTTGACACTGGCTTTTGTAGTTTATAAATGTTGAATTTAAAGTAAACTAATACTTAACTAATACAAAAAACCTCAAATTACAAAAACAATTAAAAAACAATCTTAAGTAGATTTTCAGTTTTCCTAATTTTATATTCTACTGGCTGGTCTGTTGTTTTTTTTTATGTTCAAGTAAAACACACAAGTACAAGTTTATTAGGCACGTCTATGTTAACCATTGCAGTCTCATTAAAACAGCCAGGTACTCCTACCATTATAAAGGCTATAATTTTCTAACTTAATGGGCATTTTGAAAAGTGTAGATGCATTGCTGTTGAATTTAATGTTTTATAATAAGAGGTGTTTATTTTTTCTCCCACCACTCAGGATAAACACCATGATGCTGCTCATGAAATTATCGAGACCATTCGGTAAGTGTTTTCCTTTTTTTTTTTTTCTATTTCTGAGTCAGCTTTCACATGTACGCTCCTACTGTCACAGTTAATAAGTGCATCATGTGTATGGTCTGGTGATGCTTTATTTGTGTACTTTCTCTAGGTGGGTGTGTGAGGAGATCCCTGACCTCAAACTGGCAATGGAAAACTATGTACTCATTGACTATGACACCAAAAGGTAAGCCAGGGGTCAAGTCAAAATGTCTTTGATACTGAAAAACCCCTAGAAAATGCAACGATAGCATTGTGTGTGGTGTCAACACTTTCACCCAGTCGTCATACAGCTGATTCAACACAAGAGCTCTCGTGTGTTTAAATACAAGTCTTTGAGAGTTATATTTTAGATTTTAGATTTAATGGTAACTTATGTTGGATTGTGAAGTTAGAGTTCATCTTGTACAACATGATGGAGTTAATTTTGTTTCTTGTTATTGTCACAGCTTCGAGAGTATGCAGAGACTTTGTGACAAGTACAACAGGGCCATTGACAGCATTCACCAGCTGGTGAGTCCATATGTGTGAAGTGAATTTGAAAACATTAGTCACTAACAGTGGAAAATACTGCATCTGTGTACTTTAGTGTTGCTTTATATCTCTGCCATTCATGGCTTAATATAATAAATAATGCCTTTTACATGTAGCTATGATTAATTTTTCTAGGTTTTAGTTGTTAATAAAGACGTTTTATTAGAGAAAAGTCTCTCCAGACTAACATAGAAACAATCTATTCTAGTTTTTTTTTTTTTTGTAGAGTACACCTAGGATATTGTTTTGTCTTCTGCATTCTGCAGATTTACTTAGCTTTCTTGTCCAGCTATGCAGTGTGACCAGATGACCAGCTTTAGGAAGAGTTTTGTTGGTGAAGGCCATCATGTCTCACCTACAGTAGTTTTGTTTCTAAATATAATATATCTCCATATACATACAAATATATATTAATGAGTTGGAATCCCATCTTACAGTGGAAGGGGACCACCCAGCCCATGAAGTTGAACAAGCGTCCCTCTAATGGACTGCTGAGACACATCCTACAGCAGGTCTATAACCACTCAGTGACTGACCCGGAGAAGCTGAACAACTATGAGCCCTTCTCACCTGAGGTGTATGGAGAGACCTCATTTGACCTGGTGGCTCAGATCATCGATGAGATGGAAATGATGGAAGAGGACACCTTTGTTGACCTTGGCAGTGGTTAGTCTGTTGTTATTTTGGGATGTCTCAGTTTCAGAAAAAAAATTATACTTTACTTTTTCACATACAATTTCTGCCAAATGGAGCCAAATGTGAAATAAACAGAAGAGTTTTTTTTTCCACTAGCATTTTAATTTTACGCTAATACTGTAGGAGATTAAAATAAATAATTAAAACATGATAAGTGTCCACATGATATGTGTAGAGTATTAAGTATGAAGATCGACAGTCTAGGTTTCTTTATAGGAGTGGGCAATATGGCAAGAATATGATTTTTTTTTTCACGATTTTATCTTGTTCGTGTTGTTTTTTTTAATTATTTTGCAAGTTAACTAAATTTTCAGTCAAATTAATTTTCTTATTTTAAAAAATCTGTTGCTGTAAGATATGAACCTATAATGAATTTTTAAAATTTTCCTATTTACAGGAGTGGGACAGGTAGTGCTGCAGGTTGCAGCTGCGACTAACTGTAAACACTACTATGGTGTAGAGAAAGCCGACATTCCAGCTACCTATGCAGAGGTAACTATGTGCACATTTCTCAGCATTTGACAAAGGGAGCAAAGAAAACCTAAATTTAGGTTGCATTCAGGAAAACAAGCACTGTGTCCAAAAAAGTGGCACTGCTGACATCTCTGGCAATTAAAAATAGTAGTCTAGCAGTAAGCCTTTCTGCTGTGTCTGATCAGCTTAGAAATTGGATTTCCATGTCAGTATTTCATGTTCTCGCTAACTCCATGGAGAAACATGCCCAAACCAGCATAGATTAAAGCATATCTAAGAATATCCCCTTGGTACAACAGTACAAGCAGCTATTCTTAGTCTGAGCCTAACTTCATTTAACCTAAATGGCTGTAAGCCCAACCACATCCTTTTCTGGAACCACATCTGATTGTGTTGAATAATATATTTTGGTTGAGTATTTATTTGTAAATCCCCTCTTTCAGACCATGGATAAAGAATTTAAAAAGTGGATGAAATGGTATGGGAAGAAACATGGGGAGTACACAGTAAGTTAACTCATTGTCGAAGCTGACATTTACTCTGATTAACTGGAAACCTTTTAACCTAACGTTACCTGTTTTGCTTTGTTTTTCTTCTTAGCTGGAGAGAGGTGATTTTCTGTCAGAAGAATGGAGAGAAAGGATCGCCAACACAAGGTGGTATAACAAACCTGATTACAATGAAATTCCCAAAGGCACAATTTCCAATATATATATATATTTATAATTTAGAATCTTAGTTTATAAGAAAAACAAAGCCCCCTTATATTGTAATGCAATCCAATATGTGACATGAGAAAGGTCCAGTTCTTTATGCTTGTAGAAACATCTTGCTTTTAATAGAATTGATGCCGTTATTAGGAATGGTTGCACTTTTATGAAATATAAGGTTAACACAGTAATGTTTACTGTTGATGTGTTGGACTGCCGCCAGCTGGAGATCTAACATATTTCCTTGTTTTTCTGTCTTCCAGTATTATTTTTGTGAATAACTTCGCCTTTGGTCCAGAGGTAGATCACCAGCTGAAGGAACGCTTTGCTAACATGAAGGAAGGTTTGTATCACCTAAAATAAAATTTAATTTAGATGTTTCCTAAGGTCTCAGCATTAACTGATCAAAGGATGTCAAGTACATATAAATAGCAGGTTTTGTTCTAGGTAATTAGGTGGTGTAAAAAAACATCATGGGCTTGTGTTTGTGGCACTAGTGCTGACACAGAGGCTCAATTGAGAAACATTTATTCAACTGTTTTCAGTGTTAAATAAAAAAAAAAAGTTGCTGTAGGTCGGAACATTAATTTTGTCTGTTTTTTTCCCTTTGCAGGTGGAAAAATTGTATCCTCCAAACCATTTGCACCTTTAAATTTTAGAATAAACAGTCGAAACTTGAGCGGTAAGTTTGAATATTCGTGAAAAGGCTGATGTAATGTGTATATATATATATATATAAAGCTTGATTTGTGCCTGACATGCATATGTTACCACTCTGTCCTGCAGATATTGGCACAATAATGCGTGTAGTGGAGCTCTCTCCACTGAGAGGCTCCGTGTCCTGGACTGGAAAACCAGTTTCCTACTACCTGCATACCATAGACCGCACCATAGTAAGGATTGAAGGTTTTCATTCATTGTTACCATTGCTGTAACGAATAATGTCTAGACTAGAATTTCTATTACAGGAGAAGTGAACGATATAATAAACACCAATTGACTGCTGAAGTGGAACAAACATTATATATTACAGACTAACAGATAACAAAAGGTCAAGAGATGGGATGCTGTAATAACAGCTGGTTTTGTCTTAATGAGTAGTCAGTCCTGAATGTACTGAGGAGAGAACACAGAGGATTATACACAAGCACATTAGATGTGATATAATTTGTTACAGAATCCCCTTTGGGAAAGATGGCAGGCTGGTGAAAGAAACCACTGGTCACAGTCTTATGTGTTACCATCTGAAGTTGATGGGACTCCACTTCCTACTTTATTATTTTGTTGCATAAGTGTACCACAGTAGAAATAGGGTACATGTCCCAATATGGATCGGGCTGTATTGTCTAATATTCATCTTCCTTGTTCTGTTTTTCAGCTTGAAAACTATTTTGCTAGTCTCAAAAATCCTAAACTCAGGGTAAGTCATGTTCTTCTTTCTAAGTGTAAAAACAATCTGACTATACTAAGAATTGAAATTGGTATAGTATAAGTAAAAATTGTTAATCTTATATCAGGAGGAACAGGAGGCAGCTAGGCGACGTCAGCAGAAGGATACAAAAGACAATAAAAGCAATAGCACCACACCCACAAAACCTAAAGAACAAAACAAGGTAGGACCTCTGCAGATTTAGCAGTCTGACCTCTCCTGTCATATATTCACCTCAGTCAACCCCAAAAAGCTAAAGATATTAATTTATAGTTATGTGTGTGTCCATGTTTATTACAGCAGGACTCCTGTGGGGAAGAAGAACGTCCTAGCTTGGTGACAGTGGTCAAGCCCTCTGCCAAACCCCGTAGAGCTCGTCTCTTGACCAAAGGTCGCAAGTTGAACAACAAGAAACGTGGTCGACCGAAGAAGGCCGCCCCGGCTGCTGAAAAGAAAAACAAGAAGAATCAAAGCGCACTGGATTTGCTCCACGCCAAGACCCTTTCTGCTGCACCTCCTCAGGGTCAGAGGGCATACACACAGAGTATACTACACATATATTACCTAGGGTTGGGTGATTGAGTTAATTCAGTTTATTTGTTTGTTTGTTTGTTTTTTTGAACAATGTGAAAAATAGCAAAATTGAGTTTAGTGCTGTGCCAGCATCAGTAGTCCTGGAGCTGGAGCTACAACAACTATATTTACATTTAGATTTAGTAGTTTGGCAGATGCTTTTATCCAAAGAGACTTACAAGTGAGGTATCAGGTACGGGGTGTAGAGACCCAGTATGCACTTAATTTAGGTCAGTTTTTTTAATTTTTTTTTATTGTTGTGCCACTGCTCTAGTTTTAGTCTTTACAATGTTATTAATATGTAGAACACTGGGATTGTGGTCATATAACCCAGCCCTATTTTCAACTGTCATAAGAAATCTTAAAATGCTTGTACTTAAAGAAGTAACTAATGTCCCCTTTACATGGACAGTGTAAAACTTAAAAAAAAATCATTGCCTATAACATAAATATGCTTGTTGCCTTTCCAGATGCATACCGGCCACCTCAGAGTCCCTTTTACCAGCTACCTCCCAAGGTCCAGCACTATCCTTCTAGTCAGCTGCTGCTGAGCCCAACTCCTCCTGGTCTGCAACAACTGCTAGGTGAGCTGATAAAGGTTCAGTGCGTTTTAGCTGCTATTATTGTTGTTGGAGTCATTATACAGGGCTACATAATAATATTAATAATAGTAATAATGTGTTAAATCCATATCTTTTCACAGATAACATCAAAGTTCAATACCTCCAGTTTATGACCTACATGAAGACTCCACAGTACCGCTCCAACCTGCAGCAGCTTTTAGAACAGGAGAAGGTAGTCAACAGAGCCACTACTGATTATTATTACTGTTATTACAATTTTCCATTCATGTAAAACATACCTGTTTTGTCTCCAGGAAAAACACAGGGACTTATCAGGGCAGGCGGAGCAGCTCCACTCTGTTTGTCAGTCACATAAGGACAAGATCAAAGGTCTCTTTCAGACCAAACTAGATGAGGTAGGAACTGCTACTTTATTGCCCTCCATATAACAATTGTAAGGAGAAGAACAGCAGCATTTCTAGAAATTTTCTTATCTTAACATTCAGACATGCATTTTTTTTTTTTATCTCTTGTCCTTTTCCTGAAATATGCATATGAAATTGCTTTATTAGAGAAGACATAAATCTCAGTCCATTTGTGCCTTTATACCTGAGTTATGTTGGGTTATGGAGATTATACACTGAATAAACTTCTATACACTAAATCATTGCTGCAGTGGGACAATTTTAGCCACTTGAGGTCAGCAAAGACAGGATTTTCACTGACGTCAAATTGCTTCTTAGGCAGTATGTGCATGGTGCTGACATATGATATTGTGTATGCCTTTGTGTGGTGATCAGCTGGGAGTGAAAGCCCTTACTGTGGAGGACCTGCTGCAGGCCCAGAAGGAGATATCAGCTCACAACCGTCAACTGAAAGAGCAGACTAAGCAGCTTGAGAGAGATATGGCCTTGCTGAGAGACCACAGTCTGCTGCTGGTGAGAACTCAGAGCCTGTTACTTTTGTTGTCACCTCCACTCTGTTATTACAGTGTCATCCTCAGTGGTTCATAGCTTTTCAGCATTCTTCGTGGTTGATTTTCATCTCTACCTTAAACTATGCAAACTGGTGGCATTAAATAGTTATTTTTTTCACTTTGGTAATAAAAACAAAAAGTAACAAATGTGTATGTTGTTTTCCAGTTGAAGTCCAGATGTGAGGAGCTAAAGCTCGATTGGGGCTCTTTGTGTCTGGAGAGTCTGTTGAAGGAGAAGCAGGCACTGCGCAGACAAATTTCGGAGAAACAGAGACATTGCTTGGAGCTGCAGGTACACAGTCCATCTACTTAATTCATTTGATTCTTTTCTAAATGCCTAAATATCTTACTTCCATGTTGGTTAAGGCCGCTATACTTGTGTTCTCTGACCTCTTCTTCCTAGAGCTCCCCTTCGGTCTGCTTTTTGGCTTTTTAAGGATACTTAAAGAAATTGGTGTTGTAACTTAAACTATGAATAAAATTAAACATTTGTGAAAATGTATTTATTTTATTTTCTCTAGACATATCCTGTCATTGTTGCCTATTATTGTGTGTAATGGCTCCCCCTGCTGTCTGTTTATAGATCAGCATCGTAGAGCTTGAGAAAAGTCAAAGGCAGCAGGAGCTGCTTCAACTGAAATCCTACAGCCCCCGCGAGAGTTCCCCATACCGGAAGAATCTGGAGTCACGTTCCTCCTCAGACATAGACCCCTCTAAGCTTTGCCTGTCCTCAGCTCCAGCCGTCAATGGTGTCTGCCCAGAGCTTTCTATTAATGGCACCAGCTCACCCTGCTTTGACAGGGCCAACACCAAGGGGGAGCATCTCTCTCGTTACCTGCCCATTTCTCCAGACCATGACATCATGTCTGCCAACCCTGATGCACGACAGAGGCAGCAAAGCTCCTCCCACGCTCTTCCTGATTATACACGCTTCTCCCCTGCCAAGATTGCCTTGCGGAGGCACCTTAACCAGGATCCAAATGCCTCTGCTCACATGAGAGGTCCAGGACTGGCCACGCACAGGTTAGTAGGAACTAAAAGTTTGCTTTTTTCAGTGAAGAACTTTTTTGCTTTGAAGATTTATTATAGTATATTTGTCTACCTTTGCCTACTGCTTTTAGGGAATTGGGTGGTGTTAACTCTCCACTTGGAGCCAAGCAGAACTGCCCCTCTCCAAATGCATCTGATGCCCAGAATACTACTAGAATTCCTGAGAGGGTAAAGGTTTTTTTTGCAGATTCTGTCATTTCACACCTAATCAGTCCGGTAGCATAAGGTTTTGTGCCTTCCTTGTTGGAAATAGTTCAGTTCAGAGCAAGGTTTTCTCCCTATTGACACAGTTTCCCTTTTTTCCCTGATATAGGGTGGTAAGGAGAGGAGCCCGTCTGTTCAGGGTGACAACAGCATCACAAGCCTTCCAATTAGTATCCCTCTGAGCACTGTCCACCCAAGCAAACTACCAGTTAGCATCCCATTGGCCAGTGTGGTGCTGCCTAGCCGTGCTGAGAGACTGGTTAGTACACCCACAACAGAGTTCCTGTTTGTCACATTTGTCACTGTTACTGTAATCCATAGTGAAATTAACATTTCTGATTCTGTGTTGATGGTGCAGTCCTGTTGTAGCTCCAGTGGTGTACACAAATTATGACACACAAATTACAATGATGTAGTACTGACAAGTGCTATCGAGTCTAGATTGTTGTAAGTATTTTTTTATATAATGATTTCACATCATGATATGTTTCTTGTCTTTGTAATTTCAGAGAAGTACTCCGAGTCCTGTCTCTCAGACCGGCCAGACCAATGGTAAGAATTATCCCTCAGCCACTCAATCTGTTGTTAACATATTATAATTACTTTTATTACCTTAAAAGCATATATTATATTTACAGTACATTCAGAAATTCACTTTTTTTTTATTTTGTTACATTGCAGCCTGATATGACAATCATTCAAATTAATCTTTCTGAATGCACTCTGTGTCCGCTGCATTATTACCTTAAATTAATAAAATGATAGTGAATAATCAGTTCAATTCAATTAAATTTTATTTGTATAGTATCAAAATCACAACTGAAGTCATTTCAGAAAAGACATTGTTAATGACATGCAATGGTAGCATTTGAATGGAAAGATGAGAGGATAGGAGAGGTGGAGCTCGGTGTATCAGTAGATGTCCCCCAGCAGACTAATCTATATCAGCAGAACTAAGAGATGGTCCAGAATCACCTGAGCCATCTCTAACTATAAGCTTTATAAAAAATATAAATATCAATAATAAAATATAGTCTTAAATGTAGAGAGGGTGTCTGCCTCCCGAACCTGAACCGGGAGCTGATTCCACAGGAGAGGAGCTTGATAGCTAAAGGCTCTGCCTCCCATTCTTCACCTGGAAACTCTAGGAACCACAAGTAGACCTACACTCTGAGAATGGAGAGTTCTCCTGGGAAAATATGGAACTATGAGGTCTTTGAGATATGAACATTAAATCTGGTTTGTACTGTGTTGTACTTTTATAATTTATTATCTGTTTTTCATATGCATCTGTCTTGTCCCTCCCTAGGATATTCTTCAAGCTCAGGACTAATGAATGGAGGTTCCCACTGTGAGGACCATAATGGTGCTTCTTCTTCACCTACTCTACACAGCAACACTCCACTGACAGGACCAATGGGCCGAGGAGGTTCCATCCAGAGCCCGCCTCTCAGTACTGGAGGGGTGCTCCAGTATGCTGATGGACCCCCAAGGATTCTTCCAGAAGTTGGACAGGACCACCAGGGAGGTGAATCTGACACAGAAGCCCAGGACAATGAACTGCGCAGGAGAATCTTCTTCTCTTCTTCCTCTTCATCCTCGTCTTCCTCTTCATCAGGCAGTGGAGGCAGTGCGGCTGGAATATCACGCCTCCACCATCACACTGGCAACTCAGCAAAGCAGGGATACCACAGTATCCATGGAAACCACCACCACCAGTCCCCTGGCACACCGCACACTCACACACCTACACATACGCTGTCATCAAACGGCACTTCTCACGGACATGGCTCTCAAGAAGGACGCAAGCGGGGCAGAAGGAAACGCAGTTCTACTGGGGCTATCACAGCCAGTGGGTCCCCAAAGAGGAGGTCATTCCCTGGGCTCAGCTCCAACAACCACTCCTCAGGATCACCACTCAATATTAACTCCATGGTGAGTCACCTAAAATATTTATTATTGAAGCCAACTTGAAAAAATATGAAACTTCAGGTGATAGTTTGTAATATATTATGATTCTATGAAGTCACGCAGTGATTTATTGAACTATGCAGAACAATAACACTAGCAATATTGAAAACAAGAAGTTTAAAGTGTGAGTCCATATTATGTATTTAAATATTCAGGCCTGTGTCTCTTTGGCAAAATAAGTACAAGGAGATTACTGTCACCTAATTCAGCTTAATTTAAAGTATAATATAAGTGTAATCTGGTCATTGTCCCCATTAGGTTAACAATATCAACCAGCCCCTGGAGATCTCTGCCATCTCCTCCCCAGAACAATCAAGCCGTAGCCCAGGTGGGCCTGACCTGGACCAGCCTCCCATCTTGAAAAGGGAGTGCCCCCTGGAGCTCAATGGTACAGGTCGTTACTCTTCAGCCCCCAGCTCTGACGACGACGACTCAGGATACCCAGCAGACAGCTCAAGCTCAAGGTAACATTGTCACTTTGATATCAAGATAAGAATATCGACTGTTTTGACCGTTTACCTACTCAGATACTGTGGTTGCAGTGTGAACTTGTGTATAACTTCCAGCTTCAGGTTTTTTCATTTCTTTTTTTCTGAAGTAGAACTAATTTGCTGACCAATTAAAACATTTGCTGTGCTCTGTATTTTTTTGTATGAAGTTAGTGATACCAATGTAGCATCATGTACCTTGAATATCTAAGAGGCTCAGACCTTAAACGGTTCATACACATTTTGTTTCCACTTGTGGCTGTGTTTGTTTTGATTGTTATTTTTTTCCTCTCTCTAGAATTGAAAGAAAAATTGCCACAATATCATTGGAGAGCAGAGATGGACCTGGTAGATTAGGTGACAGCGAAAGAGGTAGGAAAAGAATGTTAATATTTTAAAATATGTTAATAAAGTTAAAGTAAAAACTTCATCTTTCACTTTTGCTACTGTATTTCAAGACTTATTTCCTGTTTCTCCACCAGGCAGAAAATCTGGTAGCAGCAGTGGTAACAGTACAGGTAGTGAAGCCTCCTCTTCATCCTCCTTGTCCTCTACAAGCAAGTGGAAATCTACCTTTTCACCCATTTCTGACCCCAAGCAACCCAATTGTGACCTGAGGCAAGGTGGCTCTCCATTTGGTATGGGGGGCTCAAGCCGCGGCACAGACTCAGATTCTGATCACAAACAGCAGCAGGTGAGGAAAGGGAGTGACGGAGAGTCATCCAGCTACATGACCCCCAACCCCTTCCTCAGTCAGGACACAGGGACCCGGGGTGGAGGCAGCAGCAGTGGTGGTGGTGGGCAGGGAGGCATTGGTTCGGACCAACGCCAGACCCTCCAGAAGCAAAAGACCCCTCGTGACTGGGAAATGAAGACTAGCAGCAGCCACACGAGTCAAAACCTCTTCATATCTGCTGCCGCCAGCAGTGGACCGGGGATTCTGAGCGGCAAGGTGGGAGTCAGTCCAGTAGCAGTCTCTTCAACAACGGGATCATCTGTGGGACAGTATTTGGGGTCTCAGTTCCCTCTTGGAGGGACCTCAGTCTTACAGTCCTTGTTTGGGGCTCAGACAGGCAACTCCACAGTGACTGGGACCCCACGGCTCGTCAATGGACATTCTGCCTTAGGAAGCTTTTCCAGTGCTGGGCTGGCAGGGGGAGCGGCTGGAGGTGAGTGAACTCATTGTGTGATTATCACAGTATTGTTGAACAGTCAGAGGAAGGTCTTAGTTCTAGCCGGGGGTCATATTGAGTTTTATTGCAAGGCAATGGGGCTGCTAACAGAACCAGGTGAGTGGAGGCCCAGTGCTGCTGTCGTTCTGTCTGCCTCACTGACAGTTTGACTCTCTGTGCTGCCTCGCTTTGACTGGCTGCTTGAGTGCTACAGTTAGACACACCCTCAGAAAATGGTTCTTTTATAATAGTAGATAGATTTTAACAGAATATTTTTCATGAAATCTGTGATTAACCATAATTGAGGAGGAGTTTTCTGTTTGTTTTTATGTAGGTTCATTTGTTAATTTTGACATTTTCTGTGGGTGTTGAAGTTGCATGTCAGAGTCACATCATTTGTGAGTAAAAGTAATTAAAGAAATCAGTTTTGCTGTGATAAAAGCTCCCGTTTGAGGGCAATCCTTAATTGGCCACACTGATTTGATTCAGTCTGTGCACAGTCACAGTGAACTGACTCTGTTTGCTTTCTGTGTGCTTGTGTAAGTCTTGCTTTGCGCAATGCACAGTGTGGCTCAGTCCTTGCTTCTCTCTTTGTCCCCTACCCTCTCACTCCCTTTGCTGCTGTTATCTGCTCTCTCTGTCCCCCCGTTTCCACTCTTTCGCCCTCCTCCTCCCTCCATTCATTGCTATGTGATTTGCAGGTATATTTCACCATGTGGTCCCCTCAGTGTCCTCCCATCAGTTTGGGGTGGCGCTGCCCACCTCAGGAGGCCTCAGCTCTCTGCTCAGTCTCTCCTCCTCTACCTCCTCCCAAACCCAGCAGCACTCCGCACCCCAGCAAGCCTCCACGCGCCTGGTGTCTGGGTCCTCACCTCTCCCTCTCTCCCAGACTCAGCACAGCCGCACCCAGTCAGTCCTGCATAGCCCTTCTCCTCCCACACTCTCCTTGCCCCCTCCGCCACCACTGCACAGTGTGCCGTCCTCGTCAGCACCCATGCAGTCCGACGCCCCACCATCCTCTCGATCAGACTCACTCCACTCCTCCCGTCTTTCCCACTCCTCTCTCCACCACCAGAGAGCACAGTCATCTCTCTCTCTCTCCATCTCCTCCTCCACCTCTGCCTCTTCTGCTTCTGTCTCTGCTGCTGCTGCCGCTACTGCCTCCCTCTCCTCTTCTTCTTCTTCTCTGTCAGCCTCCTCTTCGTCTCGTCCATTTGCAGTGCACTATTCCCCTCGGCTGACGCCTCCACCACCGGCCAGCAGCTCAGGTGGTGGTGGGAGCATGTGGAGGACTCAGGGTATGCATGGTACCTACACCACCTCCCAGCTCCCTGGCTCCCGTCCTAGATAGGGTTTGGGGCTGAGGTGAAGGGGGAAGGGTGGGGAGGGGAGGGGCAAAAGGCAATCGGAGAGTGGAGAGAGGGAGGGAGACTGGTAGGCAGTGAGAGACACAGGATACCTGTGTATACCTGCTCCCACAAGCAGTTGTTCCTATTGAACAAGGTAAGACCTTTGTTGGGTTTAAGATATATTAAAAAAAATCAAAAAAAACATTCAGGATCATAAGTTTGGATTGTAAATGTGACAGGATTTGTTACAGTGTTGTCTTATTTATTTTTACGCTGAATTTATTAACCATAGAATCATTCATGTTCTCTTCTTTTTTGATCCTCCAGGTAATTAATGAAAACTACCTCAACATTAAATAAACTATGCAAATGTCCAGGTGTGGACCAAGGCACTCTTCTCACTCACTGGTGCTTCAAAATGTCTGCACTACCCGACCGCCTCCAAGACCGGCTTCTGTACTGGGATCTTAGACACACACACACACACACACACACACACACACACACAAACCACCACTATGGTCACCTTGAGCAGAATTCATCGGTACTGGTCATGTTTATGTGGTTTATGTGTGGAGTGTAGTTAGTTAATATGTTAATTTACAACATGGAATCAGTACTGCCTGATCTCCAGCACTGAATGAACTGATTTATCACATCTGGTTTATCTTTAAGGTGCTCAAATAATGATTGTCATTTCTTTGTCTTTGTGTTAGTCTCTATTACAGAAACTAGAGTTAATAATAATGATCAGTTTTGAATGAGTTAATGTTATCATGAATCAACTGATTGAAGCACACAGTCCACCTTTATGAGCTGAGTCCCATGAGGTGTCATGCTCCCTCCAAAGTTTCATTTTATATGTGTGAATGTGTGTGCGCACTTAAACACACACATAGGCCAGTTCACTGAACTCTGCTCAGATGTCATGCAGCTTCACCTCTCTGCGTGCATGCTCTCTTATCTCTGTTTTCTTCCTTGATATGAAATACAGTGTTGCAGCATATTTGACTATGAAACAAGATGAGGAACTTAGCATTTTAGTTTAATTTCACACTGGATACTAAGAGACAGTTAGTGATGTAGCAGAAAATGTACAAATCTGGGCTGGTTGACGACACCCCTTAAACTCTGGTTATGTTGATTATTTCCTATATTTTTGTGCTGGGGAAAAAAAAAAGAAAACTAAGGTTTACTTTCATAATGCAAAGCGGATGAGCTATGACACATGCTGTTCAGGCTTCTCTTTTTTTAGCTCTTAACACTAATATTTCATTTATTTGCTATGAACTAGAGCAAAGCCAAATAAGTAATAAATAAGGAATTCCTTGTTTGATGTAATCCAGTCTTTCTTTTCTTTAAATACAGATAATAAAATTTGGACAAAAATCATTTCCGTCAAATCTTGAAAATATGGCAAATTAGCAACATTTCCAGGGGTGCCAGTAGTGCTTAGCAGAGTTGAGTGCATTTTTAAAATGCCCAATGAAATTCATGTAATGAGATGATCCTCGATGTAGATATTGTTAGCCACGTTCTAGTAGTTGTTTGAGAGTTGTGGCTGTACTGTTGTTAAGTGAAGATGAATCCAGGTGTAAAAGAATTACAGTAAAACCACAAAAAAACAACTAAATTCTGTATTTATATTCACATTTTTCTTCAGTCAATTGGGTGAATCACACTACTTTGTGGGCGACAGCAGAGCTACAGCAGGAATTTTGAAACTCTCGTTAAGCTAAACTTATCCATATTCTCTGCTGTCGTGAAATGCGGGTTTAAACAGGTGTAAGGCTCAGATGTGGAGTTGTACTGCATTTAGTTGCTATGACCACACATACACACTCATGCATGCAAATCCTCACACACTGGGAAAACATGAATAACCATAACCACAACAAACTACTGGACTCGCTTCACACCTTTTGGTTTGCTTTTTTTTTATTGTTGTAATTTGTTTTTGTAAGCAATGTTTGTACTGTGAATGTGATTCATTCTTCAACTGTATAGTTTGTATTGTATAATTTAGATAATTTTATTTATGCTGTCAGTCTCTCCATTTGCCTTGGTATGTTTTTCTTTTTTTCTTTTCTTTATTTTAATCCTGAAATGTGTCGATATTGTAGAATGCAATAGTGTGTGTACTTGACTCACAGTCTGAAAACAATGGTGCTAAGTTTGGACTGTGCCTGACCTTATTTATTCTGTAGTGAAAACATCAAAAACAAATTGAATACTTGGTGCTGTACACAGGGACATTTGTAAAGCCTTTTGGCATTTCCTTTCTCATATTTAATATGCTGTTGTCTGGTTCTTTGGATACCTAGTGTGCAACTGTAGACACCATTTTTCGATAAAACTACTTTGCAGCAGTTGGCTCAGAGTCTGAGTAAACAGGTATTAGGGGCCTCTGTTCATGTTTTTTCAACGTTTTTAAACATACGTCGGCTCACTTTGCTCTCTAAAGTGAACAAGGCACACTGTTTTGTACATAACGTTTTGTTTTCCCCTGTATGTCTCTCCATCATAAACAGAATGATATATAAAATATGTATCTATATACAGTCTATACATATACATATACATATATATAGATATATATATAAGGATATATATATAAGTGAATAGGGTTATTTTTGGTGCTAGCATTGTGATCCTTAAATTCAGGCTGTTAAACAAGAGGCTTGAAGCCAAGGAGAGCGAAGCATTGCAACCACTGGACCTTAACAGATGGCGCCTTACAACATGGCGGCAAAGCAGCACCTTTATCTCTGTGACGTATACAGCACAGAACTAGAAATTCAGAAGAAGCTGTGTGTGTGTTTTACACACAGAGGTGCTGTGGCTTAGCACAGTAGATCCCAGCACTAGAACTGTTCTCACTTATCGGATATTTTCACAACTTTGTTTCCTCGCCCTTGTTGTTGTTGTTTTGTCAACCAACTGAGATTCTGCAGGAAAAAATGGTGCTTCTGTTTCCAAACAATTCAGATTTTACAAACGCAAGTCTTCACTGGTGCATACAGAACTTTGTGTCAACCTCTTTACACACTCTGTAGATGTCTTACTAACAAGGTCGCACCTTGTAACATGAGCATACTGTGTAATTGCCAGACATGCTGTTGTAAAACACTTGTGTTGGGTGGGTATGTGCGCATCACATGGTTGGAAGTGAGAGCAGCCAAGCTTAATTTAATGTCTCTGGTAGTGGGAATACACTTAAGCTCAGTTTGTGTGTGTGTGTTTGTTTTTTTTCCCACTTGCCGGTGCATATCTAAGGGAAGATTAGACTAATAATCAAAGCTTTATAGTAAAAGAAAAAACAACAAAAAACTCCTGTCCTGTGCACTCACTCTGTAAACACGAGTGTTCATGTGAAACAAAGTCATTTAGAACATAATTAGAGAATATGGATAGAGTCCATTTGTTACCAGCACTGAGAGGTCTTTTGTAATTATTGTTGATGCTGTTTTGATTTTCTTATTCTTGGTGTTTGATACAGTTGCAGTTCAATGTTATGCTTTTAATTGTCTTCAGATTCTTGTCAGTTTTTAATACTACTAGTCAGACAGACAGCATGGTGCTCTCCTTCACTGAAAACAAGGAAATTGCAGCTATTGATACAAAAAAAAAAAAAAAATCTCCTTTTGTCCTCTTGTGCTGCAGGGTTTTATGGTTTAATAATCCTCAATACAAGCTTGCCTGGCGGATTTCTGGACAGCGCAGTCCAACCCTTGGACGTTTCTCTAATCTGGAGAAGCTGCGGTGTATGTGCGAGTGAGAATCGTTTGTGGAAACTGCAAATGTCACTTTTGTAGCTACATTATCAGTCAAAGCGACAAGGTGCTGTTATCGAAGTCCTTTGGCGTATGGGCATGATTTGAATTGAAAGCTTCTATGCAGTTCTCCAGCATACTTCACCCTGGTACATTATTGATAGATAATCTGTGAGAGCTCTGCCGTCGAGGCTGTTTACTCTAAATCCTGCCAAAGGCCTTAACTCAGGAACTTCCCATATTGCTTGAAACGATGTAAACAATTTTCTTTAAACTACTGCATGTCACAAACGTTTTCACCATCAGACATGATGAAGTCCCTCTCTTGCCTAACTCAGGACCAGGACAACCCCCTCAGTAAGGATATTTCAAAGAACAACATTCGTCCGCTGCCTTGTCAGATCTCCTCAGATTCATTCTCACTGTCACATTACACCCAGCGTCTGCAGGGGAATCCAGCTTTACAAAGCTTTGTGAGTCAGTCTGATTTTGAGAAGCTGTGAAATTGCCACAACTTTCAGCATCTTCCTTATCTCACAAATGCCTCTGTCTAGATTTGTGTCTCTAAGAAGGAGGTTCACTGTCCCCTGTTGGGATCCTTCCCATTATTTGAGTGGTGAAGGACAGAGGTGAACTAGAGTATGTGTACAGTGATCTCTGATTGGTGAAGCCAGGGCAGGTTTGAGGTGCAATAACGACAGACCTACTTTCCAAAAGGCCCTGGGTTTTCATAGAAACAATTGTTACTGTTCGGTGTTGGTGCTTTTATCCTAAGATGTTATAATGAAACAAATGGAATTCATGTTTTTTTTTTTCTTGCGTTTTATGATTATTAATAAAAAAAAAATGTTTCATATAAGACGTGAAATAGTTTTGTTGTGTAGTGGCACTGATGTCTGATTGCATTTTGTTTTTCCTCATGGAAGACCAGCAGATCAAGTAGAAACATCAAAATGAGAACGGAAAAGTAAAGTAAAAAGGCCCCAACTGTCAAAAACAGTGCGTATTCACAACAGCACAATGTCACAGTGGACATTTGATGAACTTATTTTAGCTGCTTTTTTATTTTTATTTCCAGGAAGACTAGAGGTGACTACATCACAATTATATAGAAATAAATTGTCAAAGTTTAGCGTGCAGCTATTTCTACTGTTTGTTTATTTAAATTCTCATGACTGGAACTAGTTGTGCATCCCCCACACTGCTCTTCCTTTTTCACAGAAATCCAAAGTACCACAATTTAGAGAAGTCAGTACTTGTTTTTGTGCCACAATTGCCTGTAATGCCTGAGAAAAACAAAACTTACAACAAACTCCTATAGTGAAACTGTTCACCTTGAGTCATGGAGGAATATGTCCATAATAGCTGCACTCATTTAAATTGGTGGGGTCCAAATAGCCCAGCAGATGGGCCACCGTGTGTGGGAGACGGCTGAATTCTCAAGAGTAGAAAAATGTAGATATCCACAGAAGAGCTACACCACATGAAAGGTGTCATTGTGTAAATATACTGAAATAGGCATCAGGAGCATGTGGAACCTGCCAAGAAATGTTCTACAAATACCCTGTTGATAACATGTAGCAGCATTGATGAATGATGACGAATTCTTGTCATACCTCGCTGAAGATTTGTAATGCACAAGAGCGAACCTTGGCTTTATCTCTTGGGATACACTGCCACTAAACAGCCCCGAGACCTTGACTGCCTGCAAAACAACGCAGCAGCTGCGAGACTAGTGATGGGAGTGGAAGTGATAACGCTCTTTGAAAGGAATCAGACCTCGTATCTGTTCTCTGAGAGGGGGCTCACAGTGCAATCTCTTCTTAACCTTCCAGCATCACTAACACGAGATACATGTGTACACATTACACAACATTAATTAAGTTATCATTATATTGTTACATTCAGCTCTGTCGTCACCTTATTAGGAGTTCATTCAAATGCCACTAATGGACTCGCTTGTGGATGTGCTGAAGGACGACTCATCTGACCATATCATTTTTTACAGACCAGTGCTACTGAACTCTTACATGTGCATTCATCTTTGTAATGATTGGTTTATGCACTGCAACCCTACTATAACATCTATATCTATAATATCTAATATAACACTCTAGCCCGATTTACTGATGTCAGTCAGTCACTGTTCCTACTGAAACACTAGTTGTACCTATCTGTGTTACTTCTGGTTTGTTCAACCAAAAAAGGAAATGGGAAAGTTGCATGGTTATTAACCAACTGGAGTCTCTGTTACCTGACTGATGTACATAAATAAAAATGGATAATCATGTGCTCATCTAACTCTCAGCAAGCAAGCTTGTTTCCCCAAATACCAAATCATTCCTTTAAATGACCTTGAGAAAGCAGCTTTAACATTATTTAAAGTAAGGTAACATTTCAGTGTTTTCTGAAAGTGGCCACGTTGCAAAGATCATTTCTGACTTTGTCACTTTCAGACGGGCCTTTGTTGTCATCCATAATTCTAACTGCACAATGAAAGCACATTGTGCTTTTCACTTACTTTTTTTCTACTTTCAATAACATGTGTAATCTGGATCTAACCTATATCCTGTGGGTGAAAAAAACTGAGAATCCACAGTTTAAATCATCAAGGACACCATATTCCTACTTTGGCAGCGTGTCGTCCAGTTAGTGAGAGGGAAAGGTGGGAGGATATAACTCCCATCCTCTGGAGCTTGACCCATTCAAAACAAGCGATTGAGAAAGGTCTGCCCACACAGGCGCACACTCAGACAGTGCAGTATGATGGTTGGGAATATTTTCTACTATGGAGCGTTGATGCTGTGTTGGGCACGACTCTGTGTGGCCCTGCATGTCCCACATGGCCAGGACCTGAGCCAGGACCCCACAGGGACAGGTCAGACTACTCTAACCATCTGGATGCATCTAAACTTTTCAGTTTTCAAGTGTGTACTCTAATGTATTTCTTATTCAATTCAAAGGAGTTGATAACACAGTGATCTCCGTGGAGACCGGGGATGGTTTAGATGGTAAAAATGCGCCAGCAACAACCTCATCAGCCTCCGCGGGGGCTTGTCCCGTCCCTCACAACGCTCCGTGCTTTGTGGATGACACGTTTTCAGCCCTTCGTGAAAGCATGGGGAGCGACGGTGAACTCACAAACAGCAGTTTGATACTGTTTGGGATCTGCACTTCATCGTCTGAGAATTCATCAGGCTACGTCTTGTTAGAGCTGGCTCAGGAAACAAGCAGAACCCAGAGAAACGGATTGAAGATTGTGTATCCAGCTGGAGGTAACATGGCTCTCTGAGTGCAGACGTTTCTTAAATGTTTATTTTTATCTTACAGCATCTGTTATTTTCCACAACAGTGCTGGTGGCAGATGAGCACGAGAGGGTAATGATCAAGTTGACCTTTGACCTCCCACAGTCTCCTTTGCTCAAAAGGAAACCTGTGCTGCTCTTGACGTTTGAAAGTCCACTCAAAGGAGGAGACCTGGACGTCACTTTCACTAGTCAGCTGCTGCAGCCGAACACCCAGGTAAAGCAGGGCGCGGGGTGAAGTGTGCTGCAGGTTATGTTTTCATAAGGGCGACGCTTAAGGTACCAAGCCTGCAGATTTCACAGGGTTTACAGTAAAGACTGTTCTCCACTGAGTCGTCCTGTTTTTTTTTGTTGCTTCCAGTCTGTGTGCATTTCAGGAGAAACACAGTACATACTGCTGCCAGGAAAAGCATCACAGAGCCACATTCACCAGAAATGGACACTTTCTGTTGAGACTAAGTCCCCTGAAATGAGTAAGATCCCATGCTACGTACATGTATGTTGTTTTCACTTTGCTGTTTAATGTGCACTCTTCTCACATTTCCTCTCATTTCCTCTCATTGCAGAAGAAAGCCTAAAAGCCATCCTAATTGGTGGAAAATCAGGAAATAACATCAGCATGACTCCACTTCTGCTTTTTTCTGAAGAAGCAGGAACTGAGACAAGGTTGTTTTAACTTTCATGTTCCCCATTTCAAATTTACCAGACTGCATTCAGTTTGATGCCGAGTCCAAATCTTTTACTCTCTTTCAGACATGTTTCACACTCATGTCCAGCCCCTTCACAGACCGTCTCCTTCATCTGTGGGCTGAAGCGGTTGCTGGGTGAGCTCTTGCCTCAGGACCACCCTAACTCCCCTCCGCTCCAGCTGGATTCCCTACAATCCTTGCCTCCTCTCACAATTGGCTTATCGTCCAGTGAGACCCTGCTAGCAGGACTGATCAACTCCTCAGCCCCCACCGTCTTCTCCTTCACTCACTGGCGCGCCACGCTTCAGATGAATCACGGAGAGCTGTCTCTGTCCCCTGCACTGGTGGAGGAGCTGAGGCGGAGGCTGCAGCAGACTATGATACAGATACAGGACATAATAAGGGAGGAGGACGTAGGTCACAGGGCCTCAGAGATGCTGGGTAGGCTCAATGAACTCAGTGCGTTTCCAGAGAAGGAACCAGCAGCAGGTGATGAGTGGTTTTGGATCAGTGGTTCCTGACCTTTCAACACCACCTGTCCATTTTGAATGTTCTCATTTTAAACATAATATTTAACTTAAGTGGATATAAAAATGTATTAAATATTATTTTTCATATATTTCTCTGGCTCAGTTTTTAGGTTAACTACTAACATTTCTATATTTATATGAATCAATTACTTGAATTAGTCGCCCCATTTATGACTTATTTCAAACTATTACTGGTTTGAAATCACAGCAAACAAGCAAAAGACTAAACCATACATTTGGATTTCTTGTTTTGCTACTTTTTCATAGTTGTGTCTGTTTTCTTGTCTGCATGTAACAGGAGGGAGTCAGTACCGTACATTTCTCCTGCTGAAGGCCCTGCAGACTGTGGCCCGCGCGTATGTGGTGCAGAGAGGTCTGCGGGCCACTAGAGCTGACCCCAGCAATCCAGCGAGGGGCGACGTCTGTGGCCTCAGAAGCCTCGTCGTGTCCTTCGAAAAGCACGTTGTGGGTCCAAACTCCGCCAACATCAACAACTGTCATGGATCCTGTAGGTTCCCCCTGGCCAATAGCAACAACCACGCCGTCCTGCTCAATGCTCACATTGGGAGTGAGAATGTGGACGAGCGGCCTCCGTGCTGTGTGCCTGTGGCCTACGAAGCCCTGGAGGTGGTGGATTTAAATGAACATGGAACTTACCTCTCCATTAAACCAGATATGGTGGCAAAGGAGTGTGGATGCCGCTAGATCTATTTTCTTTTGTACAGTATATATTTGTGACACCAAAGATATTTTACTAGTGTTGTTTAACAATCACTGTAGCTCTTAGTGTATCTTCACTGGCACTAATTGTATTTATTCACACAGTATTAACACTGTACACTGGGGTAAAATGCACATATTCATGCATATTCATTTACACAGGCCTGATCATATCCATTCGGAGTAGATGCACAGAAAGAATGTTTTTCACTCTTACAAATAATCAATCACAATTCAATAAGTTTATTGAAAACAAAATATTTGAAAAAAAATCATCCAGAATTGGTATAGAATTCAAATGAGAGCCTCTAAGTTAGTAATACTAAAAGGAAGTCGTTTGATTGAACTGAACATTGAATTGATAAATATTTCTTACCAACAAAAACAACAGCATCATTTGAATCAAATATATTAAATTATAATAAAATTGCATTCAAAACATACTGAATACTGTTTATATTCTTTATATTCTCTAATCAGAAACCTGCTATTGTGACAGCAGGTTTCAAGAACCATCTGTTTCTTGACCATTCACCTTTATTCTTTAGTTTTGGGTTTCATGATTGTTTTGTTGCTAATTGGCTTTTTTCTTCTTCTTATCACTCCAACTTCTTCAGATCCCCTCCACCACGTGAAACTGTCCCATACAGAGATCTGACGGCAACACAAATTCAAATAGCGACTCAGTGACAATTAAAGTGTCTTTTATAATATAGTTTTGTTGTACTTCAAGGGAAGTGATTACACTTTATTCTTTATTATTGTGTACTGTATCTTACGAGTCTGATGTAACTAAATACAGAAAGACAGATTTGTGCCATAGAAGACGTCACAAAGTTGTTAAACCTTCATAAACTATAAACTCTAAAACAGACTAACCATAATAAGTAAAATTCAAATGTAATATGCTGTGCTAGCATGATTTAGTGACTCCCTGTTTGACTGCACTCAAAATACACATTTAATAATAATCATATGTTTCTCCCATTAACCTGACATTAACTAAACCTCAGTGCTATCAAGCATTTCAAAGTATTTGGGTTAATTCAAACTTTATAAATCATTTAAATAGGGTGGTAAAATGTTGTTCTGTACTGTTGTTTACATTAGTAAAATTACAAAAAAAGTTAATATGGAGCCTGGTATTAGTGGTGAAATGGTCTCGTCAGGGAATCTTTATAACATATTAGTATTTTAAAACTACACACAGAGGTGTAAACAAGAGTCTCTATTAATTTGTTTTTTCCAAACAACAATCTGATATGATTATTGGTCTTTGTGAAAGGAGGACAGTTATGGACTATACCTGAGGTATTGAACCATCCTGTAGATTTCCAAAGAAAGTCCTTATACCTGTCTCCTCAACAAAACAGTCCAGAGCATCTAGAACACAAAATGATATAAAAAATACATCATCTTTTAGCCAACAAGTCTACGTAACTCTCAAATTGTGCTCTTTCTGTATCTGAAGTGATGACATCACATGATGACAGCACTCACCATGTAACTCTTGCACCCCTGAGCTCACAACGAGAACGACCAGTGCCACCACTAAGCACCGGTTCATGGTAAATCCCTTCCATGGATTAGGAACATCACTCAAATTTTCAATGGACAGAATCCGCTCATAAGACACTAAAGAAAGACCCAAACAGACCAGTCAGTCAGATACATGCAGCCACAGCTGCTGTAACATTCAGGCTGTTTAGGGTGGACAGATTTCTTACTTATGTTTTCTGATGTTCCAACTCTGATGTCTTCAGTCTTTAATGTTGAGGTCTACGTCTATAATTGCATCCAAAAGGAAGTTGTAAGTTATAACAGTTAAGATATAAAAAGTTATGTGCACTGTCTTTCAAACTGTACTGCATGTCACAGACTAACATAGGCTCGCTTAAAATAGGCACCTGCAGCTAGTAGAAAAAAACAAACGATCAGACTTGATGTTAATATGAACCACTGCACATGAAAAAGAAACATACCTGATGTGACGCTTCAGTTTTGCTTCACCATGAAATGAAAGGTTGGCACAACAGTGTCGATGGCGGCTTTTGATCTGACCAGAGGCCGTGCTTTACACACCCTGCACCATGCTCCTTTGCCCCTTGACTGACAGACACAGATGCCAGGGAAATGACATTCATAGCGTGAACTGTTGCTGTTTATGCTGATCCAGTGAAGCTACAGGTGAACAAGAGTTATAAACATATATCTACATGCCACTGATAAGAAAATCAAGCGAGATGGAATAAAAATATGTTTTGATTAATTTTGACTTATTCTTGGCCTGAAAAAAAGGACCTTACCTGCTGACACACTAACAGCAGCAGTTGATGGTGGGGACAGTGATTTCATTATTCATACCTCTATAGGTCACATTTCAGTCTCACACTGATTCAAGTCTCTTCTTCACTCTTATGACAAGGTGGTAGGAGACCTCAAATGTCTCCTCCTTTCTGTGTGGAGTTCTCCTTGGCCCTGCATGGGTTTTCATGGACGGATGGTTATGAATGTTCAGATCCAAACAGTAACTTAATGACCCTCTAACTGGATATGTTAAACACAAGTATGAATGAGCACTACATGTGCGTATTTCTGATATGCTGGATTAACTTCCAGCACACAGACAACTGCTGAAAATGAGCAATATTCACATATGCATATAACAATACACATTTCTTTATTCTTAAGAAATTGCTATATGTTAGAATTAATTTTTTGAATAACAAAATGAGATAGTTTATTATTTAAAGCACTGGTCTATTAATTTTAGATGTTTACTGAGGGGTGTACAACTTGGCTGACTCCAGATCAGCCCAAACTTCTTGGATTTCCACATAAGACAGCAGTTGCATGTTTTCCGTCGGTCATAGCGTCGTCAAACCTTCAACAATAGACAAATAGACGTGACAGATGTGAAACGTTTCATAAAACATTTGTGACACAATCAAGCTGCAAAACAGGCTTTCGGAGCGGAAGTGACGTAAACGTTTCGTGTCGCGCTCCGCCCCGCCCACCGTTACCTGCAGCTCCCACAGCTCGACAGTGACGAGAGGAGCGGACAGAGCGAGGAGCTAGTGCGGACGCTGGCCGGATGGTTAAATCTAACCTACAGACGATTTTGAATAGTCATTGTTTTGTTAGAGAAAAAGAGAGAAACCTAGCCGAGATGCCCGTTATTGAGAAATCCAGTAATAAACCTGAAAGTGAAAGGTATGTCGGTGTAGTCGATGTGAATTGTTAAAAGCTAACTAAGCAAGCTAACGTCAAGCTACGTTTTAAATCGCGGCCTAGCTGTTTAGCTAGCGGAGGAGTAGCTAAGCTAACACTAATACGTATGTTTCTTGTTGAGGTAGCAGAACAGCTTTGTTTAAATGATTTAATATATTTCTAAAATACATTTCCAGTCACATTTATTTGATACAACTCCGCAAAACGTCAATATTAAATGGCCCCTAATTTACATCGACGTATGAACGATTGCGTAACAGTGGTAGCTGTTGATGTCCGCTTTCTAGCTTCCTAGCTTGGGTACTGCTA
Source organism: Anabas testudineus (assembly GCF_900324465.2). NCBI lineage: Eukaryota > Metazoa > Chordata > Actinopteri > Anabantiformes > Anabantidae > Anabas > Anabas testudineus. The sequence continues at coordinate 10,140,760 of NC_046613.1, read as the reverse complement.
ATGCTAACGCACAGGCTAATATGTGAAACGCAACAGAAATTGGTATCTTAGATGTTGAGATGCTAGCTAGCTAACGTTAAGCGTGTGGACTGATAACAATATGTCACCAGCTTGTTATTAATCAGAATATATCGAGGGGTGAGTAAGTGTATTAATCCGTTATTTGGCGTTTGTTGGCTCGACTTTCATGTTGATGTCAACGGAGGGGGATTACTAGCTGCTTTAGCTTATTGCTATCGCTCCAGTACGTTAACGCGTAATTTAGCCTTGACAGCGAAAACTGTCAGTGGCAATAACATCACAGTAGTTTGATTATACATTATTTAGATACACAATATTACACAGTAAACATTTATATGATGTTATATGATGTTAGCTTGTTGCTAACTAACGTAGTTAAAGCCTGGCTGAATTGATCATATGTGATTGTGTTTTTTTCCGTTTCGCCCTCGGGCTCAGGTGCTAGCTAACGTTAGTTAAACATCAGGGGAAGATGAACCAGCTTTGTTTACTGTCGGGCAGTAACTGAGATAGTTAATCAGCGCTTAAAATTGCCTTTCCCGTGTGCTTCGATTTAACCTTGTATTGTATTAATCATTGTGGGGGCCTTTGGCAGGCAGTGGACGAGGCTGTTTATCAGGCTCTATAGTGTTGTGAAGGACTCATAGGAAATTTCCACTGCACTGTGAAGGGGGAGGGGGCGTTTAGGGAAGTTTATTTTCAGCCTTTTCTATTAACCCTGATGCCTTTTGGCATTTATTTTATGGTTCTAACCACAAATATGTTTTTATTTAATTCTCTAGTTATAGAAAGTTATGTTGAGAAATATGATTTTCTTTATAGGCCATATCTTTTTAAAAGGCGTCTGCAGGTGTCTTAACTGAAAAATGCTCAGCTACTGATCTTCATCTACTCATAAGATGAGACTTTTACATTAGCATGTCATTTACATTTACATTGTCCGTCTAAAATTCTAACCTATTCCCTGAACAGTTAAATTATGATATTACTGTAGAGATGAGTGGTCTTTGATACATTTATACATGGCAAAGGTCTCTTATGCAAGCAGATGCTCAAGAGATTCATCGTTCATGTGATCAGAGCGTCTGTATTTTCCAGGACAGCCTGAGGAGCAAGTTTGTGTTGCTGCCTGTGGTGTGTGTAGGGATTTCAAATAATTCTAAATGGAGACGTTGAAAAAAAAACCCCTTGTGCTGTGTATTATTTTGAAAGCATGAAAATGTTGCTTTTAAGGTTTATTTAAAGATGTTAATGGATTTTTACCATAATCTGATATTGGGATTTACATAGAACCAGTGTTGCCTCAGCTATGAGAGGGACAATATTTCTCATTTGGAATTCACACATCTTCTTCACATATAGCACAGCAGTGACATTTGCGTAAGAGAGCATCTGTGAGCTTTTGAGTTGCTGTGGCAGCACTGCTTATGTTAATGGGTTTTGCTTCTAATAGAAGCTCTGAGAATATTTGTACTCTTAACACTGTAAATGCGTGCAGCCACACACACTATTTGCACAAGAAATGCAAGCAAACTGTAACAAGCACTTTGACTGCCATTAAAACGCCTCAGATCACTTGATAAAGTGATGTTTCTCCTGTCGGTTGTAAACTCGAGCAGTGTGGTTAGTGCTGTATGAAAGTAGGCTAATGGTTATAGAAACAGATCCTGTTGCAGCCTTCTGTTAAGAATTGCAACAAGTGTAAAGTTTAAGCAGACAAACCAAGGAACCAGTTAAAAGTCACCCTGCAGGGGGCAGTAATGTGGATTGTATAGAGATGTGAAGATTTTTAGTGAATATTTGACTAATAGACAAAAAATTATGTTGTAGTGTAACATAAACCATTCTCTCTTCCAAGAGCCAAATGCTGGGCACAAGCTTTCGCCTTTTTTTTTGTCTAAAGATTTACTCACCTATAGCAAATGTTTTACTTTCTTTTTGCAGATAAATCACTCATGTCTGCTGCTTATATTAGTAGTTTAAATTGGTGTTTCCTACGAGAACTTTCAGTGGCTGCCCTACTTATGATGACTCAATGTGTGTGCATGTTTTTTTTCACCCTCCAGTATTTCCAGTCCCAGGAGGTGCTCCCGCTGTTGCAGTAACCCGTGTCCGGGGCCTCTGTGGTGCTCCTGATGCCCCTCTCCCACCCCTGAAGATCCCAGGTGGGCGAGGGAATGACCAGCGGGATCGCAATCTTTCAGCTAAGCTATTCTATTCTGTAAGTTAAAGCACCTTTTCAATATTGTTTGAGCACACTAACTTCTTGTTGCAAGGGTGTTATTGGTTTTGGGAAGGAAGAAATGCAGTGTGACCCTGTCTCGAGCCAACAGTGCAGGAAGACGAGTTTGTCGACTTTGAGAGATACAAAGGCAGTTATTTGTAATTCAGCACTCAGTGAAACAAACGTCATTGTTTTAGTCAAAGGCCACATGACTATGACAACTTACCTTTTTATCATTGTCACTGTGGTTCCCTTTTCACCATTCTAAATTTAAGTAGCCACAGATGAGTTTTTTTTTTTAATTGTTTTTTCTCCTGTACTCTGTAGTTAGAACTTTATAATTGATGTCATGTGTCGTGAGAGTATTTTTCTTGTTTACCACTGTTCTCCTGCTGTCCTTTAGGATGCTCAGTTGCTGGTTCTTGAGGAACCTCCTCCTGCTAATGGCAGAGTGCGTTTCTTGCTCTTTGAGCCCCGTCGATCTGAAGGCAAGCACTGTGTCTGGAGGTTGGCGCTGAAAGGGAGGAACATTTACGTTGAAATCCCCCCTGGAGCTTTGCCTGAGGGCAGCAAAGACAGGTTGGTAGGCGGAGTGTTTTTGTTCATGTCATTTAAAAAAAAAAAAAAAAAATTAGAGGTTTAAACAAGTTTAGGAAAAAATGTACCATGATGTTTTGTTATATAGTAGAACTGTTTCTGTTATCATGTGAAGTAATTTGTAGAAATATATACGTAATGAAACAATCATCAATAACTGTTTTCTGAAAGGTGTATTAACTTTCTCCCTATAATACATTTACTTTTCTTGTTTGTCTTGGTTCTTTACAGTTTTGCTCTTCTGTTGGAATTTGCTGAGGAGCAGCTTCAGGTTGATCACGTATTTATCTGTTTTCACAAGAACCGTGATGACAGAGGTGAGAACTTTAATATGAAATTTATTCACACGTGTAAATTTTGTAATTTAGCCATTATGGAAAGAGTATTTTCTTTTTTTAGTTAAGTTGTATCATTTTTATTACCTGTATGAGGTTTCATTAATGTATTTTAAGTGACAGCAAGAGGACTTACATAGTTTATGTCGTGTGTCCTCAGCATCCTTGCTGCGTACATTCAGTTTCCTGGCTTTGAGATTGTGAGACCGGGTCATCCCCTTGTCCCTCCCGCCCTGACGCTTTCTTCATGGCTTACAGCATCGAGCGAGACTCCTCTGATGACGATTGATTGACGCTGAGCAGTTACAAATGTTGTCCTTACTTAGATCTATAGCCTCACACCTTTATAATTTCGCTGAACTTTAATAAATTATTAAAGTTCAGTGTGTTTCCCATCAGAGGTTCCTTTTTTTGTTGGTGTTACCTTTACCTACCTACCATGTGCTGTATTTAAATGATATTTGCACTAGGTAAGATGTTAATATACCAGGAATGTAAAGCAAGTGCCCACATGATACCTGGGCTGTGTTTTTGCCACGGTGTTACTTTCCATGATGTGTAGTGCTGAACCCCCTCAACCCCAACCCACCCCCCAATTCCAATCATCTCCACGTTGTAATATTTATGATAAAATTGACTTCATCTTACTCATGTAAGTAGACGTGTTTTCATAGTAATCATTTGATTCTCCTGTTGATATTGTTTTTTTTTTTAATATGTGCATGAAATTCATTTGTTTCACTTGGTAGAAGTCTGCATGTTGTAACTGTACTAAATAAAAGTGCTCACCTGAAACGTATTGTTGTTGAGTATAAAGTTGTTGTAACTGGATCACAGTGCGTTGTCTGACCACACCTATATAAAAGTATTGATGCTGGTAACAGATTCATAGTTTGATAAGGGGTTTTCTTATACTGCCACATGTAATTAGTCTGGTAATTTCTTATAATAGGTACTGAGGCATTTAGTCACTAACACAAGTCATCTTCATTAATCATACAGTAACGTCAGTGAGGATCATCATTTTTATTTAATGGGAATTGGTACAACACTGAAATCTATATTTCAAACCATTCCAACTACTTCCTGTAACTAATAAGAAGGAAATAAAGTGGAAAAAAGGGTAGCGTTTTAATAATGGAAATCTATATTTCAAACCATTCTACTTCGTAACTATAAGAAGGAATAAGTGGAAAAAAGGGTAGCGTTTATAATGGATTTGTAATCTTGCACAGAACTGACCAACAAAAGATAAGTCTTAACTAATCAAACAAAAATTGCCAAAAAAATGCAGCAAGTGCAGTCGCAATATTATATTACACATTTAATATAATTAGCATTAGAAATTCAAAGTGCAGTATTTTATTAGACACATAGAGACACAGTACGTGGACTTACTTATTGATAAATGAAGCAAAGATTTCATTGTTTGGACAAAGTTACATTTACAGACAGACTGGACAATTTCACACAATGACTGCAAACATCAGTCAACCTTCAGATTGAGCCAGAGCTGACTGGTCACACTCACAACTGTCTCAGGGTCTGTAAAGGACAGATACTGCAGGCACATGCAGTCGTCCCAGCTGAGAGCAGACTGATCCTGGATCAGGCCCTTCTCTGCCAATCTCATCACCAGCAGAGCTCGTTTGATCGTCAGCCAGTTGTGTACAGCTGTGGTTGTGTAGCCTCTGAGATTGAAGAGAGGTACACGGGGGCCCCAGAGGAGCACTTGAAGCATTGCCACCATGTCAGCCATCTGGGGCCCGGTGCTCTCATTCTGGAGCAACGAGGAAATATACAGGAGTCCACTTCTGTACGAAGACTTGAACGGAGTTGGACCTTGTGAATACAGGCAGTGTTGAATTAAGGCTGCAATCTGGGATTTGACTGAGACAAGGGAATGAGGCTCAGGCTGAGCAGAAAATCTAGGGGTCAACACTACACGAGCGGAACCACGCGTCCTCCATAGAGCCTGGATGCTCCCTTTTTTCTCTGTCTTTTCCCACTCCATCCTATCCCTCGCTCTGCTCGTCTCAGAAACTCTCTTCCCCTCAGGCGTGTCTTGTTTAAGCTTGTTTTCGCTCCCGTCCCTCTCTCTGCTGGGCCACACTAGAAGGATGTCCCGGGGTCTGAGCTCTGCTGCAGTGGCGCTGACGTTGTACAGATGTTGTGAAGCTGTTAATATCTGCACCAACAGAACACATAGCTGTCTGTCATAAACCAGACGCTCTGTGCTCTGCAGTGAGCTGCTGTCAAGAACAAAGTCCTCTAGAGTGACATGTGGCAGGTCTCTCACAATGCTCACAGAGTGTCCCTGCAGGAGGAGAGACTGAATTGAGGGCAGACTGGTGTTTGTTAGATGTTTGTCAGACTCTGTGCTGCCTCCACATGGTGATTTAGAAGCAGTGCAGCCTATCTTTAAAGGAGATGACAGATCTTGTCCATAAGAATAGATGGGATCATCTCTTAGGGTGTTGCTGGGTTGGAAATAAACAATAACATCGTCCACATTAACATGTGATGAATTGTGTTTGGTGTCAGCTGATATCCGTTTGTGTACCTGCACAGAAAGAAGGATAAAAAAAAAAAACTTCAAGAACCAAACATTATAATTAGAAAAGTTTCACACTGCAAATTAAAGTGTTAAATATATATATATATATATAAAAAAAAAACTTTTGGTCTTCCTGTTGCAGTGACACCTGATGACATTTAAGAGGAAGCGTTATACCGCAGTGCAGTGCCACAGCTACCAAGGTTGATAAAGATCATGTTTGCTGCTCTGTGCTAGTTGCATAACACTTTTTTATTCTAAAGGAAATTTAAAAAGTGCAACATATTTGAAGCAATAAAAGTAGAGCTCTTCCAAAGAACATGCATGAAAGCGTGTAGAGCATGTTGTAGTATAGGTGCAGTATAGAAAAGAGCTGTGGCATTACCTTTAAACCAAGCACCCTCCCTGGGAACTTGGGACTATGCACGCTGTAGTAGACAGTGTCTCCAATCAGCTTTGGCTCGCTCCCCCCATATAACAGGAAATCCTGAGGCTGGTATGGGCTGACCTCCCTCTCCGAGGTCTCTCTTTGCGCCCAAGCAACCCATTGTGACCTGAGGCAAGGGGCCTCTTCCATTTGGTAGGGGGGCTCAAGCCGCGGCAATACATAGTTCTGATCAAAAACAGCAGCAGGTGAGGAAGGGGAGTGACGGAGAGTCATCCACTCATGACCCCCACCCCTTCCTCGTCAGGACAAAGGGAACCCCGGGGTGGAGGCACAGCAGTGGTGGTGGTGGGCAGGGAGGCATGGGTTCGGACCAACGCCAGAACCTCAGAAGCAAAAGACCCCTAGTGAACTGGGAAATTGAAGACTAGCAAGCAGCACACGATCAAACCTCTCATATCTGCTGCCGCCAGCAGTGACCGGGGATTCTGAGCGGCAAGGTGGGAGTCATCCGGACAGTCTCTTCAACAACGGGATCATCTGTGTGAGCAGTAATTTGGGGTCTCAGTTCCCTCGTGGATGACCTCATCCTTACGAGTCCTTGTTTGGGGCTCCAGAACAGCACCTCCACAGGGACTGGGACGCCACGGCTCGTCAATGGACATTCTGCCTTAGAAGCTTTTCCAGTGCTGGCTGCAGGGGGAGCGGCCTGGGAGGTGAGTAACTCATTGTGGTGATTATCACGTTTGTTGAACAGTCAGAGGAAGGTCTGAGTTCTAGCCGGGGGTCATATGTGTAGGTTTTATTGCAAGGCAATGGGGGTGCTGCTAACAAACAAGGTGGAGTGGAGGCCAGTGCTGCTGTCCGTTCTGTCTCCTCACTACAGTTTGACTCTCTGTGCTGACTCGCTTGACTGGCTGCTTGATGCTTACAGTTAGACACACCCTCAGAAAATGTTCTTTTATAATAGTAGATAGATTTTAACAGAAAAAAAAATATTTTGTCATGAAATCTGTGATTAACCATATTAGGAGGAGTTTTCTGTTTGGTTTTAATGGAGGTGTCATTTGTTTAATTTTGACATTTTTTCTGTGGGTGGTGAAGGTGCATTTCAGAGGCCCATCATTTGGAGTAAAAGTAATTAAGAACTCAGGTTTTGCTGTGATAAAAGCTCACCGTTTGAGGGCATCCTTAATTGGCCCACTGATTTGGATTCAATCTGTGCACGTCACAGTGAACTGACTCTGTGTTGCTGTCTGTGTGCTTGGGTAATCTTGCTTTGCGAATGGCAGCAGTGTGGCTCAGTCCCCTTGCTTCTCTCGTTGTCCCCTACCTCTCACGCCCTTTGGCTGCTGTTATCTGCTCTCTCGTCCCCCCGTTTCCACACACTCTTTCGCCCTCCTCCTCCTCCATTCCATTGGCGTATGTGATTTTGCAGGTGATTCACCATGTGGTACCCTCAGTGTCCCCCTCCCATCAGTTTGGGGTGGCGCTGGCCCACCTCAGGAGGCCTCACTCTCTGCTCATCTCTCCTCCTCTACCTCCTCCCAAAGCCAGCAGCACTCCTCACCCCAGCAAGCTCCACGCGCCTGGTGTCTTGGTCCCTTCACCTCTCCCTCTTCTCCCAGAGCACACAGCCGCACCCAGTCATCCTGCATAGCCCTTCTCCTCCCACACTCTCTTGCCCCCTCCGCACCACTGCACAGTTGCCGTCCGCCGTCAGCCCCATGCGGCCGACGCCCCCATCCTCTCGGTCAGGACTCACTCCACTCCTCCCGTCTTTCGCACTCCTCTCTCACCACCAAGAGCCAGTCCATCTCTCCTCTCCATCTCCTCCCCACGCGCTGCCTCTTCGCGTCTGGCTCTGCTGCTGCTGCAGCTACTGCCTCCCTCTCTCTCCTCTTCTTCTTCTTCGCTGTCCAGCCTCCTCTGCGTCTCGTCATTTGCAGTGCACTAATTCCCCTCGGCGGACGCCTCCACACCGGCCAGCAGCCTCAGGTGGTGGTGGGAGGCAATGTGGAGGACGCAGGGTATGCCATGGTAAACCCTACAAACCACCTCCCCACTTCCCGGGAGCCCGTCCTAGATAGGGTTTGGGGCTGAGGTGAAGGGGGAAGGGTGGGGAGGTGAGGGGCAAAAGGCAATCGTAGAGTGGAGAGAGGGAGGGAGAACTGGTAGGCAGTGAGAGACACAGGTACCTGTGTATACATGCTCCAAAAGCAGTGTTTCCTATTGAACAAGGTAAGGACTTTGTTGGGTTTAAGATATATTTAAAAAAAATCAAAAAAACATTCAGGATCAGAAGTTTGGATTGTAAATGTGACGGAGGTTTACAGTGTTGTCTTTATTTATTTTTACGCTGATTTATAACCGAGATCATTCATGTTCTCTTCTTTTTTATCCATCCAGGTAAATGAATGAAAACTACACCTCAACATTAATAAACTATGCAAATGTCCAGGTGTGGACCAAGGCACTCTTCTCACTCACTGGTGCTTCAAAATGTCTGCACTACCCGACCGCCTCCAAGAACCGCTTCTGTACTGGATCGTAGACCAACACACACACAACCACACACACACAAAACACACACAAACCACCACTATGTTCCCCTTGAGCAGAATTCTCGGTACTGTCATGTTTATGTGTTTATGTTGGGAATGTAGTTAGTTAATATGTTAAGTTACAACATGGAATCATACCTTTACTGCTGATCTCCAGCACTGAATGAACTGATTTTATCACGCTTGGTTTGATCTTTAAGGGCCTCAAATAATGATTGTCATTTTCTTTGGCTTTTGTGTTTAGTCGCTATTACAGAAACCTAGAGTTAAGAATATGGTCAGTTTTTGATGGAGTTAATGTTATCATGAATCACTGAGTGAAAGCACACAGTCCACCTTATATGAGCTGAGTCCCTGAGTGTCATGCGCCCATCCAAAGTTTCATTTTATATGTGTGAATGTGTGTGCGCACTTAAACACACACATAGGCCATTTCACTGAAACTCTGCTCAGATGTCATGCAGCTCACTCTCTGCGTGCATGCTCCCTCTTAGCTCGTTTTCTTCCTTGTATGAAAGACATGTTGCAGCATATTTGGACTATGAAACAGATAGGGACTTAGCATTTTAGTTTAATTTCACACTGGAAGACGAAGATACAGTTAGTGATGTAGCAGAAAAGGTACAAAATCTGGGCCTGGGTGACGACACACCCATTAAACTCGGGTTAGGTTGATTATTTCCTATATTTTGGTGTGCTGGGGAAAAAAAAAAAAAAGAAAACGAAGGTTTACGTTCAGAAGGCAAAGCGATGAGCTATGAAACATGTCGGTTCAGGCTTCGCTTGGTTTTAGCTCTTAAACTAATATTTCATTTATTTGCTATGAACTAGAGCAAAGCCAAATAGTATAAATAAGGAATTCCCTTTTTGATGTATCCAGTCTTTTTCTTTTCTTTAAATACAGAATATAAAATTTGGCACAAAAATCATTTCCGTCAAATCTTGAAAATATGGCAAATTAAGCAACTTTCAGGGGTGCCAGATGCTTAGCAGAGTTGTGGGCATCTTTTAAAATGCCAATGAAATTCATGAATGAGATGATCCTCGATGTAGATATGTTAGCCACGTTATAAGTAGTTGTTTGAGAGTTGTGGCTGTACTGTTGTTAAGTGGAAAGAGGATCCAGGTGTAAAAGATTACAGTAAAACCACAAAAAACAACTAAATTGTCTGATTTATATTCAACATTTGTTCTCAGTCAATTTGGGGTGAATCCACCTCTTTGTGGGGCTACAGCAGAGCTACAGGCAGGAATGTTGAAACTCTCGTTAAGCTAACTTATCCATATTCTCTTCTGTCTGAATGCGGGTTTAAAAAACAGGTGTAAGGCTCAGATGTGGAGTTGTACTGCATGTTAGTTGCTATGACCACACTAAAACACACGCATGCAGGCAAATCTCACACACGGGGAAAACTGAAATAACCATAACCCAACAACTACTGGCTCTCTTAACACCTTTGGGTTTGCTTTTTTTTTTATTGTTTAATTTGTTTTTGTAAGCAATGTGGTGTACTGTGAATGTGATTCATTCTTCAACTGTATAGTTGGTATTGGTATAATTTTAGATAATGTTATTTATGCTGTCAAGTCGCTCCATTTGCTTGTATGTTTTTCTTTTTTTCTGTTCTTATTTATCCTGAAATGTGTCAGATTGTAGAAAGGCAATGTGTGTGGTACTGAACCGCACAGTCTGAAAACATGGTGCTAAAGGTGGGACGTGCTGAACTAGTTATTCTGGAGTGAAAACATCAAAAACAAATTGAATACTTGGGGCTGTACACGGGACAATGTGTAAAGCCTTTTGGCATTTCTTTCTCATATTTAATATTGCTGTTGTTGGTTCTTTGGATACCTAGGGTGCAATGTAGACACCATGTTTCGATAAAACTCTTGCAGCAGTTGGCTCAGAGTCGGAGTAAACGGGTTGAGGGGGAGGGGGGGGGGGGGGGGGGGGGGGGGGGGGGGGGTGGGGGGGGGGGGGGGGGGGGGGGGGGGGGGGGGTGGGGGGGGGGGGGGGGGGGGGGGGGGGGGGGGGGGGGGGGGGGGGGGGGGGGGGGGGGGGGGGGGGGGGGGGGGGGGGGGGGGGGGGGGGGGGGGGGGGGGGGGGGGGGGGGGGGGGGGGGGGGGGGGGGGGGGGGGGGGGGGGGGGGGGGGGGGGGGGGGGGGGGGGGGGGGGGGGGGGGGGGGGGGGGGGGGGGGGGGGGGGGGGGGGGGGGGGGGGGGGGGGGGGGGGGGGGGGGGGGGGGGGGGGGGGGGGGGGGGGGGGGGGGGGGGGGGGGGGGGGGGGGGGGGGGGGGGGGGGGGGGGGGGGGGGGGGGGGGGGGGGGGGGGGGGGGGGGGGGGGGGGGGGGGGGGGGGGGGGGGGGGGGGGGGGGGGGGGGGGGGGGGGGGGGGGGGGGGTGGGGGGGGGGGGGGGGGGGGGGGGGGGGGTGGGGGGGGGGGGGGGGGGGGGGGGGGGGGCCTTCTGTTCATTGTTGTCAACGTGTTTAAACATACGTCGGCTCACTTTGGCTCTCTAAAAGAAGTGAACAAGGCCACACTGTTTTTGTGTACAGAACGTTTATTGTGTTTCCCTGTATGTCTCTCCATCATAAACAGAATGATAATATAAAATATGTTATCTCGATATACAGTCTATCATATCATATACATATAGATAGATATATAGATAGGAGAATATATAAGTGAATAGGGTTATGTTTGGTCTAGCATTGTGATCCTAACTTCAGGCGGGTAAACAAGAGGCTTGAAGCGCAAGGAGAGCGAAGCATTGCACCACTGGACCGTAACGATGGCGCCTACAACATGGCGGCAAACAGCACCTTTATCGCTGTGACTATCAGCACGAAACTAGAATCAGAGAAGCTGTGTGTTGTTTTACACCAGAGGTGCTGTGGCTTAGCACAGTAGATCCCCAGCACTAGACTGTTCTCACTGTATCGGATATTGGCACACACTTTGTTTCCGCGCCCTTTGGGTTGTTGGTGGTTTGGTCCAACCAACTGGAGATTCGGCAGGGAAAAAATGGTTGCCTTCCTGTTTCCAAACATGCAGATTTACAAACGCAAGTCTTCACTGTGCATACAGAACTTTGTGTCAACCGCTTTACACACTCTGTAGATGTCTTACTAACAGGGTCGCACCTTGTAACATGAGCTACTGTGTAAGTGGCCAGGAGACATGCTGTTGTAAAAAAACACTTGTGTTGGGTGGGTAGGTCGCATCACATGTGGGAAGTGAGAGCAGCCAAGCTTAATTTTAATGTCTCTGGTAGTGGAATACCTGAAGCCTCAGTTTTTGTGTGTGTGTTTGTTTTTTTGTCCCACTTGCCGGGTGCATATCGAAGGGAAGATTAGACTAAAATCAAAGCTTTATAGTAAAAGAAAAAAACAACAAAAAACTCCTGTCCTGTTGCAAGCACTCTGTAAACACGAGTTGTCATGTGAAACAAAGTCTTTTAGAAACATAATTAGAGAATATGGGATAGAGTCCATTTGTTACCAGGCACTGCTAGGTCTTTTGTCATTATTGTTGATTGCTGTTTTGATTTCTTATTCGTGGGTTTGATACAGTTCAGTTTCAATGTTATGCTTTTAATTGTCTTCAGATTCTTGTCAGTTTTTAATACTAACTAGTCGACAGACAGCATGGTGCTCTCCTTCACTGAAAAACAAGAAATGGCAGCTATTGATACAAAAAAAAAAAAAAATCTCCTTGTGTCCTCTTGTGTCGCTGCAGGGTGTTTTTATGGTTTAATAATCCTCAATACAAGCTTGCCTGGCGGATTTACTGGACAGCGCAGTCCACCCTTGGACGTTTCTCTAATCTGGAGAAGCTGCGGTGTATGTGCGAGTGAGAATCGTTTTGTGGAAACTGCAAAGTGTCACGTTTGTAAGCTACATATCAGTCAAAGCGACAAGGTGCTGTTATCGAAGTCCTTTGGCGTATGGCATGATTAATTGAAAGGCTTCTATGCAGTTTCTCAGCATACTTCACCCGGGTACATTTAGTGAAGAGATAAGCTGGTGAGAGCTCTGCCGTCGAGGCTGTTTGACTCTACATCCTCTGCCAAAGGCCTAAATCAGGAACGTCCCATATTGCGTGAAACGATGTAAACAATTTTCCTTAACTACTGCATGTCACAAACGTTTTCAACCATCAAGACATGATTGAAGGCCCGCTCTTGCCTAACTCAGGACCAGGACAACCCCTCATTAGGATATTTCAAAGAACAACATTCGTCCGCTGCCTTGTCAGATCTCCTCAGATTCATTCGTCACTTCAATTACATTACAACCACGTCTGCAGGAATCCAGCTTTACAAGCGTTGTGAGTCAGTCTGATGTTTGAAGAAGCTGTGAAATGGCCAACAACCTTTTCAGCATCTTCCTTATCTCACAATGGCCCTCTGTCTATATTTGTGTCTCTAAGAAGGAGGTTCACTGTCCCCTGTTGGATCCTTCCCTTATTTGAGTGGTGAAGGACAGAGGTGAACGAGAGTATGTGTACAGTGATCTCTGATTGGTGAAGCAAGGCAGTGTGAGGTGCAATAACGACAGACCTACTTTCCAAAAGGCCCGGGGTTTTCATAGAAACAATTGTTACTGTTCGGTGTTGGTGGCTTTTATCCTAAGATGTTATAAGGAAACATGGAATTCATGTTTTTTTTTTTTTTCTTGCGTTTTATGATATTGAAGACAAAAACACTGTTTCATATAAGACGTGAAATAGTTTTGTTGTGTAGTGGCACTGAAAATGTCTGATTGCATTTTTTTTTTCCTCATGGAAGACCACAGATCAAGTAAACGCAAAAGGAGAACGGAAAAGTAAGTAAAAAGTCCCCAACTGTCAAAACAGTGCTATATTCACAAACAGCAAGTCACAGTGGACATTTGATGACGGTATTTGAGCGTGCGTTTGTAGTTTTATTTCCCAGGAAGACCTAGAGGTGACTACAAATCACACTTATATAGAAATAATGTCAAAGTTTAGCGTGGCAGCTATGTCTACTGTGTGTTTATTTAATTCTCAGGACTGGAACTAGTTTGTGCATCTCCACACACTGCGCTTCCTTTTGTCACAGAATACCAAAGTACCACAAGTTAGAGAAGTCATTACTGTTTTGTGCCACATATTGGCCTGTATGCCTGAGAAAACAAAACTTACAACAAACTCCTATAGTGAAAACTGTGTACCTTGAGTCATGGAGGAAATAATGTCCATAATACTGCACTCATTTAAATTGGTGGGGTCCAAAGAGCCCAGCAGAGGGCCACCGTGTGTGGGAGAAGACGCTGAAATTCTCAATGAGTAAGAAAAATGGTAGAGAGCCACAGAGAGCCTACCCACATGAAAAAGGTTCATTGTTGTAAATATAACGGAAATAGGCATCAACAGGAGCATTGGAACTGCCGGAAATGATTCTACAAATACCCTGTTGATACATGTAGCAGCATTGATGAATGATGACGAATTCTTGTCCATACGCTCGCTGAGATTTGTAATGCACAGAGCGAACCTTTGGCTTTATCTCTTGGGATACACTGCCAGAACAGCCCCGAGACGCTGACTGCCTGCAAAACAACGCAGCAGCTGCGAACAGGGATGGAGTGGAAGTGATAACGCTCTTTGAAAGGAATCAACCATCGTATCTGTTCTCTGAGAGGGGGCTCACAGTGCATCCCGTCTAAACGTCCAGCATCACTAACAAACGAGATAAAATGTGTAAACATTACACAACTTAATTAAGTTATCCACATTATATTGTTTACATTTCAGCTCTGTCGTCACCTATTAGAGTTCATTCAAAATGCACTAATGGACTCGCTTGTGGATTTCTGAAGGACGACTCATCTGACCATATCGTTTTTACAGACCATGCTACTGAACTCCTTACTGGGGCATTCAGCGTTGTAATGATTGGGTTTATATTTGCACTGCACCCTACTATAACATCTATATCTATAATATCTAATTAACACTCTAGCCCGATTTACTGAGGTCACAGTCAGTACACTGTTCCTACTGAAACACTAGGTGTACACTATGCGTGGGTACTTCTGGTTGGTTCAAACAAAAAAGGAAATGGAAAGTTGCATGGTGATTAACCACTGGAGTCCTCTGTTACCTGCTGATGTACAGAAATAAAAATGGGATAACATGTGCTCATCTAACTCTCAGCAAGCAAGCTTGTTTCCCCAAATACCAATAATTCCTTAAATACCTTGAGAAGCAGCTTTAACATTATTTAAAGTAAGGTAACATGCTCAGTTTTTCTGAAAGTTGGCCACGTTGAAAGATCAATTTCTGACCCCCCCGTTTTTTGTGTAACTTTCCAGACGGGCCTTTGTTGTCATCCATAATCTAGGACTAACTGCAACATGAAAAGCACATGGTGCTTTTCAACTTACTTTTTTTCTACTTTCAATAACATGTGTAATCTGGATCTAACCTATTCCGGTGGGTGAAAAACTGAGATCCACAGTTTAAATCATCAAGGACACCATATCCTACTTTGGCGCGTGTCGTCCGTTAGTGAGAGGGAAGGTGGGGATTAACTCCCATCCGCTGGAGCTTGACCATTCAAAAAAGCGATTGAGAAAGGTCCGGCCCAAACAGGCGCACACTCAGACAGTGCAAGTAATGATGGTTTGGGAATATTTTTCTCATGGAGCGTTTGATATGCTGTGTTGGCACGACTCGGGTGGCCCTGCATGTCCCACATGGCCAGAACGGCCAGGACCCCACAGGGACAGGTCCAGACTACTCTAAACCATCTGGATGCATCTAACTTTTCATTTTTCAAGTGTGTACGCTAATGTATTCTTATTCAATTCAAGGGTTGATAACACAGGGATCTTCCGTGGAGACCGGGATGGTTTAGATGGTAAAAAATCGCCAGCAACACCTTAAAACATCAGCCTCCGCGGGGGGTTGTCCCGTCCCTCACAACGCTCCGACTTTGTGGAGGACACGTTTTCCAAGCCCTTCGTGAAAGCATGGGGGAGCGACGGTGGAACTCACAAACAGCAGTTTGATACTGGTTGGGATCTGCACTTCATAGTCTGAGATTCATCAGGCTACGTCTTTGTTAGAGCTGGGGGGCTCAGGAAAAAGCAGAACCCAGAGAGACGGATTGAATATTGTGTATCCAGCTGGAGGTTAACATGGCTCTCTGAGTGCAGACGTTTTTAAAATGTATTTTTATCTTTACAAGCGCTGTTATTTTCCACAAACGTGCTGGTGGCAGATGAAGCACGAGAGGGTATGATCAAGTTGACTTTGACCGCCCCAGTCTCCTTGGACGCAAAAGGAACCGTGCTGCTCTTTGGACGTTTGAAAGTCCACTCAAAGGAGGAGACCTGGACGTCACTTTCACTAGTCAGCTGCTGGCAACCGAACACCCAGGGAAAGCAGGGCGCGGGGTGAAGTGTGCGGGCAGGTTATGTTTTCATAAGGGACGACGCTTAAGGTACCAAGCCTGCAGATTTCACAGGTTTACAGTAAAGACTGTTCTCCACTGAGTCGTCCTGTGTTTTTTGTTGCGTTCCAGTCCCTGTGTGCTTTCAGGAGAACACAGTACATACTGCTTGCCAGAAAAGGCATCACCAGAGCCACATTCACCAAAAGGACACTTTCTGTTGAGACAAGTCCCCTGAAATGAGTAAGATACCATGCTAACGTACATGTAATGTTGTTTCACTTGCTGTTTAATGTGCAACTCTTCTCACATTCCTCTCATTTCCTCTCATTGCAGAGAAAGCTAAAAGACATCCGAATGGTGTAAAATCAAGAAATAACATCAGCATGACTCCACGTCTGCTTTTTTTTCTGAAGAAGCAGGAACGGAGACAAGGTTGTTTACTTTCATGTTCACCATGTCAAATTTACCAGACTGCATTCAGTTTGAATGGCCGAGTCCAAATATTTTACGGCTCTTTCAGACAGTTTCACACTCATGTCCCAGCCCCTTCACAGACCGTCTCCTTATCTGTGGGGCTGAAGCGGTGTTGCTGGGTGAGCTCTTGGCCTCAGGACCACCCGAAACTCCCCTCCGCTCCAGCTGGATTCCCGACAATCCGTGCCTCCTACTCACATTGGCCGTAGCGTCAGTGAGACCCTGCTAGGCAGGACTGATCAACTCCTCAGCCCCCCACCATTCTTCTCCTTCACATCCACTGGCGCGCCACGCTTCAGATGAATACGGAACTTTGTCCTCTGTCCCCTCACTGGTGTAGAGCTGAGGCGGAGGCTGCCGCAGACTATGATACAGATACAAGGACATATAAGGGAGGATGGACGTAGGTCCAGGGCCCTCAAGATGCTGGGTATGCTCAAATGAACTCAGTCTTTTTCCAAGAAGGAACCAGCAGCAGGTGAATGAGTGGTTTTTTGGATCAGTGGTTCCCTGACCTTTCAGCACCACCTGGCCATTTATGAATGTTCTCATTTTAAACATATATTTAACTAAGGGGATATAAAATGTATTAAAATTTATTTTTTTCAATATATGGCTTGGCTCAGTTTGTAGGTTAACTACTAACATTTCTATATTATATGAACTCAATTACTTGAATTAGTCCGCCCCATTTAGGACTTATTTCAACGATTACTGTTTGAAAAAAAAAAAAAAATCAAAAAAACGCAACAAGCAAAGACTAAAAACCATACAGTGGGATTTCTTGTTTTGGGTGTTTTCGACTTTTTCATAGTTGTGTCTGTTTTCTATTCTTGTCTGGAAATGTAAACATGAGGGAGTCAGTACAGTACATTTCTCCCTTCTTCTCATGCCGAAGAACCTGCAACTGTGGCCCCCGCGCTATGAAAGGTCAGGATAGGTCTGCGGGCCACTAGAGCTGACCCCAGGCAATCCAGCGAGGGGCGACGTATGTGGCCTCAAAGCCTCGGCGTTCCCTTCAAAAGCACGTTGTGGTCCAAACCTCGCCAACATCAACAACTGTCAGGATCCTGTAGTTCCCCCTGGCCAATAGCAACAAACCACTCCGTCCTGCTCAATGCTCACATTGGGAGTGAGGAAAGTTGACGAGCGCCTCCGTGCTGTGTGCCGGTGGCCTACGAAGCCCTGAGGTGGTGGATTTAAATGAACATGGAACTTCCTCTCCATTAAACCAGATAGGGTTGCAAGGAGTGTGGATGCCGCTAGATCTATGTTCTTTTGTACAGTATATATTTGGGTGAAAACCAAAGATATTTTCTAGTGTTGTTAAAATCACTGTACTCTAGTGTATCTTCACTGGCACTAAGTGTATTTATTCACACGTATTAACAACTGTAACATGGGGGTAAAATGCACAGATTCATGCATATTCCATTTACACAGGCCTGCTCTAATCCTTCGGAGATAGGCACATAAAGAATGTATTTTTCAAACTCTGAAAAGAATCAATCACAATTCAATAAGTTTATTGAAACAAATAGGTGAAAAAAATCATCCAGAATTGGTAGAGATTCAATGAGAGCCTCTAAGTTTAGTAATACTAAAAGGGTCGGTTGATTGACTGAACATTGAATGATAAATAGTTTCTTATACCAACAAAACAAACAGCATCAGTTGAATCAAATATATTAATTAATAAATAAAATTGCATTCAACATACGGAATAACTGTTTATAGTCTTATATATATTCGCTAATCAGAACTGCTATTTGTGACAGCAGGTTTCAAGAACCATCTTGTTTCTTGACCATTCACTTTATTCTTTAGTTGTGGGTTTCATGAAGTGTTTTTGGGTGCTAATTGCTTTTTCTTCTTCTTATCACTCCAACTTCTTCAGATCCCCTCCACCACGTGAACTGTCGCCCATAGCAGGAGATCTGAAGGCAAACACAAATTCAAATAGCGACTCAGTGACAATTAAAGTGTCTTTTATAATAGAGTTTTGTTGTACTTCAGGGAAGTGATTACACTTTATTGTTATTATTGTGTACTGTAATCTTATACGAGTATGATGGAACTAAATACAGAAGACAGATTTGTGCCATAGAATACGTCACAAAGTTTTTTAAACCTTCATAAACTATAAACTCTAAAACAGACTAACCATAATAAGTAAAATGCAAATGTAATATGCTGGGCGAGCATGATTTAAGTGACTCCCTGTTTTGACTGGCACTCAAAATACACTTAATAATAAGCATATGTGTCACTCCCAGTAACCGACATTAACTAAACCTCAGTGCTAGCAAGCATTCAAAGTATGTGGGTTATTCAAACTTTTTATAATCATTTAAATAGGGTGGTAAAAATGTTGTTCTGTAACTGTTGGTTGTTTACATTAAGTAAAATTACAAAAAAGTTAATATTGGAGCCTGGTATTAGGGGTGAAAATGGTCTCGTCAGGAATCTTTATAACATTTAGTATTTAAAACTACACACAGAGGTGTAAAACCAGAGTCTCTATTAATTTTGGTTTTTTTCCAAAACAATCTGATATGTTATTGGTCTTTGTGAAAGGAGGACAGTTATGGACGATACTAGGTATTGAACCATCATGTAGAGTTCCAAAGAAAGTCCGTATACCTGTCTCCTCAACAAACAGTCCAGATCAATCTAGAACACAAAAGATATAAAAAATACATCAGCTTTTAGCGCAACAGTCTACGTAAATCTCAAAATGGTGCTCTTTCTGTAGCTGAAGTGATGAAATAACATGAAACAGCACTCACCATTACCGCCTTGCACCCCTGAGCTCACAACGAGAACGACGTGCCACCACTAAGCACCGGTTTCATGGTAATCCCTTCCATGGTTAGGAACATCACTCAAATGTTCAATGGGACAGAATCCTCTCTAAACACATAAAGAAAGACCCAAACGACCAGTCAGTCAGATACATGCAGCCACAGCTCTGTAACATTCAGGCTGTTAGGGGGGACAGATTTCTTTCTGACTTAATGTTTTCTGATGTTCCAACTCTGATTTCTTCAGTCTTTATGTTGAGGTCTAGTCGATAATTGCAAAATCCAAAAGGGAAGTGTAAGTTATAACGTTAAGATATAAAAAGGTATGTGCCTGTTCCTTTCAAACTGTTACTGCATTCACGAGACGAACATGGGCTCGCATAAAATAGGCACTGCAGCGAGTAAAAAAAACAACGATCAGACTTGATGTTAATATGAACCACTGCCCACATGAAAAAGAACATACCTGATGTGACGCTCATTTGGCTTCACCAGGAAATGAAAGGTTGGCACAACAGTTGTCGATGGCGGCTGGTGATCTGACCAGAGGCCGTGCTTTACACACACCCTGCACCATGCTCCTTTGCCCCTGACTGACGACCAGATCCAGAAATGACATTCATAGCGTGAACTGTTCTGTTTATAGCGGATCCAGTGAAGCTACAGGTGAACAGAGTTATAAACATATATCTTAATGCCACTGATAAGAAAATCCAGCGAGAATGGGGAATAAAAATATGTTTTGATTAATTTTGAACTTATTTCTTGGCCTAAAAAAAAAAGGACTTTACCTGCCTGACACACTAACGCAGCAGTTTGATGGGGGGACAGTGATTTCATTAGTCATACTCTAGAGGTCACATGTCAGTCCTCACACCTGCATTCAAGTCTCTTCTTCACTCTATGACAAGGTGGGTAGGAGACCGCAAATGTTCTCCTCCTTTCTGTGTGAGTTCTCCGTGGCCCTGCATGGGTGTGCATGAACGGATGGTTATGAATGTTCAGATCCAAACAGTAACGTAATGACCCTCTAACTGGATTATGTTAAACACAAGTATGAATTGAGCACATCATGTGGCGTAGTTCTGAGTATGCCTGATTAACTTTCCAGCACACAGACAACTGCTGAAAATGAGCAAATATGCACATACATAGAACAATAACACATTTCTTTAATGCTTTAAAAAAATTGCTATATGTTAGAAGAATTTTTTGAATACAAATGAGATAGTTTTATTATTTAAGCACTGGTCTATTAATTTTGAGATGTTTACTGAGGGTGTAATCAACTTGGCTGACTCCGACGCCCAAACTTTTGGATTTCCACATAAGACAGCAGTTGCATGTTTCCGTCGGTCATACGTCGTCAAAAACCTTCACAATAGGACAATAGACGTGACAGATGTGAAACGTTTCCATAAATAAAACATTGTGACACAATCAAGCTGGCAAAACAGGCTTTCGGAGCGGAAGTGACTACGTTCGTGCGCGCTCCGCCCCGCCCACCGTTACCTGCAGCTCCCACAAGCTCGACAGTGACGAGAGAGCGGACAGAGCGAGAGCTATGCGGACGCTGGCCGGATGGTTTAAATCTAACCTACAGAAGAGTTTTGAATAGTCATTGTTTTTAAGAAAAAGAGAGAACCGAGCCGAAGATGCCCGTTATTGAGAATCCGTAATAAACCTGAAGTGAAAGGTATGTCCGGTGTAGTCGATGTGAGTGTGAAAAGCTAACTTAGCAGCTAACTCCGCGAACGTTTTGAATCGCGGCCTAGCTGTTAGCTAGCGGAGGAGTAGCTAAGCGAACACTAATCGTAAGGTTTCTTGTTGAGGTAGCAGAACAGCTTTTGGTGTAAATGATTAATACAGTGCTAAATACTTTCCAGGCACATTATTTGAATAAACTACGCAAACGTCAATATTAAATGGCCCCTAATTGACAGCGACGTAGGAACGATTGCGTAACGTGGTAGCTTGTTGCTGTCCGGCTTTCTAGCTTCCTACTTGGGTACTCTGCTAATGCGAACGCACAGGCTACTATGGGAAACGCAACAGAATTGGTATCTTAGATGTTGAATGCTAAGCTAGCTTAACGTTAAGAAGCGTGGGGGACTGATAAACAATATGGTCACCAGCTTGTTATTAATCAGAATAGAATATTCCCCGAGGGGGGAGTAAGTGTATTAATCCGTTATTTGGCGTTTGTTTTGGCTCGACGTTCATGTTGATGTCAACGGAGGGGGATTACTAGCTGCTTTAGCTTATTGCGATCTCTTCGAGTACGTTAACGCGTAATTTAGCCTTGACAGCGAACAATGGTCAGTGGCAGTAACATCCAGTAGTTGGATTATACATTATTTAGATACACAAGTTACACAGTAAACAGTTATATGATGTTATAGGATGTTTAGCTTGGTTGCTAACTAAACGTAGTTAAAAGCCGGCTGAATTGATCATATGTGATTGTTTTTTTTTTCCGTTTCGCCCTCGGGCTCAGGGTGCTAGCTAACGGTAGTTAAACATCAGGGGAAGATGAACCAGCTTTGTTTACTGTCCCGGGCAGTACTGAGATAGTTAAAGCAACGCTGAAAGTGCTTTCCCGTGGGTGCTTCGGATTAACCTTGTATTTGTATGAATCAGTGTGGGGGCATTTGGCAGGCAGTGACGAGGCTGTTTATCAGGCCTAATAGTGTTGTAAGGACTCATAGAAATTCCACTGCACTGTGCAGGGGAGGGGCCTTTAGGGAAAGTTTATTTTTCAGCCTTTTTCGATTAACCCTGATGCCTTTTGGCATTTATTTATGGTTCTAAACCACAATATGTTTTTATTTAATTCTCTAGTTATAGGAAATTATGTTGAGAAATATGATTTTCTTTATAGGCCATATCTGGTTAAAAGGCGTCTGCAGGGTGTCTTAACTGAAAACTGCTCAGCGTATGATCTTCATCTCTCATAAATGAGACTTTTACATTAGCATGTCAGTTACATTTTACATTGTCCGTCCTTAAATGCTAACCTATTCCCTGAACAGGACATTAATGATATTACTGTAGAGTGATGGTCTTTGATACATTTATACATGCAAAGGTCTCTTATGCAAACAGATGCTCAAGAGATCATCGTTCATGTGATAGAGCGTCTGTATTTTCCAGGACAAGCTGAGGAGCAGTTTGTGTTCTGCCTGTGTGTGTGTAGGGATTTCAATAATTCCTAAAATGGAGACGTTGAAAAAAAAACCCCTTTGCTGTGTATTAATTTTGAAAGCATGGAAAAGGTGGCTTTTAAGGTTTATTTAAGAAAATGTTAATGAGTTTTACCATAATCCTGATATTGGGGATTTACAAGAACGCAAGTGTTGCCTCGCTATGAGAGGGCATATTTATCATTTGGAATTCACACATCTTCTTCACATATAGCACAGCAGTGCATTTGCGTAGAGATCATCGTGAAACTTTTGAGTTGGTGGGGGGGCCCCGCCTTTTTGGTGGCAAGCACGGCTTATGTGAATGGGTTTTTTGCTTCTATAGAACTCGGAGAATATTTGTTACTCGTAACACTGTAAATGCGTGCAGCCACACACACTATTATTTTGCACAAGAAATGCAAGGCAAACGGTAACAAAGCAACTTTGAATGCATTAAACAATAAAAAACGCCTCAGATCACTTGATAAAGTGGATGTTTCTACCTGGCGGTTGGTTAAACTCGAGCAGGTGGTTAGTCTGGATGCAAGTAGGCTATGGTTAAGAAACAGATTACTGTTGCAGCTCGGTTAAGAAGTGCACATGTAAAGTTTAAGCAGACACCAGGACCAGTGAAATCACCCTGCAGGGGCAGTAATGGTGGATTGGGATAAGATGTGGAAGATTTTTAGTGAATGTGGAACTAATAGACAAAAAATTATGTTGTAGTGTAACATAAACCATTTCTCTTCCAAGAGCCACTGTGGGCACAAGCTTTCGCCTTTTTTTTTGTCTAAAGATTTTACTCACCTATAGCAAATGTTTTTACTTTCCTTTTTTGCAGATAAATCACGGCAGGTCTGCTGTCTTTATATTAGTAGTTTAAATGGGGTGGTGTCCACGAGAACGTTTTCAGTGGCTGCCCTACTTATGATGACTCAATGTGTGTGCTGTTTTTTTTTCACCGCTCCAGGATTTCCCAGTCCAGGAGGTGCTCCGCGTTTGGCAGTACCGTGTCCGGGGCTCTGTGGGGCTTCCTGATGCCCCTCACCACCCCTGAAGTCCCAGGTGGGCGAGGAAGGACCAGCGGGATCGCAATCGTTCAGCTAGCTATTCTATTCTGTAAGTTAAAGCACCTTTTTCAATATGGTTTGAAGCACACTAACTTCTGGTTGCAAGGGTTTATTGGGTTTTTGGGAAGGAAAAATGCAGTGTGACCCTGTCTCGAGCCAACAGGCAGGAAGACGAGTTTGTCGACTTTTGAGAGATACAAAGGCGTTATTTGTAATTCAGCACTCAGTGAAACAAAACGTCATTGTTTTGTCAAAGGGCCACATGACATGACAACTTACCTTTTTTATCGTATTGTCACTGTGGTTCCCTTTTTCACCATTCGAAATTTGTAGCCACGATGAGTTTTTTTTTTAATTGTTTTTTCTCCTGTACTCTGTAGTTAGAAATTTATAATTGAAATGTCTGTGTCGTGAGAGTATTTTTCTTGTTTACCCTGTTCTCCTGCTGTCCCGTTAGGATGCGCATTTGCTGGTTTGAGAACCTACTCCTCCTGCGAAGGGCAGATGCGTTTGTCTTGCTCTGTGAGCCCCGTCGATAGAAGGCAAGCCTGTGTCTGGAGGGTTGGCGCTGAAAAGGGAGGAACAGTTACGTTGAAAATCCCCCCTGGAGCGTGCTGAGGGCAGCAAGACAGGTGGGTAGGCGAGTGTTTTTGTTCATGTCCAATATTAAAAAAAAAAAAAAAAAATTAGAGGTTTAAACAAGTTTAGGAAAAAAGGTACCAGGATGTTTTGTGTTATATAGTAAACTGTTTCTGTTTATCATGTTGAAAGTAATGGGTAGAAATATTACGTAATGAAACAAGCATCATAACTGTTTTCGGAAGGTGTATTAACTTTCTCCCTATAATACATTACTTTTCTTGTTTGTCTTGGTTCTTTACAGTTTTGCTCTTCGGTTGGAATTTGCTGAGGAGCAGCTTCAGGTTGATCACGTATTGATTATGTTTTCACAGACCGTGATGGAATCAGAGGTTGAGAACTTTAATATGAAATTTAGTCACCGTGTAAATTTTGTAATTAGCCATTTGGAAAGAGTATTTTCGTTTTTGTAGTTTAGTTGTATCATTTTTATTACCTGTAAATGAGGTGTCCATTAATGGATGTTAAGGACAGCAAGAGGACGTAACAGCAGTTATGTCTGGTGTCCTCAGGCATCCTTGCTGCGTACATTCATTTCCTGGGCTTTGAGATTGTGAGACCGGGTCATCCCTGGTCCCGCCCGCCCTGACGCTTTCTGCATGGCTTACAGATCAGCGAGACGCCTCTGATGACGAGGGATTGCGCGGAGCAGTTTACAAAAATGTTGTTCCGTACTTAGTCTATAGCCTCCACCTTTATAATTTTCGCTGAACATTAAGAAATTATTAAAAGTTTCAGGTTTGTTTTCCCATCAGAGGTTCCTTTTTTGTTGGTGTTACCTTTACCTACCTACCATGGGCCTGGATTTAAAGATAGGTTGCACAGGTAAGGAGGTTAATATACCAGGATGTAAAGCAAGGGCCCACATGATACTCTGGGCTGTGTGTTCTTGCACGGTGGTACTTTCCATGATGTGTATGCGAAGAACCCCTCAAACGCCCAACCCACCCCCCAATTCCAATCATCTTTATCCCTCAGCCACTCAATCTGTTGTTAACATATTATAATTACTTTTATTACCTTAAAAGCATATATTATATTTACAGTACATTCAGAAATTCACTTTTTTTTTATTTGTTACATTGCAGCCTGATATGACAATCATTCAAATTAATCTTTCTGAATGCACTCTGTGTCCGCTGCATTATTACCTTAAATTAATAAAATGATAGTGAATAATCAGTTCAATTCAATTAAATTTTATTTGTATAGTATCAAAATCACAACTGAAGTCATTTCAGAAAAGACATTGTTAATGACATGCAATGGTAGCATTTGAATGGAAAGATGAGAGGATAGGAGAGGTGGAGCTCGGTGTATCAGTAGATGTCCCCCAGCAGACTAATCTATATCAGCAGAACTAAGAGATGGTCCAGAATCACCTGAGCCATCTCTAACTATAAGCTTTATAAAAAATATAAATATCAATAATAAAATATAGTCTTAAATGTAGAGAGGGTGTCTGCCTCCCGAACCTGAACCGGGAGCTGATTCCACAGGAGAGGAGCTTGATAGCTAAAGGCTCTGCCTCCCATTCTTCACCTGGAAACTCTAGGAACCACAAGTAGACCTACACTCTGAGAATGGAGAGTTCTCCTGGGAAAATATGGAACTATGAGGTCTTTGAGATATGAACATTAAATCTGGTTTGTACTGTGTTGTACTTTTATAATTTATTATCTGTTTTTCATATGCATCTGTCTTGTCCCTCCCTAGGATATTCTTCAAGCTCAGGACTAATGAATGGAGGTTCCCACTGTGAGGACCATAATGGTGCTTCTTCTTCACCTACTCTACACAGCAACACTCCACTGACAGGACCAATGGGCCGAGGAGGTTCCATCCAGAGCCCGCCTCTCAGTACTGGAGGGGTGCTCCAGTATGCTGATGGACCCCAAGGATTCTTCCAGAAGTTGGACAGGACCACCAGGGAGGTGAATCTGACACAGAAGCCCAGGACAATGAACTGCGCAGGAGAATCTTCTTCTCTTCTTCTCTCTCTCTATCCTCGTCTTCCTCTTCATCAGGCAGTGGAGGCAGTGCGGCTGGAATATCACGCCTCCACCATCACACTGGCAACTCAGCAAAGCAGGGATACCACAGTATCCATGGAAACCACCACCACCAGTCCCCTGGCACACCGCACACTCACACACCTACACATACGCTGTCATCAAACGGCACTTCTCACGGACATGGCTCTCAAGAAGGACGCAAGCGGGGCAGAAGGAAACGCAGTTCTACTGGGGCTATCACAGCCAGTGGGTCCCCAAAGAGGAGGTCATTCCCTGGGCTCAGCTCCAACAACCACTCCTCAGGATCACCACTCAATATTAACTCCATGGTGAGTCACCTAAAATATTTATTATTGAAGCCAACTTGAAAAAATATGAAACTTCAGGTGATAGTTTGTAATATATTATGATTCTATGAAGTCACGCAGTGATTTATTGAACTATGCAGAACAATAACACTAGCAATATTGAAAACAAGAAGTTTAAAGTGTGAGTCCATATTATGTATTTAAATATTCAGGCCTGTGTCTCTTTGGCAAAATAAGTACAAGGAGATTACTGTCACCTAATTCAGCTTAATTTAAAGTATAATAAAGTGTAATCTGGTCATTGTCCCCATTAGGTTAACAATATCAACCAGCCCCTGGAGATCTCTGCCATCTCCTCCCCAGAACAATCAAGCCGTAGCCCAGGTGGGCCTGACCTGGACCAGCCTCCCATCTTGAAAAGGGAGTGCCCCCTGGAGCTCAATGGTACAGGTCGTTACTCTTCAGCCCCCAGCTCTGACGACGACGACTCAGGATACCCAGCAGACAGCTCAAGCTCAAGGTAACATTGTCACTTTGATATCAAGATAAGAATATCGACTGTTTTGACCGTTTACCTACTCAGATACTGTGGTTTGCAGTGTGAACTTGTGTATAACTTCCAGCTTCAGGTTTTTTCATTTCTTTTTTTCTGAAGTAGAACTAATTTGCTGACCAATTAAAACATTTGCTGTGCTCTGTATTTTTTTGTATGAAGTTAGTGATACCAATGTAGCATCATGTACCTTGAATATCTAAGAGGCTCAGACCTTAAACGGTTCATACACATTTTGTTTCCACTTGTGGCTGTGTTTGTTTTGATTGTTATTTTTTTCCTCTCTCTAGAATTGAAAGAAAAATTGCCACAATATCATTGGAGAGCAGAGATGGACCTGGTAGATTAGGTGACAGCGAAAGAGGTAGGAAAAGAATGTTAATATTTTAAAATATGTTAATAAAGTTAAAGTAAAAACTTCATCTTTCACTTTGCTACTGTATTTCAAGACTTATTTCCTGTTTCTCCACCAGGCAGAAAATCTGGTAGCAGCAGTGGTAACAGTACAGGTAGTGAAGCCTCCTCTTCATCCTCCTTGTCCTCTACAAGCAAGTGGAAATCTACCTTTTCACCCATTTCTGACCCCAAGCAACCCAATTGTGACCTGAGGCAAGGTGGCTCTCCATTTGGTATGGGGGGCTCAAGCCGCGGCACAGACTCAGATTCTGATCACAAACAGCAGCAGGTGAGGAAAGGGAGTGACGGAGAGTCATCCAGCTACATGACCCCCAACCCCTTCCTCAGTCAGGACACAGGGACCCGGGGTGGAGGCAGCAGCAGTGGTGGTGGTGGGCAGGGAGGCATTGGTTCGGACCAACGCCAGACCCTCCAGAAGCAAAAGACCCCTCGTGACTGGGAAATGAAGACTAGCAGCAGCCACACGAGTCAAAACCTCTTCATATCTGCTGCCGCCAGCAGTGGACCGGGGATTCTGAGCGGCAAGGTGGGAGTCAGTCCAGTAGCAGTCTCTTCAACAACGGGATCATCTGTGGGACAGTATTTGGGGTCTCAGTTCCCTCTTGGAGGGACCTCAGTCTTACAGTCCTTGTTTGGGGCTCAGACAGGCAACTCCACAGTGACTGGGACCCCACGGCTCGTCAATGGACATTCTGCCTTAGGAAGCTTTTCCAGTGCTGGGCTGGCAGGGCGGCTGGAGGTGAGTGAACTCATTGTGTGATTATCACAGTATTGTTGAACAGTCAGAGGAAGGTCTTAGTTCTAGCCGGGGGTCATATTGAGTTTTATTGCAAGGCAAGGGGCTGCTAACAGAACCAGGTGAGTGGAGGCCCAGTGCTGCTGTCGTTCTGTCTGCCTCACTGACAGTTTGACTCTCTGTGCTGCCCTCGCTTTGACTGGCTGCTTGAGTGCTACAGTTAGACACAACCCTCAGAAAATGGTCTTTTATAATAGTAGATAGATTTTAACAGAATATTTTCATGAAATCTGTGATTAACCATAATTGAGGAGGAGTTTTCTGTTTGTTTTATGTAGGTTCATTTGTTAATTTTGACATTTTCTGTGGGTGTTGAAGTTGCATGTCAGAGTCACATCATTTGTGAGTAAAAGTAATTAAAGAAATCAGTTTTTGCTGTGATAAAAGCTCCCGTTTGAGGGCAATCCTTAATTGGCCACACTGATTTGATTCAGTCTGTGCACAGTCACAGTGAACTGACTCTGTTTGCTTTCTGTGTGCTTGTGTAAGTCTTGCTTTGCGCAATGCACAGTGTGGCTCAGTCCTTGCTTCTCTCTTTGTCCCCTACCCTCTCACTCCCTTTGCTGCTGTTATCTGCTCTCTCTGTCCCCCCGTTTCCACTCTTTCGCCCTCCTCCTCCCTCCATTCTTTGCTATGTGATTTGCAGGTATATTTCACCATGTGGTCCCCTCAGTGTCCTCCCATCAGTTTGGGGTGGCGCTGCCCACCTCAGGAGGCCTCAGCTCTCTGCTCAGTCTCTCCTCCTCTACCTCCTCCCAAACCCAGCAGCACTCCGCACCCCAGCAAGCCTCCACGCGCCTGGTGTCTGGGTCCTCACCTCTCCCTCTCTCCCAGACTCAGCACAGCCGCACCCAGTCAGTCCTGCATAGCCCTTCTCCTCCCACACTCTCCTTGCCCCCTCCGCCACCACTGCACAGTGTGCCGTCCTCGTCAGCACCCATGCAGTCCGACGCCCCACCATCCTCTCGATCAGACTCACTCCACTCCTCCCGTCTTTCCCACTCCTCTCTCCACCACCAGAGAGCACAGTCATCTCTCTCTCTCTCCATCTCCTCCTCCACCTCTGCCTCTTCTGCTTCTGTCTCTGCTGCTGCTGCCGCTACTGCCTCCCTCTCCTCTTCTTCTTCTTCTCTGTCAGCCTCCTCTTCGTCTCGTCCATTTGCAGTGCACTATTCCCCTCGGCTGACGCCTCCACCACCGGCCAGCAGCTCAGGTGGTGGTGGGAGCATGTGGAGGACTCAGGGTATGCATGGTACCTACACCACCTCCCGCTCCCTGGCTCCCGTCCTAGATAGGGTTTGGGGCTGAGGTGAAGGGGGAAGGGTGGGGAGGGGAGGGGCAAAAGGCAATCGGAGAGTGGAGAGAGGGAGGGAGACTGGTAGGCAGTGAGAGACACAGGATACCTGTGTATACCTGCTCCCACAAGCAGTTGTTCCTATTGAACAAGGTAAGACCTTTGTTGGGTTTAAGATATATTAAAAAAATCAAAAAAAACATTCAGGATCATAAGTTTGGATTGTAAATGTGACAGGATTTGTTACAGTGTTGTCTTATTTATTTTTACGCTGAATTTATTAACCATAGAATCATTCATGTTCTCTTCTTTTTGATCCTCCAGGTAATTAATGAAAACTACCTCAACATTAAATAAACTATGCAAATGTCCAGGTGTGGACCAAGGCACTCTTCTCACTCACTGGTGCTTCAAAATGTCTGCACTACCCGACCGCCTCCAAGACCGGCTTCTGTACTGGGATCTTAGACACACACACACACACACACACACACACACACACACAAACCACCACTATGGTCACCTTGAGCAGAATTCATCGGTACTGGTCATGTTTATGTGGTTTATGTGTGGAGTGTAGTTAGTTAATATGTTAATTTACAACATGGAATCAGTACTGCCTGATCTCCAGCACTGAATGAACTGATTTATCACATCTGGTTTATCTTTAAGGTGCTCAAATAATGATTGTCATTTCTTTGTCTTTGTGTTAGTCTCTATTACAGAAACTAGAGTTAATAATAATGATCAGTTTTGAATGAGTTAATGTTATCATGAATCAACTGATTGAAGCACACAGTCCACCTTTATGAGCTGAGTCCCATGAGGTGTCATGCTCCCTCCAAAGTTTCATTTTATATGTGTGAATGTGTGTGCGCACTTAAACACACACATAGGCCAGTTCACTGAACTCTGCTCAGATGTCATGCAGCTTCACCTCTCTGCGTGCATGCTCTCTTATCTCTGTTTTCTTCCTTGATATGAAATACAGTGTTGCAGCATATTTGACTATGAAACAAGATGAGGAACTTAGCATTTTAGTTTAATTTCACACTGGATACTAAGAGACAGTTAGTGATGTAGCAGAAAATGTACAAATCTGGGCTGGTTGACGACACCCCTTAAACTCTGGTTATGTTGATTATTTCCTATATTTTGTGCTGGGGAAAAAAAAAAGAAAACTAAGGTTTACTTTCATAATGCAAAGCGGATGAGCTATGACACATGCTGTTCAGGCTTCTCTTTTTTTAGCTCTTAACACTAATATTTCATTTATTTGCTATGAACTAGAGCAAAGCCAAATAAGTAATAAATAAGGAATTCCTTGTTTGATGTAATCCAGTCTTTCTTTTCTTTAAATACAGATAATAAAATTTGGACAAAAATCATTTCCGTCAAATCTTGAAAATATGGCAAATTAGCAACATTTCCAGGGGTGCCAGTAGTGCTTAGCAGAGTTGAGTGCATTTTTAAAATGCCCAATGAAATTCATGTAATGAGATGATCCTCGATGTAGATATTGTTAGCCACGTTCTAGTAGTTGTTTGAGAGTTGTGGCTGTACTGTTGTTAAGTGAAGATGAATCCAGGTGTAAAAGAATTACAGTAAAACCACAAAAAAACAACTAAATTCTGTATTTATATTCACATTTTTCTTCAGTCAATTGGGTGAATCACACTACTTTGTGGGCGACAGCAGAGCTACAGCAGGAATTTTGAACTCTCGTTAAGCTAAACTTATCCATATTCTCTGCTGTCGTGAAATGCGGGTTTAAACAGGTGTAAGGCTCAGATGTGGAGTTGTACTGCATTTAGTTGCTATGACCACACATACACACTCATGCATGCAAATCCTCACACACTGGGAAAACATGAATAACCATAACCACAACAAACTACTGGACTCGCTTCACACCTTTTGGTTTGCTTTTTTTTTATTGTTGTAATTTGTTTTTGTAAGCAATGTTTGTACTGTGAATGTGATTCATTCTTCAACTGTATAGTTTGTATTGTATAATTTAGATAATTTTATTTATGCTGTCAGTCTCTCCATTTGCCTTGGTATGTTTTTCTTTTTTTCTTTTCTTTATTTTAATCCTGAAATGTGTCGATATTGTAGAATGCAATAGTGTGTGTACTTGACTCACAGTCTGAAAACAATGGTGCTAAGTTTGGACTGTGCCTGACCTTATTTATTCTGTAGTGAAAACATCAAAAACAAATTGAATACTTGGTGCTGTACACAGGGACATTTGTAAAGCCTTTTGGCATTTCCTTTCTCATATTTAATATGCTGTTGTCTGGTTCTTTGGATACCTAGTGTGCAACTGTAGACACCATTTTTCGATAAAACTACTTTGCAGCAGTTGGCTCAGAGTCTGAGTAAACAGGTATTAGGGGCCTCTGTTCATGTTTTTTCAACGTTTTTAAACATACGTCGGCTCACTTTGCTCTCTAAAGTGAACAAGGCACACTGTTTTGTACATAACGTTTTGTTTTCCCCTGTATGTCTCTCCATCATAAACAGAATGATATATAAAATATGTATCTATATACAGTCTATACATATACATATACATATA